>NC_050573.1:2238459-2980959 GCF_011100635.1 Trichosurus vulpecula
GTTCTGTTTCTTCTTTTCCATGATACTTTCCATTGGTTATAATTTTTGTTTATAACTCAAATATTGTGTAAATATGTCTAATGCGAAGGCATACGTAGAACATATATTGGATTACATGCTGTCTTGGGGTAGGGGAGGAGGGAGGCAAGGGAGGGGTAGAAAATTTGGAACTCAAAAACTAGTGGAACTGTATTGTTAACCATAAATAAAAAATAAAAAAGAAGATCCCCTTACACATGCAAAATGATCTCGCTGTATCTCCTCATCTACCCCCATACATTTCTCCTTTAGTATCTCTTTTTTTCACCAATTTTCACTCTCTCCCACGCTGATGACTCTTTCCCTTTTTTACCACAAATAAAATAATTTCTCTCTAATCCTTTTTTTTTTCAAAAATGCCAATTTCCTATGTTAATTTATTTATTTTTAGTTTTCAACATTCACTTCCATGAAATTTAAATTTTTCCCCCTCCCTGCCCTTCCCCTCTCCAAGATGGCCTGCAATCTGATATAGACTCTCTATATACATTCCTATTAAACATATTTTCACATTAGTCATGTTGTATAGAAGAATTAGAATGAAGGAGAGTAACCATGAGAAAGAAAAACATAAAACAAAAGGAAACAAAATAGGAAAATAGTCTGCTTCGATCTGCAGTCAGATTCTGTATTTCTTTTTCTGGATGTGGATGGCATTTTCCATCATGAGTCTCTTGGAATTATTTTAGGTCCTTGCATTGATGAGAAGAGCTAAATCTGTCAAAGTCAGTCATTGCACACTGTGGCTGTTACTGTGTACAATGTTCGCCTGGTTGTGTTCATTTCACTCAGCATCAGTTGGTATAAGTCTTTCCATGTTTTTATGAAGTCCACCTGTTCATCATTTCTTCTAGCACAATAGTATTCCATTACATTCAAATACCACAACTTTTTTGGCCATTCCTCAATTCATGGGCATCCCCTCAATTTATAGTTCTTGGACCCTACAAAATTGCTACTATAAATATTTTTGTACACGTGGGAAGAAGGGATATTGCTGAGTCAAAGGGCTTATGATTGTAAGTTCTTCAGACAAAATGCACATCTTAATTCACACCAGAGAATTAATACTGGAGAGAAACCATATAAATGTAACAAATGTGAAAGGGCCTTCTGCCAGAGCTCAGACCTTTTTCAACATCAGAGATTTCATTCTGGTGGAGAGAAATCTTATGAATGCAGTGAGTGCGGGAAAGTCTTTGTCCTAAGCAGAAGTCTTACTCTACATCAGAAGACTTACAATAGGGAAACACAATATGAATGTCATGAATAGGGGAAGACCTTCTGCCAAAATGCAGAACTTATTCTCCAGCAGAGAATTCACACTGGAGAGAAACCCTATAAGTGTAATGAGTGTGGAAAATTCTTCCGCCAGACTGCACATCTTACTGCACATCAGAGAAGTCATACTGGAGAGAAGCCTTATGATTGTAAGGAATGTGGAAAGGTATTCTGAATGAGCTCACAACTGATTCTCCATCGGAGAATTCATCTTGGAGAAAAACCTTATAAATGTAATGAATGTGGGAAGTTCTTCCGCCAGAAGCTGCATCTTATTGCACATCAGACAATTCATACTAGAGTGAAATCTAATGAACATGGAAAGGAATTTGACCAGAGCTCAAATCTTATTCAAATATCAGACTAATGCATACCTGAAAGATACTGTATAAATGTGGAAAGGCCTTTCAGAACCCAGAGCTTCTCTCTGACATCAGCCAACTCATTCTGGAGATAAACTTTTTAAGCATGTTAAAGGTGAGTAGGCATTCCATCTGAGCTGACAACTTTAGCATACCTCATACTATTTATGTTAGGGTAAATTCTTTAAAATGTAATAAATGTAGAAAGAGCTGCTGGAGAGAAAACCTTAATGTACAATAGAATACTCCTTAGGGGATAGATATATGGACTGGACCTGTTGCTTCATTGATATAGAAAACTCCTAGAGGAGGAAACTACCAAAGCAGCCTTGGTGCCTTCTCTGCAACTTATAACCTTAGAGAGTCGCTTGGGAAAACAAAGTGATGTCCTTAGCTTAACACAAGTATGTATTAGCGGTGGTACTTGGAACTAAGACTTCCTGACGTTGAGACAAGCTCCTTTCGTAATGCCACATTTGCCTTTGAAGAATTGATAATGGTGCTATCTGACACATGTAATGATTATGGGAAGGCATTGTGCCTAAGCTTCAAATTTAGTTTATACCAGAGAATTCATCTTGCGGGAAAAAACCTTACAAATATAATGAATGTCTTCTGGTTTTTGATAAAAGAGGAAACCTTAAATGTACACCAGGTAATTCACACTACAGAGAAACCTGAAGTCATTGAAGGTGAAAGTGCTTTCTGCTAGCACACAGAATTTACTCTCCAAAGAATTCACATTAGAATGACAATATGAGTGTGGGAAAGTGTTTCAACAATCCCAGCCAGCAGCTTCTGTGGGGGTGCAAGATCCACCCACAGCCAGCACCCCGAAAGCTGACAACAGCACAGGTTCTTTTGATCTGCTTAACTAAGGAAAGCAAGGTTAAAGGGGTTGACAAGTTTACTTTAAGCTAGCATACAGACAGCATTCACTTAGTTCAGGGGAAAAATCCAGCACCCTGAACTTCCGAACAAAATACAAACAAATTACAAATATCAACCGACAGACCCAATACAATTCATAGTTACCAACATCTAGGTTCAGCCCAGGAGCTCAGAACAAGGGCTGGCCCAGAGTCACGAGCCACCACTGCTGCGGCAAAGAGCTCAAAAGAACAGACAGCCAACCCCTGATTTTTATATCTTTTTCAGCATCAGGGGTGAGTCACACATGCGACTCACCCACGTGACCTAGAATCGTCACTAAGAGACACACTTAAACCCACATGGTCTAAAAGCCTCTGCTGTCCCAGACATGTAAACTAGGCCCTCCCTGGAGTTAGCCCCACCTTGGGCCCCACATTGGTTGCCAATCCACACCCACTAAGGTTTTACACCTAATAGGGGTTTGGGCCTGGGGCTTAGCACCTAGTAAGGCTCAATGAAATACACTAAATTACTCAAAAGGGAACAGAAGCCAAACTATTCAAGGGCACTTGTTGAACTAAGTGCTAAGGAGCCCATTTTGCTTACCAACACAGAAAGTCTTCAAGGCTATGCTATGGTTCATTCAACCACATGGTTTATTCAATGTTTCATACTAGATAGAATCTTTATGAATGGGCATCAGCAGTTTTTCCCTCAGAGCACATACCTTATTTTATGTCACATAATCGTTACTAAAGAGGAACCTAATGAATATGGGAAGTCCTTTCAACTGAGAATGTTCTACTCAACATAAGAGTTCACATTAGAGAAGAATTGAATAATTATTGAGGAAAGAGTTTTCCTCCAAATGCCTTACTCTTCACCCATCTACACTGCAGAGGGAAAACTTGCTTTTAATCAGTATGGAAAGCCTTTCAAAGCCTAGATCTTGTTCAGCTGTTTCAGTAATGTCCAACTCTTTGGGACCCCCATTTGGAGTTTTCTTGGTAAAGATGCTGGAGTGGTTTGCCACTGCTTTCTCCAGATGAGGAGCTAAGGCAAACAGGGTTAAGTGACTTGCCCAGGGCTGCACAGCTACCAAGTGTCTGAGGCCAAACTTTAACTCTAGTCTTCCAGATTCCAAGCCCAGTGGCTCTATCCACTGTGCCGGTAGATCTTACCATGAATCAAATCAAATCAAATACTGTAGAGAAGACTTATGAATGGGAAACGTTATGAATGTAATGAATAAAGATAAAAGGTTTAGAGGAAAAATGTACATAGTTTGATGGGCTAAGTAATGTCTGATGCAATAATACTGATGCATTATTGGGGGAACTATGAATTGGTCCAACTATTTTAGAAAGCAATTTGAAAGAAGTCAAAAATTTACTAAACTTCTAGGCATATATCCCCAAAAGATCAGAGAGATAGAGAGCTTCTATGTATGAAATTATTTATATCAGCACTGTTTGTTGTAGCAAAGAATTGTAAATGAAGCAGGTGTCCGCCAATCAGGAAATGACCAAATTGTGGTATGTGAATGACATGGAATATTCTTGCACTGTAAGGAATAATGAGCATTATAAATTGGGACAAAGCTAGGAAGCCTTGTATGTACTAATGGAAAGTAAAATGAACAGAACCAGGAAATCATTTTACAGAGAGTAGAAATTGGGAGAAAATTTGTAATTCAAACTCTTGTGAAAATCAATGCTGGAAACGAAATATATTAAATAAATAAATGAATGAATAAAAGGGGAAAAAAAAAAGACCAGAACTAAATAGAAAATTTGACCTCCAAACACTAGACTCAAGTGAAGTATCAAAAAACACAAGTGAGAAATCATAAGGAACTTGAGGTTAAACTGTTTACATTCCCAAATGGAAAGATGGCCCATATAACCCCTAAGAACTTTATCATCATAAGGACAACTGGAAGGAGTCCACTGACACAAGATGTGGATGTGAGTCTGTTATGTTGAGATGATGTCAAAAGAGAAATGGAAGGGTGAGAAAGAAGGGGGAAGAGTAAGGCTGAGAAGGGGAAAGGGAGAGTAAGAATGGAAAAATTACCTCACCTAGAGGCCCACCAGGAAGAGTTTTTATAATGGAAGGGGAAAAGGGTGGGGCAGGGGGAGAAGTGGGCAGCGCTTGAACTCTTAGAGGAAAGAATATAAATAAACAGCTGGGTATAGAAATTCATTTTACCTAAGATGGAAGTAGGAGGAGAAAGAGCTAAAAGAAGGGAAAGAGTGAGAAGAGGGAGGGAAATTAAGGGAGGCAGCGGTCAGAAGCAAAACAGACTTGAGGTGACAGGACAAAAATTAAAATGGAAGTGAATCAGATGAAAGGAAATACACAGTTATCACTGTGAATGTGAACGGGATGAACACCCATAAAAGTGGAAGTGGATCGCAGAATGGACTGGAAACCAGAAACCAGCAACATGTTGTTTACAAGAAACACTTAAAACACATACAGAACTAAAAAAGGCCAGTGCAGAATCTGTTGTTCTTCAGCTGAAGTGAAAAAAGATGGGTAACAATCACAATCAAAGAAAGCAAAATTAAAAAATTAACCTAATTAAAAGAAATAATCATGGAAACTACATTTTACCAAAAGGTATCCTAGACAAGGAGTTAAGAGGAATACTGAATACACACACACACGCACGCACACACACAGTCACGTGGTGTGGGGAGCCAGCTATATCCTGTTTAGGCCTCTCAGACCTCTGCAAGGCAGGGTCAATTGAGAATGGGTTTATTCATGGCAAGGCCAGGTGCAGGATAAGAAGATGTGGCAAAGAAAACCCACCTTCGCAGCTGATTACCCACGTGGGAAAGAACAGAAATGTTTCAGTATGCTTATCTACATGGGAAAGAGTAGAAATATTTCGATTTGTTAGCCTGTAGGAGACTGGCGTCTCGTTCCCAGGAACAAGCAGACAAAAAACTTAGTCAATGCTTTATTGTACTTCTCCTTGAATTCAGGATGACTCAGCAATTAACCTGTATAAAATACTGTCAGCAACTCCATTAAAATCAGTCTATAGCTTGACTCTACGACTCGCCTAGCCCCACGTCTTTGTCTTTTTGTGTTCATTACTTCATCATATAGTCACGCCATCGCAGGACCGTTGGCGCCACCTCTGTGGGACAACATAGTACCAAATTCTTGAAGGCAAATTTAAATGAATTTACCAGAGGAAATAGACTTTAAAACTGTACTAGTGGAGGATCTCAGTTTGCTCTTCTCAGAACAAGATAAATCTAACCATAAAATTAAGAAGTTGACGAGATGAACAGAATTTTAGATAAGTTATATATAATAGATAACTGAAGACAATCGTATTTGAATAAAAAGGAGAACAATCATTAAAGAAAATGACAATATATTGAGCAATGATTAGGTGAAAATACATCTCTAAACACATAAATAAAAGAAATATCAGATCCATGAAATGGGCATGCAACTAAAAAAACTAGAAAAAGAACAAATTAAAAATCTCTCTTAAATATCAAAATAGAAATCCTGAAGATCAAAGAAGAGATTAAAAAAATGAAAAGTAAAAAGCAAAAACAAAACACTGAGTTAATGAATAAAACTAGGAGCTGGCTTTATGAAAATATAAACAACGTTGTTGAATTGGATTTTTTGAAAAAAGAAAATCAAGTTACTGGTATCCAAAAGGAAAAGAGTGAACACAGAATAAATGAAGACGAAATTAAAGCAATTAGTAGGAACTATTTTGCCTGATTATGGGCCAATAAAACTGACAATCTAAACAAAGTGGGTTGCATATTTACAAAAATATAAATTGTCCAAATTAACAGAAGAGGAAATAGTATGCTTAAATCCTGTCTTAAAAAAAGAAATTGAACAAGCCATAGATGAGCTCC
This sequence comes from Trichosurus vulpecula, assembly GCF_011100635.1. Taxonomy (NCBI): domain Eukaryota; kingdom Metazoa; phylum Chordata; class Mammalia; order Diprotodontia; family Phalangeridae; genus Trichosurus; species Trichosurus vulpecula. The sequence continues at coordinate 2,244,920 of NC_050573.1, forward strand.
TTAGGGTGAAAAAACCCAGGAACAGAAGGACTTACCAACAAATTCTTCTTCACTCGTTTCAGTCATGTCTGACCCCTCATGGCCCACTTGGGGTTTTCTTGACAAAGTTTCTAGGGTGGATTGTCATTTCCTTCTCCAGTGGATCTATTTTGTCAGGCAATCAGAGGTTAAGTGACTTGCCCAGGGGCTGGATTTGAACTCAGGTCTCCCTGACTCCAGTGCTCTATCCACTGAGCCACCAGTTGTCTACCAAACCTTTACATAAAAATCTCTATACTATGTAAACTAGATTTACAAAGAGGTAAGTAGTTCTGAACATTCATAATATAAATACTGTGTGTGACTGCTGCCTGATAAAGCATCTTTTATATTGCTGTATGTAAATAATGTGGACTTCCTTTTCTTTTTGAGACAATGGAATATAATTTCTAGTATCTCTAAACTGTACACAAAATGGAACAGTTTGAATAAAATCCTAGCTTCCAATTTTACCTTCCAAGGTGATTTTACATTTAAAAAGTTAAAAAAAAAAGGAATAGAAAAACTGAGTTAACAAAAGGGAGTCCTACCAAATTTCTTTTATTACACAGATATGTATGAGGGAGTGTGTTTATGTGTGTGGACTCATGTCTGTGCATGTGTGTTTGTTTCTTTGTGCATGAGTGCTTCTGTATGCCTTATTCAGAATGTCACTAACGAGGACCCTAGGAATTCTGGCAGCAGAATCAAATGAGCTAAAATGTACAAGGTGCTTGGCGCACAGTAGGTACATATAACCAGCCTTACCCCCTTTCCAGTCTTCTTACACTTCACTCCTCTCTTCCTCCTCCTCCTGCTCTCTGACCCAGGGTCACTGTCCTCCTGGCTTATGTTTAACCAAGACCTGATCTCCTGCCTCTGCCTTTCCAGTGGCTGTCCCCCATGCTGGGAACATTCTCTCCTTCTTGCTAGGGTGTCTTTAGCCCCACCCTTCTTGCTTTCCAGGTACATGGCTGTTCAAGGAGGACTAGCCCCTCTGGTGGGAGGCCTGGCTGAGCCCTTTCCACACTCCTTGGGTGTCCACCTCTCACCCAACTCTCCCCTATGGCCCCAAGAAGCTGTAGCATGCCCAGCAGCCACCCTTGCTAATCTGCCTCTGGCTAAGCCAGCTTGAGGGTTACTGAAAGGCCACAAACACATGGATGAGGGAGGGGGTGCCAACCCCAAGCACAAGAACAACCCCCCCCAGGAATAGCAGATGAGAACAATTTATTCAAACGGCCATGAAGGCAGCTGAAGCAAGCTCTGTGGAGGGCTTGGCGTTTGAGGAGACATGGAAGATGCCAAGGTCATCCAAGCTGCCAAGGGACCCCAACTCTAAGCCATGGTTGGGGAAGAGATGTTCTCTGCTTCTCCCCCTCCCTTCTCTTCCTCATTCTGCCTCCCTTCCCCATCCCATTCCCAGTCTGAGTGCTCTGCCCTCTTCCTCTCTGATTCTCCACACTGGGTATACTCATATGGTCTCTCTCCAGTGTGGATTCTCTGATGTTTAAGTAAAAGAGGCCTTCTGTTTAAAACCCTTTCCACACTGATTACATTCTTAAGGTTGCTCTCCAGTGTGGATTCTTCTATTTTTAACAAAACTGCGCTTATTTGTAAAAGTCTTTCCACATTGATTACATTCATAAGGTTTCTCTCCAGTGTGGATTCTTCTATGTGTAACAAGACTGTGCTTATGTGTAAAAGTCTTTCCACATTGATTACAATCATATGGTTTCTCTCCAGTGTGTGTTCTCTGATGTCTAATAAGAGAAGCCTTCACTCTAAAAGTCTTTCCACATTGATTGCATTCATAAGGTTTCTCTCCAGTGTGGATTCTTCTATGTGTAACAAGACTGTGCTTATGTGTAAAAGTCTTTCCACATTGATTACAATCATATGGTTTCTCTCCAGTGTGTGTTCTCTGATGTTTAATAAGAGAAGCCTTCACTCTAAAAGTCTTTCCACACTGATTACATTCATAAGGTTTCTCTCCAGTGTGTGACCTCTGATGTTTAATAAGACTAGTGCTTGTGATAAAAGCATTTCCACATTGATTACATTCATAAGGTTTCTTTCCAGTGTGCATCCTCTGATGTTCACCAACAGACTTCCTACGTCTGAAAGTCTTTCCACATTGATTGCATTTATAAGGTTTCTCTCCAGTGTGTATCCTCTGATGTTCAAAAAGACTGTCCTTCCATCTAAAAGTCTTTCCACAATGATAACATTTATAAGGCTTCTCTCCAGTGTGGATTCTCTGATGTGTAGTAAGACATTTCCGCCATATAAAAGCTTTTCCACATTGATTACATTCATAAGGTTTCCCTTCAGTGTGGATTCTCTGATGTACAGTAAGACTGTTAGATGATTTAAAAGCTTTTCTACATTGATTACATTCATAAGGTTTCTCTGCAGTGTGTGTTCTTTGATGTGCAATAAGATGAACTTTCTGTATAAAAGCTTGTCCACATAGATTACATTCATAAGGTTTCTCTCCAGTGTGGATCCTCTGATGTCGAGTAAGCATGCTCCATGATTTAAAACCTTTTCCACATTGATTACATTCATAAAGTTTCTCTGCAGTGTGTGTTCTCTGATGGGCAATAAAAGCCTTCTCACATTGATTATGTTCATAAGGTTTTTCCCCAAGGTGGATTCTTCTATGCATAACAAGACTGTGCTTACATGTAAAAGTCTTTCCACATTTATTACACTCATACGGTTTCTCTCCAGTTTGGATACTCTCAGGTGTTATGCAGACTTCTCTCCAATTGAAGGCAGAGGGACCATCACTTATGAATCTTTGCTTGGGAGTTTTTGCCACAGAAAGGCTTAGCTCTGTAGCAGCTTCCTTCATTTCCAGACTGATCTCTCCGTCTTAAAAAAAAAACAAACCAAGACTAAAACAAATAGACACTATACTTAGAAACATACATATTTATATCCCCTCTGGTCCACAGGCAGAACAAAATCTCAATTACTCTCTATTTCCCAGGTAAAGACAAACATCTCAAAAGGGAAGAAACAGTCATTTTAAAATGCCCTTAGCTCACATCTCAAAGATGACTGAATTTCCAAAGAACTTCATGCATTTTACAGTGGATCTCACAAAAACCTTGTCACACAGGCAGGGCCATCATTCTCATCACATTCACAACTCAGATCCACACCATGAGCTCAGAATAGCTGAGTGATTTGGCACAAAGCCCAGCAGTTAGGACTAGAATCCAAACCCTGAGATTGGTCTGCTCTGTCCACAGTACTTGACAAATTATCTCCACTTTCAATCTTTCTCTTACTCTTTCACCGTCAGCAATTTCAATCCTTTCTTCATAGATACAATGCCATTTGGTTCACATGTACTAAATATTCAAATTATTTCATGATCTATTCTACCAGGAACCATAACCTAAGCTCCCAGGGGATCACTTTGAATCTTATTTTTTCTGATAGATTATCTCAGTTCACATACAGAACACCAACACTTTTCTGTATTTAGCTGAGGCATGAGGGGTTTTGCTGTGACTAATCAATTTCTTGAGATAGACATTACCAATTTCTTTTTAAAAATTATCTTTAAACGGCTCTGCTCACTGAAACAAAATTAAAAGCCTTTCATAAAACACAATTTCTAAAAAAGCATGGCATTGCCCAGGTCTAAAATATGTTTCTGATATGGGAATTGGAGTGTATCACCCTTTGGTACAGAATTGGATGGCATGTTTCACTACTGGTCTTCTTGCACCCCTTCCTCTTTAAATGTTCACAAACCCCTTGAAAGATGGAGGCGATTGTCCAAGGGTTTTGAGCTAAAAATTTGTCAGTGGCACCTTAAGTGGTAAATAATTGTCCAATTTGGTTACAAAGATATTTATCTACTCAGACAAGAAGTATGTGCATGTTTCCACCTTAACAGGTGTGGTTTTGCAGTGATTCCAAACTATCATGATCAAGAATACATGGCTTTTGGGGATCATGCAGTAAATACCTTAAACTCTGACTGCTTCTGGCCAAGTACAACGATTCTTTTAGTTTCTCAACTTGACATCAAATTGTTTCCAAACTTCCAGGAAGGTTACACATTCATGTGCAAATGGTCACTGGCATGCAAAGACCCTCAGTGGCTGTCTATCATTGCACTGGAGTAGTTCTCTCCTTCTTGTTCTAATTTGTAGGCACATCTCATCAAACCTGAAATCACCAGATCAAGACCTCACTTGGGTTTGTACTCTTGCAGCAGTGAGAGCAAGCTATTGGAAAACCATCATCACCAGGATGCACAGTAGAGTCCATCACGAAACTGTCACGGACTACCACAAAAGTGCTACAAAAACAGACCTTAAAATGCCACTAACCCTGAGGTTGTTTTCTAATTCGAACTTCTGCTCTATTCATGTCACTCTTCTTCTATCTGGCAGCTTCTCAATGGACTTGGTTGGTAACATAGGTCACTCATTTCAGTGAATGTGTAGCCACTTTACCAGTGGTAGAAATAACAGAGTCATGTCTGAGGAAATCCTAACCTTCCAAAGTTTGTTTTGTATATAAACAGTAATTTAATAACAACAACAAAGCAATATTTGCAACTGACCTTCGACCATATTTGTCATTTAATGCAGTACTTGCCAAGAGCCCACAGGAAAACAAAATTTTAAAATAGTAATTAGCAATGACTTGTGAGTACTTAGAGGGTTAAAAAAATGAATTTCCAAGGCCTAGAAGGAGCTTGTCAAAATCACCTTCCATTTTGCACCTCATCCACGAGTGAGCATTTTCAACATATTCTGTTTAAAAAATGAGAATACAAGTGGTGGTACAGTGGACAGAATGCTGGGCCTTGAATCAGGAAGACCTGAATTCCAATGCCACCTCAGAAACTTGCCAGTCGGGTGACCCTAGGGAAGTCAGAAGACCTCTGTTTGCCTCAGATTTTTTTTATCTGTAAAATGGGCATAATTATACCATCTACTCCCTAGGGTTCTTGTGAGCATAAAAAGAAATAAGATTTATAAATGCAGGACACATAGTAGCTGCTGTATAAATGCTAGCTACTATTTTCATTTGATTTTGACTGTTTCTTCCCCAGTTCAGCTCTCCTTTTCTTTTTTTTTGGAGGGGGAAGGCAGGGCAATTGGGGTTAAGTGACTTGCTAAGGTCTCACAGTAAATGTGTCAAGTGTCTGAGGCTGGATTTGAACTCAGCTCCTCCTGACCCCAGGGCTGGTGCTCTGCTCACTATGCCACCTTGCTGCCCCTCTGCTCTCCTTATTAAAACTGTATTCTTGTCACTCGCTTTATTCTCCTATGTCCTTGTGAAACTAAGTGTATTTCCATTCCAAAACACTCACTTTCCCTTGTATCAGCATTAGTTTGTAAACTAGATTCTGAGCTCTGTGACAGCAGACACTATCTTTCGCCTTCCTTTGTAACCTCATGGCTTAGCATAGTGCCTAAAAGAGAAAGCATTTAATCTGTGTTTATTGATTCTCTGCCTGGGGCCAGGGCTGATAGCAGTCCCAGCCTCTACCTCCCTGCATTCTGGTCTCTCCCCTAGTTGCTGAATGCATGTTCAGGCCTCAGGCCAGTTTCTGTCCCTTTCTTGCACTCCATCACCTCCAAGTAGTTTCTTTAGTCAGGTTCTAACCCTGATGGAACCAGACCAGAACCAATATTGAAGATTACAGAGGCTTCTTCCTACGCTCCTGAAGGGTCTCCTGCTATAATGCACCTCTGGGTCTCTAACTCCCAGCTCTCTCAACTGATGTGGTGCTCACCTACATGAACCTGGCCAACAATTCTCCAAGAATGGGGACAGAGATTATCCACAGAGATTAGGAAAGGGACTTGGCCTGATGATTTATGCAAAGTTTAGTCTTGGAAGACTCCTGAATAAGGCAGCAGCCATCTCTCCGCCTCAGGTGCTGCTAATGTACAGAGAGAAAATCATGAAACCAGGCTGCCAGATCCACTACCAATTTAGGCTATGCAATCTCAGCTGGGCCCTCACTGGGGAAGGGCAATCCTTTGCCATCTCCCTGACTGACTCCCCGTGCTGCTCATCATAGCAGTTCTTCCAAATCTTTTCATTCATCCCCAATCCTCCTTCATGGCTTGCTACCACTCCCTCCCCAACCACTCAAGTGCTTTCTTATCCTCCTCATCTCACATAAATCAGATGTCTTCTTCTCCTTTTTGACTCTCCATATCACATGGAAAGACTATTCTTCTGCTTGCTAATGAAAATCCCCTTACATGTGCCAATGATCTCACTCTACCTCTGTATATTCCTCCTCTAGCATCTCCTTTCTTGTCACCAATTTTCACTCACTCCCACACTGATGACTCTTTCCCTATAACCACAAATAAAATCATTTCTTTCTAATCCTTAAAACACTCTCACTTGACCCATGCGCCCCCATGAGATGGTGTCCAATATCCTTCCTCCATTTTATGACTAAACAGTTTGAGATCCCCATTTCCATTTCGTGTCTCCAACTCCTTTCCCTGGCTTTCTTTGGAACTCTCACTCTTTTCTTTTTTTCTACCTTGCCACACCACCCAAGGTATCGTCACAATTAGACACAAATAATTATAACCATGTATAATTATTCTAGGCGTATTTCTATTTATCAGGTCTTCCTCCATCTATGCATGGCATCTTTCTTCATTTCTCCTTTATAGGTAATTTGGGTATTTATAATAGTAAAAAAGAAAGAAAGAAACGAAACTTTCTGCAAGCTCCCTACCTCTGAAATTTATTGTTCAAGTGAAACACATCTCCCAAAGGTACCAGTAATCTCAAATTGCTAAAATTCAGTGGCCATTTCTTAATTCCAATCCTTCTTGACTTCTCTGCAGGCTTCCACGCTCTCAGTCTCTCCGTTATTTTTGATCTTCCCCTCCCTACTTTTAAGCAACATAACTGTCTCTTGGTTCTCCTTCTACCACATCCAAAAGGAAACTCATTCTCTTTCCTCCAACCTTCCCATCTTCTTCCATTCCTAATGCTATCCAAGGCATCCTCCAAACAGTCCAGGCTCAGAAATGAAATGTCATGCCCTCCACATCAACTCCCACACACTCACTCCTGATGCCCACATTTAATCTCTTGGTAGAGTCCTCTTGATTCCACCTCTGCAGCATCATTTCATAGACCTCTTTCTATATCCATATTATTGATCACCTTCTTGGTTCAGACCCCTGTCACCCCATACCTCAGAGAGTGTCAGAGCCTGCTGGTTGGTCCATCTGCCTCAATTCTCCCCTCAGTCCCGTCTAATCCTCCATCCTGTTATCAAGTTCATCTTCCTTCAGTTCTCACCTGACCACATCATGATGTATTCAACAGCCTCCAGTGGCTCCCCAGCAAAATAAGAAATATAAAACCCTATGTGGGGCTGTGAAAGCATTTCATTTCCTAATCCTCACCTACATTTCCAATCTTTTTTCTGCCACCCTCCCATCTTCCATATATGTTATAATGCATTTGTTTGGGCCTCCTTCCTGTTCTGGGGACAGGTGATTCCCCCTTCAGACTCTGTGGAGTTTTGTTGCCATCCCTATTGCCTAGAATGTTCTTGCTGGCTTCCCTGAATCCCCAGCTAGAGCTCAACTCCCCCCATAAGCCTTTCCCTTAAATTCAGGGCCTTCCCTCTCTTGACTAGCTCCCATTTATCCTGACCATAGGGGGTTTCTACATAGTCATTGGCATGCTCCCTGCCCCACCAGACAGTGAGCTCCATGGGAGCAGGGGACATTTCTTGCATTGATTTATGTGCTCAGTCCTTTGTACAGGGTCTGGAACAGAGCAGGCACTTAGAAGTTGGTTGACCTGAAGAAGGTCTAGGAAAGAGCTCATAGAAGAAAACCTAATCCCCTTTACTACTCTCAGGAGAATTCCATGCCCCCAAATTCCAAACAATGACTTTTTTTTGGATCATATATTTATCCCTGGAAGGAAGGTGAAAGGCCATGGAGTCCAAACCCCTCTTATTACTGTTGGAGAAACTGAGACTCAGTGGTTCAGTGACTGACCCATGAAGCTGCTGCTGAGAAATATCTGAAAAAGAATTCCAAGTCAGGCCTTCTTCCCCCAGATCTAGCACTTGCTTCACCACAAGAACAAATAGCAGCCTCTTGTAATCCCACCTCTCATATATCTGCCTTCACTCACTCACCTGGACAGCAGCTCCTCAGGCCTTCTTGCTCCAGCATCCATGGGCCTTCCCTTTGCTCAAAGGAAGAGATCATGTCTTCTCTGGGAACTGGCAGCCCTGGGCATGGGGAGTCAGACAGAGATGAGCATGGAGACAAACTTGGCCTTTAGTTCTCTTTAGGGAAAGGTGTTCAGACCTAGAGCTGTTCCACTGTGAGATTTACACACATGAGCCTGTTCTCACCCATTAGTGATTACAATGCAGGTAACCCAAAGCAGGGTGTGCCCCATTATCCTTTTGTACAACCTGCTGTGAGAAAGAGCCAAACCTCTGCCCCCCATCCTGTCGAGTCCCATTCTCATGGAAACTCCTAAATCCAATGCAGGCTACAAAGGCTTATTATGCAAGACCAGCCTCAAGCGCCAGAAGGAGGATCCTTGACCACCCACCTTCTGCACTGTACCCCTCCCCTGTTCCTCACTCCCTGAAACCTGTAGAAGCCTTGTGTACTGCTCATTTGGGGCATCTTTGCCTCTTCAAGTGAGAGTCTCCTGTTGGCAAACTCAAGAAACCCTAGTCGGTCCAAATTCTATTTCTAGGCCAGTCTCTTATTCCTGGCAATGCCAGGGTCATGTAAGCAAGGACCCCAGGGTGGTTCCCAGGCCTCCTGGAGGATAGTCTGATACCATTTCTTTTGTGAGCTTTGGGGAGAAGTGTGGGAGAAGATCAGGGAACCAGGATGGAGTCAGAAAATCTGGTCTTGATACACCTTCTTCATAGAAGGATGGACTCATTGCACACTTTCCATTCTCTAGAAATTAGAGGCAGCTGATGGTGCTGTGGAGACAGCCCTGGGCCTAGAGTGAGGCATGCCAGGGTCTGAATCCAGCCTCAGACAGTTACTTAGCTGTGTGCCACAGGACAACTCACATAAACTCCATTTGCCTCAGTTTCCACAACTGTCAAATGGGGAGAATAGTATCACCCAATTGTGAGGATAAAGTGACATAATATTGTAAAGAAAGCCCCAGGCCCAGCACCTGGCAAATACTAAGGGAGAATAAATGCTTCTTCCCTTCCCTTCCTTTCCTACCATCTGTGCTGGAATTTCAGGGCAATAGGAAGGAAGATTAAAGACGAACTCACTATACGACGGACGAGTAGAAATTGGGAGCTACAAAGTGATGCTGTTAAAAAGAAGAATATTCCAGATCCCAGACCCATCCCAGAGAGGACAGGCTTGTAAGGAAAAGCCTCCTGAGCAGCTTTCAGAGCCTTGGCAGACAGATTTCATGGCCAGGTGGGGCTTAGGCCAAATGACCCCTGACATTAGTTCCAGGTCTGAGATTCTTCCACACTAATTTGAAGCTGCCTAGAAGAGGTTAGAGACAGCTTCAGGAGCAACAAGGAAACCCTCAGGTTCCTGTCACACAATGCACAGACTTTCTACAGGAAACACCAGGCAGCAGGACAGGAGAGCAACGCTGTTCTCTCTCTAATAACTGATCAGTGCTCCATACCCTGCACACCAGTGGATGAAGATATTACTTTGACTGCAGACTCAGCATAACCAGAGGAAGTGTCCTTACCCAGGGAGAGCAGGTTCTGGGCATTCTCCAGCATGACCCGCTTGTACAACTCCTTCTGAGCATGGTCCAAGAGGCCCCACTCCTCCTGGGTGAAGTCCACAGCCACATCCTTGAATGTCACCAACCCCTAAATCATTAAAAGTCATGGAATGTAGAGCTGAAGGACACTTCAGATTTTAATAGTCCAACCCTCATTAAATTCACAGAACAAAACTGAAGCCCAGAGAAGGGATTTGCTGAAAAGTCAGACCCTTTATGAGAATCAGAGTCAACCTCTAAAACCAGTCATTAAGAGGCCAACTGGGTTTTCAGAAAAGCATTTTCCATGATCAGTTGGAATAAAACTGAGGAGTATTTTCTTCTGAAATGCATCTTCTTGTGGAATCAGGGAGAAAGTTTGTGTTTGATCAGTGAGGGAGGTGGATGTGTGGGGGAGCATGAGAGAGGATGATGGGAAATATCTTCCTCATCAGAACTGACATAAGTGATTTATGATTTTTTAAAACATTACTTTTTTAATCTCTTATATGCATATCCATGGTAAACTCTAGAATTTATATCATTTCACGTTGAATGGAGATGTAGGAAGATTTACTTAAATCGAAATGACACAGAGACCAAAGCAGAGAACTTGTGTATCAGGGGAAGGGAAACCTCAGACCAAATTAAAATATTATATGTATATACATATGACTATCAACACACATGCACATGAATGTATGACAACATTTTATATAACAAATAAACCTTATATGAACAAAATAATTTGCATTTTATCTCTTCCACAAGAATGTGAGCTCCTTAGCATGAGGGACACAATTTCCCCCTTTTTTTAAAATTTATTTAAAATTCAGGGAACAAAGAAGCATTTCTGTAAGAGTATAATAAAAAAGAGGATTGCTCATGAAACTGCAAATCTCCCATGTATGACTTGGTATTCCTTGAAATGTACAGAAATTATCGTGGAAAATTCTTTTCTTTCTCTCTGCCCTTACCCCAACCCTAGAGATGGCTACAATGTGAATGCACACACACACACACACACACACACACATATATAATTTATATGTCTCTGGGTATATGCATACGCACACACATATATACATGGAACATTATTCCACACATACCACCGTTTGTCAGTCCTTTCTCTGGATACAGATAGCATCACTCTTTACACGCCCTTTATTTTTCATTTGTGTCCTTAGAATACTCAAAATGACTCATGTGCTCAAACTCTTCTGAACACAATATTGCTGTCACTGTATACAATGTTCTCTTGGTTCTGCTCACTTTGCTCTTAGTCACTTTGTGCAAGTCTTTCCAGGCTGTTCTAAGACCACTGAGCTCATCCTTTCTTACAGCACAGTAGCATTCCATCACAACCACACACCACAACCCATTCAGCCTTTCCCCAAATGATGGGGATCCCTGCACCTTCCAGTTCTTTGTCACCACAAAGCAAGTTGCTGTCAACATCTCAATCACATTCAAAGTCACAATTGCTGTCTGTGAATTTCTTTCCATCTCATTTTTACTCATGATTTTCCTTTCTGCCCTCTCTTTTTACCCTATTGCTTTTACTTTATCTTCTCCCCCCACCCTCCTGGCCCCCAATTCACCCAAACCTCCAAGAGTCACCCATTTCCTTCCCCCCAATTTCAGCCCACAAGGTCTCCAAAAGTCCCCCACCTCTCCCTGACCCTCCTAAATCCCAGTCCACACACCCCTCGGAAATGTCCCTCCCCCATCCTGTTCCCCAATTTTCTCACCTCTCTACATGTTCAGAAGACTTGTACATCCTTTCCCATGTAGATGCTTCTTTTTCAACCCAGATGAGGGTATGGTTCCAACATTAGCAGCCCTCCACCCCTACTTGCGTCCTCTCTACGAGGTCTTTTTCACTCTCCCTTTTTCCAATATCGTTTTTCCCTTTCAACTTTCCCTACACAGGTATTTTTTTTTTATCATCACCCCATCATACAGAACTCAGCCACCACCTGTCTTTCAAACTACCTCAGGAATGATGACAATTATAAGAATACTGATAACTTTTTCATATATAAATGATACTAAAACAGTTTGACCTTCATGGGGCCCTAATAGTCAGGCTTTAATGATTTCCTGATATTTCTTCTGCATATTTTATATCGAATTTTCCAATGAGTTTTGCTCTTCTTGTTCCAAACCTGACAGTCTCTCAATTCATCAAACAGGTATTCTTTCCCATTCAGGATCATACTCACTTTGCTGGCTAAGTTATTCTTGAGTGCAACCATAGCTCCTTTGTTCTTTGAAATCTAATGTCCCCAAGCCTTCAGTCTTTGAGAGTGGAATCTGCCAGTTCTTGGGAAATCCTAAGTAGATTTCCACTTTATTGAAATGCTTTCTTTTTCTTGTTGTTTACAAGATTTTCTCCTTACCCTGGGAGTTTTGAAACTTGGCTATGACATTCATGTAAGTTTTCCTCTTGGCATGTCTTTCAGGTGGTGAGCAGTAGAAGTTTTTCTATTCTGCTTTCCCTCTTGTTCTAGAACTGAAAGGGCACTTTTCCTTAATTTGAGTGAAAAGTCTGTGTGAAGCTGGCAGTTGCACGGCATTCTGGGGAAAGCATTTATTGTGATCACTTGAGAGAGAACAAAGTTAAAGCAAAGATCTAGTTTGTTTCCTGAATGGCTGAAATAAATAAAGTCTGATCTGGAAGAGGATTCTAAAGACCTATTCACTGGAACAGACAGTGTTGTTACACTGAGGGCTGCAGGGTGCTCCACAGATGATGTGTCATAGCCAAGACAGCTCATGCCTTTCCTTACTGAGTGCTTTCATTTGTCTATGATGTACATTCCTTAATTATAAAATTAATTACCTAGAAATAAAACTATGATGGAGAAGGGCAAGCTAGGTGGCAGAGTGGACAGAGCACTGGTCTTGGCATCAGGAAGATACCATCTTCCTAAGTTCAAATCTGGCCCTAGAAATTACCAGCTGTGTGACCCTGGACAAGTCACTGAACACTGCTTGGCTCACTTTCCTCATTTGCAAAAGGAACTTGAGAAGGAAAAGGCAAACCACTCAGTATCTTTGCAAGAAAAATCCCAAACAGTTTATAAAGTCCTGAACACGAGTGAACAAGGATGATGGAGTGGGGGTAGAGGGGGTGTTCCATCATTTGTTAAAAATAAAAGCAATATTCAATTAACCTGGGATTTGCTTGAGCTATTTCATCAGAAAATTCACCCAGGGAGAATTACAGAAACTTGGTAGAACAAGAGTCAAGAGGAGGAGGAAGAGGCCTACTGATGGGCCATATAAAGGAGTGGCTGGCCAGGTTTGAGAATATGAGAGAAACCATTCATTGAGGACCCCTACTCAAACAGCATTAGTCAGTTCTTTAGGATTTTATAAGGGGTAATGATTGTTGTAATGCTTTTAGTATATTCATCTAGTCAGTCCCCAAATACCAGGTCTAAGAATAAGCAGTGTATTAATGCATACTTTGTACAAGTCACAGAGGCATATGGATTCCAATAGAAGGGCCCCAGAATAGGACTCCAATTTAAATGCAGTAATAGGGAAACAGGAGTGTGTGTGTGTGTGTGTGTGTGTATGTGTGCGTGTCTGTGTGTGTATGTGTGTGTGTGTGAATGTCTGAGGTAAAAATCACAAGCTCTCTTTATGACACATTGAATTTCAGACGTCTATTGGTCACGCAGTTTGAGATATCCCTTAGGAAATTAGACATACAAGACTGCAGGTCAGCAGAGAGACTGAGGCAGGAAGGGTCCATTTGAGAACCATCAGCACAGAGATAGTGATGACATGGATGGCAGCTGATGAAATCACCAAGGAAAGTAGTATAGAGGGAAAAGGGAAGAGGACCAAGGACACCTATGGTCAGAGGGTTTGATCTCAGGAAGATGCAGAAAAGACAGACAAGTAGTCAGACAGGTCAGAGGAAAACCAGGAGAGAGTGGGGTCCTAAAAGCCCAGAGGGAAGAGAGTATCATGGAGGAAAGAGTGATCACCAGGGTCAGAGGCTGGAAAGAGGTCAAGGAGAATGAGGATGGAGGTCACCTCTGTGGTCTCAAAAAGAGAAGAGCACAGAAGAGTAGGTGAGGGGGAGGGGCCTTTGAAGGTGAGAGGGGGCACTGTTGTTACTGCCTGAATCAATTGCATGCCTGTTTTTGAAAAGAAATGCTCCAGGAGGACCACACTCAGGGCTTCACAGACCATCCTCTATGTCTGTGGCAATGGCCTCACTGGCTGATGTCTGTGCACAGACTGCACTCACCTGGGGAGGGGGGCTGCTGCTCCCAGGGGCCATTCCCTCTGGCTCCAGGCTCCCTGCTGGGGCCAGGCCTTGGTCCTCTGCAGACTGAGCTGGGCAGAGAGAAGGATCCCAGAGGGGGAGAGGTCTTGCTCTTCTCTTCCCAGGCAGCAGGCTGGCCTACAGGGATTTACAGGGTGAGGCCCCACAGGAGTCACAAAGGCCCTGGCCCTGCCCTCAGGTGAGAGACTCCACCCTATAGAGGGAGGCAGGATGCTGGGAGGGTCAGGCTGGAAATGAAGAAGGTCTAAACACTAAGACTACTTCCTCCCCTTCTTATTCCTTCTCTTCCCTTCCCTCCCCCCATTCTCCCACAGAGACCCAAGAGGCACAGGGGGCTTGGGACCCAATTCCGAGCCTCAAGGACTCCTCAGTCAGATCTCTCCCTCCAAGTGGTCCTCTGCCCTCCCTACATCCCCTCTCCCTGACTCACATACACATTGTATAAACTACAGAGTGACTCCTGGATCTACGAGGGAAACTGAAGAAGGTTGAGGAGGGAGCCACCAGGGAATGATCTGGGGAAGCCTGAGGCTGGGAGACAAAATCCAGTCTCGCATGAAGCCCCCTGGCAGGGGGCATGAGCAGTGGAGCAGGAGGCCTGGGGAAGGGAAGCAGGGGTGGCGTCTGGGAGGCAAGACAATCTCACAAACTTATGGAGGAAGATCAGGGACACTGGAGCGACTAAAGGGCTCCAGGGGGACACTGAGTCTGGGGAGGCAGGATGACTGTGTCCTGAGGTGTAACTAGGGGCTGGGGAGGATTGTAGGGACCTCCTGGGAGAGCTTAGGCTTGGAATCCCTAAAGGGAAAGTGGAGACAGGGAGCCACATGCCTAGGATCTGACAGGGAATCAGCCACAGAACCCTGGGTGCAGATAAGGCAGACCAGGGGAGTGCTTTGGTAACTGTGTCCAAGACTGGGTAGGCAGGTGGAAAGGTAGGATTCTGGGATCTCCAAAGGAGCTGGATCTGAAGACGAAACAAGGGAATTTCTAACCAGGAGGTTAGAGATTAGGGGACAGGGAGGCAGGACACGTGTGGCCTCATAGGAAGGCTGAAATCAGGACACCAGGAACCCTAGGAGCAAAGTCTGAAGTCTGGAAAAGTGTTATCCAGTAATAAATCTGTGGAAGGTGAGCCAGGAATTTAGGGAGTGAGGGGGGTGTCTGGAAAAGATCTAGAGGCAGGGAGCTCATCCGGCAGCCAGGCTGTGAAGGAAGGTGTGCTCCTGGCAGACCTGGCGGACACTCACCATGTGGTCAGAGGAGGAGAAGGAGACCGAATTGCCTGGGCAGCCAGAAGAATCAGGAAATATGGCGGGGCTCTGGCTCAGACTTACCGGGGTTCTGCAAGCACAGAGCTGGCGTCCAAAAGGCAGAGTGATCTCGGCTCCAAAGAAAGGCAGAGCGAGCTTGGTTCAGAGGGAAGCCAGAGAGATCTCAGATCTAGGGGAAGAAAAGGGAGATTTGAGATAAAGGTAAAACAGAGCAGTCTCAGCTCAAAGACCTCCATTTTTTGTCCAGCCCACTCTGGGAGGGTTTTTCCTATTCCAATAGCACCACTCTGTCCAGCCCCCTGAGGTCTAGGAGGGCGGGGTCTTTCCTCCACTCACACCAAGGGTTAGGACTCAGAGACCCCACCCACCTCTCCCCCCACACACCCCCAAGCCCTGCCCTCCATCTCATCACATGGAATGCCTTCTCCAGTGCTAGGATCCTCTCCTCTGCCTCCAAACTCCACCTGGGCCACCACCCACCAGGCTGCCCATCACTGAGAGCTCCTCCTCTCCAGTGTCTCCTCCCCCTCCTCTCTTCCCTCCCTCCCAGACTCACCCCCTCTTCCTCCTGAGCAGGAAGCCTGCCAGGGTAAAAGTGTAGCAGCAGACTAAGTCAATGATGGACCCTATGCTTTGAGGAGCGGGGCCACAAATAGGCCTTGGGAAAATTGGGATGCTATATACTGTTTGTAACTGTAAATCTAGATTGGATTGGACTGAGTTCTCCCCCGGTAACTGTGATGTTTGACCTTCTACAAGGAGACCAGATGTTAAGGCAAAATAGACTTAAAATTGGGCATTATTAGGAGCTGTAAGAATAAAAGATAATTAGGTCAGACTGACTCGATCTTATTGGGGGTGAAGTCTGTTCAGGGAAGAGGAGTACGTGCTGTATGGGGGCTGCTGAGCCCTTTTCAGGGCTGCTCTCTATCTTTGGTGTCCATTCGGTCCACCTAACTCACCTGTGGCTCCAAGAAGCTGTAGCAAGTGCACTGGCCACACCCCTGTAAACCATCTCAGCAGAGAGGAGAAACCAGGTGGAGGTAAACTGAGGGTTCTCAAACCCATCAGTGAGTTAGGGGGGTGTCTACCCCAGCCACATGAAGACTTCCCCAGTGGAATGGGTGGATGAGAACAATTTGTTCCAACAGACATTAAGGTGGCTGACGCAGGCTCTGTGGAGCACTGAGAGCTTGGTTAGACATACAAGATGCCAAGGTCATCCACCACTCATCTTGATTCCATGTAACATCTATGGAAGAGAGAGTGAGGCCTATGACTTTGTGTGGCTCAGCCTCACTTAAATCCAATTTGCAAGTGAGTCAAAAGACATCACCCACACCATTTTACCATTTTTACTTTTCTCTGAGTACTGTGGTGATAGGCAAGTGAGAAACCAGGAGGCCAGGATACACTGGGTGCTATAAGAAGGCACCTGCACACAGGTGACCCAGGATATCTGGTCATCTTTTCACTGGAATCAGCTGTGGAATTTGGCAGCCACCTGGGTGTCTGAGGAACCTTTTAAGGCCCTCACTCCTCACCTCCTGGTGTGATGAAGGGGCCAGAAAAGGTGCCCTAAAAATTGTCTGCTTACCCAACCCTGGCCTGATTACCGTAGCCGGTAGGGATCCCACCCTTCAGTCAAAACATACAAAAAAAGGTACAAAAACTGCAAAGATGATTCCACTAACGTATCAGTGTGTGGAATTTTCACACACTTATGGACAACACAAATTTCAGTAGACCTGAAAGTTGAACAGCTCTTGTTTCAAGAGGATTCAGCAGATATCACAATCAAACAGCAGCCCTGAGTGAAATGAAGCTGGCAAAGGAAGGCCAGTTTGCAGAAGCTGGAGCTGGATACGGGGTTTTCTGAAAATAAGGGGGAAATTCGGTGAACAGGAGCACTGTGCAGCTGGTGTAGGTTTGCCATTGATACTAATCTAGTCAACAGGCTTGTATGCCCACCAAAGGGAATGAATGACAGGCTCCTGACAATGTAATTGCCACTGGCAGGAAAACATCAGGCCACCAGCATCAGTGCCTATGCTCCCACCATGATGAACCTGGAAGAGGTGAAAGAAAAATTTTCAGAAGGCCTGGAGACACTCATCATCAATCTGCCAAAACAAGACAAGCTGATATAATTCTGGATGACTTTAACACTAGAGTAAGCTGAGACTAATGGCAGAGAATCCTTGGGAGTAATGCTGGAAACAGCAACAGCAATGGTCATTTACCATTAAGACTTGTGCATCTCATGACCTTCCCAGCACCAAAACTTTCTTCCTTTTACCTAAACCCAATAAAACTTTGTGGATGCACCCTTGCAGCAAACATTGGCATCTTAGAGACTGTGTGATTGTAAGGAGAAGAGACTGTAGCCAGAATGGACTTTGTTTTCTTTGAATGACTCAACTTGCCTCGTTGAGCTTCCCTGGACGCTGGGGCTTGCTCTTCCGGGGCAGGACCAGAGCTTCCTGTGTGATGAGTCGTGGGGCTGGCTGAGGGGAAGTGTGTTAACGTGGTCTACGCTAGGGGGAAGGGCCAAGTCAAGAACCAATCGGCCCTGGTCGTTCAGGCGGCGCTTGATGATATCAAAAACTCTATTAGAGGGGAGAGGACAGCTTGAAGATCCTCCTTTCCTTTTCCGCTTGGAGCCAGAGACACCTACAGCCGAAGCTGAGCTGCCAGTAGCAGAGCTGACTAGAGGCTAGTGGGTAATCTTCTTACCGTAGAGGGGAAGCATGTATACGATTTTGTCTTATACCATCTCGCTTCTCTGTGGCCTCCTGGTTACTCTTATAAGGCGGACTTATTGGGCCTGGAAGCTTTTGATGAAAATATCAAAATGGGGACGCTGGTTTGTGGGCTTGTTATTGTGGAGTGTAAATATATGCTTTAGTTCTCCTGCCTTCTGCCTAGAGAATTCCTTATATCTTGCGGTTCCGGACCTTTTAGGCACATATGAGATTCTCTTTGAAATCATAAATTCTGCCTTCCTAATATAGAGACAGACAAGATGTGAGACTGACAAAGGCAACGTGTGGCACAGAGTGCTGGACCGATCATAGACTGATCCTCTCCAAACCACGTATTTGCCTCCAACAAAAGCATCAATCCCAGGGCAAGATGACTAGCAGAAGACTTACTGTCAACAGATTAGAGCTCTTCTCTGAGCAGGAACAGTTTGGTGGGAAAGTTGAGCAAACACAGAGTTGGTAGCAATTGAACAGAATAGGAGTGGGAAGCTTTCAGAGAAGTGGTGCACAGCACTCCATTTACTCATGTGGATCAGAACAGGAACAAACATCAAGACCGGTCTGATGAAAATGATGGGGAAATTCAGAAGCTGCTAAATGAAAAACAAGATCTCCACAGGGGTTCCCAGCAGGGTACTTCATCCAACTCTAAGAATGCAACATTTGACTCCATCAAAGCAAAGTAAAAGTGGAGCTCAGAGAGATGCAGTATTCTTGGCTCATTCTGAAGGCACAGGAAATTCAGTTTGGCACTTACAGTAACAATATACAATGCTTTCATGATGCCCTGAAGGCTCTTTGTAGGCAAAAGATATATGCTGCAGCTCACCTATTCACTGCCACCTTAATTACTGATAAAGACAGGATCCTGGAGAGATGGGCCAAATGTTTCCATAGTGTTCTCAGGAGACTTTCACCAATCAGAGGTATCAGTCCTTCTTGAACACATTTTACACCCTTAGGGTGTATGAATCAGAGAATGATAATCTAGGTAAAACAGAAAGAGGAGATGGACAATGAAAAGAGAGAGAGAAATCCCATGTTGGAATGGGAAAGAAAAAGGGATGGAACTCAAAAGCTACTGAACAGGATAAGTTGAATGGGAAGAGAAAAAGAGAAATCTACATGAGAAACTGAGAGGGAAAATGAGAAGTAAGAAACGTAGAATGAGATGAAAGCAGGAGAAAGAAGCACATTTCTGGAGAAACGAGTTAAAAGATATGGCATCTTCTAAATGGGACCACGAAGGAATATGCCTATTTCTTTGCAACACATGAAACTTCTTTGAAAACCACCAGGGCACAGAGATACTGCAAACAAATATAAAAAGGCAGAAAAAATCAACATATCCTTTTATTCCATAATGAAATAACAATGATAATTAGTTCAGGGACCATAAGCAAAAAAAAAAAATAATACAAACCCAAATGGTAGAATGGGAAAGTGGCGAATGTTAGAGAAAAGTGGAAAAATTGGGACACAAATACATTGTTGGTAGAATTGTAAAATGATCCAAACATTTTGGAGAGCCATCTGGAATTATGTGGGCATAGCAATACTTAGTCTATTTGTAAACATGATTAAGGAAAAAGGAAAAGAGCATACATGTTCTAAAATGTTTGTAGGAGCTCTCTTTGTGCGGGCAAAGAACTGAAAACTTCAGAGATGCCCATCAATTTGGGAATAGCTGAAGAAATTGTGGTATATGATTGTGATGGAACACTACTATGCTATAAAAAATAATGACCTCGAGATTTTAGAAAAACATGGGAAGTGGGAAATGGCAGAACCAAGAGAACAATTTATACAGTAACAGAAATATTATTTTAAGAATAACTTTGAGTGAAGAAGTTATTTTGTCTATTACAAACACCCAAATTAGCTATAGAGGACATATAAAGACAGATGTTATCTGCATCCAGAGAAAAGAACTGATAAATAGAAGTACGTAGGGAATAACTTACATACACACACCTATTTATGCCCAAGGGCAGCCATTTCTAGGGCAGCAGGGTTTGGAGAGGGAAGAATAAAAGAAAAAAACTACATCATAATTTTGTTGTACATTTTAAAGGAATAGCAGCTTGTGCACGGTGGATTTGCAGTTTCATGTAAATCATGCTTAAGCTTGGAATCCCTAGAGGGAAACTAGAGACAGGGAGCCACATGCCTGGGATCTGACAGGGAACCAGCCCCAGGGCCATGGCTGCAGATAAGGGGGACCAGGAGATACCTTTAGTTACTTTGTCCAAGCCAGGGTAGGCCCGTAGGAAGGCATGATTCTTGGATCTCCAAGGGGGCTGGATCTGAATGCAAGACAAGGGAATTTCTAACCAGGAGGTTAGAGATTAGGGATGTCAACCTGAAAGTTGGTTAAAATAGGCAAATAAGCTAGGTGATATGTAAATTCATATTGTTTATTCCCTTAAAGCCAGCGAATGCGTACATGTATGGAGCCAGACAAAATCTGACTACCTGAACAGAAGAATGAGAAGGTTTAAATACATTTTTAAAACAGTTGCAACTCAGCATACCTGGGTTACTCAATCTTATGATGCCCATCTATGTTTAACCATGACAAAAGAAAAGGATTTTCCTCAATTGAATAGGTAGTAAATACAATAAGATAAGAGAGTTGACAAAGGGTCCATTGAAATTATGACCCAGCGTTTCTGTGTTTAATTTACTATTAACATTCCCTAACATAGTATATACCCATAAAATATTAAGCAAGATAGTTTCTTGGGTTGAGGGTCTCATCCTTAATGGCTAATAGAGGAAAGGATGTTCTTAAGTCAGCCCGATCTGGTCTTGTTGACATAGGAAGAGGCATTCTCTGAGTAAAGGGAACAAAGAGGTTGTTTGTTTAAGCTGGTTAATCAGTTCAGTTTCTTCCTCTGGTTAATCAGTGCAGGTTCTGGCCCTTATTGAAGTTACAAAAATGATGTTAAATGACCATCGGGGGACAGGGAGACAGGGCACTTGGGGCCTGACAGGAAGGCTGAAATCAGGACTCCAGGAATCCTAGGGGCAAAGTCTGAAGTGTGCAATAGTGTTATCCAATGATAAATCTGGGGAAAGTGAGCCAGGAGTTTAGGAAGTGATGGAAAAGATCTAGGGGCAGGGAGCTCATCCGGCAGCCAGGCTGGGGAGGAAGGTGTGCTCCTGGCAGACCTAGAGGACACTCACCATGAGGTCAGATGAGGAGAATGAGACTGAATTACACGGGCAGCCAGTAGAACCAGGAAAAATGGTGGGGCTTTGGCTTAGACCTACCTGGGACCTGCAAGCACAGAGCTGGGTTCCAGCAGGGAAAGATATCTCAGATCTAGGAAAAGAAGTGAGAGGTTTGAAGTGAAGGTAAGGCAGAGCAGTCTGGGCTCAAAGACTTCCTCTTTCTGTCCAGTCCCTGCTGTGAGAGTCTTCCTTTTTCCAAGAGTACCGCCCTGTCCAGCCCATGAGGTCTCCAGGATGGTAGGGCCCTTTCCTCCAATCATACACAGCTCTAAGACTCAGAGACTGGCCTGCTTCTCCCCCCAAGCCCTGCCTTCTATCACATGGAATGCCTTCTACAGTGCAAAGACCCCCTCTCCAGTCCTAAACTCCTCCCAGGCCTCCAAACTCCACCCAGAGCTCAAACTCCACCTAGGCCACCACCCCCCAGGCTGCCCATCTCTGAGAGCTCCTCCTCTCCAGTTTCTCCAACCCCCCCCCTCCTCCCTCCCTCCCAGACTCACCCCCTCCTCCTCCTGAGCAGAAAGATTGCCAGGATAAAAACGTAGCCCAATACTACCTGAAAGTGATACTCTAACTCCAGAGGGAGCGCCAGTCTTGGAAGTGAAGATGGTCTGAACAGGAAGACTACTTCCCTCCTTCTCTTATTCTTTCTCTTCTTTCCGCCTCCCTTCCCCTCCCCATCCTTCTATAGACACCCAAGAGGCACAGGTGGCTTTGGAATCACAGGTGGGATGAGACCAGTCAGAGACTCAGTGGCCCCAGAGTCAGAGCTGTCCCTCTAACTGGTACTCTGCCGTCCTTGGACTGAGAACCAAGGATGAACAACATAATTTAAGTAATAGTAGCTGCCCTGCTGGGGACCAACTGGCCAGTTCCAGTTGGACAATGCTACAGTTACCTCCCTCCCCCTCCATCTTTCCTTTCTCCATCCCCTCTTCTTCCTCCCTTCCCTCTTCCTTTTTCTATCCCTCCTTCCTTCCTCTGCCATCTTTCCTTTCTCTATCCCCTCTTCTTGCTCCCTTCCCTCTTCTACCTTTCCTTCCTTCCTTCCCTCCTTCCTTTGTCCCTCCCTTCCTCCCTTCCTCTGTCACAAGGAGTTATACCATTACATGTGGGAGTTCTGTCCAAAGGAGTATAAATTTTGATCTTTTAAATCTCCAAAGATCTTGAATTTTGGGAACTGGATTTTTTTCTTTCCTTCTAATTTATTCTGTCATTAAAAAAAAAAAAACTGTGACAATTAACGGTCATCTAACTGTTAAACCTGAAAATTTGGTTGAAGGAAACAAACAAGCTAGGTGATAGAAAAATCCATGTTGTTTACTATTTTCCCTTAAAGCATAGCTAAGCTAGCTCACTGGTACATACAAGCATAGGCTCTGGCTGTCTGAACAAAGGAATTAGGAAACTTATATACGTTATTTTAGCAGAGCTAGCAAGCCTGAATTACCTCACGTTTATGGCCCCCATGTATGTTTAACCATGATACAATAGGAGGATTTTCCTTAATGGAAAATATTAAGTTAATATTAAGCGAGGTAGTCTCTCTAGGGCTTAGGGTCTCATCCTTTAATGGCTAACAGGGGTAAGCTTTGTTGACAGTGGTAAGGGTATTTCCTGAGCAAATTTTTAGAGAGAACAAAGAAGCCCAGGTCCTGGATCTTCATCCAGTTACTCATTAATTCAGGCTCTGGGTCTAGTTGAAATTAAAAATGATATAAAATAGTATAATATTTTTCACATTTCCTCCTTTTGGTCAAAGGTAAGCTGAAAGCTTCACCTGAAGACCAATTAAGGTATGGAAAAGCCTCTATCTTCCTCAGGGGTGAAGTTCTAAAAATCTTTATCTAGGTGGATGCAGGTTTTTTTTTTCTTTCTGTAGTTGGACATCTCCAGAGATGGACATTAATTGTAAACTAATTGTAAACAAGCAGAGGGAGCAAGTTGCAAGGGGTATGAGTAGGGAGCATAATGGGGAAACTAGAGCATCTAAGTAAAATAAGCTAAAGACACCAAAGGTCCAGGTAAACAGTCTTGGGAATGCAAGGGACTCAGGAAGGGAAAGAGCAGTTCTTCGTTCAGGTTCTGGTCCAGGCTCTTGGGAAGGTTGCCTGCGTCTGATGCTGTCCACTTCAGGCTCCTTTGAAACCGGAGGGCAAGGTCCCCTATGGGCTCAGATGTCCACTAGGGATCAGGGGCAATCCTCAGATGTGACAGAAGGATCAAGGAGTCCATCCACAAGTTGGCAGCTGTAGAAGTAGTCAGATCTGACAGGAGCTCCCAGAACACATATGATTTTTAAAAAAAAAAAAATTTATTTTTCCCCAATTACATGTAAAAAACAAGTTTTTAACATTCTTTTTTAATTTAAATTTATTTATTTAACATATTTAGTTTTCAGCATTGATATTCACAAGAGTTTGAATTACAAATTTTCTCCCCATTTCTACCTTCCCCCCCACTCCAAGATGGCATATATTCTGGGTGCCCTGTTCCCCAGTCAGCCCTCCCCTCTATTATCCCACTTCCCTTCCATCCCCTTTTCCCTTCCTTTCTTGTAGGGCAAGATAAATTTCTATGCCCCATTGCCTGTGTATCTTATTTTCTAGTTGCATGCAAAAACTTTTTTTTTTGTTTTTGAACATCTGTTTTTAAAACTTTGAGTTCCAAATTCTCTCCCCTCTTCCCTTCTCACCCACCCTCCCTAAGAAGTCAAGCAATTCAACATAGGCCACATGTGTAACATTATGTATAACCCTTCCACAATACTCATGTTGTGAAAGACTAACTATATTTTGCTCCTTCCCAACCCATCCCCCTTTATTGAATTTTCTCCCTTGACCCTGTCCCCTTTCCAAAGTGTTTGTTTTGGATTACCTCCACCCTCATCTGCCCTCCCCTCCATCATCCCCCCCTTTTTTATCTTCCTCCCTCTTCTTTCCTGTGGGGTAAGATACCTAATTGGGTGTGTATGGTATTGAGAGCAAGGTTCACTCATTCCCTCCCTCACCTGCCCTCTCCCCTCCTCCCACAGAACTGTTTCCTCTTGCCACCTTTATGTGAGATGATCCACCCCATTCTATCTCTCCCAATCTCCCTCTCTCAGTATGTTCCTCTCTCATCCCTTCATTTGATTTTATTTCTTTTAGATATCTTCCCTTCATCTTCAACTCACCCTGTGGCTGCTCTCTCTCTCTCTTTTATATATATATATATATATATACACACATACATATATATATATATACACATATATATACACACACATACACACAGATACATACATACATACACATTCACCTATATATATACATAAACATATATATATATATATGCATATTCCCTTCAGCTACCCTAATACAGAGGTCTCATGAATCATACATATCATCTTTCCATGTAGGAATGTAAACAAAATAGGTCAATGGAGCTGGGATTAAAACCGAGAATCACCTACCCAGCAAAACTGAGTGTCATGCTCCAATGCAAAATATGGATTTTCAATAAAATAGAGGACTTTCAAGCTTTCTCAGTGAAAAGACCAGAGCTGAATAGAAAATTTGACGTTCAAACACAAGAATGAAGAGAAGCATGAAAAGGTAATCAAGAAAAAGAAATTGCAAGGGACTTACTAAAGAACACATGTGATTTGATAATTGAGAGAAAAACAGCACAACATAGGTCCCAGCCACACAGGGCTAAGTTCAAACACTGCAAGAAATGGTTCAGTATCCCAGCCACACAGGGCTGAGTTTAAACAATTACAATAAAGTTTTCTCACAATTCACAAAACTGCACAATTACATTAAGTACAGACCAAACCACTTGGTTCACAATAGAGGGGGAAAATTGCATGTCACGTGTTTTACATTTACACATTAGATAACCAAGAAAACTTAAACATGAACCATACAAAGTAATGCAATCATTATTAACAATGTTGACTAACATTAAATTCCTTGTATCCCAGTAGCACAGTACATATATCATCATAAACTTTTAGTCATGCCCTGTCTCTTTGATGGCATTTGCAAAATAATCCACAAACCATTCTTAACAAAACTTACAATGTTTCTGATTTAATTCCAGCAATTAATTGCACAGTTGTATACAAAATAGCTTTAAATCCCCGTTACATATTTCCAATGTCCATTTAAAGCAACAATTTTTTTTTCAGATGCCTGATTGTAGTTATCTGGTTCCTAGATAGTAAAAGAGAGTTCTGCTTCTCTGGTTCAGATCTAGAAATTCTCAGACAATTCTAACTTAATATAACTTAGTACAATCACTTAAATTTGGCTCTCCTTTTTTGTTTTTTTAACTTCAGAGTATTTCAGTTCATATATCATCTACTGTTTCTAACCTTACCTAAATTCTGTACCTGGTATAAGAGTCCTTTAAAGTCTGAAGGTCCAACCATAAATTGAACTCATCTTCCTTTTAAAATTATCAGAGAGGGCAGAGTTTATAATCTCAAAGAGGATCATAAACATGTCTGAAAGGTTCGGAACCACCGGATATAAGAAACTCTCAAAGTAGAAGGCAGAAGAATCAAAACATATATTTAGGCTCCACAGTAACCAACCCATGAACCAGCAACCCCATTTTGATATATTGATCAAAAGCTTCCAGGCCCAATGAGTACGCCTTGAAATAGTAACCAGGAGGCTACAGAGAAGCATGATTGCGTAAAGCAAAATCATGCTTCCCCCTCTATGGTAAAAGATTACCCACTGGCCTGAAGTCTTTGTTCAGCTTCCTCCCGTAGGTCAGCTCTGCTACTGGCAGCTCCTGCTTCAGCTGTGGCTGTGGCTGTGGCTGTGCCTGTGGCTGCGGCTGCAGCTGTCGCTGTAGCAGCCTCTGGCTCCAACGGGAGCTGCTTTTAACCATCCAGCTTCTGCGGGGGTGTAAGGTACGCTGGGGAAAGCACAGGTTCTTTCAATCTGCTTAAGCAAGGTGAAGGGGTTGACCGGGAAAGCACAGGTTCTTTCCATCAGCTTAAGCAAGGGAAGCAAGGTGAAGGGGCCGACAAGCTTACTCCAGTCCAACATACAAACAGCATTCAGTTCAGGGGAAAAAGCCAAACTAGTCAAGGGCACTTGTTGACTAAGTGCTAAGGAGCCCATTTTTGGTTGCCAACACACAGATACTTTACAAAGGAGATATAATTTCACTTATACAATTTTTGGTGCAAAAATCCTAATTTAAGATCTTATTACCAAAACACTTATATTAGCTTGAATTTCCATGACTGATAAATTTTGGAGCCAATCATACACATCTGTATATAATTCTTAGAGGAATCAATCTGATCCTATTGCCTTTTCCTCAAAATTTGCTATCCCTTTCTTTTTTATTAGACATTTATCACATTACATCTTTGTCTTATTACTTTGTCTGATCATTTTTTCCTTTTGTAGGATGTTATCTCTATACTCCTTCTAATCTTTATTTGGTCATGAACATAGGTTAAAATTCCAAGCTATTCATTACTGCATCCTGTTATAAGAGATATTCCAATATTCATCTATTACCTAATAGACTTAGCATTGTGCTTACAAAACTTCTTGAGAATATAAATTTGCTATGAAACAAAAGAGGGACAATTTCATATATCTTAACAGAAGGAAAGAACTTCCTTAGCTCTGTTTGATTCCAGGCACGAGTCATATCGGTCAGCCAATCATATAGTCACTAGGTGCTGAAAGCAGGGCTTAGGAGTAATCAGGTGGGGATTTTCCTTTTCAGAAAGGAAATAGCAGAATTGGGAAATAGAGTCAGGAAGATCCTACCTAGGCCATGTCCAAGGTCATCTTCAAAACTTTTTCCCAGGCACAGCTATCCACCTTTAAAATTCTCAGCCTGTAATGCCTGCCATCAGCCACGAACGGGCAGATGAGAACAATTTCTTCCAATGGCCATTAAGGTGGATGAAGCAGGCTCTGTGGAGGGCTTCGAGCTTGGGCAGACATGGAAGATGCCAAGGTCTGCATCCCCAGCCATCCCCAGTCCAAGATGCCTAGGGACCCCAACTCTAAGCCATGGTTGGGGGACAGATGTTGTCTGCTTCTCCCCCTCCCTTCTCTTCCTCATTCTGCCTCCCTTCCCCATCCCATTCCCAGGCTGAGTGCTCCGCCCTTTTCCCCTCTGTTACTCCACACTCTTCAGAGCGTGTCTCTGAGCCTTCTTAAAATGTGATTGCTGCCCCATTTCCTGCTGCTCTTGTAGTCTTTCCCAGTGAGGAGGCAGAAATGATCTCAAGTTAATGAGAAGTTTCTTGACGCTTACCTGCAGTGGCCTGGATGGACTCTGAATACACACATGCAGGTGGCTGTGGGAGAACACAACATTCCCCTCAACTGCTCCAGTTCTAATATCCTTCATCAAACAAATCTGATTTCTTCCCTTCACCAAAGATTGTTCCCCAGTTGACAAAATATTGACACAAAGTCTTTTCCTTGTTATGAAAACATCCAGATGTATTCTTTCACATAGTTCTGCACTTTATCCGACAATTGCCTCCTTTTCTGGTTGTGCGACCTGGAAAGTCCGCATGAATTATTTTCCTTATCTCATCTTTCTGTTATATTCAGACACAAAATTTCATCTTCACCTGTGACCTCCATGTTCTAGAGTAAGGCACGTTCCACTAAGCACATTCATGAGGTTTCTTTTCATTATAAATACTCTGATGAGAGGATAAGAGATGATCTCTGGTTGCAAGGCTTCCCATAGGGAGTTCATAGATGGCTTGTACCCTGGGTGAATTTTCTGCTATGAATCTCTGTACTCCATTTCAATGCCATTCCTCATTCAGGTCAGTTAGAAGAGTCCTATGTCTCACATGAATTCTCTGAAGGTACAAGGATTGACGTTAGCCTGAAGTTCTACCATAATGATCACATTCATAAGGTTTCTCTCCAGTGTGGATGCTCTGATGCCAGTTAAGATGGTTCCTCTGTTTTTTATGTCCAGTGAGAGAGGACTTTTGTGTAAAAGCCTTTCCATATTGGGTATATTCATAAGGTTTCTCTCCAGTGTGGATGCTCTGATGTCGGTAACGATGGTTCCTCTGTTTAAAAGCCTTTCTGTACTGGGTATACTCATAAGGTCTCTTCTCTTACGTTCAGTAAAAGGGAACTTCTGTTTAAAAGCCTATCCACACTGGGTACATTCATAACATTTCTCTCCAGTGTGGATTCTCTGATGTTTAGTAAAAGAGGCCTTCTGTTTAAAAGCCTTTCTACACTGGGTACACTCAAAAGGTTTCTCACCAGTGTGGGGTCTCTGATGAGCAATAACAAACACCAATTCTCTGTGTAAAACCATTTCCACATTGATTACATATATAAGGCATTTCTCCAGTGTGGATTGCTCTATGTTTAACAAGACTGCGCTTACATGTAAAAGTCTTTCTGCACTGACTACATTCTTACAGTTTCTCTCCAGTGTGAATTCTTCTATGTTTAACAAGACTCCGCTTATCAGTAAAAGCCTTTCCACATTGCATACATTTATAAGGTTTCTCTCCTGTGTGGATTCTTTCATGGCTAACAAGACTGACTTTCTGTGCAAAAGCCTTTCCACATTGCTTACATTCATAAGGTTTCTCTCCAGTGTGGATTCTTTCATGTACAACAAGACCATATTTCCCTATAAAAGTCTTTCCACATTGCTTACATTCATAAGGTTTCTCTCCAGTGTGGATCCTCTCATGTTGAATAAGAGTAGTGTTTGTTATAAAAGCCTTTCCACACTGATTACATTCATAGGGTCTCTCTCCAGTGTGGATTCTTTCATGTGTAACAAGACTATTTTTCCATGTAAAAGTCTTTCCACACTGATTACATTTATAAGGTTTCTCTCCAGTGTGCATCTTCTGATGTTCACAAAGAGACTTCCTACAACTGAAAGTCTTTCCACATTGATTACATTCATAAGGGTTCTCTCCAGTGTGGATTCTACTATGCTTAACAAGACTAATTTTCCATGTAAAAGTCTTTCCACATTGACTACATTCATAAGGTTTCTCTCCAGTGTGGATTCTTCTATGTTTAACAAGACTCCGCTTATCAGTAAAAGTCTTTCCACATTGCATACATTCATAAGGTTTCTCTCCAGTGTGGATTCTTTCATGTATAACAAGACTGACTTTCTCTGCAAAAGCCTTTTCACATTGCTTACATTCATAAGGTTTCTCTCCTGTGTGGATTCTTTCATGTTTAACAAGACTATTTTTCCATGTAAAAGTCTTTCCACATTGATTACATTCATAAGGTTTCTCTCCAGTGTGGATTCTCTGATGTGTAACAAGACTTTCCCTGCATTGAAAAGCTTTTCCACATTGATTACATTCATAAGGTTTCTCTCCAGTGTGTGTTCTCTGATGTTTACCAAGAGACTTCCTACGTCTGAAAGCCTTTCCACATTGATTACATTCATAAGGTTTCTCTCCAGTGTGGATTCTCTGATGTGTAATAAGACTCTCCCTGCATTGAAGAGTTTTTCCACATTGATTACATTCATAAGGCTTCTCTCCAGTGTGGATTCTTCTATGTTTAACAAGACTAAGTTTCCATGTAAAAGTCTTTCCACATTGATTACATTCATAAGGTTTCTCTCCAGTGTGGATTCTCTGATGTGTAATAAGACTCTCCCTGCATTGAAAAGCTTTTCCACATTGATTACATTCATAAGGCTTCTCTCCAGTGTGGATTCTTCTATGTTTAGCAAGACTAATTTTCCATGTAAAAGTCTTTCCACATTGATTACATTCATAAGGTTTCTCTCCAGTATGGATTCTCTGATGTGTAATAAGACTTTCCCTGCATTGAAAAGCTTTTCCACATTGATTACATTCATAAGGTTTCTCTCCAGTGTGTGTTCTCTGATGTTCACGAAGAGACTTCCTAAGTCTGAAAGCCTTTCCACATTGATTACACTCATAAGGTTTCTCTCCAGTGTGCATTGTCTGATGTGTAATAAGAGAAGCCTTCACTCTAAAAGTCTTTCCACATTGATTACATTCATAAGGTTTCTCTCCAGTGTGGATTCTTCTATGTTTAACAAGACTAAGTTTCCTTGCAAAAGTCTTTCCACATTGATTACATTCATGAGGTTTCTCTCCAGTGTGGATTCTACTATGTGAAACAAGACTGCGCTTATCTATGAAAGTCTTTCCACATTGACTACATTCATAAGGTTTCTCTCCAGTGTGTGTTCTCTGATGTAAATTAAGAGAAGCAATCACTCTAAAAGTCTTTCCACATTGATTACATTCATAAGGTTTTTCTCCAGTGTGGATTCTACTATGTAAAACAAGACTGTGCTTATCTCTAAAACTCTTTCCACATTCATTACATTCATAAGGTTTCTCTCCAGTATGGATTTTTCTGTGTCTACCCAGATTTCGGTTATCAGTAAAAGTCTTTCCACAGTGATTACATTCATAAGGTTTTTCTCCAGTGTGGATTCTACTATGTATAACAAGACTGCGCTTATCTCTAAAAGTCTTTCCACATTGATTACATTGATAAGGTTTCTCTGCAGTGTGTGTTCTGTGATGAGCAATAAGACATCCCTTCTCTCTAAAAGCCTTCTCACATTGATTATAGTCATACGGTTTCTCTCTAGTTTGGATACTCTCAGGTGTTTTGCAGACTTCTCTCCAATTGAAGGCAAAGGGACCATCACTCATGAATCGTTGCTTGGGAGTTTCTGCCACAGAAAGGCTTAGCTCTGTAGCAGCTTCCTTCATTTCCAGGCTCATCGCTCCATCTTAAAAAAAAAATAAACCAACACTAAAACAAATAGACACTATACTTACAAACATACATATTTCTATCCCCTTTGGTCCACAGGCAGAACAAAATCTCAGTTACTCTGTATTTCCCAGGTAAAGACAAACATCTCAAAAGGGAAGAAACGGTCATTTTAAAATGCCCTTAGCTCACATCCCAAAGATGACTGATTTTCCAAAGAGGTTCATGCAAGAATTGACAGTGGATCTCACAAAAACCTTGTCACACAGGCAGGGCCATCATTCTCATCACATTCACAACTCAGACCCACACCATGAGCTCAGAATAGTTGAGTGATTTGACACAAATCCCAGCAGTTAGCACTAGAATCCAAACCCTGAGATTGGTCTGCTCTGTCCACAGTACTTGACAAATTATCTCCACTTTCAATCTTTCTCTTACTCTTTCACCGTCAGCAATTTCAATCCTTTCTTCATAGATGCGATGCCATTTGGAGCACATGTGCTAAATATTCAAATTATTTCATGATCTATTCTACCAGTCATCATAACCTAAGTTACCTGGGGATCACTTTGAATCTTATTTTTTCTGATAGATTATCTCAGTTCACATACAGAATACCAACTCTTTTCTGTATTTAGCTGAGGCATGAGAGGTTTTGTTCTGACTCATCAATTACTTGAGATAGCCATTACTTATTTCTTTTTAAAGATTATCTTTAAACGGTTCTGCTCACTAAAACAAACTTAAAGGCCTTCCATAAAACACAATTTTGAAAAAAATGCATGGCATTGCCCATGTCTGAAATATGTGTCTGATACAGGAATTGGAGTGTATCAACCTTCGGTACAGAATTGGATGGCATGTTTCACTACTGGTTTTCTTGCACCCCTTCCCCTTTAAATGTTCACAAACCCCTTGAAAGATGGAGGCGATTGTCCAAGGGTTTTGAGCTAAAAATTTTTCAGTGGCACCTTAAGTGGTAAATAATTGTCCAATTTGGTTACAAAGATATTTATCTACTTGGACAAGAAGTATGTGCATGTTTCTACCTTAACAGGTGTAGTTCTGCAGTGATCCCAAACTATCATGATCAGGAATACATGGCTTTTGGGGCTCATGCAGTGAGTACCTCAAACTCTGACTACTTCCGGCCAAGTACAAAATATACTTTAAGTTTCTCAACTTGACATCAAATTGTTTCCAAATTTCCAGGAAGGTTACACATTCATATGCAAATGGTCACTGGCATGCAAATACCCTCCCTGGCTGTGTATCACTGCACTGGAGTAGTTCTCTCCTTCTTCTTCTACCTAGTAACCACATCTCATCAAACCTGAAATCACCAAATCAAGATCTCACTTGGGTTTGTATTCTTGCAACAGTGAGAGCAAGCTATTGGAAAACCATCATCACCAGGCATGCACAGTAGAGTCCACCATGAAACCATCACGGACCACCACAAAAGTGCTACAAAAACAGACCTTAAAATGCCACTAAGCCAAAGGTTATTTTCTAATTTGAACTTCTGCTCTATTCATGTCACTCTTCTTCTATCTGGAAGTTTCTCAAAGGACTTGGTTGGCAACATAGGTCATTCATTTCAGTGAATGTGTAGCCACTTTACCAGTGGTAGAAATAACAGAGTCATGTCTGAGGAAATCCTATCCTTCCAAAGTTTGTTTTGTATATAAACACTAATTTAATAACAACAACAAAGCAATACTTGCAACTGACCTTCGATCATATTTGTCATTTAATGCAGTACTCGCCAAGAGCCCACAGGAAAACAAAATTTTAAAATAGTAATTAGCAATTCCTTGTGAGTGGTGAGAGTTAAAAAAATGAATTTCCAAGGCCTGGAAGGAGCTTGTCAAAGTCACCTTCCATTTCGCACCTCATCCATGAGTGAGCATTTTCAACATATATTGTTTAAAAAATGAGAATATAAATGGTAGTACAGTAGACAGAATGCTGGGCCTTGATTCAGGAAGACCTGAGTTCCAATGCCACCTCAGCAACTTGCCAGTTGGGTGACCCCAGGGAAGTCAGAAGACCTCTGTGTCTGTGTTTTATCTGCAAAATGGGCATAATTTTAGCATCTATTCCCACGACTCTTATGAGCACAAAAAGAGACAAGATTTATACAGTGCAGGACACTTAGTAGCTGCTGTAAAAATGCTAGCTACTACATTCATTTGATTTTGACTGTTTCCTCCCCAATTCTGCTCTCTTTTCTTTTTTTTTTTTTTGAAGGGGGAAGGAAGGGCAATTGGGGTTAAGTGAGTTGCTAAGGTCTCCCAGCTAGTAAATGTGTCAAGTGTCTGAGGCCGGTTTTGAACTCAGGTCCTCCTGACCCCAGGGCTGGTGCTCTGCTCACTATGCCACCTCGCTGCCCCTCTGCTCTCCTTATTAAACTTGTATTCTTGTCACTCACTTTATTCTCCTATGTCCTTGTGGAACTAAATGTATTTCCATTCCAAAACACTCACTTTCCCTTGCATCAGCATGAGTTTGTAAACTACATTCTGAGCTCTGTGACAGCAGACACTGTCTTTTGCCTTCCTTTGTAACCTCATGGCTTAGAATAGTGCCTAAAAGAGAAAGCATTTAGTCTGTGTTCATTGATTCTCTGCCTGGGGCCAGGGCTGATAGCAGTCCCAGCCTCTACTTTTACTCCCTGCACTCTGTTCTCTCCCCGAGTTGCTGAATGCACATTCAGGCCTCAGCCCAGTTTCTGTTCCTCTCTTGTACTCCATCTCCTCCAAGTAGTCCCCTTAGTCAAGTTCTAACCCTGATGGAACCAGACCAGAACCAATATTGAAGATTACAGAGGCTTCTTTCTAGGCTCCTGAAGGGTCTCCTGCTATAGGACATCTCTGGGTCTCTAACTCCCAGCTCCCTCAATTGATGTGGTGGTCACCTACATGAACCCGGCCAATGATTCTCCAAGAATGGGGACACAGATTAGTCATAGAGATTAGGAAAGGGACTTGGCCTGATGATTTATGCAAAGTTTAGCCTTGGAAGACTCCTGAATAAGGCAGCAGTCATCTCTCCTCCTCAGGTGCTGTTAATGTACAGAGAGAAAATCATGAAACCAGGCTGCCAGATCCACCACCAATTTAGGCTACATAATCTCAGCTGGGTCCTCACTGGGGAAGGGCAATCTTTTGCCATCTCCCTGACTGACTCCCTGTGCCACTCACCACAGCACCTCTTCCATGTCTCTTCATTCATCCCTATCCCTCCATAATGCCTTGCTACCACTCCCCCCTCAACCACTCAAAAAAACTAGTCATTTATCAAGGGCTTTCTTATCCTCCTCATCTCACATTAATCAGATGTTTTCTTCTCCTTTTTGACTCCCCATATCACATGGAAAGATTATTCTTCTCCTTGCTAAAGAAAATCCCCTTCCGTGTGCCAATGATCCTACTCTGCCCCCTCATCTCCCTCCATATATTCCTCCTCTAAGATCTCCTTTTTTTTTCACCAATTTTCACTCTCTCCCACACTGATGACTCTTTCCCTATAAACACAAATAAAATCATTTCTCTCTAATCCTTAAAACTCTCTTACGTGACCCATGTACCCCCATGAGATGGTGTCCAATATCTTTTGTCCATTTTATGGCTCCACAGTTAGAGACCTCCATTTCCATTTTCTGTCTCCAATTCCTTTCCCTGGCTTTCTTTGGAACTCTCTTTTCTTTTTTTATACCTTGGACACCACCCAAGATATGGTCACTTTTAGACACAAATATGTATATCTATGTAAAATTATTCTAGGCATATTTCTATTTATCAGTTCTTTCTCTGTCTATGCATACCGTCTTTCTTCATTTGTTGTTTATACCTAATTTGGATATTTATAATAGCAAAAAAGAGAAACGAAACTTTCTGCAACCTACCTGCCTCTGAAATGTATTGTTCAAGTGAAACCCATCTGTGAAAGTTACCTGTAATCTAAAATTGCTAAAATTGAGTGGCCATTTATTAATCCTAATCCTTCTTGACTTCTCTGCAGGCTTCCACACTCTCAGTCTCTCCCTTCTTTCTGATCTTCCCCTCCCTAGCCTTTAGCAACATTAGTCTCTCCTGGTTCTCCTTCTACTGTATCCAAAAGGAAACTCAGTCATTTTCCTCCAACCCTCCCATCTTCTTCCATTCCTAATGCTATCCAAGGCATCCTCCCAACAGTCCAGGCTCAGAAATGAAATGTCATGCCCTCCACATCAACTCCCACACACTGTGTTGCTAAGCAAAATGGGCTCCTTAGCCCTTAGTGCCCTTGAAGAGTTTGGCTTTTGTTTGCTTTGAGTAATTCAGTGTATTTCATTAGCCTTACTAGGGGCTAAGCCCCAGGCCCAAACCCCAATTAGGTGTGGAACCTATGTAGGTGTGCATTGGTGACTGGGGTGGGGTGCAAGGTGGGGCTGGCTAAAGGGAGGTGCTAACTCCACAGCCATGCCCTATTAGGTGTTAACCTAATCTATGTGGATGTGAACCTCCCAGGGTCGTTAGGGGAGGGGCCAACTCAAGAACCAATCACCAGAGCCTAAGCTCTGGTCATTCAGATGACGTTTGATGATGTCTAAAGCCCTATAAGAAGGGAGGACAGAGCCATTTCTGCAGGGCTCCCGAGATGGTGTTGATGAGGGAACTCTGGGCAGCTGTAGCTAAAGAGCCCTCCAGCTTGTAAACCCAGATGCTGAAACTCTGTTGGACTCTGGTAACAATGTATTGGGATTTGAATCCGACAAGGTCTGTCTGTTGATGTTTGTAATTTGTTTGTATTTTGTTCTGAAGTTCAGGGTACTGGCTTTTTCCTCTGAACTAAGTGAATGATATTTGTATGCTGAATTAAAGTAAGCTTCACCTTGCTTTCCTTAGTTAAGCAGATCAAAAGAACCTGTGGTGTTGGCAGCTTTCTGTGTGCTGGCTCTGGGTAGATCTTACACCCCCACAGAAGCTGCTAGCTGGATTCTTGAAACACATACTCACACGCCTGACACCCATGTTCAATCTCTTGTAGAGTCCTCTTGATTCCACCTTTGTGACATCTCTCCATAGACCCCTTTCTATCTCCATATTGTCATGTTCTTGGTTCAGACCCTGTCACCCCATTCCTCAGAGAGTGTCAGAGCCTGCTGGTTGGTCCAGCTGCCTCAATTCTCCCCTCAGTCCAGTCTAATCCTCCATCCAGTTATCAAGTTCATCTTCCTTCAGCTCTTACCTGACCAGGTCATGATGTATTCAACAGCCTCCAGTGGCTCCCCAGCAAAATATGAAATATAAAACCCTGTCTAGGGCTGTGAAAGCACTTCATTTCCTAATCCTCACTTACATTTCCAGTCTTCTTTCTCCCACCCTCCCTTACTCCATATATGTTATAACCCATTTGTTTGGGCCTCCTTCCCATTCTGGGAACAGGTGATTCCCCCTTCAGACTCTGTGGGGTTTTGCTGCCATCCCTGTTGCCTAGAATGTTCTTGCTGGCTTCCCTGAATCCCCAGCTAGAGCCCAACTCCCCCATAAGCCTTTTCCTTAAATTCAGCATCCTCCCTCTCTTGACTAGCTCCCATTTCTCCTGTCCGTAGTGGGTTTCTACACAGTTGTTAGCAGGCTCTCTGCCCCACCAGACTGTAAGCTCCATGGGAGCAGGGGACATTTCTTGCATTGATTTATGTACTCAGTCCTTTGTACAGGGTCTGGAACAGAGCAGGCACTTAGAAGTTGGTTGACCTGAAGAAGGTCTAGGAAAGAGCTCATATAAGAAAACCTAATCCCCTTTACTACTCTCAGGAGAATTCCATGCCCCCAAATTCCAAACAATGACTTTTTTTTGGATCATATATTTATCCCTGGAAGGAAGGTGAAAGGCCATGGAGTCCAAACCCCTCTTATTACTGTTGGAGAAACAGACTCAGTGGTACAGTGACTGACCCATGAAGCTGCTGCTGAGAAATATCTGAAAAAGAATTCCAAGTCAGGCCTTCCTGCCCCCAGATCTAGCACTTGCCTCACCACAAGAACAAATAATCCCACCTCTCATATATCTGCCTTCACTCACTCACCTGGACAGCAGCTCCTCAGGCTTTCTTGCTCCAGCATCCATGGGCCTTCCCTTTGCTCAAAGGAAGAGATCATGTCTTCTCTGGGAACTGGCAGCCCTGGGCATGGGGAGTCAGACAGAGATGAGCATGGAGACAAACTTGGCCTTTAGTTCTCTTTAGGAAAAGGTGTTCAGACCCAGAGCTGCTCCACTGTGAGATTTACACACATGAGCCTGTTCTCACCCATTAGTGATTATAATGCAGGTAACCCAAAGCAGGGTGTGCCCCATTATCCTTTTGTACAACCTGCTGTGAGAAAGAGCCAAACCTCTGCCCCCCATCCTGTCGAGTCCCATTCTCATAGAAACTCCTAAATCCAACGCAGGCTACAAAGGCTTATTATGCAAGACCAGCCTCAAGCGCCAGAAGGAGGATCCTTGACCACCCACCTTCTGCACTGTACCCCTCCCCTGTTCCTCACTCCCTGAAACCTGTAGAAACCTTGTGTACTGCTCATTTGGGGCATCTTTGCCTCTTCAGGTGAGAGTCTCCTGTTGGCAAACTCAAGAAACCCTAGTTGGTCCAAATTCTATTTCTAGGCCAGTCTCTTATTCCTGGCAATGCCAGGGTCATGTAAGCAAGGACCCCAGGGTGGTTCCCAGGCCTCCTGGAGGATAGTCTGATACCATTTCTTTTGTGAGCTTTGGGGAGAAGTGGGGGAGAAGATCAGGCAAACAGGTTGGAGTCAGAAAAGGAATCATAAAAGGATGGACTCATTGCACACTTTCCATTCTTTAGAAATTAGAGGCAGCTGATGGTGCTGTGGAGACAGCCCTGGGCCTAGAGTGAGGCATGCCAGGGTCTGAATCCAGCCTCAGACAGTTACTTAGCTGTGTGCCACAGGACAAGTCACATAAATTCCATTTGCCTCAGTTTCCACAACTGTCAAATGGAGAGAATAGTATCACCCAATTGTGAGGATAAAGTGACATAATATTGTAAAGAAAGCCCCGGGATCAGCAATGGGTAAATACTAAGTGAGAATAAATGCTTCTTCCCTTCCCTTCCTTTCCCACCATCTGTGCTGGAATTTCAGGGCAATGGGAAGGAAGATTAAAGACAAACTCACTACACGAGGGATGAGTAGAAATTGGGAGCCACAAAATGCTGCTGTTAAAAAGAAGAATATTCCAGATCCCAGACCCATCCCAGAGAGGACAGGCTTGTAAGGAAAAGCCTCCTGAGCAGCTTTCAGAGCCTTGGCAGACAGATTTCATGGCCAGGTGGGGGTTAGGCCAAATGACCCCTGACATTAGTTCCAGGTCTGAGATTCTTCCACACTAATTTGAAGCTGCCTACAAGAGGTGAGAGACAGCTTCAGGAGCAACAAGGAAACCCTCAGGTTCCTGTCACACAATGCACAGACTTTCTATAGGAAACTCCAGGGAGCAGGACAGGAGGGCAATGCTTTTCTCTCTCTAACAACTGATCAGTGCTCCTAACCCTACACACCAGGGCATGAAGATATTATTTGACTGCAGACTCAGCATTACTAGAGGACGTGTCCTTACCCAGGGAGAGCAGGTTCCGGGCATTCTCCAGCATGACACCCTTGTACAACTCCTTCTGAGGATGGTCCAAGAGGCCCCACTCCTCCTGGGTGAAGTCCACAGCCACATCCTTGAATGTCACCAACCCCTAAATCATTAAAAGTCATGGAATGTAGAGCTGAAGGACACTTCACATTTAAATAATCCAATCCTCATTAAATTTATAGAACAAAACTGAAGTCCAGGGAAGGGATTTGCTGAAAAGTCAGACCCTTTATGAGAATCAGAGTCAACTTCTAAAACCACAGTCATTAAGAGCCCAACTGAGTTTTGAGAAATGCATCTTCCATGATAAGTTAGAATAAAACTGAGGAGTATTTTCTTCTGAAATGCATATTCTTGTGGGATCAGGGAGAGAGTTTGTGTTTGATCAGTGAAGAAGGTGGATGTGTGGGGGAACATGAGAGAGGATGATGGGTAATATCTTCCTCATCAGAACTTACATAAGTGATTTACTTTTTTTAAAACACTAAATCTCTTATATGCATATCCATGGTAAACTATAGAATTTATTTCATTTCATGTTGAATGGAGATGTAGGAAGATTTACTTAAATCCAAATGACACAGAGACCAAAGCAGAGAACTTGTGGATCAGAGGAAGGGGAAGCCTAGACCAAATTAAAATATTATATGTATATACATATGACTATCAACACACATGCACATGAATGTATGACAACATTTTATATAACAAATAAACCTTATATGAACAAAATAATTTCCATTTTATCTCTTCCACAAGAATGTGAGCTCCTTAGCATGAGGAACACAATTTCCCCCTTTTTTTAAAAATTTATTTAAAATTCAGGGAACAGAAGAAGCATTTCTGTAAGAGTATAATAAAAAAGATGATTGCTCACAAAACTGCAAATCTCCCATGTATGACTTGGTATTCCTTGAAATGCACAAAAGTTATCGTGGAAAAGTCTTTTCTTTCTCTCTGCCCTTACCCCAACCCTAGGGATGGCTACATTGTGTATGCACACACACACATATATAATTTACATGTCTCTGTGTATATGCACACACACAAACATATATACATGGAACATTATTCCACACATACCACCGTTTGTCAGTCCTTTCTCTGGATACAGATAGCATCACTCTTTACACGCCCTTTATTTTTCATCTGTGTCCTTAGAATAGTCAAAATGACTCATGCTCAAACTCTTCTGAACACAATATTGCTGTCACTGTATACAATGTTCTCTTGGTTCTGCTCACTTTGCTCTTAGACACTTTGTGCAAGTCTTTCCAGGCCATTCTAAGACCACTGAGCTCATCCTTTCTTACAGCACAGTAGCATTTCATCACAACCACGCACCACAACCCATTCAGCCTTTCCACTAATGATGGAGATCCCTGCACTTTCCAGTTCTTTGTCACCACCAAGCAAGTTCCTGCCAACATCTCAATCACATTCAAAGTCACAATTGCTATCTGTGAATTCCTTTCCATCTCATTTTTACTCATGATTTTCTTTTCTGCCCTCTCTTTTTACCCTATTGCCTTACGTTATCTTCTCCCCCCAACCTCCTGGGCCCCAGTTCACCCAAACCTCAAAGTGTCACCCATTTCCATCCCCCAATTTCAGCCCACAAGGTCTTCAAAAGTCCCCCAACTCTCCCTGACCCTCCTAAATCCCAGTCCACACACCCCTCGGAAATGTCCCTCCCCCATCCTGTTCCCCAATTTTCTCACCTCTCTACATGTTCAGAAGACTTGTACATTCTTTCCCATGTAGATGCTTCTTTTTCAACCCAGATGAGAGTAAGGTTCCAACCTTAGCAGCCCTCCACCCCTACTTGCTTCCTCCCTATAAGGTCTTTTTTTCACTCTCCCTTTCTCCAATATCATTTTTCCCTTTTGACTATCCCTACACAGGTTTGTTTTTTATCATCACCCCATCATACAGAACTCAGCCACCACCTGTCTTTCAAACTACCTCAGGAATGATGACAGTTATGAGAATACTGATGACTTTTTCATATATGATACTAAAACAGTTTGACTTCATGGGGGCCTAATAATCAGGCTTTAATGATTTCCTGATATTTCTTCTGGATATTTTATATCGAATTTTCCAATGAGTTTTGCTCTTCTTGTTCCAAACCTGATAGTCTCTCAATTCATCAAACAGTCATTTTTTTCCCATTCTGGATCATACACACTTTGCTGGCTAAGTTATTCTTGCGTGCAACCATAGCTCCTTTGTTCTTTGAAATCTAATGTCCCCAAGCCTGCAGTCTTTGAGAGTGGAATCTGCCAGTTCTTGGGAAATCCTAAGTAGATTTCCACTTTATTGAAATGCTTTCTTTTTCTTGTTGTTTACAAGATTTTCTCCTTACCCTGGGAGTTTTGAAACTTGGCTATGACATTCATGTAAGTTTTCCTCTTGGCATCTCTTTCAGGTGGTGAACAGTAGAAGTTTTTCTATTCTGCTTTCCCTCTTGTTCTAAAACTGAAAGGGCACTTTTCCTTAACAATTTCTAATTAATAAGTGATATGTTCTAAAGAAAATTCTGTGAAAAGTCTGTGTGAAGCTGGCAGTTGGACGGCATTCTGGGGGAAAGCATTTAATGTGATCACTTGAGAGAGAACAAAGTTAAAGCAAAGATCTAGTTTGTTTCCTGAATGGCTGAAATAAATAAAGTCTGATCTGGAAGAGGATTCTAAAGACCTATTCACTAGAATCACTGATTTGTAAGTGCCAGCCCCCAGCCAATGTTGTTACACTGAGGGCTGCAGGGTGCTCCACAGATGATGTGTCATAGCCAAGACAGCTCATGCCTTTCCTTTCTGAGTGCTTTCATTTGTCTATGATGTACACTCCTTAATTATAAAATTAATTACCTAGAAATAAAAGTAACTACGATGGAGAAGGGCAAGCTAGGTGGCATAGTGGACAGAGCACTGGGCTTGGCATCAGGAAGATACCATGTTCATAAGTTGAAATCTGGCCTCAGAAATTACTAGCTGTGTGACCCTGGACAAGTCACTGAACCCTGCTTGCCTCAGTTTCCTCATTTGCAAAATAAACTGGAGAAGGAAAAGGCAAACCACTCCAGTATCTTTGTCAAGAAAAATCCCAAACACTTTATAAAGTCCTGAACACGAGTGAACAAGAATGATGGAGTAGGGGCACAGGGGGGTTCCTTCATTGGTTAAAAATAAAAGCAATATTTGGCTCAGTTCCCTGTATATTTTAGAAATGAGGCCTTTATCAGAGATACTAGTTGTAAAGATTTTCTCCCAATTTTCTGCTTCCCTCCTAATTTTTGTTGCATTGACTTTTTTTGTACAAAAACATTTCAATTTAACATAATCAAAATTATCCATTTTGTATTTTGTAATGCTCTCTATCTCTTGTTGGGTCATGAATTCTTTTCTTTTCCATAAATCTGATAAGTAAACTATTCCTTGCTCTCCCAAATTACTTATAGTATCGGCCTTTACTCCTAAATCATGAACTCATTTTGACTTTATTTTGGTATATGATGTAAGATATTGGTCTATGCCCAGTTTCTGCCCTACCTTTTTCCAATTTTCCCAACAGTTTTTGTGAAATACTGAATTATTAGCCCAGATGCTGGCCTCTTTGGGTTTATCAAAGAGTAGATTGCTATAGTTGTTGACTTCTCCATCTTGTATTCCTGCTCTGTAGTACAGTTTAATATC
This sequence comes from Trichosurus vulpecula, assembly GCF_011100635.1. NCBI lineage: Eukaryota > Metazoa > Chordata > Mammalia > Diprotodontia > Phalangeridae > Trichosurus > Trichosurus vulpecula. Next base: position 2,287,397 of record NC_050573.1, read on the forward strand.
TGGTGTGGCTAGGCCACCTTCTCTAGCATTTCTTTTCATTAATACCCTTAATACTCTTTACAACTAGTGTGAGCCAAATATATAGGAATACAAGCCATTCCCCAATTGAGAAATGGTCAAAGGATATGAACAGACAGTTTTCAGAGGAAGAAATTAAAGCTATGTATAGGCATATGAAAAAATGCTCTAAATCACTACTGATTAGAGAAATGCAAATCAAAACAACTCTTAGATACCACATCTCTCCTGTCAGATTGGCTAAAATAACAAAACAGAAAAATGATAAATGCTGGAGAGGATGTGGGAAAATTGGAACATTGTTGCATTGCTGGTGGAGTTGTGAGATGATCCAGCCATTTTGGAGAGTAATTTGGAACTATGCCCAAAGGGCCACAGGAATGTTCATACCCTTTGACCCAGCAATACCACTTCTAGGGTTGTATCCCAAAGAAATCACACAAGCGGGAAAAGGACCCATATGTACAAAGATATTTATAGTGGCTCTTTTTGTGGTAGCCAAGAACTGGAAATCAAAGGGATGCCCATCAATTGGGGAATGGCTGAACAAGCTGTGGTATATGAAGGTAATGGAATACTATTGTGCCATAAGAAATGGGGATGATACGGACTTCGTAACAACCTGGAAAAACCTACACGACATAATGCTGAGTGAGCAGAGCAGAGCCAGGAGAACACTGTACACAACCACAGATATATGGATTCCTTAAGGACCAACCCTGACAGACTTCGCTCCTCGCAGTAACACAAGGTGCAGGCACAACTCCAAAGGACTCACGATGGAGAATGCTATCTGCATCCAAAGAAAGAACTATGAAGTTTGAAAGCAGATTGAGGCACACTTCATGCTCGCCTTTTTCTCTTCTCTTTGTTTTTGTTTTTGGGTTGTTTTTTTTTTTGTTTTGGTTCTGTTTCTTCTTTCTCATGACTCATTCCATTGGTCATAATTCTTCTCCGCAACTTGACTAGTGTATAAATTAATTCAATGCGAAGTTATTTGTGGTAGTTATATGAGATTTCGGGCCGTCTTGGGGAGGGAGGGGAGAGGGAGGGGAGAAAATCAGGAACTCAAAATTATGTAGAACCATGTGTTGTAAACTGAAAATAAAAATAAATATTAAAAAAAACAAAAGCAATATTCAATTAACCTGGGATTTGCTTGAGCTATTTCATCAGAAAATTCACCCAGGGAGAATTATAGAAACTTGGCAGAACAAGAGTCAAGAGGAGGAGTAAGAGGCCTACTGATGGGCCATATAAAGGAGAAGGTGGCCAGGTTTGAGAATATGAGAGAAACCATTCATTGAGGACCCCTACTCAAACAGCATTAGTCAGTTCATTAGGATTTTATAAGGGTAATGACTGTTGTAATGCTTTTAGTATATTCATGTAGTCAGTCCCCAAATACCAGGTCTAAGAAAAAGAAATGTATTAATGCATACTTTGTACAAGTCACAGAGGAATGTGGATTCTAACAGAAGGGCCCTAGAATACGCCTCCAATTTAAATGCAGGAATAGGAAAACAGGAGTGTGTGTGTGTGTGAGAGAGTTTTTGTTTGTGTATGTGAAAACATGTGTGTGTGTGTGTGTGTGTGTGTGTGTGTGTGTGTGAATGTCTGGGGTAAAAATCACAAGCTCTTTTTATGATACGTTGTATTTCAGATGTCTATTGGCCACTCAGTTTGAGATATCTCTTAGGAAATTAGACATACAAGACTGCAGGTCAGCAGAGAGACTGAGGCAGGAAGGGTCCCTTTGAGAACCATCAGCACAGAGATAGTGATGACATGGATGGCAGCTGATGAAATCACCAAGGAAAGTAGTATAGAGGGAAAAGGGAAGAGGACCAAGGACACCTATGGTCAGAGGGTTTGATCTCAGGAAGATGCGGAAAAGACAGACAAGTAGTCAGACAGGTCAGAGGAAAACCAGGAGAGAGTGGGGTCCTAAAAGCCTAGGGGGAAGAGAGTATCATGGAGGAAAGAGGGATCACCAGGGTCAGAGGCTGGAGAGATGTCAAGGAGAATGAGGATGGAGGTCACCTCTGTGGTCTCAAAAAGAGAAGAGCACAGAAGAGTAGGTAAGGGGGAGGGGCCTTTGAAGGTGAGAGGGGGAAAGGTGTGTCACACCTGGGCAAGATGGGAGCATAGTCCATCGTAGGCTGCACCAGTCCAGACTGGGCCCCAGAAAGAAATCAGCGGTGGCTGAGGCAGCTGGTGGCCCTATCAGCCCACACATGGTAAAGAGTCACATAACTGGTTAGAAGGAGATTACAGGGTCCCTGTTCTGGCACTGGGGGCACTGGTGCTTTGACCGTACTAGGATCTGGGTCCCACTCCTGGATAGCAAACCCAGTGTGAGGAGGAGCACACAAGAGCTTGGAACTGCTAGGGAGTGGGACCCCTCCTCATAGCTCCAGGGCAGAAAAGAATGCTTGTGGTCACTCACAGGCCAGGAGAGAAGTCAACACACCCCTCCTTAGCTCCTACCACCTTGGCAGAACTGCAAACTTACAGTGAGCCCTCCACCCTGAGAGCAGAGCCCCACTTTAGTAAAGAGTTTAAAGTCAAGGAAGGCTGGAAAAATGAGCAAAGAACAGAAAAATTCTGACTATAGAAAGTTACTATGGTGACAAGGAAGATCAGAACACACACTGAGAGGAAGAAATCTACGTCAAAACTCCTTATATCCAATGCCTCAAAAACAAATTGGAATTAATCTCAAGACATGGAGGAGCTGAACAAGGATTTTAAAAACCATTACGAGAAGTAGAGAAGAAATTGGGAAAAGAAATGAGAGGGATGCAAGAAAATCATAAAAGAGAGTCAAAGGCGTAGCAAAGGAGGCACCAAAAATGCTGAAGAAAAGCACTTCTTGAAATGTAGAATTGGCCACGTGGAAAAGGGGGCACAAAATTTCAGTGAAGAAAACAATTCCTTGAAAGATAGAATCAAGCAAGATGAAGCTACTGACTGTAGGAAACAGGAGGAAACAGTCGAACAAAATGGAAAAAACAAAGGAAGGCAATGAGAAAGGCCCTTCCAACAGCGCTCTCCCATGACTGGAACATTCTCAATCCTAACTCTAACCAGACCCTAAATGCCTGCTCTGGGCTTCCTGCAAGTCTCAGCTAAAATTTCACTTTGTGAGAAAATTATTTTTCTGGTCCCCAAAATTGGTAGAGCTTTTCCTCTCAGAGTCAACACCATTTTATACTAGGCAAAGCTTGTTTGTACAGTGCTGCTGAGTTGTTGGGCAAGCTAAGTGGCACTGTGGATAGAGTGCTGGCCCTGGTCTCAGGAGGACCTGAGCTCAATTCTTGACTCGGACACTGGGTGTACGACCCTGGACAAGTCACTGAAACCTGCTTGCCTCAGTTTCCTCATCTGTAAAATAAGGTGGAGAAAGAAATGGCAAACAACTCCACCGGCCTTGCTAAGAATACTGTGCATGAGGACTTAGTGCTCCACATACCAAAGAGCCAGGGAATCAGTTTAAGGCAGAGGAGCAGAGAGCAGGGCACTGTTGTTACTACCTGATTCAATTTCATTCCTGTTTTTGTAAAGAAATGCTCCACGAGGACCACACTGGCAGCTTCACAGACCACCCTCTATGCCTACGGCAATGGCCTCATTGGCTGATGTCTGTGCACAGACTGCACTCACCTGGGGAGGGGGGCTGCTGCTCCCAGGGGCCATTCCCTCTGGCTCCAGGCTCCCTGCTGGGGCCAGGCCTTGGTCCTCTGCAGACTGAGCTGGGCAGGGAGAAGGATCCCAGAGGGGGAGAGGTCTTGCTCTTTTCTTCCCAGGCAGCAGACTGGCCTACAGGGATGTACAGGGTGAAGCCCCACAGGAGTCACAAAGGCCCTGGCCCTGCCCTCAGGGGAGAGACTGCACCCTAGAGGGGAAGGGAGGAAGCAGGGAGTGTCAGGTTGAAATGAAAAAAGTCTGAACAGTAAGACTACTTCCTCCCCTTCTTACTCCTTCTCTTCCCTCCCCTCCCCCCATTCTCCCACAGAGACCCAAAAGGCAGAGGGGGCTTGGGATGCCAGATGGGATGACACCATTCAGAGCCTCAAGGACTCCTCAGTCAGATCTCTCCCTCCAAGTGGTCCTCTGCCCTCCCTACATCCCCTCTCCCTGACTCACGTACACATTGTACAGACTACAGACTGACTCCTGGATCAAGAGGGAAGCTAGAGAAGGTTGAGGAGGGAGAGGACTCCTGAATGGAGCCACCAGGGAATGATCTGGGGAAGCCTGAGGCTGGAAGACAAAATCCAGTCTGGCATGAAGCCCCCTGGCAGGGGGCCTGAGGCAGGGGAGCAGGAGACCTGGGGAAGGGGAGGAGCGGTGAGGTGTGGGAGGCAAGGTGAGGTCTGGGAGGCAAGACAATCTCAAAAATTTATGGAGGAAGATCAGGGACGCTGGAGCGACTAAAGGGCTCCAGGGGGACACTGAGCCTGGGGAAGCAGGATGACTGTGTCCTGAGGTCTAACTAGGGGCTGGGGAGGATTGTTGGGACCTTCTGAGAGAGCTTAGGCTTGGACTCCCCAAAGGGAAAGTGGAGACAGGGAGCCACAGGCCTGGGATCTCACAGGGAACCAGCCTCAGAGCCATGGGTGCAGATAAGGCAGACCAGGAGAGTGCTTTGGTAACTGTGTCCAAGCCTGGGTAGGCAGGTAGAAAGGTAGGATTCTTGGATCTCCAAAGGAGCTGGATCTGAAGGCAAGAGAAGGGAATTTCTAACCAGGTTAGAGATTAGGGGACAGGGAGGCAGGACACGTGGGGCCTCATAGGAAGGCTTCAGGACTCCAGGAACCCTAGGGGCAAAGTCTGAAAAAGTGTTATCCAGTGATAAATCTGGGGAAGTTGAGCCAGGAATTTAGGGAGTGATGGGGCAGTGTGGAAAAGATCTAGGGGCAGGGAGCTCATCCGGCAGCCGGGCTGGCGAGGAAGGTGTGCTCCTGGCAGACCTGGCGGACACTCACCATGTGGTCAGAGGAGGAGAATGAGACCGAATCGCCCGGGCAGCCAGGAAATCGGGGGCGGGGTGGCGCGCTCTGGCTCAGACCTACCTGGGACCTGCAAGCACACAGCCGGCGTCCAGCCGGCGGAGCGATCTCAGATCTCAGGGAAGAAAGAAAAGAAATCTGAAGTCCAGGGAAGGCAGAGAGATCTGGGATCCCGGGGAGGAAGAAAAGAGATTTGAAGTCCAGGGAAAGCAGAGCAGTCTGGGCTCAAAGACTTCCTGCTTCTTGTCCTGCCCACTCTTCGAAGGTCTTCCTTTTCCCAATAGCACCGCCCTGTCCAGCCTCTGAGGCCCCCAGGAGGGCGGGGCTCTTTCCTCCAATCAATCCCGGGGCTAGACCCAGACTGCCTCCCTTGCCCTCCAAAAAGTGGAAAGCCTTCTCCAGTGCTAGGATTGCCTCCTCAGCCCTAAACTCCTCCCAGGCCTCCAATCTCCACCCAGACCTCCACCCAAACTCCACTTGGGCCACCACCCACCAGGCTGCCCATCTCTGAGAGCTCCTCCTGTCCAGTGTCTCCACCTCCTCCCCTCCTCCCCTCCTCCTTCCTTCCTCCTCCTTAGTAGAAAGACTGGCAGGATTAAACTAGCACCAGAGTACCTGAAAGTGATACTCCAACCCACAGAAGGGGTGTCATTCTTGGAAATGAAGATGGTCTGAACAGGAAGACTACTTCCCTCCTTCTGTTCTGTCTGCCTCCCCCCTCCCCATCCTTCTAATGGAGACCCAAGTGGCACAGGGGGCTTTGGGATCCCAGGTGGGATGAGACCCATCAGAGCTGCCCCTCCACCTGGTGCTCTGCCCTCCTTGTATTGAGAACCAAGGGTGAGCAACATTCTGTAAGCAGTAGTAGCTGCCCCCCTGGGGACCAACTGGCCAGTGCCAGATGAACAATGCTGTAAAATTCAGTTTCCACACAGTTGGGGCCATAAGGCCCCAACCTACTCAAAAGTTGCTGAGATAAGATACTAAGCTTGACCAGTGAAAAATTGTCATACCAATTAAGTTGGGACCTTTTAAAAACTCTTTTAGAATGATAAATTAAGTGTCTTTGTTTGAGCCTTACTAGGTGCAAAGCCCCAGGCCCAAATCCCTATCAACTAGGTGCTAAGCCTATGTGAGTGTAAAGCCCTCAGGGACCTAAGGGGAGTTGCTAAGACCAGAGCCAATAGTAGGAGCCAAAGTTCTGGTCTCTCAAATGAGGTTCAATGACATCCAAAGACTGTATAAAAAGAGAGAACAGACTTATTTGCAGATGTTCTCACTCATTGGAAGTGAGGCGTTTGACTGGAAGAGACTCTGGGCAGCTGTTAAGAGCCCCCCAGTTGTAAACCCGGATGCTGGGACTTTGTTAAACCCTGGTAACTATGCAGTGAGATTTGAATCAGACGAGGTCTGTCTGTTGATGTTTGTAATTTGGTTGTGTTTGCTCTGAAGTTCAGGGTGCTGGCTCTTTCCCCTGAACTAAGTGAATGATAATTGTAAGTTGGACTGAAATAAGATTGTTAACCCCCTAACATTACTTTCCTCAGTAAAGACGATCAAAGAACCTGTGCTGCCAGCGTCCTTGTTGTTGGGCTTGTGTTGGTCTTTCACTCCCACAACAGCTGGTGAACCAAGTCAATTAGCTGTTTTGGGGTGGGATTAGGGAGTGGTTAAGGGGTGGTCAGTTCTTAAAAGAACATGCACTTTACATTTCTACTGGGCAGGTATCTTACCAAGAGTTCACTGGGAAATAGCCCAAGGAGGGGCTACCTGGGGGTGTGGTTTTGACCATGAAACATCACTAAGTCAACCATTGGTCAGGCCTGACTAGAAATATCCGGATGACTTCCATCAAATGCCTTGTTAGACAAGATGAATGTAAGGAAGTATACGTTTGACCATGTCTAGGATACATACCAGAAAGGTCAGTAAGTAGTAAATATTGTTATGTCCCAGTGCACTGCCAATTAGCACTACACAGGGAGTTGGACCAATAACATTCTATAGGTGCAGCTGGCCACAGTATCTGGAGGAGAGAGAAGTGTTTTGCTAAGGCATGCTGCCCTTGAACTGGACAGGGACTGCTAGGGCCAATTCTTTGAAGCTAGGGAGAGATGTGATTTTAGATCTTGATGTTACTTTGGAATTGGGGTCCAGGCACAGGCACCCATGCAGAGGCTGTATTGGCAACCAAAAATGGGCTCCTTAGCACTTAGTCAACAAGTGGCCTTGACTAGTTTGGCTTTTTCCCCTGAACTGAATGCTGTTTGTATGTTGGACTGGAGTAAGTTTGTTGGCCCCTTCACCTTGCTTCCCTTGCTTAAGCTGATGGAAAGAACCTGTGCTTTCCCGGTCAACCCCTTCACCTTGCTTAAGCAGATTGAAAGAACCTGTGCTTTCCCTGGCGTACCTTACACCACCGCAGAAGCTGGATGGTTAAAAGCAGCTCCTGTTGGAGCCAGAGGCTGCTACAGCTACAGCTACAGCTACAGCTACAGCCACACCTACAGCTACAGCCGCAGCCACAGCTGAAGCAGGAGCTGCCAGTAGCAGAGCTGACCTACGGGAGGAAGCTGAACAAAGACTTCAGGCCAGTGGGTAATCTTTTTACCATAGAGGGGGAAGCATGATTTTGCTTTACGCAATCATGCTTCTCTGTAGCCTCCTGGTTACTCTTTCAAGGCGTACTTATTGGGCCTGGAAGCTTTTGATCAATATATCAAAATGGGGATGCTGGTTCATGGGTTGGTTACTGTGGGGCCTAAATATATGTTTTGATTCTTCTGCCTTCTACTTTGAGAGTTTCTTATATCCGGCGGTTCCGAACCTTTCAGACATGTTTATGATCCTCTTTGAGATTATAAACTCTGCCCTCCTAATACATTTGGCGACCAGGATGGGATCGCTAGGTATAAGATCTCTATTTAGAAGCAGAACAATTTCAGAGGAAGAGATGAATATCCCAGGATGGGAGGATCCATTTTATTCCTCCCTAGCAAAAGAATTGGCTAAAAAAGCTGGACCCTGTGAAAACTGGGAACCAAGGCTACGGAGAGGAGATCCTAGGGATTTGGAAAAGTGTTTACAAGAAGTTGGGATTCAGTCAGGGGCATCACTATCTAGGCAAAGCTGGATAGTGTTATCAGCCTACCGGCTAGTATACGAAAGATTGAGATTAAGTGAAAGACATGGGGGCACTCCTACCCCACAGCAAGAAGGGGAATCTCAGATAGCAGGAGACCAAACTGACTCAAATGAGAACTTTTCTATTAATGTGGCTAAGAGCAACAGGAGACCAAAAAAGCCCAGAGTGCATTTCAACCCAGCCCAGAAAGAGCCTGACTGCCTGCTTCGTCCTAGCCATGGTGGCAGAGGAAGTGAGTGGGGGGAAAATGAGACAATGTTAGGGGCTGAGGCACAAAACACTACTGGGGTTCAGGATGTCCCTCACACAGAGAACAGGAGATGGTTAAATGATCAGACAAGGGCTCGACCCATACAAAGGAGGAAGACAGAAACCCGAGGTGAAGATTCAGTTACAAGGGAAATTCAGGAAGATTTCTCACCGCAAGAGGTCACAGATATTTTGAGTAGATTCAGCCAAAGAATAGGAGAACCATTAATATCTTGGATGGTAAGACTCAGTGATCAAGGGGCCAGTGGAATATCAGTAGATAGGACAGACTGCATGAGATTCATAGGTATCAGCCATGATCCTCTAGTTCAACAAGCTTTTAGGGAACATCATCAGCAAGGAGATGGTGATAGCAGGACTACTCTGTTGGCATTAGCCGCTGTGGGATGCAATAAGAGATATGCTACTGATTCTATGTGGCCCACTGAGCACAGACCCTGGTATTCACTTAGAGATTGTATCATGAGACTAAAGGAGGAGGTAATGAAGACTGCCATTATGATAGGAACTGCAGACAAATATTACAATGATCCAATGGGACTGCCTCATAGGAATTTAATAATTAGGACAGCTCCCCCTGCTTATAAACAACTAATTTTGAATTTATTACTTGGAGAAGTAGGGAGCCATCTTACAACAGTGATAAATAAGATTTTACAGTTACATGACTTAGGTGACTGGGGAAGGGATAGATCTCCTCGAGAGAGAAGGGTAAATAACCAGCAAACTTGGCGCCAAAGGAGAGTAACAAGGAAAGAAATGTTTACTGCTCTATTGAGAGCAGGGGTAGGTTTTGAAATGATAGATGGAATTCCAACCAATGAATTGCACAGAATGTACCGAGATAAAGGACTCTATAACAGAAGAAATAGGGAAATAAGAACTGCTCCTGCAAACCCACAAGCCACTCAGAGGGAAGGTGACATTGTGTGATTAACGGATGAAGACTTGTACATCTGGGGAAAGGCTGGGAGGACAATCCTAGTCTCTACCTAGGATGGGATCCTCTTAGTTTAGTTTTCCCATTGTGTTTCCTTGTACATCTGGGGAAAGGCTGAGAGGACAATCTTAGTCTCTATCTAGGATGGGATCCTCTTGGCTTCCTCATTATGTTCCTTTTGAAAAGAAACATTTCCCACCTGAGTTTGGCTCTGATGTTGGATCTTTGCATAACTGAAATCTCAACCAAACTTGAGATGATTTTATTTGAAGAATAATAGTCCATACTTGTCTACTCTTTTTTGTCCTTTGTTTTGGCTAACGTTGTTGCTAGTTCTGTTTCCTTTAGGCTTAAGCACCCTGCACTTTCTGGTGACTGCCTAAGCACATAGCATTCTTGGAATTCCTGCCAGCTCGTTAAAGAACTGACCTCTGGAATGGGACTTTTTGGGGCAGGGCCATCTCTACATCCAATTTCAGCATGAAGAAGCTATGGAAAATGAGACCTTCACCCCTTACCCCAAGATTTTGAGCCCCAATCATTCAAGGGGGATGGGAATGATGATAGTGTTCTATGTTTACTTATTTTGTGTTATCTTTGCTATGTTGTTTTATTATTATGATATTATTGATCCTATGTAATGGATACAAGGATTTAGGGGTGGACATTTGAATTATTCATAATTATTTTGGGGATGATTGATTGAAGAGATTATCTTGCTGGGACCTAGGGGTGGATCACACTTGAATCGTAAACCAATATTTAGGAATGTCACCAAATGATATGTTTTGCTTTATAATGAATGATATGTTTTAGTTTCCTTTGTAATTGGATCACAATGTATGTTCTAGGATACATGGCTGATTAGATTATGTATCCTATAACAAGGGGTGGAGTGTATTGGCAACCAAAAATGGGCTCCTTAGCACTTAGTCAACAAGTGGCCTTGACTAGTTTGGCTTTTTCCCCTGAACTGAATGCTGTTTGTATGTTGGACTGGAGTAAGCTTGTCGGCCCCTTCACCTTGCTTCCCTTGCTTAAGCTGATGGAAAGAACCTGTGCTTTCCCGGTCAACCCCTTCACCTGGCTTAAGCAGATTGAAAGAACCTGTGCTTTCCCTGGCGTACCTTACACCACCGCAGAAGCTGGATGGTTAAAAGCAGCTCCCGTTGGAGCCAGAGGCTGCTACAGCTACAGCTACAGCCACACCTACAGCTGAAGCAGGAGCTGCCAGTAGCAGAGCTGACCTACGGGAGGAAGCTGAACAAAGACTTCAGGCCAGTGGGTAATCTTTTTACCATAGAGGGGGAAGCATGATTTTGCTTTACGCAATCATGCTTCTCTGTAGCCTCCTGGTTACTCTTTCAAGGCGTACTTATTGGGCCTGGAAGCTTTTGATCAATATATCAAAATGGGGATGCTGGTTCATGGGTTGGTTACTGTGGGGCCTAAATATATGTTTTGATTCTTCTGCCTTCTACTTTGAGAGTTTCTTATATCCGGCGGTTCCGAACCTTTCAGACATGTTTATGATCCTCTTTGAGATTATAAACTCTGCCCTCCTAATACAGAGGCTAAGGAGAAATGTTAGAATTGGGGTTCAAGCACAAGCATCCAAGGACAAAATCATTCTCTCCCATTCGTTATAAGTCTTCTATGCAACATGACTAATGTGAAAATGTGTTTAATAGAAATGTACATGTAGTCATATCACATTGCATTTTCAATATTCATTTTTTCTAAGATTTTGAGTTTCAGTTTTCTCTTTCCCTCCCCCGCACCCTCCCCAGGATGGTAAGCAACCTGATATAGTTTATGTATGTACAATTGTGTGAATATATTTCCATATTACTCATGTTGTGATAGAAGAAACAGAACAAAAGGGAAAAGCAACACACACTAAAAAAGAAAATTAGTATGTTTTGATCTGTATTCAGACTCCATAGTTTTTTCTCTGGATATGGATAGCATTTTCTATCATGAGCCTTTTGGAATTGCCTTGCATCATGGTATTGCTGAGAGGAGCTAATCAATCATAGTTGAACATCACAAAATATCGCTGTTACTGTATACAATTGAATAAGAACTTCTAGCAGAACTAAAGAGATTTTGTATAAAGCTAAAAAAAAGATTAAAAAGTTCAAAAGAGCCATAGAGGAAATATTGACGAAAGAAATAGAAAAATTTAAGAAAATTATGAAAAGACAACAACCTGGTAAAAGAGACACAAAAATGCTGAATAACTCCTTAAAATTCAGAATTGGCCAAATGGCCAGAGGTATGAAACCTCACTAAAGAAAATAATTCCTTAAAAGTTAGAATTTGTCAAGTGGAAGCTAATGCTTCAGTGACATTAGATATCAAGAAATAAAACAAAGTCAAAAGACAAAAGAGAAAAATGTGAAATATCTGAGCAAAAACAAATGACCTGGAAAATAGTTTGAAGAGTGACAATTTAATAATTTAATAATACACCCAAGACTCGTTCCCATTATGCTCCTTACTCACCCCATCTTGATCCCCCTTGCAGCCTGCTCCTTCTGCTTGTTTGCAACTGCCTTGCAGTGGCTGCCTACCTCTGGAGATGTCCAACCACAGGGGAAGAGCCACTCCTTCTCCCGTCTCCCCGCTCACCCTATGTGGAAGCTGGGCCAGGAGGCAGTCAGGCTATTTAACCTGTCCAACTGCTGGTTGTGCATTAACCCTCTGGGATGTGCTTCAGTACAACCTCCCTTTGCCTCTGACTGGGGGTCCATTGAGTTAATTTTCCATGCTGACCCCACTGAGGTCCTAAGATTCTCTGAAAAAGGAAATCCTGAAAGGCTGCTTGTGATTCACAAGGTGGACCAGGCTCTGTCTGAGAAAGAATTCGACCTGCTCCTCACCGCCCCCTACTCCTGGAAGTGGTTGGGGAAAACCCGAATGCACCTAGATTTGAATTGCTCTCAGGGGCCTGTCTTTTCAAAGGAAACCTGGGCCTTCACAGTCACTCCTACTGCTTTCTGCTACTTATCAAATCACTCCACTGGAACCCCTGTAGGGAGACTTGACCTGGCTCAGTGTAACTACAAAATTTCGATTCATCCTGGTGGGCGATCCTTGCTCTTATCTTACTAGGGGCCTGACTAGGGTGGACTTTGACCCACAAATGTTCCATGACATCATTAAACAAAATAATGCTGTCCATGGCTGTTTTCCCTCCGTGTCTGGGACCCACTTCTGAAGCAGAGATGCATCTCTGTGGTCAACAAAGGAAGGGTTATTAGAACTTCCCTTGCCATTCCCCGAGGAAGAGGGAGGTTTTTCCATACCTTCCTTGGTCTACACGTGGTGCCTTCAGCTTACTTTTGAACAAAAGCAGGACATGATAATCACTTAAGATCATTTCAACCCCAATTAGGGCCAAAGCCTGAACTAATCGACCAGACATGCTTTGTTTTGCTCTCTGAGTGAACTAAAAATGCCCCTTCCTGTGTCAGAAACTATAGGGTCAGATGAGGCTGAGCAGGAGCATTCTTCTTGTTTGTAACACTGTCTTGGATAGTGGGACTTTCCTTATCTTGGCATCCTGTGGACATATGCTATGTAGGGGAAACACAGACATCCTGGGGCTGTAATTTCAACTGACAATTTGTCAATTCTCTTGTCTTATTGTATTTACAATCTACTCGACTAAGAAAGTTCCTTTCCCATGCTATGGTTAAAAACGTGGAAGCTATACGTTTTGAGTGACACAGACAGCCTGAGTCAGGATTGCTCTAAGAAGATCTAGGTCTTCCTCATTTTGCCTAAATCAGTCAGAATGAAAGCTCTGATTCCATGTACATATGTGTTGGCTAACTCAAGGGAATACACAATATGAATTTACATCCCACCTAGCCTGTTTGCCTCTTTGAGCCAAACTTCTAGGTCCACAGGAGTCATACCTTCACGTGTAGGAGTTCATTCCAATGCAATATAAATTTTGATCACTTAAACCTCCCAAGATATCTTGGATTTGGCAGCAAGATTTTTTTCTTCCCTACTTATTTTATGATTTTTTTTAAACTGGGACAATTAACTCTCGCCTTGTTTATTCTTCATTTATAATTTCTTGGAATCTAGCTCTGACAAGCCAGGCTTTGTTAAAGCCACCTGGGATAAAAAGGAGCTACATGATGATGCCATTATACCCAAACTACTCTGGCTCTCACTGACTGGCCAGTAATAGGTCCCGGCCCAAGCTTCACTTATTCAGTTTTGGGTGTTGATGGTTCAGAGTGAGTGAAAATTGCGATTTTTTTTTTCTGTTTTAGGCAGAAACCCTGAGGGTTTTCCCCTTCCAGACAGATTTTTTTGAGAAGGCAAATCTTTAGCCCCATTTCTTACCTAGCCTTCAGTCTCTGAACGGGTATTGCCTCAGAGAAACTGAGACCTGGGAAAGACTTTAGCTTAAAAAGACCAAGGTATCCCACTGCCTTCAGGGCCATCACCAGTTGTCCTGACCTGTGTCTTGCCTCTAGACTTTGAAGGACTCTGGAGGAGAGAGCGAAGTTGATGACTTTGTACAGCTCTGCCACACTCAAATCCAATTCACTTGCAAGTCAAGACATCACCCTCCTCATGTCTTTGGTCCTCTTAGAGGAAGAAGAATGAACAATGGAGACCCAAGAGGCAGAAGGGGTTTGGGATGCCAGGTGGGGTGACACCAGTCATAGCCTCAATGACCCATGAGTCAGAGCTCTCCCTCCAACTCGTCCTCTCTCCAACATATGGATACATTAGACAACAGACTGACTGCTTGATCTAGGTTAGAGGGAATCTGGGGAAGGTTGAGGAGGGGGAAGACTCCTGAATGGACCCAATAGGGAATGACCAGGTGAAGCCTGAGGTTGGGAGACAAAATCCAGGGAAGGGGAGCAGGGGTGGGGTCTGGGAGGCAAGACAATCTAACAGCTCATGGAGGGAGAAGAGACAGTGGAGTGACATAAGGGCTGCAGGGGGACACTGAGCCTGGGAAGGCAGGATGACTGTGTCCTGGGGGTCTAACTAGGATCTGGGGAGGACTGTTGGGATTCTCTGGGAAAGCTTAGTCTTGGAATCCCTAAAGAGAAACTGGACATAGGGAGCCACAGGTCTGGGATTTGAAGGGAACCAGCCCCAGAGCACTGGGTGCAGATAAGAGGGACCAGGAGGGACCTTTGGTAACAGTGTACAGTGTGGAGTCATCAGGGCAGGAAGAACTGGGGGATCCTTACAGGAGCCATCTGAAGGCAGGAGCTAGAGACAGGGAGACAGGACATGTGGGTCCTAATGGGAAGGCTGAAAATAAGACTGCTGTGTCCCTGTGGGCAAGACTAAAGTTGGGGAAAGTGTGACCCCATAGTCCATCTGGGGAGGGTGACCCAGGCATTTGTAAATGATCTGGAGTCTAGAGAAGAGTTAGGGGCAGGGAGTTCCAACAGAAATCAGGCCAGGAGAGAGGCATGGTCCTGGTGGAGCTGGAGGACATTTGCCACAAGGTCAGATGAGGAGGATGAGACCCAGTGGCAGAGGCAGCCAGCAGAGGCCAAGACCTTGTAGGACCCTGGCTTAGTCATAGCTGGGACCTGTACCCCCAGAGGTGGCTTCCAGAAGGCTGAGAAATCCCAGGTCTAGGGAAGAAAGCAGAAGGATCTGATCTCCAGGGAAGGCAGAGTGACCTCAGCTCCAGCTTCCAGCCAGCACACGTAGGGAGGCTGCTCCTAGTCCCAAGAGGCCCCCCAGTGCCCAGCCTCAGAGGCCCCCAGGATGTGAGCGCTTTCCTCCAATTTCATCCTAGGTCAGGACCTCAGGACCCAGTCTGCCTCCCCTTCACAAGCCCTGCCTTCCAAGGACTGGGAGCTAGTTGTTCAGTAGCTTTGGCCCTGCCCAACTCTTCCTTACCCCATTTGGGTTTTTTTTTGGCAAAGACACTGGAATGATTTGCATTTCCTTCTCCAGCTCAAACAAACAAGCTGAGATAAACAAGGTTGGGTGACTTGGCCAGGGTCACTCAGCTAGGAAGTACCTGAGGCCTCATCTGAACTCTGCAAGAGTTTTATGCCCAGGACTCTCTCCACTAGGCTACCCAGCTGCCCACTAGGAGCTTAACAGGCCAATTAAATAATGGACTCAAAAGGAAGACATTGTTTTCTTGGATTTATTGCAAATACTAAAGCCCATTTAGCACATTAATACTTTAAACTCTTTTTTTTTAAAAATTCAACTTTCTCTACCTTTCTCTGCCTAAGGGACTTACCTGATCATACCCAATCTCTGGGTCGGTCCAGTACCTTGTTACATCCTGAGGAGAGAATCCACGTCTATCTCTGTGTGCATGTGTCTGTGTGTGTGCGTGTGTGTTTGCTTATGTGTACATGTGTCTTTCCACGTGCCTTATTCAGAATGTCACTAACAAGGACCCTGAGAATTCTGACAGCAGAGTCAAATGAGCTAAAATGTACAAGGTGCCTGGTGCACAGTAGGTACATATAACCAGCCGTACCCCCCTTTCCAGTCTTCTTACACCTCACTCCTCTCTTCTTCCTGCTCCAGCTCTCTGACCCAGGGACACTGGCCTCCTGGCTCGTGTTTGACCAAGACCTGATCTCCTGCCTCTGCCTTTCCAATGGCTGTCCCCCATGCTGGGACTGCTCCCCCTCTTGCTAGGGTGTCTTTAGCCCCACCCTAATTGCTTTCCAGGTATGTGGCTGTTGAAGGAGGACTAGCCTCTCTGGTGGGAGGCCGGGCTGAGCCATTTTCACACACCTTCGGTGTCCACCTCTCACCCAACTCTCCCCTATGGCCCCAAGAAGCTGCAGCATGCCCAACAGCCACCCTTGGTAAACTGCCTCTGGCTTAGCCAGCTTGACGGTTACTGAAAGGCCACAAACCCATGGGTGAGGAACGGGGGTGCCAACCCCAAGCACAAGAACTACCCCCTTCCGCCCAGGAAGGGTCAGATGAGAACCATTTCTTCCAAAGGCCATGAAGGTGGCTGAAGCAGGCTCTGTGGAGGGCTTGGAGCTTGGGCAGACATGGAACATGCCAAGGTCATCCACTGCATCCCCAGCCATCCCCAGTCCAAGCTGCCTAGGGACCCCAACTCTAAGCCATGGTTGGGGGACAGATATTCTCTGCTTCTCCCCCTCCCTTCTCTTCCTCATTCTGCCTCCCTTCCCCATCCCATTCCCAGGCTGAGAGCTCTGCCCTTTTCCTCTCTGTTACTCCACACTCTTCAGAGCGTGTCTCTGTGCCTTCTTAAAATGTGATTGCTGCCCCATTTCCTGCTGCTCATTGTGGTCTTTCCCAGTGATGAGGCAGAAATGATCTCAAGTTAATGAGAAGTTTCTTGACTTTCACCTGCTGTGGCGTGGATGGAGTCTGAATACGTGCATGCAGGTCACTGTGGGAGAACACAACATTCCCCTCAACTGCTCCAATTCTTATAGCCTTCATCAAACAAATCTGATTTCTTCCCTTCACCAAAGACTGTTCCCCAGTTGACAAAGGATTGGCACAAAGTCTTTTCCTTGTTATGAAAACATCCAGATGTATTCTTTCACATAGTTCTGCACTTTATCCGACAATTGCCTCCTTTTCAGGTTGTGCAACCTGGAAGGTTGGCATGAATTATTTTCATTTCTCATCATTCTGTTGTATTCAGGCAGAAAATTTCACCTTCACCTGTGACCTCCATGTTCTAGAGAAAGGCACCTCCCACTAAGCACATTCATGAGGTTTCTTTTCATTATAAATCCTCTGATGAGAGGATAAGAGATGATCTCTGGTTGCAAGCCTTCCCATAGAGTTCATAGATGGCTTGTACCCTGAGTGAATTTTCTGCTAGGAATCTCTGTACTCCATTTTAATGCCTTTCCTCATTCAGGTCAGTTATAAGACTCTTTTGTCTCCCAGGAATTCTCTGAAGGTACGCAACAACTGACTTTAGCGTGAAGGTTTTACCATAATGATCACATTCATGTGGTTTCTCTCTAGTGTGCATACTCTGATGTCGGGTAAGATGTTTCCTCTGTTTAAAAGCCTTTCCATACTAGGTACATTCATAAGCTTTCTCTCCAGTGTGGATCCTCTCATGCTTAACAAGGCAACTCTTAAATGCAAAAGCCTTTCCACGTTGATTACATTTACAAGGTTTCTCTCCAGTGTGGATCCTCTCATGATCAACAAGGAAATCCTTAAATGCAAAAGCCTTTCCACATTGATTACATTCATAAGCTTTCTCTCCAGTGTGGATCCTCTCATGCTTAACAAGGCAACTCTTAAATGCAAAAGCCTTTCCACGTTGATTACATTTACAAGGTTTCTCTCCAGTGTGGATCCTCTCATGATCAACAAGGAAATCCTTAAATGCAAAAGCCTTTCCACATTGATTACATTCATAAGGTTTATTTCCAGTGTGGTTTCTTCCATGTATAACAAGACTGCGCTTATGTGTAAAAGTATTTCCACACTGATTACATTCATAAGGTTTCTCTCCAGCGTGGCTCATCTCATGCATAACAAGGCAATGCTTACATGCAAAAGTCTTTCCACAATGATTACATTCACAAGGTTTCTCTCCAGTGTGGATCCTCTGATCTCGAGTAAGCATGCGCCTAGATTTAAAAGCTTTTCCACATTGATTACATTCATAAGGTTTCTCTGCAATGTGTGTTCTCTGATATGCAATAAGACATCCCTTCTCTCTAAAAGCCTTCTCACATTGACTACATTCATAAGGTTTTTCTCCAAGGCAGATTCTTCTATGCATAACAAGACTGTGCTTACATGGAAAAGTCTTTCCACATTGATTACAGTCATACGGTTTCTCTCCAGTTTGGATACTCTGAGGTGTTGTGCAGACTTCTCTCCAGTGGAAGTCAGAGGGACCATCACTCATGACTCTTTGCTTGGGAGTTTCTTCCACAGAAAGGCTTAGCTCTGTAGCAGTTTCCTTCCTTTCCAGGCCGATCTCTCCATCTTAAAAAACAAAACAAAACAAAACTCACACTAAAACAAATAGACATTATACTTACAAACATATATATTTATATCCCCTTTGGTCCATAGGCAGAAAAACATCTCAGTTACTCTCTATTTCCCAGGTAAAGAGAAACATCTCAAAAGGGAAGAAACGGTCATTTTAAAATGCCCTTAGCTCACATCTCAAAGATGATTGAATTTCCAAAGAGCTTCAAGCTTGAATTTACATTGGATCTCGCAACAACCTTGTGACACAGGTGGGGCCATCATTCTCATCACATTCACAACTCAGACCAGGAGCTCAGAATGGCTGACTGACTTGACACAAATCCCAGCAGTTGGGACTAGAATGCAAGCCCTGAGATTGGGTCGGCTCTGTCTCTTTCTCTTTCACTGTCAGCACTTTCAATTCTTTCTTCATAGATACGTGTACTAAATATTCAAATTATTTCATGATCTATTCTACCAGTAACCATAACCTAAGCTCCCCGGGGATCACTTTGAATCTTATATTTTTTTGATAGACTATCTCAGTTCACATACAGAATACCAACACTTTTCTGTATTTAGCTGAGGCACGAGGGGTTTTGTTCTGACTCATCAATTACTTGAGATAGCCATTACTTATATCTTTTCAACAATTATCTTTAAACGGTTCTGCTCACTAAAACAAAATTAAAAGCCTTCCACAAAACACAATTTAAAAAAAATGCATGGCATTGCCCATGTCTGAAATAAGTGTCTGATACAGGAATTGGAGTGTATCACCCTTTGATACAGAATTGGACAGCATGTTTCACTACTGGTCTTCTTGCACCCCTTCCTCTTTAAATGTTCACAAACCCCTTGAAAGATGGAGGCAACTGTCCAAGGGATTTGAGCTAAAAAGTTGTCAGTGGCACCTTAAGTGGTAAATAATTGTCCAATTTGGTTACAAAGATATTTATCTACTCAGACAAGATGTATGTGCATGTTTCCACCTTAACAGGTATGGTTTTGCAGTGATTCCAAACTATCACAATCAGGAATACATGACTTTTGGGGATCATGCAGTGAGTACCTCAAACTCTGACTGCTCCTGGCCAAGTACAACAGATTCTTTTGGTTTCTCAACTTGACATCAAATTGTTTCCAAACTTCCAGGAAGGTTACACATTCATGTGCAAACGGTCACTGGCATGCAAAGACCCTCGGTGGCTGTCTATCACTGCACTGGAGTAGTTCTTTCCTTCTTGTTCTAACTTGTAACCACATCTCATCAAACCTGAAATCATCAGATCAAGATCCCACTTGGGTTTGTATTCTTGCAGCAGTGAGAGCAGGCTATTGGAAAACCATCACCACCAGGCATGCACAGTAGAGTCCATCACAAAACTGTCACAGACCACCACAAAAGTGCTACAAAAACAGACCTTAAAATGCCACTAACCCTAAGATTGTTTTCTAATTTGAACTTCTGCTCTGTTCATGTTACTCTTCAAGGACTTGGTTGGCAACATTGGTCAGTCATTCAGTAGTGTCAGTGAATGTGCAGCTGCTTTACCAGTGGTAGAAATAACAAAGTTATGTCTGAGGAAATCCTATCCTCCCAAAATTTGTTTTGTATATAAACACTAATTTAATAAAAACAACAAAGCAATATTTACAACTGACCTTCCACCATATTTGTCATTTAATACAGTACTTGCCAAGAGCCCATAGGAAAACAAAATTTTAAAATAGTAATTAGCAATGGCTTATGAGTGCTTAGAGGGCTAAAAAAAAATGAATTTCCAAGGCCTGGAAGGAGCTTGTCAAAGTCACCTTCCATTTTGCACCTTATCCATGAGTGAGCATTTTCAACATATTCTGTTTAAAAAATGAGAATACAAATGGTGGTACAGTGGACAGAACGCTGGGCCTTAAATCAGGAAGACCTGAATTCCAATGCCACCTCAGAAACTTGCCAGTCGGTTGACCCTAGGGAAGTCAGAAGACCTCTGTTTGCCTCAGAATTTTTTACCTGTAAAATGGGCATAATTATACCATCTATTCCCACGACTCTTATGAGCATAAAAAGACACAAGATTTATACAGTGCAGGACACATAGTAGCTGCTGTATAAATGCTAGCTACTACTTTCATTGATTTTGACTGTTTCCTCCCCAATTCTGCTCTCTTTTCTTTTTATTTTTTATTTTTGAAAGGGGAAGGCAGGGCAATTGGAGGTAAGTGACTTGCTAAGGTCTCCCAGCTAGTAAATGTGTCAAGTGTCTGAGGCCGGATTCGAACTCAAGTCCTCCTGACTCCAGGGCTTGTGCTCTACTCACTATGCCACCTCGCTGCCCCTCTGTTCTCCTTCTTAAAACTATATTCTTGTCACTCGCTTTATTCTCCTATGTCCTTGTGAAACTAAGTGTATTTCCATTCCAAAACACTCACCTTCCCTTGTATCAGCATGAGTTTGTAAACTGGATTCTGAGCTCTGTGACAGCAGACACTGTCTTTTGCCTTCCTTTGCAACCTCATGGCTTAGCACAGTGCCTATAAGAGAAAGCATTTAATCTGTTTCCTGATTCTTTGCCCAGGGCCAGGGCTGATAACAGTCCCAGCCTCTACCTCCCTGCATTCTGGTCTCTCCTCTAGTTGTTGAATGCACGTTCAGGCCTCAGCCCAGTTTCTGTCCCTTTCTTGTACTCCATCACCTCCAAGTAGTTTCCTTAGTTGAGAATCTAACCATGATGGAACCAGACTAGAACCAATATTGAAGATTACAGAGGCTTCTTTCTAGGCTCCTGAAGAGTCTCCTGCTATAGGACACCTCTGGGTTTCACCTACATGAGCCTGGCCCATGATTCTCCAAAAATGGGGACAGAGATTAGCCATAGAGATTAGGAAAGGGACTTGGGCTGATGATTTATGCAAAGTTTAGCCTTGGAAGACTCCTGAATAAGGCAGCAGCTATCACTCCTCCTCAGGTGCTGCTAAATGTACAGAGAGAAAATCATGAAACCAGGCTGCCAGATCCACCACCAATTTAGGCTATGTAATCTCAGCTGGGCCCTCACTGGGGAAGGGCAATGCTTTGCCATCTGACTGACTCCCTGTGCCACTCACCACAGCAGCTCTTCCAAATCTTTTCATTCATCCCCAATCCTCCGTCATGGCTTGCTTCCACTCCCCCCCCAACCACTCAAGGGCTTTCTTATCCTCCTCATCTCACATAAATCAGATGTCTTCTTCTCCTTTTTGCCTCCCCATATCACATGGAAAGATTATTCCTCTGCTTGCTAATGAAAATCCCCTTACATGTGCCAATGATCTCATTCTGCCCCCTCATCTACCTCTGTATATTCCTCCTCCAGCATCTCCTTTTTTGTCACCAATTTTCACTCACTCCCACACTGATGACTCTTTCCCTATAACCGCAAATAAAATAATTTCTCTCTAATCCTTAAAACACTCTCACTTGACCCATGCGCCCCCATGAGATGGTGTCCAATATCCTTGCTCCATTTTATGACTAAACAGTTAGAGATCCCCATTTCCATTTCGTGTCTCCAACTCCTTTCCCTGGCTTTCTTTGGAACTCTCGCTCTTTTCTTTTTTTCTACCTTGCCACACCACCCAAGATATCGTCACAATTAGACACAAATAATTATATCCATGTATAATTATTCTAGGTGTATTTCTATTTATCAGGTCTTCTTCTGTCTATGCATGGCATCTTTCTTCATTTCTCCTTTATAGGTAATTTGGGTATTTATAATAGTAAAAAAGAAAGAAGGAAAGAAACGAAACTTTCTGCAAGCTCCCTACCTCTGAAATGTATTGTTCAAGTGAAACCCATCTCCCAAAGGTACCAGTAATCTCAAATTGCTAAAATTCAGTGGCCATTTCTTAATCCTAATCCTTCTTGACTTCTCTGCAGGCTCTGACACAGTCTCTCCCTTCTACCGTATCCAAAAGGAAACTCATTCTCTTTCCTCCAGCCCTCCCATCTTCTTCCATTCCTAATGCTATCCAAGGCATCCTCCCAACAGTCCAGGCTCAGAAATGAAATATCATGTCCTCCACATCAATTCCCACACACTCACACTCCTGACACCCATGTTCAACCTCTTGTAGAGTCCTCTTGATTCCACCTTTGTGACATCATTCCATAGATCCCTTTCTATCTCCATATTGTCACTTGGTTCAGACCCCTGTCACCCAATACCTCAGAGACTGTCAGAGCCTGCTCGTTGGTCCAGCTGCCTCAATTCTCCCCTCAGTCCGATCCAATCCTCCATCCAGTTATCAAGTTCATCTTCCTTCAGCTCTCACCTGACCAGGTCACCATGTATTCAACAACCTCCAGTGGCTCCCCAGCAAAATATGAAATATAAAACCCTCTCTAGGGCTGTGGAAGCACTTCATTTCCTAATGTTCACCTACATTTCCAGTCTTCTTTCTCCCACCCTCCTATATTAGGAAGGCAGAATTTATGATTTCAAAGAGAATCTCCCCTTCTCCCCATATGCTATAATCCATTTGTTTGGGGCTCTTTTCTGTTCCAGAGACAAGTCATTCCTCCCTCAGACTCTGTGGGTTTTTCTTGCCATCCTTTTTGCCTAGAATGTTCTTGCTGGCTTCCCTGAATCCCCAGCTAGAGCCCAACTCCCACAATAAGCCTTTCCCTTAAATTAAGGGCCTTCCCTCTCCTGACTACCTCCAATTTATCCTGTCCATAGTGGTTTTCTACATAGTCGTTGGCATACTCTTTGGCCCACAAGACTGTGAGCTCCACGGGAGTAGGGGACATCTCTTGCATTGATTTATGTGCTCAGTCCTTTGTACAGGGTCTGGAACAGAGCAGGCACTTAGAAGTTGGTTGACTTGAAGAAGGGCTAGGAAAGAACTAAATGGGAGAGCCTAATTCCCTTTACTACTCTCAGGAGAATTCCATGCCCCCAAATTCCAAACAATGACCTTTTTTAGATCACATATTTATCCCTGGAAGGAAGGTCAAAGGCCATGGAGTCCAAATCCCTCTTACTATGGATGAACTGAGGCTCAATGACTCAGTGACTGATCCATGAAGCCACTGCTGAGAAACAGCTGAGGAAGAATTCCAAGTCAGGCCTTCCTGCCCCCAGATCTACCACTTGCTTCACCACAAGAACAAACAGCAGCCTCTTGTAATCCCACCTCTCATATATCTGCCTTCACTCACTCACCTGGACAGCAGCTCCTCAGGCCTTCTTGCTCCAGCATCCATGGGCCTTCCCTTTGCTCAAAGGAAGAGATCATGTCTTCTCTGGGAACTGGCAGCCCTGGGCATGGGGAGTCAGATAGAGATGAGCATGGAGACAAACTTGTCCTTTAGTTCTCTTTAGTGAAAGGTGTTCAGACCCACAGCTGTTCCACTGTGACATTTACACACATGAGCCTGTTCTCACCCATTAGTGAATATAATGCAGGTAACCCAAAGCAGGGTGTGCCCCATTATCCTTTGGTACAACTTGCTGTGCAAAAGAGCCAAACCTTGGCCCCCAATCCTGTTGAGTCCCATTCTGATAAAAACTCCTAATTCCACAGCAGGCTAAAAAGGTTTATTATGCAAGACCGGCCTCAAGCCCCAGAAACAGGATCCTTGACCACCCACCTACTACACTGTCCCCTTGCCCTGTTCCTCACTCCCTGAAACCTAAAAAATCTTGTGTACTGCTCATTTGGGGCATCTTTGCCTCTTCAGGTGAGGGTCTCCTGCTGTCAAACTCAAGAAACCCTAGTTGATCCAAATTCCATTTCTTGGCCAATCTGCTATTCCTGGCAATGCCAGACTCACGTAAGCAAAAACCCCAGGGTGGTTCCTAGGACTCCTGACGGACAGTCTGATAGCATTTCTTCTCTGATCATGGGGTAGAAGATCAGGGTACCAGGTTGGAATCAGAAAATCTGGTCTTGGTGCACCTTCTTCATAGAAGGATGGACTCATTGCACACTTTCCATTCTCTAGAAATTAGAGGCAGCTGATGGTGCAGTGGAGAGAGCCCTGGGCCTAGAGTGAGGTATTCCAGAATCTGAATCCAATGTCAGACAGTAGATAGCTGTGTGTCTCTGGACAAGTCACATAAACTCTATTTCCTCAGTTTCCTCAACTGTCAAATAGGGAGAATAATATCCCCTAACTTGGAAGGTTACTGTGAGGGTAGAGGGACATAATATTGTAAAGAAAGCCCCAGGCCCAGCACTGGGCAAATACTAAGTGAGAATAAATGCTTCTTCCCTTCTCTTCCTTTCCTACCATTTGTGCTGGAATTTCAGGGCAACAAGAAGGAATATTAAGGACAAACTCATTATACAAGGGACAAGTGGACGCTGGGAGCTACAGATTGATGTTTGTTAAAAAGAAGAATATTCCAGTTCCCAGACCCATCCCAGAGAGGAAAAGCCTCCTGAGCAGCTTTCAGAGCCTTGGCAGACAGATTTCATGGCCAGGTGGGGGTTAGGCCAAATGACCCCTGACATTAGTTCCAGGTCTGAGATTCTTCCACACTAATTTGAAGCTGCCTAGAAGAGGTGAGAGACAGCTTCAGGAGCAACAAGGAAACCCTCAGGTTCCTGTCACACAATGCACAGAATTTCTATAGGAAACTCCAGGCAGCAGGACAGGAGACCAGTGCTTTTCTCTCTCTAATAACTGGTCAGTGCTCCAAACCCTGCACACCAGGGCATGAAGATATTCCTTTGACTGCAAACTCAGCGTTACCATTGGAGGTGTCCTTACCCAGGGAGAGCAGGTTCCGGGCATTCTCCAACATGACCCCCTTGTACAACTCCTTCTGAGCATGGTCCAAGAGGCCCCACTCCTCCTGGGTGAAGTCCACAGCCACATCTTTGAATGTCACCAATCCCTAAATCATTAAAAGTCATGGAATGTAGAGCTGAAGGACAGTTCAGATTTTAATCGTCCAACCATCATTAAACTTACAGAACAAAACTGAAGCCCAGAGAAGTGATTTGCCCAAAGGCCATAACCCTTATGAGAGCCAGAGTCACCTTCTAAAACCACAGTGGTTAAGAGCCCAACTGAATTTCGAGAAAAGCATTTTCAATGATCAGTTAGAATAAAACCGAGGAGTATTTTCTTCTAAAATGCATCTTCCTGTGGACTCAGGGAGAAAGTTTGTGTTTGATCAGTGAGGGAGGTGGATGTGTGGGGGAGCATGAGACAGGGTGATGGGAAATATCTTCCTCATCAGAACTGACATGTGATTTATGATTTTTTAAAACATTACTTTTTTAATCTCTTATATGCATATCCATGGTAAACTCTAGAATTTATTTCATTTCATGTGGAATGGAGATGTAGGAAGATTTACTTAAATCCAAAGGACACAGAGACCAAAGCAGAGAACTTGTGGATCAGAGGAAGGGGAAGCCCAGACCAAATTAATATATTATATGTATATACATATGACTATCAGCACACATGCATATGAATGTATGACAACACTTCATATAACAAATAAATCTTATGTGTACAAACTAATTTGCATTTTATCTCCTCCATAAGAATGTGAGCTCCTCAGCATTAGCAACTGGATTTTCCTCTTTCTTTTAAAAAAAAATTTATTTAAAATTCAGGGAAAAGAAGAAGCACTTCTGTAAGAGTACAATAAAAAAAGATGATTGCTCATGAAACTGCAAATCTCCCATGTATGACGTGGTATTCCTTGAAATGTACAGAAATTATCGTGGAAAATTCTTTTCTTTCTCTCTGCCCTTACCCCAACCCTAGGGATGGCTACAATGTGTATGTGCACACACACATATATAATTTATATGTCTCTGGGTATATGCAAACACACAAACATATATACATGGAACATTATGCCATACATACCACTGTGTGTCAGTTCTTTCTCTGGATGCAGATAGCGTCACTCTTTACACACCCTTTATTTTTCATTTGTGTCCTTAGAATAGTCAAAACAACTCATGTGCTCAGACCCTTCTGAACACAATATTGCTGTCACTGTATACAATGTTCTCTTGGTTCTGCTCACTTTGCTCTTAGACACTTTGTGCAAGTCTTTCCAGGCCGTTCTAACACCACTGAGCTCATCCTTTCTTACAGCACAGTAGCATTCCATCACAACCACACACCACAACCCATTCAGCCTTTCCACTAATAATGGGGATCCCTGCACTTTCCAGGTCTTTGTCACCACCAAGCAAGTCGCTGTCAACATCTCAATCACATTCAAAGTCACAATTGCTATCTGTGAATTTCTTTCCATCTCATTTTTACTCATGATTTTCCTTTCTGCCCTCTCTTTTTACCCTATTGCTTTTACTTTATCTTCTCCCCCCACTTTCCTACCCCCTAATTCACCCAAACCTCCAAGATTCACCCATTTCCATCCCCCCAATTTCAGCCCACAAGGTCTCCAAAAGTCCTCCACCTCTCCCTGACCCTCCTAAATCCCAGTCCACACACCCCTTAGAAAAGTCCCTCCCCCATCCTGTTCCCCAATTTTGTCACCTCTCTACATGTTCAGAAGAACACCCCTGTAAACCATCTCAGCAGAGAGGAGAAACCGGGTGGAGGTAAACTGAGGGCTCTCAAATCCATCAGTGAGTTAGGGGGGTGTCTACCCCAGCCACATGAAGACTTCCCCAGTGCAATGGGTGGATGAGAACAATTTGTTCCAACAGACATTAAGGTGGCTGCTTACCCAACCCTGGCCTGATTACCGTAGCAGGTAGGGATCCCACCCTTCAGTCAAAACATACAAAAAGAAGGTACAAAAACTGCAAAGATGATTCCACTCACGTATCAGTGTGTGGAATTTTCACACACTTACGGACAACACAAATTTCAGTGGACCTGAAAGTTGAACAGCTCTTGTTTCAAGAGGATTCAGCAGATATCACAACCAAACAGCAGCCCTGAGCGAAATGAAGCTGGCAAAGGAAGGCCAGTTTGCAGAAGCTGGAGCTGGATACGGGGTTTTCTGAAAATAAGGGGGAAATTCAGTGAACAGGAGCACTGTGCAGTTGGTGTAGGTTTGCCATTGATACTAATCTAGTCAACAGGCTTGTATGCCCACCAAAGGGAATGAATGACAGGCTCCTGACAATGTAATTGCCACTGGCAGGAAAACATCAGGCCACCAGCATCAGTGCCTATGCTCCCACCATGATGAACCTGGAAGAGGTGAAAGAAAAATTTTCAGAAGGCCTGGAAACACTAATCATCAATATACCAAAAGAAGACAAGCTGATATAATTCTGGATGACTTTAACACTAGAGTAA
Source organism: Trichosurus vulpecula (assembly GCF_011100635.1). NCBI lineage: Eukaryota > Metazoa > Chordata > Mammalia > Diprotodontia > Phalangeridae > Trichosurus > Trichosurus vulpecula. Next base: position 2,315,056 of record NC_050573.1, read on the forward strand.
GCTGAGACTAATGGCAGAGAATCCTTGGGAGTAATGCTGGAAACAGCAACAGCAATGGTCACTTACCATTAAGACTTGTGCATCTCATGACCTTCCCAGCACCAAAACTTTCTTCCTTTTACCTAAACCCAATAAAACTTTGTGGATGCACCCTTGCAGCAAACATTGGCATCTTAGAGACTGTGTGATTGTAAAGAGAAGAGACAGACAAGATGTGAGACTGACAAAGGCGATGTGTGGCACAGAATGCTGGACCGATCATAGACTGATCCTCTCCAAACTACATATTTGCCTCCAACAAAAGCATCAATCCCAGGGCAAAATGACTAGCAGAAGACTTGTTGTCAACAGATTAGAGCTCTTCTCTGAGCAGGAACAGTTTGGTGGGAAAGTTGAGCAAACACAGAGTTGGTAGCAATTGAACAGAATAGGAGTGGGAAGCTTTCAGAGAAGTGGCGCACAGCACTCCATTTACTCACATGGATCAGAAGAGGAACAAACATCAAGACCGGTTTGATGAAAATGATGGGTATATTAGGAAGGCAGAATTTATGATTTCAAAGAGAATCTCATATGTGCCTAAAAGGTCCGGAACCGCAAGATACAAGGAATTCTCTAGGCAGAAGGCAGGAGAACTAAAGCATGTATTTACACTCCACAATAACAAGCCCACAAACCAGCGTCCCCATTTTGATATTTTCATCAAAAGCTTCCAGGCCCAATAAGTCCGCCTTATAAGGGTAACCAAAAGGCCACAGAGAAGCGAGATGGTATAAGGCAAAATCGTATACATGCTTCCCCTCTACGGTAAGAAGATTACCCACTAGCCTCTAGTCAGCTCTGCTACCGGCAGCTCAGCTTCGGCTGTAGGTGTCTCTGGCTCCAACCGGAAAAGGAAAGGAGGATCTTCAAGCTGTCCTCTCCCCTCTTATAGAGTTTTTGACATCATCAAGCGCCGCCTGAACGACCAGGGCCGATTGGTTCTTGACTTGGCCCTTCCCCGTAGCGTAGACCACGTTAACACACTTCCCCTCAGCCAGCCCCACAACTCATCACACAGGAAGCTCTGGTCCTGCCCCGGAAGAGCAAGCCCCAGCGTCCAGGGAAGCTCAACGAGGCAAGCTGAGTCATTCAAAGAAAACAAAGTCCATTCTGGCTACACTCCACCCCTCACAATGTTCTAGGATGCACAATCCAATCATAATTCAAATTAAATTATATATCGTAGAACATTGTGATCCAATTATGCAGGAAACTAAAACATATCATTCACAATAAATCAAAACATATCATTCAGTGACATTCCCAAATATTGGTTTACGATTCAAATGTGATCCACACCTAGATCCCAGCCAGATAATCTCTTCAATCAATCATCCCAAAATAATTATTAATAATTCAAATGTCCACCCCTAGATCTTCATATCCATTACATAGGATCAATAATATCATAACAATAAAACAATATAGCAAGGATAACACAAAATAAGTACACAGAACACTATCATCATCCCCCCCTCAAACAATTGGGGCTCAAAATCTTGGGGTAAGGGGTGAAGGTCTCATTTTCCATAGCTTCTTCTTGCTGAAATTGGATGTAGAGGTGTCCCTGCCCCAAAGAGTCCAATTCCAGAGTTCAGTTCTTTAGCGAGCTGGCAGGAATTCCAAGAATGCTATGTGCTTAGGCAGTCACCGGAAACTGCAGGGTGCTTAAACATGCAGGAGACAGAACTAGCGACAAGGTTAACTAAAACAGAGAACAAAAAGAGTAGGCAAGTATGGGCTATTATCCTTTAAATAAAATCATCTCCAGTTTAGTTGAAATTTCAGTTATGCAGAGATCCAATATCAGAGCCAAACTCAGATGGGAAATCTTTCTTTTTAAACGGAACACAATGAGGAAACTAAGCCAAGAAGATCCCACCCTAGATGGAGACCAGGATTGTCCTCCCAGCCTTTCCCCAGATGTACAAGGGAAACCAGGAGGATCCCATCCTAGATAGACTAGGATTGTCCTCCCAGACTTTCCCCAGATGTACAAGCTTTCATCCGTTAATCACACAAAGTCACCTTCCCTCTGAGTGGCTTGTGTCAATTACCAGCATCAGCCATACCTGTGGGGTCCGTGAATCTAATATTATAGCCCTATTCACGGTAAAATATATGGTTCAGGGGCACGTTTTGGTAATTATCTTCCCCTGAATAGACAACTGTTACAGTGTTGTTCTTCCCATGGGCTATGACTTCTGCAGCCTTTAGAATATCATCTGGCTTCTGTTTTACCCATACCTTAGCTCCCAACTTTATTCTATCAATGGAGCAAGCCCCTTTTGCCCCTCTAGTAGTTATTTTGGGAGGAGGGTCAGTTTTCACAAAGGGTATTTTTTCACAGGGGATAATAATCACTTGAACTATCCTATCATTCCTACCAAATTGTACAGGTTTTTCACCCAAATTCTGGAGTGTCACAACAATTTCTTTTTGATAATTCGAATCTATCACTCCAGCCAATACATGTACTCCTTGAGCTGCTAATCCTGGTTTAGGTAATATCTGTCCAAAATGATTCTTGGGGATTCTCATACATACTCCAGTAGGCATTTTTCTTATCTCTTTCCTATTCAACCTAAAATTCTCTATACAATGTAAATCATATCCTGCTGAACCAGGTGTTCCTGGACATGGTAGGGGGACATCTTCCCTCACAGTCCAAAATTCAATATTTTGGATCTCACATGTTTGCTGTTCTCTAATCTGCAAATTTGGGGTCATCATTCTGGTTAGAGGTGTACTCCCCCCTAAGGGCCTATTATTCAAATTACATAAGGCAATAGACAAATTATCCTTCCAATGTCGATATGAATTATTAGAGCTTAATTTTCTCAGCTGTTCTTTCAACAATCCATTCATTCTTTCAATCAGCCCAGATGCTTGTGGGTAATATGGAATATGATATATCCATTCTATATTGTTCAACACACAATATCTTTTCACTTCTTTGCCCTTGAAATGTGACCCATTGTCACTTTGAATCTGCATTGGGGTTCCATAGTATAAACTTACAAGATCTAGGGTTTTACAGGTGTTTTTCTGAGTTGCGTCCTTATAAGGACAAGCCACTAGTACACCTGAATAGGTGTCAACACACGTACATACATATTTACATCCTTTATCCTGGGGTAGTGGGCCAATATAATCTATCTGCCAAATTTGGGCTGGAACTTTTCCCCTTGCTATTTCTCCAGTTACTATCCTAGGAAGAGTTCGTTCTTTTTCTAATTGGCATATACAACACCCCTCTGTTATTTGTTTTAACAACGCATGAGAGATACTGATACCTCGATCTTGTGCCCATCGGTGGGTGGCCTGGACCCCTAAATGGCCGGCGGTCTGGTGGACCCATCTCGCTAAGGCTAAGTCATCAGTTGGAGTTGGAGTAGGGACAATACATTCAGTGGCAATCTTTGCTAGTCGATCCGCGTGTGCATTGTACTCATGCTCTGGTGTGGTCAGGGTCGCGTGAGCATCAACATGAAAAACTGACAGATCTGTAACCAAAGACATGTCCCATATATTTTCCCATAACTCTTTACCCCAAACTTGTTTGCCATGAATCTCCCAATTCTGATTCCTCCATATAGGCATCCAAGTAGCTAATCCATTAGCTACCGCCCATGAATCAGTAAATATATGACACTGTCCTCCCTTCTCCATTCTGATGGCCTGATGTACTGCCATCAGTTCAGCATATTGGCTACTTCCCCCTATCCCAGAACTTTCCAGAGTTCGCCTAGTACAGGGGTTATAGGCTATTGCTTTCCAATGTCTCTTCTGTCCTAAATATTTTGCTGTCCCGTCAGTAAACCAAGCGTGTTTCTTCTGTTCTACACTTAGTCCATCATACCCATTATTCCATTTCACTAAGGATGGTACCATTTGTTGCTTAGATTCAATGGGTTTTTCATTTCTCTCAGTGCCAATGTTCGCCACCGACTCATGTAAAGCAGAAACTCCACTTTTGCCTGCTCTGGACCTATTCTGAATATACCACTTCCATTTGATTATGCTCGCCTCTTGTTCATGTCCAATTCTGTGAGAAGCTGGGGTACTCATTACCCAAGTCATAATTGGAATTCCAGGCCTTAATATCACTTCATGACCCAGGGTTAGTTGCTCAGTTTCTACTAAAGCCCAATATGCAGCTAACAGCTGCTTCTCAAAAGGTGTATACTGCACTCCAGATGAGGGCAGTTTCCTTGACCAAAAGCCTAAAGGTACACTTCGGCTCTGTTGTTTTTGCCACAGACTCCAATTTGCATAGTCATCTTGTACAGTCACTTGTAACTCCACTGGCCCATTTTGCATAGGCCATAAGTCCAGGGCTAATTGTATAGCAGCCTTTGCTTTCTCAAAAGCTCTACTTTGTTCAAGGCCCCAATCAAATTCATATTTCTTTCTGGTGACTTTATACAAGGGTTTTAAAATTTGTCCCAAATGTGGGATGTGGTGTCTCCAATAACCAAATAGCCCTATGAACTTTTGGGCCTCTTTCTTATTAGTAGGGGTGGGAAAATACTGAATTTTTTGTCGAGCTTGTGGGAGAATTTCTCGCAGTCCTCTATTCCACTGTATCCCCAAGAATTTTACAGTTTGAGCTGGCCCTTGAACCTTTGCGGGGTTGATTTCCCATCCTTTGCTTTTCATATGGTCAATTAATAATGGTAAACTCTCCTCCACTTCTTTTATATTCTTTCCCTGTATCATGATGTCATCTATGTAATGTGTAAGCTGTACACCAGGTAGCTTTAATTCATCCAAATGCTCAGCTACAATCCTGTGGCAAATAGTTGGGCTACGAATATATCCTTGTGGCAGGCGTGTAAATGTATACTGTCGGCCTTGCCAAGTAAAAGCAAACTGGTTCCATTGCTTGGGGTCTATTGGGATCGTAAAGAAGGCATTGGCCAAATCAATAACTGCATACCAAGTCCCTTCATGTTTTTGTATTCTCTCTATTAAAGTAACCGTGTCTGGAACAGCAGCATACAAGGGAGGAGTCACTTTGTTCAGCTGTCTATAATCTACTGTCATCCTCCATGTCCCATCTGACTTTCGGACTGGCCAGACAGGGTTGTTCCATTGAGTAGTTGTAGGGACTAACACTCCTGCCTCAACACATTCTCCTATAGTGTTGGCAATTTCATCTTGCCCACCTGGCACACGATATTGCCTCAAAGTAATTACTTCAGAAGGTTCGGGCAAAGTGATTGGATCCATCTTGATTTTCCCCACTAAGACTGCATTAATGCCTATTTTCCTCACAGCAAATTGGTATTTCCCTTCAGGTAAATTTAAAGTCATACCCTTCAAAATGTCTATTCCAATGATGTATTCAGGAATAGGCACAATAACCACACTATATTCTTTCTTGGGCAACTGTCCAATTTTCATCATCAATTTAACTTGTCTGGCTGATATTTCAGTCCCTCCTAGTCCTGTGATGGTAATAGGAGTTCCATGGCTGAATTTGTCTGGATTCCCATAGATAAGGGTGGCCTCGGCCCCAGTGTCTATTAATGCCCTAGTTACTGTACTTGACCCATTTTTCCAATATATGGTCAAGTTAATGTGAGGTCTGCAATCCAGCTTACGTATTTCCTTAATTTGGGCTGGGGCCTGGCCTGTTTCCTAGTATTCCCTAGCATGTGATTCACTTGGGTATGAAGGTTCAACATCTGTAGCATTTGCAGGAGCAGTTCTGATTTCCCTATCTCTCCTGTTATCGAGTCCTTTATCTCGGTACATCCTGTACAATTCATTGGTTGGAATGCCGTCTATCATTTCAAAACCTACCCCTGCTCTCAATAGAGCAGTGGACATTTCTTTTCTTGTCACTCCATTTTGGCGCCAAGTTTTCTGGCTGTTCACCCTTCTCTCTCGAGGAGATCTGTCCCTTCCCCAGTCTCCTAAGTCATGTAACTGTAAAATCTTATTTATCACCTCTGTAAGATGGGTCCCTACTTCCCCAAGTAACAGATTCAAAATTAGTTGTTTATAAGCAGGGGGAGCTGTCCTAATTATTAAATTCCTATGAGGGATTCCTATGGGATCATTGTAATATTTGTCTGCAGTTCCTGTCATAATAGCAGTCTTCATTACCTCCTCCTTTAGTCTCATGATACAATCTTTAAGTGAATACCAGGGTCTGTGCTCAGTGGGCCACATAGTATCATTAGTATATCTCTTATTGCATCCCGCAGCAGCTAATGCCAACAGGGTAGTCCTGCTAGCATCATCTCCTCGCTGATGATGTTCCCTAAAAGCTTGCTGAACTAGAGGATCATGGCTGATACCTATGAATCTCATACAGTCCCTCTTATCTGCTAATATTCCACCGGCCCCTTGATCACTGAGCCTTACCATCCAAGATATTAATGGTTCTCCTACTCTTTGGCTGAATCTACTCAAAACATCTGTGACCTCTTGTGGTGAGAAATCTTCCTGAAATTCCCTCGTAACTAAATTGCCACCTCTGGTTTCTGTCCTCCTCCTCTCTACAGGACGAACACTTGTCTGAGTATTTAACCATCTCCCATTCTCTGTGCGAGGGATGTCCTGAACCCTAGTAGCGTTTTCTGTCTCAGCCCCTAACACTGTCTCATTTTCCTCCCACTCACTTCCCCTGCCACCATGGCAAGGACAAAGCAGGCAGTCAGGCTTGGTCTGGGCTGAGTTGGGATGCACTCTTGGCTTATTTGGCCTCCTGTTGCTCCTACCCACATTAATAGAAAAGTTCTCATCTGAGTCAGTGGGTTCTTGAGCAGCAATTTGTTCTCCCGCTATCTGAGATTCCCCTTCTTGCTGTGGGGTAGGAATGCCCCCATCTCTTTCACTTAATCTCAATCTTTCATATACTAGCCGGTAGGCTGATAACACTATCCAGCTTTGCCTAGATAGTGATGCCCCTGACTGAATCCCAACATCTTGTAAACACCTTTCCAAATCCTTAGGATCTCCTCTCTGTAGCCTTGGTTCCCAGTTTTCACAGGGTCTGGCTTTTTTAGCCAATTCCTTTGCTAAGGAGGAATAAAATGGATCCTCCCACCCTGGGATATTCATCTCTTCCTCTGAAGTTCTTCTGCTTCTGAACAGAGATCTTATATCTAGCGATCCCATCCACCTCGTTGCCAAATATATTAGGAAGGCAGAATTTATGATTTCAAAGAGAATCTCATATGTGCCTAAAAGGTCCGGAACCGCAAGATACAAGGAATTCTCTAGGCAGAAGGCAGGAGAACTAAAGCATGTATTTACACTCCACAATAACAAGCCCACAAACCAGCGTCCCCATTTTGATATTTTCATCAAAAGCTTCCAGGCCCAATAAGTCCGCCTTATAAGGGTAACCAAAAGGCCACAGAGAAGCGAGATGGTATAAGGCAAAATCGTATACATGCTTCCCCTCTACGGTAAGAAGATTACCCACTAGCCTCTAGTCAGCTCTGCTACCGGCAGCTCAGCTTCGGCTGTAGGTGTCTCTGGCTCCAACCGGAAAAGGAAAGGATCTTCAAGCTGTCCTCTCCCCTCTTATAGAGTTTTTGACATCATCAAGCGCCGCCTGAACGACCAGGGCCAATTGGTTCTTGACTTGGCCCTTCCCCGTAGCGTAGACCACGTTAACACACTTCCCCTCAGCCAGCCCCATGACTCATCACACAGGAAGCTCTGGTCCTGCCCCGGAAGAGCAAGCCCCAGCGTCCAGGGAAGCTCAACGAGGCAAGCTGAGTCATTCAAAGAAAACAAAGTCCATTCTGGCTACACTGGGGAAATTCAGAAGCTGCTAAATAAAAAACAAGATCTCCACAGGGGTTCCCAGAAGGGTACTTCATCCATCTCTAAGAATGCAACATTTGACTCCATCAAAGCAAAGTAAAAGTGGAACTCAGAGAGATGCAGGATTCTTGGCTCATTCAGAAGGCACAGGAAATTCAGTTTGGCATTTACACTAACAATATACAATGCTTTCATGATGCCCTGAAGGCTCTTTGTAGGCAAAAGATATATGCTGCAGCTCACCTATTCACTGCCACCTTAATTACTGATAAAGACAGGATCCTGGAGAGATGGGCCAAATGTTTCCATAGTGTTCTCAGGAGACTTTCACCAATCAGAGGTATCAGTCCTTCTTGAACACATTTTACACCCTTAGGGTGTATGAATCAGAGAATGATAATCTAGGTAAAACAGAAAGAGGAGATGGACAATGAAAAGAGAGAGAGAAATCCCATGTTGGAATGGGAAAGAAAAAGGGATGGAACTCAAAAGCTACTGAACAGGATAAGTTGAATGGGAAGAGAGAAAGAGAAATCTATATGAGAAACTGAAAGGGAAAATGAGAAGTAAGAAACATAGAATGAGATGAAAGCAGGAGAAAGAAGCACATTTCTGGAGAAACTAGAGTTAAAAGATATGGCATCTTCTAAATGGGACCACGAAGGAATATGCCTATTTCTTTGCAACACATGAAACTTCTTTGAAAACCACCAGGGCACAGAGATACTGCAAACAAATATAAAAAGGCAGAAAAAATCAACATATCCTTTCATTCCATAATGAAATAACAATGATAATTAGTTCAGGGGCCACAAGCAAAAAAAAATACAAACCCAAATGGTAGAATGGGAAAGTGGCGAATGTTAGAGAAAAGTGGAAAAATTGGGACACAAATACATTGTTGGTGGAATTGTAAAATGATCCAAACATTTTGGAGAGCCATCTGGAATTATTTGGGCATAGCAATACTTGGTCTATTTGTAAACATGATTAAGGAAAAAGGAAAAGAGCATACATGTTCTAAAATGTTTATAGGAACTCTCTTTGTGTGGGCAAAGAACTGAAAACTTCAGAGATGCCCATCAATTTGGGAATGATTGAAGAAATTGTGGTATATGATTGTGATGGAACACTACTATGCTATAAAAAATAATGACCTCAAGATTTTAGAAAAACATGGGAAGAGTTGCATGAGACACTGAAGTGGGAAATGGCAGAACAAAGAGAATATTCTATACAGTAACAGAAATATTATTTTAAGAATGACTTTGAGTGAAGAAGTTATTTTGTCTATTACGAACACCCAAATTAGCTGTAAAGGACATATAAAGATAGATGTTATCTGCATCCAGAGAAAAGAACTGATAAATGGAAGTATGTAGGGAATAACTTACATACACACACCTAGGGCGGCAGGCTTTGGAGAGGGAAGAATAGAAGAAGAAAACTACATCATAATTTTGTTGTACATTTCAAAGGAATAGCAACTTGTGCACGGTGGATTTGCAGTTTCATGTAAATCATGCTTAAGCTTGGAATCCCTAGAGGGAAACTAGAGACAGGGAGCCACATGCCTGGGATCTGACAGGGAACCAGCCCCAGGGCCATGGCTGCAGATAAGGCGGACCAGGAGATACCTTTGGTTACTTTGTCCAAGCCAGGGTAGGCCCGTAGGAAGGCATGATTCTTGGATCTCCAAGGGGGCTGCATCTGAATGCAAGACAAGGGAATTTCTAACCAGGAGGTTAGAGATTAGGGATGTCAACCTGAAAGTTGGTTAAAATAGGCAAATAAGCTAGGTGATATGTAAATTCATATTGTTTATTCCCTTAAAGCTAGCGAATACATACATGTATGGAGCCAGACAAAATCTAACTACTTGAACAGAAGAATGAGAAGGTTTTAATACATTTTTAGAACAGCTGCAACTCAGCATACCTGGGTTACTTAATCTTATGATCCCCATCTATGTTTAATCATGACAAAAGAAAAGGATTTTCCTCAATTGAATAGGTAGTAAATACAATAAGATAAGAGAGTTGACAAAGGGTCCATTGAAATTATGACCCAGCGTTTCTGTGTTTAATTTACTATTAACATTCCCTAACATAGTATATGCCCATAAAATGTTAAGCAAGATAGTTTCTTGGGTTGAGGGTCTCATCCTTAATGGCTAATAGAGGAAAGGATGTTCTTAAGTCAGCCCGATCTGGTCTTGTTGACACAGGAAGAGGCATTCTCTGAGTGAAGAGAACAAATAGGTTGTTTGTTTAAGCTGGTTAATCAGTTCAGTTTCTTCCTCTGGTTAATCAGTGCAGGTTCTGGCCCTTATTGAAGTTACAAAAATGATGTTAAATGATCATCGGGGGACAGGGAGACAGGGCACTTGGGGCCTGACAGGAAGGCTGAAATCAGGACTCCAGGAATCCTAGGGGCAAAGTCTGAAGTCTGCAATAGTGTTATCCAATGATAAATCTGGAGAAAGTGAGCCAGGAGTTTAGGAAGTGATGGAAAAGATCTAGGGGCAGGGAGCTCATCCGGCAGCCAGGCTGGGGAGGAAGGTGTGCTCTGGGCAGACCTGGAGGACACTCACCATGAGGTCAGATGAGGAGAATGAGACTGCATTACACGGGTAGCCAGTAGAACCAGGAAAAATAGTGGGGCTTTGGCTTAGACCTACCTGGGACCTGCAAGCACAGAGCTGGGTTCCAGCAGGGAAAGATATCTCAGATCTAGGGGAAGTGAGAGGTTTGAGGTGAAGGTAAGGCAGAGCAGTCTGGGCTCAAAGACTTCCCCCTTCTTTCCAGCCCCTACTGTGAGAGTCTTCCTTTTTCCAAGAGTACCGCCCTGTCCAGCCCATGAGGTCTCCAGGATGGTAGGGCCCTTTCCTCCAATCATACACAGCTCTAAGACTCAGAGACTGGCCTGCTTCTCCCCCCAAGCCCTGCCTTCTATCACATGGAATGCCTTCTACAGTGCAAAGACCCCCTCTCCAGTCCTAAACTCCTCCCAGGCCTCCAAACTCCACCCAGAGTTCAAACTCCACCTAGGCCACCATCCCCCAGGCAGCCCATCTCTGAGAGCTCCTCCTCTCCAGTTTCTCCACCTCCCCCTCCTCCCTCCCTTCCAGACTCACCCCCTCCTCCTCCTGAGCAGAAAGACTGCCTGGATAAAAATGTAGCCCAATACTACCTGAAAGTGATACTCTAACTCCAGAGGGAGCGCCAGTCTTGGAAGTGAAGATGGTCTGAACAGGAAGACTACTTCCCTCCTTCTCTTATTCTTTCTCTTCTTTCTGCCTCCCCTCCACTCCCCATCCTTCTATAGAGACCCAAGAGGCACAGGGGGCTTTGGAATCACAGGTGGGATGAGACCAGTCAGAGACTCAGTGGCCCCAGAGTCAGAGCTGTCTCTCCAACTGGTACTCTGCCCTCCTTGGACTGAGAACCAAGGATGAACAACATAATTTAAGTAATAGTAGCTGCCCTGCTGGGGACCAACTGGCCAGTTCCAGTTAGACAATGCTACTGTTACCTCCCTCCCCCTCCATCTTTCCTTTCTCCATCACCTCTTCTTCTTCCCTTCCCTCTTCCTTCCTTCCTTCCTTCCTTCCTTCCTTCCTAACTTCCTCTGCCTCCATCTTTCCTTTCTCCATCCCCTCTTTTTGCTCCTTTCCCTCTTCTACCTTTCCTTCCTTCCTTCCCTCCTTCCTTTGTCCCTCCGGTCCTCCCTTCCTCTGTCACAAGGAGTTATACTATTACATGTGGGAGTTCTGTTCAAAGGAGTATAAATTTTGATCTCTTAAATCTCCAAAGATCTTGAATTTTGGGAACTGGATTTTTTTCTTTCCTTCTAATTTATTCTGTCATTTAAAAAAAACTGGGACAATTAACGGTTATCTCACATAGTCTTCATTTATGATTTCTTGAAATATAGCTCTGAAAAACTAGGTTTTGTTAAAGTCCATTGGGATCCAAATGGAGCTACTTGACTATCCCTTTAAACCCAAATCACTGGCTCTCTGGCTGGCCAATAACAGGTCCCAGCCCAAGCCTCATTTACTCCTTCTTTGGGTTTTGACAGTTCAGAGTGAGTGAAAATAGTGTCAACCTTTAAAAAAGACTTTGTTCTCAGAAGGACAAACCAAAGCAGGCTGCGTGTGCACGGTTATTTCTCTCAAAGCTGGTGGATCACACATATGGAGATGCACATGGGAGATCATCACAAAAATGAGCCATAAAAGGACAGACAGTGGGGACCTGAGGTCTTCAGAACAATTCCCTCTCCTCCCTCACTCCCTCCCTTGCTGGCTCAGGATGCCTGTGTCAGCTAAAATCTCAGTCTTCAGAGGTTTGAACCATAATATGAGGAAGGAATTTCTTGATAGGCTGGATTGTAAATACAGTAATTGTCAGAGTGTCAATTGAAATTAGAGTTCCAGAATGTGTGATACCTGAACCAGCCAGCTATTGCTAGAAAAACCCTGCCCCCAGCCCCTAACTACAAACCCCAGTTTGCATAAGAAAAAAACAGACTGAGTTCCTGCCGTTTGGCAAGTGTCCTGGGCCCCAAGACTTTTTCCAAGGAATGTAAACTAATTACCAGGAAAAGCCTAATGCCTAACGATCTTCCTTTGTCTAACCGAGTGGGCTCAGAGATGTCTCTATCTTAGGTCAACAGACTGAGCTGGATCATCCCTTGCTCTGTCCATGGCCATTAAGGATGAAAGCCTCGGCCCTAGACATTATCTTGAATTATATGACTTCTGCCTTATCTTGAGCCTTCCTAGTTGTGGGAGTTATGGCAAGATGGACACAGGGATCCTGGGCTGTAATTTCAGTTGACACTTCATCAGCTATCTGATATGTTGTATCTACAATCTTATTAAGGAGGTTCCTTTTATCATGGTCATAAAAGGTACAGGCATGCCAAGTCTGCAAAATGACATTTCAAGAGGTAATTAACCACTGTACCCTGTATTCTCTATATAAACTACACTTTCACTCCAATGTGGGGTCATTTGATCTGGGATGATTTCCTGAATGCCCGCCGGCTAATAAATTCTCCATTTAAAACTTATACTCTGTGGAGTGTCTCACTCGCTTCTGGTACAACAGATGTCTGTGTCTTTTCTCTCATTAACATGACATGATATAACTAACGTAACATAAATAACATGACATGATGTAACTAACATAACACAACACAACACAACACAACATACATGAGGAAAGACAGATGCTCTTACTCAAAAGAGTGTCTGCTCCCAGGAGCCTGGTCCTTGGCTGGCATAAACAGAAGAATGCTCCTGCTCAGCCTCGTCTGGCCTTGTAGTTGGTGACACAGGAAGGGGCATTTTGGGCTCACTCAGAGAGCAAAGCAAAGCACGTCTGTTATGCCAGAACACCCAAAGCATTATATTAGGTTAAGCTCAGAGTGGGCCACAATGCCTTTCCTGATTGGCCAATCCAGGTTTTAGGCCTTTCTAAGGGGAGGGTGGATTCAAGGTTTGGGAAGTCCCCTGGCTGCTTCACAATACTAACTGTTTCTGTTCTAGTCAGAAGACCTGAGGGTCTTCCGTTCCAGAGTGATTCTTTTGAGAAGTCAAATCTTTAGCCTCATTTCTTACCAGGCCTTTAGTCTCTGAATGGGTATTGCCTCAAACAGACCTCAAGAGACCTTAGCTTACAAAGCCCAAGGTCGCCCACTGTCTTCAGGGCCATCGCCAGTGGTCCTGACCTATGTCTTGCCACTGGACTCTGAAAGACTCTGGGAGAGACAGTGAAGCTGATGACTTTGTGCTGTTATACCAGAAGCAAGTGAGACATGCCACAGAGCATAAGTTTTAAGTAGAGAATTTATTTAGCCAGTGGCCATTGGGGTCTTCCCAAATCAATGGCTACATTTTGAAGCGAAAGAGTAGTTTATATAGAGAATACAGGATTCAGTGGTTAATTATCTCTTGGAATGTCATTTTGCAGACTTGGCATGCCTGTACCTTTTATGACCATGATAAAAGGAACCTCCTTAATAAGATTGTAGATACGACATATCAGATAGCTGACAAAGTGTCAACTGAAATTACAGCCCAGGATCCCTGTGTCCATCTTGCCATAACTCCCACAACAAGGAAGGCTCAAGATAAGGCAGAAGCCATATAATTCAAGATAATGTCTAGGGCCAAGGCTTTCATCCTTAATGGCCATGGACAGAACAAGGGATGATCCAGCTCAGTCTGTTGACATAAGATAGAGACATCTCTGAGCCCACTCAGTTAGACAAAGGAAGATTGTTAGGCATTAGGCTTTTCCTGGTAATTAGCTTGCATTCCTTGGAAAAGTCTTAGGGGCCCAGGACACTTGAATGGCAGGAGCTCAGTCTGTTTTTTCTTATGCAGACTGGGGTTTGCAATTAGGGGCTGGGGGCAGGGTTTTCCTAGCAATAGATGGCTACTCAAGTATCATGTCTCCCACTTCTTTTATGGAACATTTCAAATATTTGAAAAGGAATGACTTGATCCAGAGCACCTGAGGTTTGGGCCACTAAGACAGGGACAGAATTAACATGAGAACGAATAAGGTTGGAGATATGAGAAAGTAATCAGGAACCTATAGTTACAGACAGGATCAATAAAATGAGGAGGGCCCAGCCAAAGTGCTAGCAGGGTGGTGAGCCAGGGGGAACATTGGCCCCCTGAAAATCACTCAATATCAGCTTAGGCTAGTGCCAGGTGAAAAGCTTGCAGTAAAAATTCCCTAAACGCATCCTGTAAAGCAGGGGTTTGGGAAGTAACTGAAGGCTTGCATATAGGGCAAGGGCAAGGCTCAGGCAGAAATTCAGAAGCTTCTTCATTTAGAGTGGCTGCAGCAGCCAGGGGGTCTAATTGCTTTTTAAAACAGGCAACTGGCTTAGGCAACTAAGGACTGCCTTAGGACTCCCAAAGCATGTGCTCTCCCTTCATCAACCTGCCAAGTGAAAAGTTTGTAAAGACAAGAGTGCTGACAAGAGTCAGTTAAAGTATATACCTGTAAAATATTAAGCAAGGTGCTCCTCTCAGGATTAGGGTCTCATCCCTCAATGGCTAACAGGGGAAAAATATCCTTAAGTAAGTCTGATCTGGCCTTGTCAACAGAGGTAGGGGTATTTTCTGAGCAAAGTTTAGAGAACAAAGAAGCCCAGGTCCTGGATCTTTTTCCAGTTACTCATTAATTCAGGCTACAAAATGGTATAAAACGTTCCACATTTTCCCCTTTTGGTCAAAGGCAAACTGAAAGTTTCACCTTAAAACCAATTAAGGTATGGAAAACCTCTATCTTACTCAGGGGTAAAGTTGGAGTCAGGCTTTTTTCTTTTCTGTGTTTGGACGTCCCCAGGGATTGGCAGAAATTGTAAACTAATTGTAAACAAGCAGAGGGAGCATAATAGCTAAAAATACTAAAAATACAGGAAAAACAGTCTTGGGAACGCAAGGACTCAGAAAAGGGAGCTGTCCTTCATGCAGGTACTGGTCCAGAGTGTCAGGAGGGGCTGCCTGTGTCTGATGCTGTCCCCTTCAGGCTCTTTGAAATCGCAGGGCAAGGTCTCCTATAGGCTCATATGTCCACTCCTCAGATGTGACAGAAGGAGCAAGGAGTCGATATCCACCTACCAGAGGCTCCCAGAACACATGTGATTTGATGATTGAGAGAAAAAAAAAACACAACATGGGTCCCAGCCACACAGGGCTGAGTTCAAACAATTACAATAAAGTTTTTTTCTCATAATTCACAATACTGCACAATTACATTGAGTCAGGTACAGCACAATAGAGGGGAGATTTGCATGTGACATGCTTTACATTTACAAATTAGATGACCAAGAAAACTTAAACATGAACCATACAAAGTAATGCAATCATTATTAACAATGTTGAACATCATACACTTCCTTGTATCCCAGTAACACAGTACATATAGCATCATTAACTTTTAGTCATGCCATGTCTCTTTGATGGCATTTACAAAATAATCCACATTTAAATCTTACTACCTAAACACACTTATTAGCTTGAATTTCCATGACTGATAAATTTTGGAGCCAGTCATACACATCTGTATATAATTCTTAGAGGAATCAATCTGATCCTATTGCCTTTTCCTCTCAAAATTTGCTATCCTATTTAATTAGACATTTATCACATTACATCTTTGCCTTATTACTTTGTCTAATCATTTCCTCCTTTTGGAGGGTGTTATCTCTATATTATTTCAATGTTTTATTTGGTCATGAACATAGGTTAAAATTGTAAGCTATTCATTCCTGTATCCTATTATAATAACTCAGAGATATTTCAATATTCAGCTATTACCTAACAGATTTAGCATAGTGCTTACAAAACTTCTTGATAATATAAATTTGCTATGAAAGAAACGAGGGACTATGTCATATATCTTAACAGAAGGAAAGAACTTCCTCAGCTCTTTTTGATTCCAGGCACGAGTCATATCTGATAGCCAATCTTATAGTCACCAGGTGCTGAAAGCAGGGCTTAGGAGTAACCAGGTGGGGACTTTACTTTTCAGAAAGGAAATAGCAGAATTGGGAAATAGAGTCAGGAAGATCCTACCTAGGCTGTGTCCAAGGTCATCTTCAAGACTTTTCCCAGGCACAGACCTTTCAAGTTCTCAGCTTGCAATACCTGCCATACTACTACTGGCTCCATGTGACCTAGTCCTGTAATCAGAGCTTAAAACAATATTAAATTGTAGTCCCATAAAATCTTAAATAGCAAATAAATATCCTTCAGATAAGACTGTCCAAATGTCATTGAGCTAATAATTATCAAATCAAGCTACATAACATTTCCATCTTCTAAATACTTCCTCACACTCTTTCCCAACTTGCTTAAACTATCTGAAACTATCATCCTCAGGATAGGGGAGGCTTAGCTAACTCCCCTTTGTCCCCAAACTTTCTTATCTGCCTTTCGTATCCCCTCAAGCTTTTATTTACCTTTCCAAATCTTTCAAACCCATTACTCAGTGTCCCTTTACACTTCAACCATAAGACAAAACAACTCATAAGTTAATACTTCTACTGACATAACTGTGTATACTGGAATCCCATTCCAGCTTGCTTAAACAAGCAAAAGAGGTTAATGACTGACCTCACAAGTTGATGGATTTGTCCCTGTTAACTCCTTCTGGAGGAAAAAAGGAACACTTTAGGAATTAAGTCTTATACACATTGTCTCATAAAACTTCTCTTCCCTTTTTCCCAAATTATTCTCGTTAACACTTTAGAAACCACATTATCTTTCATTTGGCTATACAAGAGTACCAATATAACCAGGCATTTGATTAAAACAACAAGATTTCACATATTTGCATTTAACCAGTTTTCCAATTTTTTTAAAAACAACTTCTTTCACAATGGTAACAGATTCTAGCAGATAACTTCCCTTTTGTCACTACCTGCTTATTTCTGATTAAAGAGATCTGCCATCTCATCTCCCCCTGAGGGTGGGTTCTTTTCCATCAGAAGGCAAGCTTCACTAATAAGAACTGTATCCTTAAGACCCACATCATCCTCGAAACCCAATCTTATCCTAAAAACCCATCACTTTTGCTGTCTTTAAAAAGCCAGGTTTTTTTAGGCTTCTGACCCCTACTGTTCTTTCTTTCAGTAAAAACTCAAATCCCAGTAATTGTTGCCCCTCCCCCTTCCTTCCCTTCTGACAGGTGAGCAAAAGTAGAACTCTTTCTTCTTATTTAAACTAATGGGGGATGAGTAAGGAATGCAGACTGCCCCCTTACTCAAAAATGTAGAATAAGACATTGAATGGGCCATGCTTTAACCACCCTCCCCAAGACTTCTATAGATAAGCATTAATTCTCAAGTATAAGGTTCTCATCCAGAACTTGGAAAACTGCAGGTTTGAACTGCAACCAATTTGCTTACAGGTGGAAATTCAGCAGGCCTTCTGAAAATCATACAAAAAGATTTTACAGAGCATTTTAAAAGTATTTTCCCTTCTTAAAGCAAAATAACCTTTAAACATTTGGATTCATTCATATTCCCAAAGTGCCATCACCAATTAGTCCATAAACCTCCAGATTAACATACATACTTTCAAAGTATTATAACAACTGAATTCTTTGTTTTTACAGAATTTCTAAATATCACAAAATCCTTTAGTCAAAAAGATGTTGTAATGGGGATAACACTTAGTTTCTATACCCAATTAAATTAGCTTTTATTACAATAACAAAGTTTACCAGGACTTTTAAAAGCTTTGTCCATAGGAATCCCTCTACCCTGAAAACTTTCACAAGATTGAATATCTAAACGTCCTCGGTTCAGTTAACAACCTCAATTCCTTAAGTAAGTACAATTCTTAATCTAACAACATCCAGATTATGAAAGAAATTATTTTCTAACAGCATAGGAAATGCGATGTTAACCAATTTGTATATAATAACAAATTTACAATTTAACAAATAACAAGCAATAATCATGTATTTAAAACTTGAAACAGATTCTAATTAATTACCAATCTAGTGATCATAACTGAGTTGGATAAGCAAATCAAATCTGGTTCGTAACCACCAGTGGTAACATTCTTAATTTCTAAGGCCCAATACTCTTAGCATAATAAAGGAAAACATTACAGTTTATAAAACCATATTTTAACAGTTCACAAGAGAACCCAAAAGGCCTCTGCACAAATTCCTGACTTAGAGCAAAAACAATTTCAATTGAACTTCCTTTTAAATAGAGACAAAACTTGGAAGTTTATAATTTCTTAGGTTACAGCAGTTGTCTAATTTCTTGACCTAATACAACTTTAAGCCCTAAACATTATTATGTGTAAAGTTTGAACTACTCGTGTCTGTCTAGGTAAATACATTTCTAAACCAAATATGACAGTTTAAAATTACCAAATTCTCATCACATCCTTTAAAAGCACCCAATTCACATATATCAAACAACCGCATAAGTCTTCTCAAATTACAAAATCTAAGAATTTTAGAAATACAGAAACAATAAATTTCAGATTGCAATTCCAGATTATCACATGTAGGATTTATTGATCCTATTACTTCTGGTATTTCTATATTAATACATTAATATACGTGCATAACATATATCAATTCATTAATATCTTAAATACACTTTAGTTATTTAACTGTATATTCTCAATCAGGTAACAAGTTTCTTTTAGCTTCAGCTTCCACAGTCTTTCAATGTGGAGGGTGGGGGGAGGTATGTGGCCAGGAGCACATGGCAGCCAAGAGCAACATCCCCCCACCAAAAGTTTCTCTCTCTTTCTTTCCTAATTCTTGACCCAAAGCACCTCAAACATTTCAAGTGAATAATCAATTACATACTCTCCCAGCTTTTATTATTTTTAGAATCTAACCATCCCTTAATTCAGAGCCCATTTTATCAATTTAGGTGAGCAAATTTCTAGACCTCTATGCACAGAGAACCGTCCATCTCGTCTTTTAAACCACCAGATATATTCTCATAATAAAAACTTCCTCACATGAAAAGTGTGTTCTCATGGTTAATATCAGTATTACTAATTAATTATTCACTTGTTACAACCACATATAACAGTTCCAAATTTTATCACATATAGAAATTATTCAACGTATTATTTTGGTATCCAAAAACTACTTCAAAGGTTAACAATTACATTAAATCAGAGAGAGAGATAATAATGTTGTATCTAAAATATAAACAACCATCATTATTATTTCTCTTTGCAAATCAGGAAACAGGTCAAACAGAGATTAAAATACAGTGTTGCAATTGGAACAAAAATGTGAAGTTACCTAGAGCAGAAGCTGGTATCCCAGTGATGACAATTCTGGGAGGCAGAAAGTCCAAATCCACCTACCTCACCCTTCCCCCACGACTGCAGAAGTTACTGAGCCTAGGGCAGTTTGCAGCTGCTGAGGACAGAGTGGGCAGGATGCATAGGACCTGGATGGCATTTCCAAGCTTTGCCAAAAAGAATGGGCTACGAAGGTACCCAGGGGCACAGGACTGACTGTCAGTCTGTGAATTTCTGTCCTTCTCCTCCTTTTCACCGGGTGAGGAGGGGTGATTTAAGTTTTCCCTACAGCTCTCCTGCGTTCTTCTAATCTGATCTGAGAGGAGAGGAGTTTGTTTTATCTACTCTAACTTTCACTGCAGCCCTGAGACAGGATAACAATGGTGAAAAATCTCAATGATTGTAATTCAAGTAAACTTCACTCCTTGCTTACTCCTAAAAACCTTTTGCACTAGAATCCAAGGGAAAAGATTCCCTCCTAACTGTGATCAGGGACAAAGACAAATAGTCCCATAGAAAACTTTAACAGAGGTTTTAGCCAGAAGGCATTCATTGGGAGGAGGTGTTTCAGCAAGACTGAGCTCCTGGAATGAATTTACAATTTCAGGAGTTCCCTCTCCCGGAATTCAACCAACCAATTTCCAAACTTTTTAACAATTAAAACCCAGAATTTGCCAAAATTTTAACCTTTTTTCCGTTGCGATTCCAGGTCGACCACATATAGAACCACAAGGGGAAAGAGTTTTTGTTTCCCTAGTTGCAGCCTGGAATCTCTGGCTGCCTGCATTTCAGATTTTAACAAAACATAGACATTTCACAATTTGACATAGATACACGAACAGAGATGAACTCAAAACGTAACAAAAACACAGTGTGGATCGAACTGAAGGCTAAACAGGTCCCCTCAGAGGAAAGAAAATGAACCAGATTTCCTCCTAAAAGGATAACGACCTCCAATCTTCCCACACCCAACACAAAACAGAAAACCAAATGGCATGGGTTGATTGAGGGTTACACAGGTCCCCTTAGAGGAAAGAAAAGTGAACCAGATTTCCTACTCAGGAATATGACCCCCAATCTCCCCACACCCCAGCAGGAAGAGGCTGACGTCTCAGCTCTTCCCCCATCTCTGTTCACCTTCCCCTTGTCAGGGATGTCCTGGCAACAGAGACCAGATGGCTAGCCCCAGACCAGAAAAACTTACCTCTAGAGGCCTGAAAACCAGAATTCTCCGAAGGCCGAAAAGGGACAGGTCAGCAAAGAGCCCATTCTCTGATATCATCTCCCCACATCAGAGTCCTAGGAAAAGAAATCCCCAGGACCTGGCCCTCTGAAGTGAGAGAAGGTGGATTGGGGGTAGAGACTCCCTGTTGAGGTCCGGAATTCTGTGTGTGTCTCCAAGGCGGTAACACGAAATACCACCTCATCTCGCTGGGGCCTCCAAAATGTTATACCAGAAGCGAGTGAGACACGCCACAGAGTATAAGTTTTAAGTGGAGAATTTATTTAGCCAGCGGCCATTGGGGTCTTCCCAAATCAATGGCCACGTTTTGAAGCGAAAGGGTGGTTTATATAGAGACTACAGTCAGTGGTTAATTATCTCTTGGATTGTCATTTTGCAGACTCAGCAAGCCAGTGTTATTTTACTTTTTATGACCATGATACAATAAGAGGAAGCTCCTGAATAGATTGTAAATACAACATATCAGACAGCTGACAAAGTGTCAACTGAAATTACAACCCAGGATCCCTGTGTCCATCTTGCCATAACTCCCACAACAAGGAAGGCTCAAGATAAGGCAGAAGTCATATAATTCAAGATAATATCTAGGGCCGAGGCTTTCATCCTTAATGGCCACGGACAGAGCAAGGGATACTCTAAGTGTGTTGACATAAGATAGAGACATCTCTGAGACCACTCAGTTAGACAAAGGATGATCATTAGGCTTTTCCTGGTAATTAGCTTACATTCCTTGGAAAAGTCTTAGGGGCCCAGGACACTCGCCAAATGGCAGGAACACAGTCTGCTTTTTCTTATGTAGACTGGGGTTTGCAATTAGGGGCTGGGGGCAGGGATTTTCTAGCAATAGCTGGCTACTCAAGTATCACAGTACAGTTCTGCCCCACTCAAATTTAATTCACTTGCAAATCAAGACATCAGCCTCCTCATGTTACTAGTCCTTTTAGAGGAAGAAGAATAAACAATGGAGACCCAAGAGGCAGAAGGGGTTTGGGATCCCAGGTGGGGTGAGACCAGTCATAGCCTCAATGACCCCAGAGTCAGAGCTCTCCCTCCAAATGGTCTTTTGCCCGCCTTGAATTCCCTTTCCCTAAGTCACACATACATTATCTACACAACGGATTGATTTCTTGATCTAGGAGGGAAGCTAGGGAAGGTTGAGGAGGGGGAGGGCTCTTGAATGGAGCCACCAGGGCATAATCAGGGAAGCCTGAGAGTGAGAGACAAAATTCAGTCCTGGGTTCAGCCCAAGGAGCTGAGGCAGGGGAGCAGGAGGCTTGGGGAAAGGGAGCAGGTGTGGGGTCTGGAAGGCAAGACAATCTAACATAGCTCATGGGGGGAGGTCAGAGACACTGGAGTGACAGAAGGGCTCCAGGGGAACCCTGAGCCTGGGGAAGAAGGATGACTGTGTCCTGAGGTCTAAATAGGGGTGGAGGCGGACTTTTGGGATCCTCTGGTAGAGCTTAGGCTTGGAATCCCTAAAGGGAAAGTGTAGACAGGGAGCCACAGGCCTGGGATTGACAGGGAACCAGCCCCAGAGCCATGGGTGCAGATAAGGGGGACCAGGAGAGAGCTTTGGTAACTGTGTCCAAGGTGGAGTCATCAGGCTAGGCAGAACTGGGGGATCCTTACAGGGGCCATCTGAAGGCAGGAGCTAGAGACAGGGAGACAGGACATGTGGGTCCTAATGGGAAGGCTGAAAATAAGACTTTTGGGTCCCTGTAGGCAAGACTAAAGTTGGAGAAAGTGTGACCCAGACATTTGTAAATGATCTGGAGTCTGGAAAAGAGTTAGGGGCAGGGAGTTCCAATAGAAGTCAGACCAAGAGAGAGGCATGGTCCTGGTGGAGCTGGAGGACACTTACCACAAGGTCACATGAAGAGGATGAGACCCAGTGGCAAAGGTAGCCAGCAGAGGCCAAGACCTTGTAGGACCCTGGCTTAGTCATAGGTGGGACCTGTACCCACAGAGCTGGCTTCTGGAAGGCTGAGAGATCCCAGGTCTAGGGAAGAAAGCAGAAGGATCTGATCTCCAGGGAAGGCAGAGTGACCTCAGCTCCTGCTTCCAGTCAGCACACTTAGGGAGGCTTCTCCAAGTCCCAAGAGGCCCCCCAGTGACCAGCCTCAGAGGCCCCTAGGATGTGAGCCCTTTCCTCCAATCTCATCCTAGGTCAGGACCCCAGGACCCAGTATGCCTCTCCTTCACAAGCCCTGCCTTCCAAGGACTGGGAGCTTGTTGTTCAGTAGCTTTGTCCTTGTCCGATCCTTCCTGACCCCATTTGGGGTTTTCTTGGCAAGGACAATGGAATGATTTGCATTTCCTATTCCTGCTCATTTTATAAATAAGAAAGCTGAGGCAAACAAGGTTGGGTGACTTGGCCAGGGTCACACAGCTAGGAAGTACCTGAGGTCCCATCTGAACTCTGCAAGAGTTTTATGCCCAGGACTCTCTCCACTAGGCCACCCAGCTGCCCACTAGGAGCTTAACAGGCCAATTAAATAATGGACTCAAAAGGAAGACATTGTTTTCTTGGATTTATTGCAAACACTAAAGGCCATTCATCACATTAATACTGTAAACTCTTTTTAAAAAAATTCACCTCTCTCTACCTTTTTCTACCTAAGGGACTTACCTGATCACACCCCAATCTCTGGGCCAGTCCCAGACCTCAAGAGGGGAAAATCTACATCTAAATCTATATCTGCATGTGTACGTGTGTTTGTGTGTGCATTTGTGAGTGCGTGTGCACATGTGTTGGTTTCTGTGTACATGTGTGTTTCCACGTGTCTTATTCAGAATGTCACTAACAAGAACCCTGAGAATTCAGGCAGCAGAATCAAATGAGCTAAAATGGACAAGGTGCCTGGCCCACAGTAGGTGCATATAACTAGCCCCACCCCCCTTTCCAGTCTTCTTACAACTCACTCCTCTCTTCTTCCTCCTCCTGCTCTCTGACCCAGGGTCACTGTCCTCCTAGCTCATGTTTGACCAAGACCTGATCTCCTGACTTTGCCTTTCCAATGCCTGTCCCCCATGCTGGGAACATTCTCTCCCTCTTGCTAGGGTGTCTTTAGCCCCACCCCTCTCCCTTTCCAGGTATGTGGCTGTTCAAGGAGGACTAGCCCCTCTGATGGGAGGCCTGGTTGAGCCCTTTTCACACTCCTTGGGTGTCCACCTCTCACCCAACTGTCCCCTGTGGCCCCAAGAAGCTGTAGCACGCCCAGCAGCCACCCTTACAAATCTGCCTCTGGCTAAGCCAGCTTGAGGGTTACTGAAAGGACACAAACAAATGAGTGAGGGAGGTGGTGCCACCCCAAGCACAAGAACTATGCCCTCCCACCCAGGAATGGGCAGATGAAAACAATTTCCTCCAACATCCATGAAGGTGGCTGAAGCAGGCTCTGTGGAGGGCTTCGAACTCGGGCAGACATGGAAGATGCCAAAGTCATCCCCTGCATCCCCAGCCATCCCCAGTCCAAGCTGCCTAGGGTCCCCAACTCTAAGACTTCCTACCTCTGAAAGCCATTCCCCATTCATTACATTCATAAGGTTTCTCTCCAGTGTGGATTCTTCTATGACTAACAAGACTAAGTTTCCATGTAAAAGTCTTTCCACATTGATTACATTCATAAGGTTTCTCTCCAGTTTGGATACTCTCAGGTGTTTTGCAGACTTCTCTCCAATTGAAGGCAAAGGGACCATCACTCATGAATCTTTGCTTGGGAGTTTCTGCCACAGAAAGGCTTAGCTCTGTAGCAGCTTCCTTCATTTCCAGGCTCATCGCTCCGTCTTAAAAAAAAAAAACCAACACTAAAACAGACACTATACTTACAAACATACGTATTTCTATCCCCTTTGGTCCACAGGCAGAACAAAATCTCAGTTACTCTGTATTTCCCAGGTAAAGACAAACATCTCAAAAGGGAAGAAACGGTCATTTTAAAATGCCCTTAGCTCACATCCCAAAGATGACTGATTTTCCAAAGAGCTTCATGCAAGAATTGACAGTGGATCTCACAAAAACCTTGTCACACAGGCAGGGCCATCATTCTCATCACATTCACAACTCAGACCCGCACCATGAGCTCAGAATAGTTGAGTGATTTGACACAAAGCCCAGCAGTTAGGACTAGAATCCAAACCCTGAGATTGGTCTGCTCTGTCCACAGTACTTGACAAATTATCTCCACTTTCAATCTTTCTCTTACTCTTTCACCGTCAGCAGTTTCAATCCTTTCTTCATAGATGCGATGCCATTTGGAGCACATGTGCTAAATATTCAAATTATTTCATGATCTATTCTACCAGTCATCATAACCTAAGTTACCTGGGGATCACTTTGAATCTTATTTTTTCTGATAGATTATCTCAGTTCACATACAGAATACCAACTCTTTTCTGTATTTAGCTGAGGCATGCGAGGTTTTGTTCTGACTCATCAATTTCTTGAGATGGCTGTTACTTATTTCTTTTTCAAAATTATCTTTAAATGGCTCTACTCACTAAAACAAAATTAAAAGCCTTCCATAAAACACAATTTTAAAAAATTGCATGGCATTGACCATGTCTGAAATATGTGTCTGATACAGGCATTGGAGTGTATCAACCTTTGGTACAGAATTGGATGGCATGTTTCACTACTGGTCTTCTTGCACCCCTTCCCCTTTTAATGATCACAAACCCCTTGAAAGATGGAGGCGATCGTCTGTTTCAACAATCCAGCTAGCAGCTTCTGTGGGGGTGTAAGATATACCCACAGCCAGCACCCAGAAAGCTGCCAACAGCACAGGTTCTTTTGATCTGCTTAACTAAGGAAAGCAAGGTTAAGGGGTTGGCAAGCTTACTTTAATTCAGCACACAAATATCATTCACTCAGTTCAGGGGAAAAATCCAGCACACTGAACTTCAGAGCAACATACAAACAAATTATAAACATCAACAGACAAACACAATACAGTTCATAGTTACCAACATCTAGGTTCAGCCTGTGAGCTCAGAACAAGGGCTGGCCCAGAGTCACACACACCACCACTGCTGCAGCAAAGAGCTCCAAGGAAGAGGATGCCAACCCCTTTTTTAATATCTTTTTCAACATCAGGAATGAGTCACAAATGTGACTCACCCATGTGACCTAGAATCATCACAAAGAGGTGACTTAAACCCATGTGGTCTAAGAGCCTCAGCTCTCCCAGACAGGTAAACTAGGCCCTCCCTTGAGTTAGCCCCACCATGGGCCCCACCTTAGTTGCCAATCCACACCCATTAAGGTTTTACACCTAACAGGGGTTTGGGCCTGGGGCTTATCACCTAGTAAGGCTCAATGAATTACTCAAAGGGAACAAAAGCCAAACTATTCAAGGGCACTTGTTGAAGGAGCCCATTTTGCTTACCAACACATTGTCCAAGGGTTTTGAGCTAAAAATTTGTCTGTGGCACCTTAAGTGGTAAATAATTGTCCAATTTGGTTACAAAGATATTTATCTACTCGGACAAGAAGTATATGCATGTTTCCACCTTAACAGGTGTAGCTTTGCAGTGGTTGTAAACTATCATGATCAGGAATACATGGCTTTTGGGAATCGTGCAGTGGGTGCCTCAAACTCTGACTGCTTCTGGCCAAGTACAACAGGTTCTTTTAGTTTCTTAACTTGACATCAAATTGTTTCCAAACTTCCAGGAAGGTTATACATTCATGTGTCAATGGTCACTGGCATGCAAAGACCCTCGGTGGCTGTATATCACTGCACTGGAGTTCTCTCCGTCTTGTTCTACCTTGTAAGGACATCTCATCAAAGCTGAAATCACCAGATCTAGACCTCACTTGGGTTTGTATTCTTGCAGCAGTGAGAGCAGGCTATTGGAAAACCATCATCACCAGGCATGCACAGTAGAGTCCATCACGAAACCTTCATGGACCACCACAAAAGTGCTACAAAAACAGACCTTAAAATGCCACTAAGCCAAAGGTTGTTTTCTAATTTGAACTTCTGCTCTATTCATGTCACTCTTCTTCTATCTGGCAGCTTCTCAATGGACTTGGCTGGTGACATACATCAGTCTTTCAGTAGTGTCAGTGAATGTGTAGCCACTTTACCAGTGGTGGAAATAACAGAGTCATGTCTGAGGAAATCCTATCCTTCCAAAATTTGCTTTGTATATTGTGTTGGTAACTAAAATGGGCACTTAGCACTTAGTCCAACCAAGTGCCCTTGAAGAGTTTGGCCTTTGTTTTCCTTGATTAGATTTGGGTCTGCTTGGTGACTCCCGCCTCCGGGGAGGGCCTAGTTTACAGGTGACTTTGAGTGGCGCTCTGGGACAGCAGGGCCTTTTAGACCACATGGGTTTAAGTCGCTTCTTTGTGAGGATTCTAGGTCCCCTGGGTGAATCGCATGTGTGACTCACCCCTGACCCTGAAAAAGGTATAAAACCAAGGGTTGGCATTGTCTTCCCCAGAGCTCTTACCCACAGCAGTGGTGGTGCGAGCGTCTCTGGGCCAGCCCACGTTATGAGTTTCCAGGCTGAACCTAGATGTTGGTAACTATGAATCTGTATTTGGTCTGTCTGTCAATGTTTGTAATTTGTTTAGGTCTCTCACTCTTGGTGGTGCTGAGGCGGAGACTCAGGGTAGCTGTAGCTAAGAGCCCTCCAGCTCATTAACCCGGATGCTGGGACTTTGTTAAACTCTGGCAACTATGTATTGGGATTTGGATCAGACAAGGTCTGTCTGTCAATGTTTGTACTTGGTTTGTATTTTGCTCTAAAGTTCAGGATACTGGTTTTTTCCCCTGAACTAAGTGAATGATATTTGTATGCAGAATTAAAAGTAAGCTTGTCAACCCCTTACCGTTGCTTTCCTTACTAAAGCAGAACAAAAGAACCTGTGCTTTTGCGGCATGTTGGCAGCTTTCTGGGTGGTGGTTGTTGGTGGATCTTAAAGCCCCACAGAAGCTGCTAGCCGCATTGTTGCAACATATATAAACACTAATTTAATAAAAACAACAAAGCAACATTTGCAACTGACCTTCCAACATATTTGTCATTTAATGCAGTACTTGCCAAGAGCCCATAGGAAAACTAAATTTTAAAATAGTAATTAGCAATTCCTTGTGAGTGGTTAGAGTTAAAAAAAATGAATTTCCAAGGCCTGGAAAGAGTTTGTCAAAGTCACCTTCCTTTTCACACCCCATCCATGAGTGAGCATTTTCAACATATTCCGTTTAAAAAATGAGAATACGAGTGGTGGTACAGTGGACAGAATGCTGAGCCTTGAATCAGGAAGACCTGAGTTCCAATGCCACCTCAGAAACTTGCCAGTCGGGTGACCATAGGGAAGTCAGAAGACCTCTGTGTCTGTGTTTTATCTGCAAAATGGGCATAATTATAGCATCTATTTCCCTAGGACTCTTATGAGGATAAAAAGAGACAAGATTTATACAGTGCAGGACACATAGTAGCTGCTGTATAAATGGTAGCTACCACTTTCATTTGATTTTGACATTTTCCTCCCCAGTTCTGCTCTCCTTTTCTTTGTTTTTGAAGGGGGAAGGCAGGACAATTGGAGGTAAGTGACTTGCTAAGGGCTCACAGCAGGTAAATATGTCAAGTGTTTTGAGGCCGGATTTGAACTCAGGTCCTCCTGACTCCAGGGCTGGTGTTCTACTCACCATGCCACCTAGCTGCCCCTCTCTTCTCCTTCTTAAACCTGTATTCTTGTCACTGGCTTTATTCTCCTACATCCCTGGGGCACTAAATGTATTTCCATGCCACAAGACTCACTTTCCCTTGCATCAGCATTACTTTGTAAACTAGATTCTGAGCTCTGTGACAGCAGACACTGTCTTTTGCCTTCCTTTGTAGCCTCATAGTTTAGCACATTGCCTGTAAGAGAAAGCATTTAATCTGTGTTTATTGATTCTCTGCCTGGGGCAGGGCTGATAGCAGTCCCAGCCTCTACCTCCCTGCACTCTGGTCTCTCCCCTAGTTGCTGAATGCATGTTTAGGCCTCAGCCCAGTTTCTATCCCTTTCTTGTACCCAAACACCTCTAAGTAGTTCCCTTAGTCAGGTACCAGACCAGAACCAATACTGAAGATTACAGAGGCTTCTTTCTTTGCTCCTGAAGGGTCTCCTGCTATAGGACACTTCTGGGTCTCTAACTCCCAGCTCCCTCAAGTGATGTGGTTGTCACCTACATGAACCTGGCCAATGATTTTCCAAGAATGGGGACAGAGATTAGCCACAGAGATTAGGAAAGGGACTTGGGCTGATGATTTATGCAAAGTTTAGTCTTGGAAGACTACTGAATAAGGCAGCAGCCATCTCTCCTCCTCAGGTGCTGCTAATGTACAGAGAGAAAATCATGAAACCAGGCTGCCAGATCCATCTCCAATTTAGGCTATGTAATCTCAGCTGGGCCCTCGCTGGGGAAGGGCAATCCTTTGCCATCTCCCTGTTTCAACAATCCGGCTAGCAGCTTCTATGGGGGTGTAAGATCCACCAACAGCCAGCACCCAGAAAGTTGCCAACACACTGCAAAAGCACAGGTTCTTTTGATCTGCTTAACTAAGGAAAGCTCCGTGAAGGGGTTGACAAGCTTACTTTTAATTCTGCTTACAAATATCATTCACTTATTTCAGGGGAAAAAGTCAGCACTGAACTTCAGAACAAAATACAAAGTACAAACATCAACAGACAGACCTTGTCTGATTCAAATCCCAATACACAGTTACCACAGTTTAACCAATTCTCAGCATCCAGGTTACAAACTGGAGGGCTCCTTAGCTACTGCTGTCTGGTGTCTCTGCATCAGCACCATCAGGAGTGAGAGCTATAAGGAAATGGCTCTGTCCTTTCTTCTTATAGGGCTGCAGATGTCATCAAACATCATCTGAATGGCCAGAACTTAGGCTCTGGTGATTGGTTGTTGAGTTAACCCCTCCCCTTAGGACCCTGGGAGGTTCACATACACATAGGTTAGATTAACACCTAATAGGGGTTAGAGCCTGGGGCTTAGGACTCAGTAAGACTCAAGAAGGGCATGGCTCTGGAGTTAGCAATTCCCCTTAGCCAGCCCCACCTTGGGCCCCACCCCAGTCACCAATCCACACCCACATAGGTTCCACACCTAATAGGGGTTTGGACCTGGGGCTTTGCACCTAGTGAGGCCACAGAATTACTCAAAGGAAACAAAGGCTAAGAGCCCATTTTGCTTACCAACACACTGACTCCCAGTGACACTCACCACAGTAGCTCTTCCAAATCTTTTCATTCATCCCCAGCCCTCCATCATGGTTTGCTACCACTCCCCCCAAACCACTCAAAAAAACTAGTCATTTATCAAGGGCTTTCTTATCCTCCTCATCTCACATAAAGGAGATGTCTTCTTCTCCGTTTTGACTCCCATATCACATTGAAAGATTATTCTTCTGCTTGCTAAAGAAAATCCCCTTCCACATGCCAATGATCTTACTCTGCCCCCTCATCTCCCTCCATATATTCCTCCTCTAGGATCTCCTTTTTTTTCACCAATTTTCACTCTCTCCCACACTAATGCCTCTTTCCCTATAACCACAAGTAAAATCATTTCTCTCTAATCCTTAAAACACTCTCACTTGACCCATGCGCCCCCCATGAGATGGTGTCCAATATCCTTCCTCCATTTTATGACTAAACAGTTCGAGATCCCCATTTCCATTTCGTGTCTCCAACTCCTTTCCCTGGCTTTCTTTGGAACTCTCTGTCTTTTCTTTTTTTCTACCTTGCCACACCACCCAAGATATGGTGACAATTAGACACAAATAATTATATCCATGTATAATTATTCTAGGCGTATTTCTATTTATTAGGTCTTTCTCCGTCTATGCATAGTGTCTTTCTTCATTTGACCTTTATACTTAATCTGGGTATTTATAATAGCAAAAAAGAAAGGAATGAAACTTTCTGCAAGCTACCTACCTCTAAAATGTATTGTTCAAGTGAAACCCATCTGTGAAAGTTACCAGTAATCTCAAATTGCTAAAATCCAGTGGCCATTTCTTAATCCTAATCCTTCTTGACTTCTCTGCAGACTCTGACACGCTGAGTCTGTCCCTTCTTTCTGATCTTCCCCTCCCTAGACTTTAGGAACATTACTCTCTCCTCGTTCTCCTTCTACTGTATCCAAAAGGAAACTCATTCTCTTTCCTCCAACCTTCCCATCTTCTTCCATTCCTAATGCTATCCAAGGCATCCTCCAAACAGTCCAGGCTCAGAAATGAAATGTCATGACCTTCACACCAACTCCCACACACTCATACTCCTGACGCCTATGTTCAATCTCTCATAGAGTCCTCTTGATTCCACCTTTGTGACATCATTCCATAGACCCTTTTCTATATCTATATTATCAATCACTTTCTTGGTTCAAACCCCTGTCACCCCATACCTCAGAGACTGTCAGAGCCTGCTGGTTGGTCCAGCTGCCTCAACTTTCCCCTCAGTCCCATCTAATCCTCCATCCAGGTGTCAAGTTCATCTTCCTTCAGCTCTCACCTGACCAGGTCATGATGTATTCAACAGCCTCCAGTGGCTCCCCAGCAAAATATGAAATATAAAACCCTATCTAGGGCTGTGAAAGCACTTCATTTCCTAATGTTGATCTACATTTCCAGTCTTCTTTCTGCCATCCTCCCCTCCTCCATATACGTTATAACCCATTTATTTGGGCCTCCTTCCCATTCTGGGAACAGGTGATTCCCCCTTCAGACTCTGTGGGGTTTTCTTGCCACCCCTGCTGCCTAGAATGTTCTTGCTGGCTTCCCTGAATCCCCAGCTAGAGCCCAACTCCTCCCATAAGCCTTTCCCTCAAATTCAGAGCCTTCCCTCTCTTGACTAGCTCCCATTTCTCCTGTCCATAGTGGGTTTCTACACAGTTGTTGGTATGCTCTCTGCCCCACCAGACTGTGAGATCCATGGGAGCAGGGGACATTTCTTGCATTGATTTATGTACTCAGTCCTTTGTACAGGGTCTGGAACAGAGCAGGCACTTAGAAGTTGGTTAACTTGAAGAAAGTCTAGGAAGGAGCTCATATAGGAGAGCCTAATTCCCTTTACTACTCTCAGGAGAATTCCATGCCCCCAAATTCCAAACAATGACTTTTTTTTTGGATCATATATTCATCCCTGGAAGGAAGGTGAAAGGTCATGGAGTCCAAACCCCTCCTATTACTGTTGGAGAAACTGAGACTCAGTGGTACAGTAACTGACCCATGAAGCTGCTGCTGAGAAATATCTGAAAAAGAATTCCAAGTCAGGCCTTCCTGCCCCCAGATCTAGCACTTGCCTCACCACAAGAACAAAGAGTGGCCTCTTGTAATCCCA
This sequence comes from Trichosurus vulpecula, assembly GCF_011100635.1. Lineage (NCBI taxonomy): Eukaryota > Metazoa > Chordata > Mammalia > Diprotodontia > Phalangeridae > Trichosurus > Trichosurus vulpecula. The sequence goes on from NC_050573.1 coordinate 2,347,306, forward strand.
CCTCTCATATATCTGCCTTCACTCACTCACCTGGACAGCAGCTCCTCAGGCCTTCTTGCTCCAGCATCCATGGGCCTTCCCTTTGCTCAAAGGAAGAGATCATGTCTTCTCTGGGAACTGGCAGCCCTGGGCATGGGGAAGTCAGATAAGGATGAGCATGGAGACAAACTTGGCCTTTAGTTCTCTTTAGGAAAAGGTGTTCAGACCCAGAGCTGCTCCACTGTGAGATTTACACACATGAGCCTGTTCTCACCCATTAGTGATTACAATGCACGTAACCCAAAGCAGGGTGTGCCCCATTATCCTTTTGTACAACCTGCTGTGAGAAAGAGCCAAACCTCTGCCCCCCATCCTGTTGAGTCCCATTCTCATGGAAACTCCTAAATCCAATGCAGGCTACAAAGGCTTATTATGCAAGACCAGCCTCAAGCGCCAGAAGGAGGATCCTTGACCACCCACCTTCTGCACTGTACCCCTCCCCTGTTCCTCACTCCCTGAAACCTGTAGAAACCTTGTGTACTGCTCATTTGGGGCATCTTTGCCTCTTCAGGTGAGAGTCTCCTGTTGGCAAACTCAAGAAACCCTAGTTGGTCCAAATTCTATTTCTAGGCCAGTCTCTTATTCCTGGCAATTCCAGGGTCATGTAAACAAGGACCCTAGGGTGGTTCCCAGGACTCCTGAAGGATAGTCTGATAGCATTTCTTCTCTGAGATTTGGGGAGAAGATCAGGGAACCAGGTTGGAATCAGAAAATCTGGTCTTGGTGTACCTTCTTCATAGAAGGATGGACTCATTGCACACTTTCCATTCTCTAGAAATTAGAGGCAGCTGATGGTGCTGTGGAGACAGCCCTGGGCCTAGAGTGAGGCATGCCAGGGTCTGAATCCAGCCTCAGTTACTTAGCTGTGTGCCACAGGACAAGTCACATAAACTCCATTTGCCTCAGTTTCCACAACTGTCAAATGGGGAGAATAGTATCACCCAATTGTGAGGATAAAGTGACATAATATTGTAAAGAAAGCCCCAGGATCAGCACCTGGCAAATACTAAGTGAGAATAAATGCTTCTTCTCTTCCCTTCCTTTCCTACCATCTGTGCTGGAATTTCAGGGCAATGGGAAGGAAGATTAAAGACGAACTCACTATACGACGGACGAGTAGAAATTGGGAGCTACAAAGTGATGCTGTTAAAAAGAAGAATATTCCAGATCCCAGACCCATCCCAGAGAGGACAGGCTTGTAAGGAAAAGCCTCCTGAGCAGCTTTCAGAGCCTTGGCAGACAGATTTCATGGCCAGGTGGGGCTTAGGCCAAATCACCCCTGACATTAGTTCCAGGTCTGAGATTCTTCCACACTAATTTGAAGCTGCCTACAAGAGGTGAGAGACAGCCTCAGGAGCAACAAGGAAACCCTCAGGTTCCTGTCACACAATGCACAGACTTTCTATAGGAAACTCCAGGCAGCAGGACAGGAGACCAATGCTTTTCTCTCTCTAATAACTGGTCAGTGATCCAAACCCTGCGCACCAGGGGATGAAGATATTCCTTTGAGTGCAGATTCAGCATTACCAGAGGAAGTGTCCTTACCTAGGGAGAGCAGGTTCTGGGCATTCTCCAGCATGACCCCCTTGTACAACTCCTTCTGAGCATGGTCCAAGAGGCCCCATTCCTCCTGGGTGAAGTTCACAGCCACGTCCTTGAATGTCTCCAACCCCTAAATCATTAAAAGTCATGGAATGTAGACCTGAATGACACTTCACGTTTAAATAATCCAATTCTCATTAAATTTACAGAACAAAACTGAAGCCCAGAGAAGGGATTTGCTAGATAGTCAGACCCTTTATGACAATCAGAGTTAACTTCTAAAACCACAGTCATTAAGAGCCCAACTGAGTTTTGAGAAAATCATTTTCCATGATCAGGTAGAATAAAACTGAGGAGCATTTTCTTGTGAAATGCATCTTCCTGTGTAATCAGGGAGAGAGTTTGTATTTGATCAGTGAGGAAGGTGGATGTGTGGGGGAACATGAGAGAGGATGATGGGTAATATCTCCTCATCAGAAATGACATAAGTGATTTATTATTTTTTTTAAATATTATTTTTTTAATCTCATATGCATATCCATGGTAAACTGTAGAATTTATTTCATTTCACGTTGAATGGAGATGTAGGAAGATTTACTTAAATCCAAAGGACACAGAGACCAAAGCAGAGAACTTGTGGATAAGAGGAAGGAAAACCGCAGACCAAATTAATATATTATATGTATATACATATGACTATCAACACACATGCACATGAATGTATGACACCACTTTATATAACAAATAAACCTCATATATACAAAATAATTTCCATTTTCTCGCTTCCACAAGAATGTGAGCTCCTTAGCATGAGGAACACAATTTCCCCCTTTTTTAAAATTTATTTAAAATTCAGGGAACAGAAGAAGCACTTCTGTAAGAGTACAATAAAAAAGATGATTGCTCACGAAACTGCAAATCTCCCACGTATGACTTGGTGTTCCTTGAAATGTACAAAAATTATCGTGGAAAATTCTTTTCTTTCTCTCTGCCCTTACCCCAACCCTAGTGATGGCTACAATGAGTATGTACACACACACACACACACACACATATATAATTTATATGTCTCTGGGTATATGCAAACACACAAACATATATACATGGAACATTATTCCACACATACCACTGTTTCTCAGTCCTTTCTCTGGATACAGATAGCATCACTCTTTACACGCCCTTTATTTTTCATTTGTGTCCTTAGAATACTCAAAATGACTCATGTGCTCAAACTCTTCTGAACACAATATTGCTGTCACTGTATACAATATTCTCTTTGTTCTGCTCACTTTGCTCTTAGTCACTTTGTGCAAGTCTTTCCAGGTCGTTCTAAGACCACTGAGCTCATCCTTTCTTACAGCACAGTAGCATTCCATCACAACCACACACCACAACCTATTCAGCCTTTCCCCAAATGATGGGGATCCCTGCACTTTCCAGTTCTTTGTCACCACCAAGCAAGTTCCTGCCAACATCTCAATCACATTCAAAGTCACAATTGCTATCTGTGAATTTCTTTCCATCTCATTTTTACTCATGATTTTCTTTTCTGCCCTCTCTTTTTACCCTATTGCTTTTACTTTATCTTCTCCCCCCACTTTCCTACCCCCCAATTCACCCAAACCTCCAAGAGTCACCCATTTCCTTCCCCCCAATTTCAGCCCACAAGGTCTCCAAAAGTCCCCCACTTCTCCCTGACCCTCCTAAATCCCAGGCCACACACCCTCAGAAAAGTCTCTCCCCCATCCTGTTCCCCAATTTTATTACCTCTCTACATGTTCAGAAGACTTGTACACCCTTTCCCATGTACATGATGCTTCTTTTTCAACCCAGATGAGAGTAAGGTTCCAACCTTAGCAGCTCTCCACCCTTACTTGCTTCCTCTCTGTGAGGTCTTTTTCACTCTCCCTTTCTCCAACATCATTTTTCCCTTTCGACTTTCCCTACACACGTTTGGTTTTTATCATTACCCCATCATACACAACTCAGCCACCACCTGTCTTTCAAACTACCTCAGGAATGATGACAGTTATAAGAATACTGATAACTTTTTCGTATATAAATGATACTAAAACAGTTTGACCTTCATGGGGCCCTAATAGTCAGGCTTTAATGATTTCCTGATATTTCTTCTGGATATTTTATACAGAATTTTCCAATGAGTTTTGCTCTTCTTGTTCCAAACCTGACAGTCTCTCAATTCATCAAACAGGTATTCTTTCCCATTCAGGATCATACTCACTTTGCTGGGTAAGTTATTATTGAGTGCAACCATAGCTCCTTTGTTCTTTGAAATCTAATGTCCCCAAGGCTTCAGTCTTTGAGAGTGGAATCTGCCAGTTCTTGGGAAATCCTAACTAGATTTCCACTTTATTGAAATGCTTTCTTTTTCTTGTTACAAGATTTTCTCCTTACCCTGGGAGTTTTGAAACTTGGCTATGACATTCATGGAAGTTTTCCTCTTGGCATCTCTTTCAGATGGTTTATGGTAGATTATTTCTATTTGTACTTGACCCTCTTCTTCTAGAACTTAAAGGGCACTTTTACTTAACATTTTCTAATTAATGAGTGAAATATTCTAAAGAAAATTCGGTGAAAAGTCTGTGTGAAGCTGGCAGTTGCGAAGCATTCTGGGGTAAAGCATTTAACGTGATCACTTGAGAGAGAACAAAGTTAAAAAAAGATGTAGTTTGTTTCCTCAATGGCTGAAATAAATAACGTCTGATCTGGAAGAGGATTCTAAAGACCTATTCACTGGAATTGTTGATTTGTAAGAGCCGGCTCCCAGACAGTGTTGTTACACTGAGGGCTGCGGGTTACTCCACAGATGATGTGTCATAGCCAAGGCAGCTCATGCCTTTCCTTTCTGAGTGCTTTCATTTGTCTATGATTTACATTCCATAATTACAAAACTAATTACCTAGAAACAAAATTTATTATGATGGAGAAGGGCAAGCTAGGTGGCAGAATGGACAGAGCACTGGGCTTGGCATCAGGAAGATACCATCTTCATAAATTCAAATCTTGCCTCAGAAATTACCAGCTGTGTGACCCTGGACAAGTCACTGAACCCTGCTTGCCTCATTTTCCTCATTTCCAAAATGAACTGGAGAAGGAAAAGGCAAACCACTCCAGTATCTTTGTCAAGAAAAATCCCAAACAATTTGTAAAGTCTTGAATACGAGTGAACAAGAATGATGGAGTAGGGGGTGGTGGGTGGGGTCCTTCACTGGTTAAAAATAAAAGCAATATTCAATTTACCTGGGATTTGCTTGAGCTATGTCATCAGAAAATTCACCCAGGGAGAATTACAGAAACTTGGTAGAACAAGAGCAAGAGGAGGAGTAAGAGGCCTACTGATGGGCCATATAAAGGAGAGGCTGGCCAGGTTTGAGAATATGAGAGAAACGATTCATTGAGGACCCCTACTCAAACAGCATTAGTCAGTTCATTAGGATTTTATAAGGGGTAATGATTGTTGTAATGCTTTTAGTATATTCATGTAGTCAGTCCCCAAATACCAGGTCTAAGAATAAGCAATGTATTAATGCATACTTTGTACAAGTCACAGAGGCATATGGATTCCAATAGAAGGGCCCCAGAATAGGCCTCCAACTTAAATGCGGGAATAGGGAAACAGGAGAGTGTGGTTGTGTGACAGTTTTTGTGTGTGTATGTGCATAGGTGTGTGTGCGTGCGTGTGTGTGTGTGTGTGTGTGTGTGTGTGTGTGTGTGTGTGTGTGTGTGTGTGTGTGAATGTCTGAGGTAAAAATTAGAAGCTCTCTTTATGATACATTGAATTTCAGACGTCTATTGGTCACGCAGTTTGAGATATCCCTTAGGAAATTAGACATACAAGACTGCAGGTCAGCAGAGAGACTGAGGCAGGAAGGGTCCCTTTGAGAACCATCAGCACAGAGATAGTGATGACATGGATGGCAGCTGATGAAATCACCAAGGAAAGTAGTATAGAGGGAAAAGGGAAGAGGACTAAGGACACCTATGGTCAGAGGGTTTGATCTCAGGAAGATGCAGAAAAGAGAGACAAGTAGTCAGATAGGTCAGAGGAAAACCAGGAGAGAGTGGGGTCCTAAAAGGCCAGGGAGAAGAGAGTATCATGGAGGAAAGAGTGATCACCAGGGTCAGAGGCTGGAGAGAGGTCAAGGAGAATGAGGATGGAGGTCACCTCTGTGGTCTCAAAAAGAGAAGAGCACAGAAGAGTAGGTGAGGGGGAGGGGCCTTTGAAGGTGAGAGGGGGCACTGTTGTTACTGCCTGAATCAATTGCATGCCTGTTTTTGAAAAGAAATGCTCCACGAGGACCACACTTAGGGCTTCACAGACCATCCTCTATGTCTGTGGCAATGGCCTCATTGGCTGATGTCTATGTACAGACTGCACTCACCTGGGGAGGGGGGCAGCTGCTCCCAGGGGCCATTCCCTCTGGCTCCAGGCTCCCTGCTGGGGCCAGGCCTTGGTCCTCTGCAGACTGAGCTGGGCAGGGAGAAGGATCCCAGAGGGGGAGAGGTCTTGCCCTTCTCTTCCTAGGCAGCAGGCTGGCATACAGGGATTTACAAGGGTGAGGACCCACAGGAGTCACAAAGGCCCTGGCCCTGCCCTCAGGTGAGAGACTCCACCCTACAGAGGGAGGCAGGAAGCAGGGAGGGTCAGGCTGGAAATGAAGAAGGTCTGAACAGTAAGACTACTTCCTCCCCTTCTTACTCCTTCTCTCCCCACCCCCACTCCCCACCCCCATTCTGTGACAGAGACCCAAGAGGCAGAGGGGGCTTGGGATCCCAGATGGGATGACACCATTCAGAGCCTCAAGGACTCCTCAGTCAGATCTCTCCCTCCAAGTGGTCCTCTGCCCTCCCTACATCCCCTCTCCCTGACTCACATACACATTGTATAGACTACAGACTGACTCCTGGATCTCTGAGGGAAGCTAAAGAAAGTTGACAAGAGAGATGGCTCTTGAATGGAGCCACCAGGGAATGATCAGGGGAAGCCTGAGGCTGGGAGATAAAATCCAGTCTCACATGAAGCCCCCTGGCAGGGGGCCTAAGGCAGGGGAGCAGGAGGCCTGGGGAAGGAGAGCAGGGGTGGGGTCTGGGAGGCAAGACAATCACACAAAACTTATGGAGGAAGATCAGGGACACTGGAGGGACTGAAGGGCTCCAGGGAGACACTGAGCCTGGGGAAGCAGGATGACTGTGTCCTGATGTCTAACTACAGGCTGGGGAGGATTGTTGGGACCTTCTGGGAGAGCTTAGGCTTGGATTCCCTAAAGGGAAAGTGGGGACAGGGAGCCACATGCCTGGGATCTGACAAGGAATCAGCCCCAGAACCTGTGGAAAATATTATACTATTTTATATCATTTTTAATTTCAACTAGACCCAGAGCCTGAATTAATGAGTAACTGGATGAAGATCCAGGACCTGGGCTTCTTTGTTCCCTCTAAAAGTTTGCTCAGGAAATACCCTTATCTCTGTCAACAAAACCAGACTAGGCTGACCATTGTTAGTCATTAAGGATAAGACCCTAATCCCAAGAGAGATCACCTTGCTTAATATTCTACAGGTATATACTATGTTATGGAATGTAGTGAGACACAGAGGCGCTGGGTTGTAGTTTCAACTGACTTTTGTCAACATCCTTTACAACTCTATTCAATTAAGGGAAATCCTTGTCTTATGGTCAAACATACCTGAGAATCATAAATTTAAGCAACATGCTGAATTGTGATTGTTCTAAAGAATATAAAACCTGTTCATCTTTCTGTATAAGTCAGTGAGACATTCTCTGGCTCAATCTCATAACATGTATGTCTGTCTGCTATGCTTATGGGAATTAACATAAGTAATACAATCTTTCTATTATCTAGTCTGTTGTTTCCTTTAACCAACATCCAAGTTCACAGTTTGGTGCTGTGACGCAGATTGGAACTGACGCCATAGGAGAACTGAACCCCAATCTCGGCAACGCTTTGACTCAGGCGCCACAGGATCCATTTTTCCTGGAGTCTTAACCTTGACGAGAGTTGGGTAAGTTCATTCCTATCCTCAGCTTCCAAGGACTCCCACTAGGTTGGTTGAAGTCCGAAATTCCCTTAAGCTAGCTCTGGGGGCAGGGATCAATCTGTGGTAAAACACAGATATGCGGTCAAACGCACATAGATCCCCTGGAAATACTGATCGATCTAGGAATTTGCTATGGGTCAATCAAAAACTAAAATTAGGAATCCAGCCGATAAGACCCCGGCTTCTTATATGTCAAGTCATTATCAATCAGGTGATCACAAATACTGCCAACGTTGGTCTCAGTTAACTAAAGATAGCCCTAATCTATGTTGGCCGAGTTGGGGCTCTTTTGACCAAATTAAGCTTAAAGGCCAACAAAACATCCACCCGGGAGTGGGAATGTTTTCATCATTGGTTTGCTGAGATGGCAGAGCGAGAGCGAAAAGCAGAAGCAGCTTCTCTTAAGGCTCGCAAAGCTATTCCAGCACCACCCCCTCCCTCCACTGTGCCTACTAAGCCCCTCCACCCCACCCCTCCCTCTTGTCCAGAGGCATCAGTCTGTACTTCACCTGCGGCCACTGCTCCTCCTCTGCTCCCTCCACCTTCTCACCTCCCCCTTCCCTCTCTCCCCTTGAGAGCTCTGATACAAAGGATAGTGAGGCCTCCTTGCTACCCCCGCTCTCTTCACCTTCCCTCCCTTTGCTTCCTCCCCCTTCCCCTTCCCCTCCCCTTAAAGGCTCTAATCTTGATACTCCACCTATAGATCAGAAGCCTGAACCTGATCCCATTGGGGCCTATCCCTTTAAGGTAGTCAGTAAACAAAGCCCTCAGACTGTAGCAGTCGAAGGCCAAGCTGGCCAAGCTAAACCCACCATAACCCTTGTTATGGTCCACCACTCAGTATAACTTCAAGCCATGGGAACGGGGCGAATTGCAGGCCATAAAAAAGGATTTTCCTGATCCTCGCCAAGACCCCATAGACTTTGCTGATCAGTTCAGGGTCACCCTCCAGTCTTACAGTCCGGGGATCCCTGACATTTGCCTCTTAGTGGTGATTTTGGTTGGGAAGGGTGAAGCTAGCAACTGGTGGAGAAAAGCAGGGATAAAAGCCTCCATTGAGGAAATGCAAAAACAGGATTGGGTCGCTTGTAAAAATCAGGAAAATCACTATCGCGAGGCTAAAGCTTTAGGTGAAGCCCTAATTGAAGCTATCCCAGCAGCTCTTCCCAGACTTGTAGACTTTTCTAAAATTAAATGTGTCACTCAGAAACCTGATGAGACTGTCTTCCAATTTTATAATCGCTTAGCTGAGGCTTTTGATGCTAACTCTGGCTTAGTCCATGATAAGGAAGGAGGAGGTCAGACCCAGTTTCTCTCTTATTTCGTTAACAATCTCCAACCTTCTCTATCGCGAAATATAAAAATCACCCAGCCAGAATGGCAGTCTAAACACCCTCAATTTATAGCTGAGCTTGCCTCCCAGCTCTCCCAGACCTAGCGGCACAGGCTCCGAACCAAAAAAGATCAAGTTTATACTATGCAGCTTCAGCAACTAACAGCTCCTATCCCAAACCTAGGCCCAAATCCTAACAAGGTAGAGGACCGTAAACCTGGCATCTGCCACTATTGTAAGAAACCTCGGCATTGGAAATCTGAATGTAAAAGCCGCCTCAAGGCTATGGAGAAACAGAAACGCCGGAATTGCAAAAATTCCTCACAACAATCATAGGGGTGCTCCGAGCAAGGGTTGCAGGATCCAATCTCTATCTTCCCCTCTCTGTCCCTTTCCCAACTAGGGGAACTGTGGTAGTACAAGGACACGCCTTTTTGGCTCTGGTCGATACCGGTGCTACCCTGTCAGTATTGGATCCTTGCAAATTCCCCACTCCCCTTCCTCGGAGTAATGATAGTTTATTAGTGGTGGGGGTCTCTAATAAGCCTCTCCGGGCTTTCAGGACTTTTCCTCTCTCTGTCACCCTTGGTCAGGACCACTTCCAACACACCTTTCTCCTTGTCCCTGGAGCTCCTTGTCACCTTCTTGGCCGAGATATCCTGTCCTTCCTCTCTGCGGTATTAAGCTTCACACCAACTGGTTTTCAGCTTGATCACCGCTCCCCTATCTCAGCGCCGATAACAGCCTTATCTCTCCTTCCTCAGTCCGGGGTACTTGAGACCTCTGAGCAAGAGCTGTCCCTGGCCAAGATGCCTCCCCAATTGTGGGCCACGGATCATACAGACATTGGGCGGATTTCCACAGCCGCCCCCATAGAGGTTCAGATTGACCCTTCCCGACCCCTTCCGTGTCTCCGTCAGTATCCCCTCCCCCGCGCTGCCGTTGAAGGTGCTGGACCCCTCCTCCAGACATTCCTTTCAAAGGGATTGATTGTCCCTTGTACCTCTCCATGTAACACCCCTATCTTCCCTATCAAAAAGCCTGGCAATCGAGGCTGGCGCCTCGTTCAGGACCTCGGTGCTGTCAATGCCATTGTTCAACCCCGCTCCCCCGTAGTCCCGAATCCCCACACCCTCTTATCCCTCATTCCCCCAACTGCTGCTGTGTTCACTGCGGTCGATCTCTGTAGCGCTTTCTTTTCTATCCCCGTGCACCCCTCTAGCCAATACCTCTTTGCCTTTACTTGGGAAGGACGACAATATACTTGGACCGTACTCCCTCAAGGTTTCACTGAATCCCCCTCCTACTTCTGTCAGGCCCTGCATGATAATCTCGCCTCACTTGTCCTTCCCCATGGTTCAGTACTTCTTCAATATGTAGATGACCTGTTACTCTGCTCTTCTGATCTAGCCACAGGGAAGGGTGATGCCATAGCGCTCCTAACCTTTTTAGCTTTGAATGGCCATAAGGCTTCCCGGGACAAACTTCAGTTTTGCCGCCCTTCTGTAAAATTCCTCGGGCATGTGATTTCCCAAGGCAGTGTTTCACTAGATCCCTCACGAATTCAGGCTATCCGCGATTTTCCCCTCCCAACGTCCAAAAGACAACTTCGAGCCTTTTTGGGTCTTGCTGGGTACTGTCGATCCTGGATACCTGAATTCTCTGTCCTTGCCCGCCCCTTGTATGATGCCTTGCGACGCCAAAGTCCCGACCCCCTTTCCCTATCTGAAGAGCAGCACCAGGCCATAGAATCCATAAAGACCTCCCTCTCTGAGCCCCCAGCTTTAGGTCTTCCTAAGTACTCCCTGCCTTCTGTACTTTTTGCTGTGGAAAAAGGAGGAAATGCAATAGGAGTTTTAGCTCAGAAACATGGGGATCGTTACAGACCAGTAGGATATTATAGCAAACAGCTGGATGCAGTAGCCAGAGCCCTACCACCTTGCTTGAGAAACGTTATTGCTATAACTGAGATTTTTAAACAAAGTGAGGACATTATACTCGATTCACCTGTGACACTTTTTGTACCCCATGCAATTGAGGCTCTCCTAAATTCACATCACACCCAACACTTATCAAACAGCCGCCTAGCAAAAATTGAAACCCAACTAATGGCGCGACCCCAGGTCACCATCAAAAGACTAAATGTACTAAATCCTGCTGAGTTTTTAGACACTATTCCTAGTCTCGAGACAGATCAACTCGTGGATGATCGTGAAGTCAGCACCGCCAATCATGACTGCATTGCAATCCTGGACCATCTACTGACTCCGAGAATCGACCTCCAAGAAACACCCATCTCAGATGCTGACCTCACCATGTTTACCAACAGATCCTGCCTACGGAACTCTGAGGGACAAATGGTAGCAGGTTACAGCATCACCACAGTAACTGAGATATAGGAGTCGGGTCCCCTCCCCCGTGCTCATTCAGGACAACAGGCGGAGCTAGAAGCAGTGTCAAGGGCCTGTGAGTTGGGAAGGGGGCTGAAGATTAACATCTACACAGATAGCAGATATGCTTTTGGGGTGGCCCATGATTTTGGAATGTTGTGGAAGCAGCGAGGGTTTTTAACTTCCACTAGACAGCCCATAAAGAACAGTAAGCAGGTCTCTAGGTTACTAGATTGTCTATTACTCCCCAGGAAGGTGGCTGTTATCAAAACCTCTGGACATTCTCGAGAATCCACTCCCGAAGCAATAGGGAATAACTTAGCTGATAAGGCCACTAAGGAGGCAGCCCTCTCACCTCCAGTCCCTGTAATGGTTTCCTGCACCTCCCCCTCCACATCCCCGCCTATTGATTTGGTAACTTTAACCGAGGCTCAAGCTCTGATTTCTCCAGAAACAATACAACAGTGGAAACTGCAAGGATGCACCAGAGACTCTGAAACAGGACTTTGGAAACATGGACAGAGGGTTGTTCTTCCTCAACAGCTTCACCGACCCTTACTAAGCCACCTGCATCACCTGTGTCACTGGGGACCAGATAAGCTTTTTGAACTCGCTTCTCAGCATTGGTGGGGGATATCGAAAAGGGTGGCTGAAGAGGTGGTGTCCGGATGTCAGTCTTGTCCTCTGTACAACCCCTCCAAGCCCCTTAGGCCTCCCCGAGGTGGTTTTCCACTCCCTTCATCACCCTTTGAGATCTGGCAAATTGACTTCATCCAGCTACCTCCTTGCCAAGGTTATAAGTTTGCCCTTGTTATGGTCTGTATGTTCTCCAGTTGGGTAGAGGTTTTTCCATGTCAGGCAGCCACTGCAGGAGTAGTAGGAAAGGCCCTATGTGAACACATCATCCCTTATTGGGGGGTACCATGGGAAATTCACAGTGACTGGGGAACTCATTTTACAGGTCAGGGATTCAGAGCCATCCTGGAGGCTTGGGGAATTCGCCAGCATCTACATTGTGCTTATCACCCCCAATGCTCAGGGTTGGTAGAGAGAACTAATGGGATATTGAAAGGGTTACTAGGAAAACTAACCTCAGATTTCCAGGCACCATGGATCAAGGTGCTGCCCATTGCCCTCCTTGCCCTCCGATCTCGACCTGTGGGCAAGACTAAACTTTCCCCCTATGAGATTGTCACCGGGAGACCAATGCCCCTTACCCCAGCTGATCTTTTCCTTCTGGCTTCTCATTGTCTTTGAGAATATTGTGTTAAACTTAGTCAGCAAATTCATCAGGTTCAGGACCTTGTCTCTCAGTCTCATTCTCTAGGTCCTCCACCTGAGACCAGTTCTCTTATCTCTCCTGGAGACTGGGTATATTGGAAGCGCCACCAGCGGAGACACTCCCTAGAACCGAGGTAGAAAGGACCCTTCCAAGTACTGCTCACAACCTCTACTGCTGCCAAGCTCCAAGTAATAGACTCTTGGATCCATCTGTCACATCTAAAGACTGCTCCTGCTCCCAAGTGGACATCTGAGCCAATAGGAGACCTTGCCCTCTGGTTACAAAGGGGCCAGAATAAGACGACATCAGATGTAGACTGCTCTCCCAAGAATCTGGACAAGGCCTGTGAGAAACGAAGCTCCCTCCCCATCTAAATCCTTTAAGACTGGTTATTTTACTTTACTTAGTTACTCTGTACTTCACTATGCCCCTTACTTTCCCCACTTTGAGCCCCTTTGCAGCTTACTCCACTTGCTGGATTATAATTGCCTCACAGTGGCTATCCACCTCTGGGGATGTCCAGCCACAGGGAAAAAGAAGTTTTCCCCCCATTCCCCTATTCACCCCATGTGGAAATTGGGCCAGGAGGCAGTCAGTCAGATTATTTAACCTGTCCAGTTGCTGGTTGTGCATTGACCCTCTGGGACATACTTCAGTGCAACCTATTTCTGCTTCTGATTGGGGGTCTGTTGAGTTGATCGCTCAAACCCACCCCACTGATGGCTTAAAGTTTTCTGAGAAAGGAACTCTTGAAAAGCCAACTGTATTTCACAAGACTGAGCAGGCTAACTCTGACCGAGAATTCGACCTCCTCCATTTCCATAGCCCCTTCTGCTGCTTTTTGCTACCTATCTAATCATTCCTCAGGAATCCCGGTAGGGAGCCTTGACCCTGCACGGTGCAACTACACAATCTGGATTCACCCTGGCGAATCTATGGAAGAAAAATAAAATTCTATCTATGTGTCCCTACCCTCTCCTTGGATTCTAGGAACAAATACAACCCAGGGTAACTCTGATTCCTGGTACTGTTCAGGACGGCCAGCTAGAGCCGGTGACAATCTCTGTTATAATGACTGGTCTCTTATCAGTGTAAAATCCTCTGCTGGGTCCTGTCTTAAGCTTTGGCCTGATAAAACAGGGAATGAAACAATTTACTGGGATCACTATCTGGGATACTTATGGGCAGAAAATGGGTATGGCCCTGTCTCTGGAGGGATAACCAACAATCCCTGCCTAAACCCTTCCATGGGCCTACTTCTTTCCCAGTCCCAGCTCCTGTACAATAATACTCCCTCAATCTATGGTAAAGGCTCCTACACTTTAAGGGGATCCAGAGTAACTGTCAACCAATTCCCAGGATCTCTTATCTTTTCACTTACTCTACCATGGTCCCTGGGAATGTTTTTCCTATGTGGTGATTACCTTTATCAAACCCTTCCTCTCCGATGGACAGGACTATGCACCATTGTCCAGGCAATACCAGACCTCCGATATATTCCAGGCACCACCCCAATACCTGTATCACTTCAAGACCTGATTGTTGCTGAACCCAGCTCTCCTGCCAGGCCTTTTCGTTTCCGACGTGCAATCCCAATCCTGCCCCTCGTAGTAGGAGGCAGCATCCTGGCAGCTACAGGCGTAGGAACAGCAGGACTTATCACTGCAAATGACGTTTACAGAGCTCTGTCCCGAGAGATGGCTGACATGAATGACCGGATAGCCAAAGTGATAGGAAATATGCAGAACAAACTTGGCTCTCTAGCTGGAATGGTCTTGCAAAATCGAAGAGCACTTGATGCACTCCTTGCAGCCCAGGGGGGTATCTGTGTCTTCCTAGAAGAGGAATGCTGTTTTTATGTTAACAAATCCCAGCAGATACAGGATAGCATAAATGATTTTCGCTCTCATGTCACCCAGTTAAGGGAAAAAGTTGCGACAGACCAATGGTATGATATGTTTAGTTCTCTTTCCCCCAGGTTAGGTAGTTTACTCAGATCCCTCCTTCTTTCTGCCTCTGGGGTGCTTACTCTATTTACTCTAGTCCTACTAGGAATTCGACTGGGGCTAACTATGGCTCGTAAATGTTCTACTACCTTAGCAAAGAAAATAATGCTATCCGTGGTTATTTTCCCCTGGTCTTCGGGGCCCACCATGGACATGGAGATTAGCTCATCTCCCCAGTCAACAAAGGAAGGATTTTTAGAATTACCCTTCCAACCCCCAGAAGAGGAGTAATTTTTTCTTTTTGTTTTGTTGTTATTATTTTTTATCATATATATTTTCTTTTTCCTTTCCCAATCTTCCTTGGTCTACAGGCGAAACTTTCAGTTTGCCTTTGACCAAAAAGAGGAAATGTGGAAAATATTATACTATTTTATATCATTTTTAATTTCAACTAGACCCAGAGCCTGAATTAATGAGTAACTGGATGAAGATCCAGGACCTGGGCTTCTTTGTTCCCTCTAAAAGTTTGCTCAGGAAATACCCTTATCTCTGTCAACAAAACCAGACTAGGCTGACCATTGTTAGTCATTAAGGATAAGACCCTAATCCCAAGAGAGATCACCTTGCTTAATATTCTACAGGTATATACTATGTTATGGAATGTAGTGAGACACAGAGGCGCTGGGTTGTAGTTTCAACTGACTTTTGTCAACATCCTTTACAACTCTATTCAATTAAGGGAAATCCTTGTCTTATGGTCAAACATACCTGAGAATCATAAATTTAAGTAACATGCTGAATTGTGATTGTTCTAAAGAATATAAAACCTGTTCATGTTTCTGTACAAGTCGGTCAGACATTCTCTGGCTCAGACTCATACATGTATGTCTGTCTGCTATGTTTATGGGAATTAATATAAGTAATACAATCTTTCTATTATCTAGTCTGTTGTTTCCTTTAACCAACATCCAGGTTCACAAGCCCCAGGTGCAGATAAGGGGGACCAGGAGAGAGCTTTGGTTACTGTGTCCAAGACTGGGTAGGCAGGTAGAAAGGTAGGATTCTGGGATCTCCAGAGGGGCTGGATCTGAAGACAAAACAAGGGAATTTCTAACCAGGAGGTTAGAGTTTAGGGGACAGGGAGGCAGGACACGTGGGGCCTGATAGGAAGGCTGAAATCAGGACTCCAGGAACCCTAGGGGCAAAGTCTGAAGTCTGGAAAAGTGTTATCCAGTGATAAATCTGGGGAAGGTGAGCCAGGAATTTAGGAAGTGATGGGGATGTCTGGAAAAGGTCTAGGGGCAGTGAGCTCATCTGGTAGCCATGCTGGGGAGGAAGGTGTGCTCCTGGCAGACCTGGCGGACACTCACCATGAGGTCAGGGGAGGAGGTGACTGAATTGCCCAGGGAGCCAGCAGAACCAAGAAATGGGGGGAGGGGAAGTGCTTCGACTCAGACCTCCCAGGGACCTGCAAACACAGAGCTGGTGTCCAGACGGTGGAGCGATCCCAGATCTAGGGGAACAAAGAAGAGATTTGAGGTGGATGGAAGCCAGAGCAGTCTGGAGTCAAAGACTTCCTGCTTCTTGTCCTACCCACTCTGGGAAGGTCTTCCTTTTTCCAATAGCACCGCCCTGTTCAGCCCTTGAGGCCCACAGGAGGGCGGGGCTCTTTCCTCCAATCACTCCCAGGGCTAGACCCAGACTGCCTTCCCTGCCCTCCAAAAAGTGGAAAGCCTTCTCCAGTGCTAGGATCGCCTCCTCAGCCCTAAACTCCTCCCAGGCCTCCAATCTCCACCCAGACCTCCACCCAAACTCCACTTGGGCCACCATCCACCAGGCTGCTCATCTCTGAGAGCTCCTCCTCTCCCATGCATCTACCCCCTCCCCTCCTCCTTCCCTCCTCCTCCTGAGCAGAAACACTGGCAGGATTAAACTAGCTCCAGAGTACCTGAAAGTGATACACCAACCCACAGAAGGGGTGTCATGCTTGGAAATGAAGATAGTCTGAACAGGAAGAGTAGTTTCCTCCTTCTCTTCTGTCTGCCTCCCCTCCCCATCCTTCTAATGGAAACCCAAGTGGCACAGGGGGCTTTGGGATCCCAGGTGGGATGAGACCCATCAGAGCTGCCCCTCCACTTGGTGCTCTGCCCTCCTTGTATTGAGAACCAAGGGTGAGCAACATTCTGTAAGCAGTAGTAGCTGCCCCCCTGGGGACCAACTGGCCAGTGCCAGATGAACAGTGCTGTAAAATTCAGTTTCCACACAGTTGGGGCCATAAGGCCCCAACCTACTCAAAAGTTGCTGAGATAAGATACAAAGTTTGACCAGTGAACAATTGCCGTACCAATTAAGTTGGGACCTTTTAAAAACTGTTTTAGAATGATAAATTAATTAAGTGTCTTTCAGCCTTACTAGGTGCAAAGTCCCAGGCCCAAATCCCTATCTACTAGGTGCTAAGCCTTTGTGGGTCCTAAGGGGAGTTGCTAAGACCAGAGCCAATACTAGGAGCCTAAGTTCCGGTCGGTCAGACGACGTTTGATGATGTCCAAAGACTGTATAAAAAGAGAGAACAGACCTACTTGCAGGGGCTCTCACTCATTTGAAGAGTGGCGTTTGACTGGAGGAGACTCTGGGCAGCTGTAAAGAGCCCCCCAGATTGTAAACCTGGATGTTGGGACTTTGTTAAACCCTGGTAACTGTGCAGTGAGATTTGAATCAGACGAGGTCTGCCTGTTGGTGTTTGTAATTTGTTTGTGTTTGCTCTGAAGTTCAGGGTGCTGGCTCTTTCCCCTGAACTAAGTGAATGATATTTATATGTTGGATTGAAATAAGATTGTTAACCCCCTAACATTACTTTCCTCAGTAAAGCAGATCAAAGAAGCTGTGCTGGCAGCATCCTTGTTGTTGGGCTTGTGTTGGTCTTTCACCCCCACAGCAGCTGCTAGCCAAATTGTTGTAACTGCAATGCATGGAAGGAGCTCACAAACCCCAAAGTTACGGGCCCCAGCAAATTGGCTCTGACTGGCCAGAGTTAACTCCTGGTCAACAACCATGTGGCAACTGCTGGGTAAGGGAAATGGGCACATAGGGAGTGTTGGAACCTGGAGGGATCCTCACAGATCATGATCCAGAAGGGGGGAGCTCCAGTGCCTAACCTGCATTATGGAATCTCAATAGAGAGAGAAGCAGACTCTTTTCTTTTTTGTTTACTTTTTCTTTCTCATGGTCGTGTTGGAGGAGGTGAGGTCCAGGAACCCCAAGACTGCAGTTCCCAGATGGGGTCGTTGAGGTGGAGTGCCCCTCAAGGAACCCAGTACTGCAGAGAGTTGGGGCCATCTGGAATGAATTCACGATCTCAAACATTCTTTAAGTCAAGGTGACAAAGACTTCTTATGCTTTACAGGGGGCAAGAGTTCTTAGGGAACCTGCAACCTTACAAGGGCACAGGGAAAGTTTAAATAGGAGGTGTGGAGATGAAACAAGTCAATTAGGTGTTTTGGGGTGGGATTAGGGAGTGCTTAAGAGGTGGTAGGTTCTTAAAGGAACATGCACTTTATGTTTGTACTGGGCAGGTATCTTACCCAGAGTTCACTGGGAAACAGCCCAAGGGGGAGCTACCTGGGAGTGTGGTTTTAACCGTGAAACATCACTAAGTCAACCATTGGTCAGGGCTGACTAGAAATATCCAGATGGCTTCCATCAAATGTCTTGCTCGACCAGATGGATGTAAGGGAGTATACATTTGACCATGTCTAGGATACAAATGAGTAAGGTCAGTAAGTAGTAAATATTGTTATGTCCCAGTGCACAGCCAATTAGCACTACACAGGGAGTTGGACCAATAAAATTCTATAGGTGCAGCTGGCTGCAGTATCAGGAGGAGAGAGGAGTGTTTTGCTAAGGCATGCTGCCCTTGAACTGGACAGGGACTGCTTGGGCCAATTCTTTGAAGCTAGGGAGAGATGTGATTTTAGAACTCCATGTGATTTTGGAATTGGGGTCCAGGCACAGGCACCTAAGCAGAGGCTAAGGAGAAATGATAGAACTGGGGTTCAAGCACAAGCACCCAAGGACACCTTCATTCTTTCCCATTTGTTATAATTCTTCTATGCAACATGACTAATGTGAAAAAGCGTTTAATAGAAATGTACAAGTAGTCATACTACATTGCATTCTGTCTTTGGGAGGGCTGGGGGAGGGAGGGGGGTAATTTAAAACTTATGGAAGTGAATGTTGAAAACTCAAAATCAATTGATAAATTCAGAAAAGTGTGATTGCTGCCCCGTTTTCTGTTCCTCACTGTGGGCTTTCCCAGTGAATACACAAAGAGCAAGGTGTGCCTGTAACCCTGCCCCTCTTTCATAAACTATTCATTCACAGGGGGCCTGGGATGAAGACAGGACAAGGGAACCTCTTATCTTGAGCTGGGAGAAGGGGCTGAACACACCTGGGGTCCTATAGGACAAGTTTGAAGATTGAGACAGTGGGAGTCAATGATAGAGTTAAGGTTGGTGTCCTGGGGCATTTGGGTTGTGGTTGGGAGTCTGGTCAAGATTCAGGGACAGGGACCCCAGGCAATAGCTCGGCCTAGGAGGGAGGCATGTTCCTGACATCCATGGAGAATGGTCAGCAGCATGTAAGAAGTGGGAAATGAGGCCCAAAGGAAGAGGAGCCAGGAGGAATCTGGTACCTTGTAGGATCCTGGCCCAGACCAACCTGGGATCTGCTCCTGAAGAGCTGGCTTCCATAAAGCAGAGTGATCTCAGCTCCCAGATTTCCTGTTTATAGCCAGCCTACTGAGGATGGGTCCTCCAAGTGCTAAAGAGCCCAATCCTGACTAGTCTCTGAACCCCAGATTCAGCCCTTTCTTCCAATGGCTCACTGGATCCTCAGCACCTCAGGACCCTGCCTGCCTCTCCTCCCCAAGCCCTACCCTGCATCTCAGGGAATGTCCCAACCCCCTTTCCCATCTTCTTATACTTCACTCCTCTCCACTTAGTCTCTGACCCAGGGCCACTGGCCTCCTGGCTCATCCTTGGTCAAGAACCTCCATCTTCTGAAACTGTGTCCTTCCAATGGCAGCTTCCTATGCTTAGAATGTTCTCTCTCATCACCTCAGCCTCCTGGATTCAGTCTTCTCAGGCAACAGCTCACCTTCTGAAAAAAGTTTTTTTCTGGTACCTAAATCTATTAGAGCTTCTCTCTGAAAACCATAGACTTCTTCCTGCACAGACTCCTCCTAGGCCTCCAAACCCCACCCCAGGGTTTTAATTTCACTTGGGCCATGTAATATCAATTAAGTTGGGACTTTTTTACTGTTTTGAATGATAAAGTAATTAAATGTCTTTGAGCCTTAATAGGTGCAAAGCCCCAGTCTGAAACCCCTAATTGCTAGGTACTAAGCGTATGTGGGCATGAAGCCCTCACAGTCCTAAGTGGAGTTGCTGAGACCAGAGCCAATACTAGGAGCCTAAGTTCTGGTCACGCAGATGACATTTGATGAAGGCTAAAGTGTGTATAAAAAGAGAAGAAAGCTATTTGCTTGGGGTTCTGAGCCACAGTTGGAGTGGCACATGGTTCTGGGCTCATCAACCCAGACATTGATGGTTTCTTGGTAACTATGAATTGCATTTGGTCTGTTTATAATGTATGTATGTAATTTGTTTGTATTTCCTCTGCAGTTCAGGGTGCTGGCTTTTCCCCCTGAACTAAGTGAGTTTATATGTATATGATGGATTAAAGTAAGATTGTTAACTCCTTAACATTGTTTTCCTTAGTAAAGCAGATCAAAAGAAAGGCCACGATCCCCGAACCAGGGCATCCTGGAAAACTCTGCCTCTCCTATCCCTCCACCATCTCCCTTACCCCCCCTGCTTTAAGGCTCAGATCCTCCTCCTTCTTGCTGAAAGACAGCCAGGATAAAACTTGAGCAGCCCCTAACTGAAATTAATGGGCTCCATTATTGAAAGTGCTGACAGAAAATGACTCTTAGGCAATTCTGTATGGTACCGTTTATAAGTTTAAGTCCAGATTTCATGGGACTGAGTTTGTCCCAAACTATTGGGAATATGTAACTGTGATACAAATTGTGCAATTAATTGCTGGAATTAAATCAGAAACAGTAAGTTTGTTAAGAATGGCTTGTGGATTATTTTGTAAATGCCATGAAAGAGACATGGCATAGCTAAAGTTTATGATGTTATAGTACTGTACTACTGGGACACAAGGAATTTAATGTTAATCAACATTATTAATAATGACTGCATTACTTTGTATGGTTCATGTTTAAGTATTCTTGGTTATCTAATATGTAAATGGCCTGGACACAGTCTGAATACATGCATGTAGGTGGCCTGTGGGAGAACACAAAATTCCCTAAAGTGCCCAAGTTTTGATGCCTTTCATTAAACAAATCTGAATCCTTCCCTTCACCAAAGACTGTTCCGGAGTTGCTATAAATACTGACAGGAGGGCTTTCCTTTATTCTGAAGACATCCTATTTCTGACAACATCCAGATGGATTCTCTCCCACAGTTCTACTGATTATCAGCCTATGGACTTCTTTTCTGCTTTTTAAACCCGGAGGGGCAGGACGAATTATTTTCCTTATCTCCCCTTTCTGTCATAGTCAGACACAAAATTTAACCTTCACCCGTGACCTCCACGTTCTAGAGAAAGACGCGTACCCACTGAGCACATTCGTAAGGTTTCTTTTCATTATAAATCCTCTGATGAGAAGATAAGAGATGATCCGTGGCTGAAAGCCTTCCCACAGGGAGTTCATAGATGGCTTGTACCCAGAGTGAATTTTCTGCTAAGAAGCTCTGTCCTCCATTTTAATACCTTTCTTCATTCAGATCAGTTAGAAGATTCATATATCTGCAACGAATTCTCTGATGGTAAACGAGGACTAAATTTAGCCAGAAGACTTTTCCACAATGATCACATTCTCAAGTTTTCTCAACTGTATTCTCTTATGTTGGGTTAGAGTAGCTTTCCATTTAAAAGTCTTTCCGCAATGATTACATTTATAAGGTTTCTCTCCAGTGTGGATACTCTGATGTTGAGTAAGATGGTTCCTCTCTTTAAAAGCCTTTACACACTGGGTACATTCGTAAGATTTCTCTCCAGTGTGTCCTCTCTGATGTACAATAAGATTAGCCCTATGTATAAAAGCTTTTCCACATTAGTTACATTCCTAAGGTTTCTCTCCAGTATGTCTTCTCTGATGTGCAATAAGACACCTCTCTCTGCAAAGGTCTTTCAACATTCATTACATTCATAACGTTTCTCTCCAGTGTTGATTCTCTCATGTTGGGTAAGACAGTCCCTCTTTTTAAAAGCCTTTCCACACTGTATAAGGTTTCTTTCCAATGTGTATTCTCTGATGTTGAATAAGATTAGCCTTCTGTATAAAAGCTTGTCCACACTGATTACATTCATAAGATTTATCACCAGTATGTACTTTCTGATGCTCAATAAGACATCTCTTCTTTCTAAAAGTTTTTCCACATTGATTACATTCATAAGGTTTCTCTCCAGTGTGTGCTCTCTTATGTCTAATAAGATGACCCTTCTGTATGAAAGCTTTTCCACATTGATTCCATTCATAAGGTTTTTCTCCAGTGTATGTTCTCTGATATTGAACAAGATTAGACCTCTGTGTAAAAGCTTTTCCACATTGATTACATTCATAAGTTTTCTCACTAGTATGTATTCTCTGATGTGCAATAAGATATCTCCTTGTTGTAAAGGTCTTTCTACATTGATTCCATTCATAAGGTTTCTCTCCTGTGTGGATCCTCTGATGGTGAAGAAGACCATCCTTCTATGTAAAAGACTTTCCCCATTGATAACATTTATAAGGTTTCTCTGTAGTGTGGATTCTCTGACATCCAATAAGATACTTCCTCTCTGTAAAACCTGTTTACAGTCATAATATTTCTCTAGGTTGTGGATACTCTTAGGTGTTGTGCAGACTTCTGTCCAACTGAAGTCATAGGGACCATCACTTATGAATTTTTGCTTGTGACTTTCTTCAACAGAAAGGATTAGATCTGTAGTACATTCTTCCACTTCCAGTCTGATTCCTCCTTCTGAAAAAAAAAAGCCAGCAATAAAACAAATACATACTTACAAACATATATATTTATATCCCCTTTGGTCCATAGGCAGAACATAATCTCAGTTACTCTCTATTTCCCAGGCAAAGAGAAACATCTCAAAAGGGAAGAAACAGTCATTTTAAAATGCCCTTAGCTCACATCTCAAAGATGAATGAATTTCCAAAGAGCTTTATGCATGAATTTACATTGGATCCTCATAACAGGTGGTGCAGCTACAGAACTATGGTTGCAGTTGCTTCTGGTGCCAGGCCCACATGGTGGGAGGAATCTAGTGGTGAATCAGAGCAGGAGTGCAGAGCCGGCTTAAGATCTGAGTCTAGTCTGGATTGGGGGTTCTTGGGGAAGGAGTAGTGCTGGTGTGGCAGAGCTTGCTGTATAGAAATAGCTCTGAAAACAACAGCACATCCCCTCAAGCTTGGAACAAAGTACTCTTTACTCTACAAGCAGTCATACCCCGATTAAAAAACTCATGGGTCAAGTAAGTTGGCTGGGAACATGGCCAGGCACTGAAAATGCACTCAGATTCAGTCTCAGACTTTGGAATCTTTCTTTGGTGACAAAGAAGACCAAAACATACAGCCAGAAAAAGTCAACAAAGTCAAAGAGCCTGCATCAAAAGCCTCCAAGAAAAACATGAACTGGTCTCAGGCCATGGAAGAGCTCAAAAAGGATTTGGAAAAGCAAGTTAGAGTAGTAGAGCAAAAATCAGGAAGAGAAATGAGAAGGATGCGAGAAAACCATGTAAAACAAGTCAATGACTTGCTAAAGGAGACCCCAAAAATACAGAAAAAAATACTGAAGAAAACAACACCTTAAAAAAAATAGACTAACTCAAATGGCAAAAGAGCTCCAGAAAGCCAATGAGGAGAAGAATGCCTTGAAAGGCAGAATTAGCCGAATGGAAAAGGAGGTCCAAAAGACCACTGAAGAAAATACTACTTTAAAAATTAGATTGGAGCAAGTGGAAGCTAGTGACTTTATGAGAAATCAATGTATTATAAAACAGAACCAAAGGAATGAAAAAGTTGAAGACAATGTGAAATATCTCATTGGAAAAACCATAGACCTGGAAAATAGATCCAGGAGAGATAATTTAAAAATTATTGGACTACCTGAAAACCATGATCAAAAAAAGAGCCTAGATATCATCTTTCAAGAAATTATCAAGGAGAACTGACCTGATATTCTAGAGCCAGAGGGTAAAATAGAAATTGAAAGAATCCACCAACTCTTTCCCTTTTTTTTTTTACCACAAATAAAATAATTTGTCTCTAATCCTTTTTTTTTTTACAAAAATGCCAATTTTTATGTTAATTTATTTATTTTTAGTTTTCAACATTCACTTCCATGAAATTTAAATTTTCTCCCACTCCCTGCCCTTCCTGTCTCCAAGATGGCCTGTTAAACATATTTTCACCTTAGTCATGTTGTATAGAAGAACTAGATTGAAGGAGAGTAACGATGAGAAAGAAAAACATAAAACAAAAGGAAACAAAATAGGAAAATAGTCTCCTTCGATCTGCAGTCAGATTCTGTATTTCTTTTTCTGGATGTGGATGGCATTTTCCATCATTGAGTCTACTGGAATTATTTTAGGTCCTTGCATTGATGAGAAGAGCTAAGTCTATCAAAGTCAGTCATTGCACACTGTGGCTGTTACTGTGTACAATGTTCTCCTGGTTGTGTTCACTTCACTCAGCAACAGTTCATATAAGTCTTTCCACATTTTTATGAAGTCTACCTATTCATCATTTCTTATAGCACAATAGTATTCATTACATTCAAATACCACAACTTTTTTGGCCATTCCTCAATTCATGGGCATCTCCTCAATTTACAATTCTTGGACCCCACAAAAATTGCTACTATAAATATTTTTGTGCATGTGGGAAGAAGTGATATTGCTGGGTCAAAGGGCTTGCACATTTTTATAGTCTTTTGAGCATAGCTCCAAATGGCTCTCCAAGATGGTTGGATCAGTTCACAACTTCACCAACAGTGAATTAGTGTTCCAATTTCCCCACATATTCTCCAACATTTATCATTTTCCTGTTTTGTCATGTTAGCCAGTCTGACAGGTGAGATGTGGTATGTCAGTTTTTTGATTTGCATTTCTCTAATCAATAGTGATTTAGAGCGTTTTTTCATATGACTGCAGATAGCTTTAATATCTTCCTCTAAAAATTGCCTGTTGATATCCTTTGACCATTTAGTGATTGGGAATGACTTGTATTTCTATAAATTTGACTCAATTCTCTGTATATTTTAGAAATGAGGGCTTTATCACATACATTGTTTGTAAAGATTTTCTCCCAGTTTTCTGCTTCCCTCCTAATCTTCGTAGCATTGGCTGTATTTGAAAAAAAAAAAACAAAAAAAAAAAAAAAAACAAAAAAAAACAAAAAAAAAACAAAAAAACCCCAACTTTTCAGTTTGAAGTAATCAAAATTATCCATTTTGCATTTCATAGTGCTCTCTATCTATTGTTTTGTGATAATTTCTTCTCTTTTCCATAAATCTGACAGGTAAACTATTCCTTGCTCGCACAGATTGCTTATAGTATCAGCCTTTATATCTAAATAGTGAAACCATTTTGACTTTATTTTGGCATACAGTGTAAGATATTGGTCTATCTATGCCCAGTATCTGCCACACTATTTTCCAGTTTTCCCAGCAGCTTTTCTGAAATTGTGATTTCTTCTCCCAGAAGCTGGATTCTTTGAGTTGAAATGTGTTTCTTGTAAACAACATATTATAGGATTATGGTTTTTAATCCATTCTGCTATCCACTTCCATTTTATAGGAGAGTTCATCCCACTCACATTCCTTTATGATTACTTTCTGTGTTTTTCTCTCCATCCTATTTCCCCCTGTTTATGCCTTTATTTCTTTCCAGAAGAGAGAAATTTTATGAATGCAGTGAGCATGGGAAAGTCTGTCCTAAGTAGAAGTCTCCACCTCAGAAGATTCACAATAGGGAAACACAATATGAATGTCATGAACATGCGAAGACTTTCTGCTGAAATGCAGAAGTTATTCTCCATCAGAGAACTCACACTGGAGAGAAACCCTATAAGTGTAATGAATGTGGGAAATTCTTCCACCCGACTGCACATCTTGCTGCACATCAGAGAAGTCATACTGGAGAGAAGCCTTATGATTGTAAGGAATGTGTAAAGGCATTCAGAATGAGCTCACAACTGATTCTCCATCACAGAATTCATCTTGGAGAAAAGCTTTATGAATGTAATGAATGTGGGAAGTTCTTCCGCCAGAAGCTGCATCTTATTGCACATCAGACAATTCATACTAGAGTGAAATCTAATGAACATGGAAAGGAATTTGACCAGAGCTCAAATCTTATTCAAACATCAGACTAACTCATACTTGAAAGATACTGTATAAATGTGGAAAGGCCTTTCAGAACCCAGAGCTTCTCTCTGACATCAGCAACTCATTCCGGAGATAAACTTTTTAAATATGTTAAAGGTGAGTAGGCATTCCATCTGAGTTGCCAACGTAGCATACCTCATAGTATTCATGTTAGGGCAAATTCTTTAAAATGTAATAAATGTAGAAAGAGCTGCTGGGAAGAAACCTTAATGTACAATAGAAAACTCCTTAGGGGATAGATATATGGACCGGACCTGTTGCTTCATTGATATAGAAAACTCCTAGAGGAGGAAACTACCAAAGTACCCTTTGTGCCTTCTCTGCAACTTATAACCTTAGAAAGTCACTTGGGAAAAACAACTGATGTCCTCAGTTTAACACAAATATGTATTAGCAGTGGTACTTGGAACCAAGACTTCCTGACTTTGAGACAAGCTCTTTTCATAATGCCACATTTGCCTTTGAAGAATTGATAATGGTGCTATCTTACACATGTAATAATGATGGGAAGGCATTTTGCCTAAGCTTAAAATTTAGTTTATACCAGAGAATTTATCTTGGGGGAAAAAACCTTACAAATATAATGAATGTCTTCCAGTTTTTGATAAAAGAGGAAACCTTAAATATACCCCAGGTAATTCACAGTACAGAGAAACCTGAAGTCGTTGAAGGGGAAAGTGCTTTCTGCTAGCACACAGAATTTACTCTCCAAAGATTAGAATGACAATGAGTGTGGGAAAATCTTCAAGGCTATGCTATGGTTTATTCAAAATCAAATGTTTCATACTAGATAGAATCTTTATGAATAGGAATTAGCAGTTTTTCCCTCAGAGCACATAGCTTATTTTATGTCACATAATTGTTACTAAAGAGGAACCTAATGAATATGAGAAGTCCTATCAACTGAGAATGTTTTACTCAACAGAAGAGTTCACATTGGAGAGAAACTGAATAATTATTGAGGAAAGGGTTTTCCTCCCAATGCCTTACTCTTCACCCATCTACACTGCAGAGGGAAAACTTGCTTTTAATCAGTATGGAAAGCCCTTCAAAGCCTAGATCTTGTTCAGCTATTTCAGGTATGTCCAACTCTTTGCGATCCCCATTTGGAGTTTTCCTGGTAAAGATGCTGGAGTGGTTTGCCATTGCCTTCTCCAGATGAGGAGCTAAGGCAAACAGGGCTAAGTGACTTGCCCAGGACTGCACAGCTACTAAGTGTCTGAGGCCAAACTTTAACTCAGGAAGATTAGTCTTCCAGATTCCAAGTCCAGTGCTCTATCCACTGTGCCTGTAGATCTTATTATGAATCAAAAATTCCTACTGTAGAGAAGACTTATGAATGGGAAACTTTATGAATGTAATGAATAAAGAAAAAAGGCTTAGATGAAAAATGTACATAGTTTGATGGGCTGAGTAAGACAATACTGACGCATTATTGGGGGAACTATGAATTGGTCCACCTATTTTAGTAAGCAATTTGAAAGAAGTCGAAAATTTCCTAAACTGCTGATCTAGTCTTAACACTTCTAGGCATATATCCCTGAAAGATCAGAGAGATAGAGAGCCTCTATGTATGAAAGTATTTATACCAGCACTTTTGTTTGTAGCAAAGAATTGTAAATGAAGCAGGTGTCCGCCAATCAGGAAATGACCAAATTGTGATATGTGAATGAAACGGAATATTCTCACACTGTAAGGAATAATGAGCATTATAAATTGGGACAAAGGTAGGAAGCCTTGTATGTACTAATGGAAAGTAAAATGAACAGAACCAGGAAATCATTATACCCAATGACGACAACAATTTATTTTTTTTAAATTTTACAAAATACTATTTTATTTAGGAAAAGGAAAAAGAACTGCTGTATTATGGTATTCATATATATGTCACAAATCAAAGCTTTGATATTGATTTTCACATTTAAATCGTACAAAGAGAAAAACATCAAAATACTGATTTGTTATTGATAGCTGAATGTAAAACTAAATCCAAAGCAAGAGATTTCTTTTTAGACATACAACACGTTAAAGAGAAATACCAATTAGTAACGCTTTCTTAAAACTCTACCTCACAATGACATAAACAGGGGTAGTTAGTGATTGTACTGGTTTATTACTGCTGTTAGAGGCTATCTTCCTCTCAATCAGGGCAGACATACGACATGGCACACACAAAAATAAGTTCTCTATTATTCACAATAAAACACTAGCATATACAGAGCAGGGCCTGCCTACTGCAAGCCTATATGTACTACACAAAACAGGGGAGCTTTAGGTGGCTCATTTGGATTCTGATCCACTGGATGAGAATCTCATCCCTCATCGGTGGCTGAGCTAAACTCCATGGGAGATACTGAACCATTTTTAGTGGTCTCCCCAGAAATCACACTACAGAAGAATTGAGCCTAAAACCCAATACAGTCCATTCATTTAGAAATAATAAACACAATCTTCTTCTTCAGTCTAAGTTGGGGAAAGTTGTCTTTTCTGAGTGTGTGGAGTCACATTACTTGATATAGTCAAGGTTGCTGGACTGGACTCACTGGGATCACAACATGGCCAGAGTCAGGCCACAGTCAGGTTAAGAACCTTCCACGACCTATCTCAATTCTTCAAATAATGGAGCAAGTTCCTTTTCTAGGCTGACAATCAGTCCAGTATTTGCACTGCTGCTTGCTATGAAACTCACCACCAATGCTAACCGATTGAATTGCACTACTTGGTATGTGTTGTAGTAGCAAATGATACTTTTGTTTTTCAAAAGTCCAAGTTTGCTGCCCTGGTCTGTTGCAAGTGCAAAAGTAGACAGGAAACCAGGTCTCAATGCATGCTTTGGAGCATTATCATTTGCCACTTTGATAACAGGCACTCCATCCCTGTCTGAGACTACAATGGCATGAAGACCTTCAACACTTGGTAACTTTTTGTAGAGGAATCTCTTCAAATCATCCGCCATGATGAGCTCCTTCTTCCCGCGGGGACGCTCTCCACACCGGGCTCGGGCTGCCGAGGTTGCCGTTGTCCTCGGCCGCAGGTACCTCCGACTCCTTCAGCCATTTCCTCCTGAACCCGCCGTCACATGATTCGATGACAACAATTTAAAATCAAACAACTTTGAAAGGTAGCATTTCTCAAAGCAATAACCAGTCATGACTTCAGAAAGTTGGCAATGAAGTGTGCCACCCATCCATACTCAGAGAGGTGATAGAAAGGTATACAATGAGAAATTCAGCATTAGACAAGGGCAATAGGTTTATTTTGCTAAACTACATCTATTATGAGGAAAGGCTTCTCTTCAAGCTGGTGTGAGTTTGTGAGTAATGATAGAAGTTTTTAAAAAAAGAATTGTGAAAACATTTAAAGAGTCCTCCCCCAAAAAAATGTTTGAGGCAATTTTGTTACTACCTTGTTCAATTTTATATATGCTTTAAAGAAGCTGTGCTAACAGAAGTTAATGGTCCTTATACAATCACCTCTTTTGTTCTTTGTGTAGTGAAATGTTTTATAAAGATTATTAAATTCAAAACAATTTATGGAAAAACCAAAATGAATGTAATGAATGTAAGGATTTCAGAAAATCTGAATGAGTAAAAGCCTTCTAGAGAAAGCAGGTTCTTATTTCATTCCCCACAGTATTGGTTTCAGTTAACTTCCTCTCATGTTCTTTCAAACTCCATAAACATTAAGGTCCTACTGCGTAACCAAACACTGGGTATACAAAGAAAGTTAATTGACAGTCCTTGCCCTTGTAGAACTCATAATCTAATGGAGGTGACTTGCAAACCACTATGTGCAAACAAGATACATATGGGATAAAGAGGAAGTAATTAACAGAACAAGATATTGTATTCACGAGATATTGGGAAAGGCTTCTCTTAGAAAGTGGGATTTTAGCTGGGACCAGAAGAAAGCTAGGAAATGGAGATGAGGGAATTGATTTTAGATGTGGGGGACATCCAGAGAAAATGCCCTGTGTCCATTAGGCAGATTGTCTTATTTGTGAAACAACGAGGAAGTTGTTGTCACTGGATTGAAGAGTACAGGGGTATGTAAGGTAGAAGACTAAATGTGGGATGGGACCTCAGTCATAAAAAGGTCTGAACACCAGAAGATTTTGTTCTTGATCCTGGAGGCAATAGGGAGCCACTGGAGCATTGAGTATGAAGGTGACATGTTCAGACCTGTGTTTTAGCAAAGTTGTTGGGGGATGGGCTGGCCTGGGCAGAACTTTGTGGCAGGCAGACTCACCAGCAGGCTACTGCAACAGTCCAGGCATAAGGAAAATGAAGGCCTTCAGCACAGTCGTGTTTGAGGAGAGAATGGAAAATATTCAAGAGATGTTACAAAAGCAAAATGGACAGGCTTGGGAACAGATTGGATATGGGGATTGAGAGAGGGAGAAGGTGAGGGTGACACCAAGGTTGTGAGCCTGGGGTACTGGGAGAAGAGTAGTGCTCACAACAGTGATAGGGAAATCTGTAAAGGGAGATTGTTGGGAAAGAATGAGTTAAGTTGTGGACAGTTGGAGTTCATGATGTGTGTGAAGTCCAGTTTGAGAAGTCTCAGGCATTTGGAAGTGTGATACTGTAAGGCAGGAGAGAAGTTAGCACTGAAGAAATAGATCTGAGAATCATCTGCACATAGATATTTGAATTTTGGGGAGCTAATGAGAACAGCAGGCAAAATAGTATTTAAAGAGAACAGAAGAGGGCCCAGGACAGAACCCTGTGGGATACCTATAGTTAGTGGGCATGACCTAAGTGAACATCCAGCAAAAGAGGGTGAGAAAGAGGAGTCAGGAGAACCAGAGAGAGGAGTGTCCTGGAAACCTAGAGAGGAGAATATCAAGGAAAAGAGATTAAAACAGCAGTGCCAAAGGCTGAGGAGTGGGATCAAGAAAGGGCCATTGGATCTGGCAATTAAGACACCACTGGTGGTTTTGGTGAATGCTTCGGTCAGAAGCCAGATTGTAAGGTATCCAGAAGATGAGGGAAGAAAAAGTGGAGGTACCTATTTCAGATTTTTTTTGAGGAGTGTAACCACAAAAGACAGAAGAGACAAGGGATGATAATGGGAATGGAAAGACCAAGGGAAGGGTTTTTTTTTTTTCTTTTTGAAGATGGGGAGACATGGATATGTTTGCAGACAGTAGGGAAGCAGCCAGTAGACAGTTCTATTCTTCTGTTCCTTTTGCTTATTTCTTGATGCCTTTTTCTTCTCATAGAGGCCATGCCTTGCAGGTCTTGCTTGGGATTTTTTTGGTTTTTTTGCATAGTCAAGAGGATCATAAATCATGCCAAAACCTGTTATTTTACCACTACCAAAATGGGTTCTGAATCCAAAGACAAAAATGACATCTAGAGTTGTCTTGGATGTCTTGGTCAGTTGTTCTCAAATTTCAGTGTTGGGCACTATGGCCTTTCCAGGATGAGAGACATCTATAACCATCTGTTTACATTGAAAAAATCTGTTATGTCCTTCCTAGTTCTAATGGTTCCAGTGTCATTCATGGAGGTGGCTGGGTTCAAAGCATCAAAGGAGGAAAAACTTCACTTTGTCCTTTCTGTCTAGTTGTAAGACTATAGACTAGTTAGCTACACTCCACTTGGGCAGTGACTATGGCTGTGAGACCGCACACCTGTCTGTGGCCAGGTTCTCCCCTTGGGACCAAAAGCTATGGAACATTTTCTAGGCTAAGCCAGAGAATCGTGGAATACTTGGTCACTTTTTCAGTCATAGCAGAGGTGGCCCATCGTGTGTGAGGAACACTTTGCCTGGAATGATGACTAACCAGGAGGACCAATGAGCTTCCATCAGCAGCTCTGCTGCTTTGGACTGCAAGGAACATGACCTCCATTCCGGGGGTTTGATTGCCTGAAATCTCATCATCATGTTGTTTAATTCAGCTTTGGATACTCAACACCTTCCCAACTCCCTCAGCTTCCTGTCTTATCTGATTGGAGGACTAGAGGGAGGAGTACTAATCTCCTCCCAAAGCTTTTTGTTACAGAGAGCTGGATCTAGGCTCTCCAACTAACTTTCCATTTTCTATCTGTAGCTCTGCTTGGTTTGAGGAGCATAATGTTGCCTCCATGTCAGGTTTTCCCTGTTGGCATCCCCCCTTCCACCTGTGTCATTCCCCCATTAGATTGTAAGCTCCTTTAGGATGGGGTCCGTTACATCACCAGCCCTCAGCACAGTGCCTGGCCCATAATACGTGCTTAATCAATGTTTACTGAATTGAATTTTAGAGAGATAAGCAGGGGCCATATTGGGGAGGGCCTAAAATTCTGTGGTAAGGAGATCATCTTTTATTCTAGAGGTCAAATGGGAAGAAAGATTTGTCAGTAGGGGAGTGATAGTCAGACCTGCACCTTTGAAAGATTATGTCATCAGCTTTGTACAGGATCGATTGGAGAAGGATGAAATAGAAACAGCATAGCCCAGGTAAAGTCCTGAATTCGATCCTTGTGAGTTAAAAGACAGGAGGAGGCAGAGCCAAGATGACAGAAGTGAGCATTTTCACTGAGCTCTTCCTCACATTTCTCTTTAAGCAATTTTAAAAAGTGCATCAAATCAAATGCTAAGAGGGATGACCAACAAACATTGACAGTGAATCATTTTTCCACCTCAATGAAGCTTAGGAAAACAGAAAAGTTTACAGGCAATGAGAGCCTGGTTGGTAGCATTAAAAGCAGTGCCAGTCATGGGGTGTGGAGGCAGGGGTGGTAGCAGTGGCAGTAGCAGTACCAGAAGCACTCAGCACCCTGGTGTATCAGTAATTAAGGTGGGACTTTTTTACTGTTCTTGCTTTTGGAGCACTTATTTAATCAAGTGCCCTTGAAGAGTCTGTCCTTTGTTTCCTTGATTAAATCAGGAGTCTTTGATGACCTCCTTGCTTCAAAGGAAAGCCTAGTTTACATGGGTTTCAGTCACTTGGTTGTGATTCCAGAAACTTTTAGTCCATGCGGGTTTGAGTTGCATGTGGTGATGCCCTTTGACCCTGAACCTGCTATATATAAACTCAAAGGTTGGTGTTTTTCCTTGGGGGGCTCTCACTCACTGGAAGAGTGTCATGTGACTTAAAGAGACCCTGGGCAGCCATTGTTAAGAGCACCACCCCCCACCCCCACTCCGACTTTGAAGAAACCCAGATGTTTTGTTTGGGGCTCTCACTCACTGGAAGAGTGTCATGTGACTTGAAGAGACTCTGGACAAAGCATTGTAACTGCCCCCTGGTTTTGCTGACCCAGACCTAGTGGTTCCTTGGTAACCATGTATTGTGATTTGGTGCGGTTATATAGTCTATGTAATTTATTTGCTCTGAAGTTCAGGGTGCTGGCTTTTCCTCCTGAACTAAGTGAGTTTTATATATATATATATATATATATATATATATATATATATATATATATATATATATATATATATATATATATATATATATATATATATATATATATATATATATGTGTTTGATTAAAGTGAGATTGTCAACCCCTTAAAGTTACTTTTCTTAGTAAAGCAGATCAAAGAACCTGTTCTGGTAGCTCTTGTTGCTGGTCTTGTTGGGTCTTACATCCCTACAGCAGCTGCTAGCCAATTTGTTGCTACACCAGGGAGTTTAAGGAGATTGAACATCAGGTCAGAAAGAGATTACAGGGGAATGCTGTGCTAGCCATGGCACAGGACCAGACACCATATGGCAATTCCAGCACCTATCACTCAGTTCTTTGTAGTATTTTCAAGGAAGAGAGGTGTTCCAATGCTCACAAGGGCGCAAGAGCCCTACGTGGGTACGGGTCACAGTTCCAGGATAGAGAGAAGTTGAAGCCGAGGAAGCAGGGGCCCTATCTGTGAAATAACCAGAGCACAGACCAGTAAGGCAGTAACTAGAACTCTCCCTGGATCACACCACCTTGGAAGCACTGAAAATTTTCAAGACTTATACCTAGCTATGAAAACAAGAAAGAAAAGCTTGAAGCTTAGGCCTCCCCCACATCCCTCAGAGGTAAAAAGAGGTAAAAAGAACTCTAACATAAAGTACAAAGTCAAGAAATAGGCTGGGAAAATGAGCAAATAACAACAAAAAACCTGAATGTAAAAAGCCACTGGTGACAGAGAGGCTAAAGACATCCTGAGAAGACAATGATTCAAAAACATCTGAGAGCAAAGACTCAAAGAAAAATGCAGATTGGATATAAGCTGAACAAGAATTTTTTTTCAACATTCATTTTTTTCTAAGATTCTGAGTTTCAGTTTTCTCTTTCCCTCCCCTCCACCCTCCCCAAGATGGTAAGCAACCTGATATAGTTTATACATGTACAATCATGTAAATATATTTCCATATTACTCATGTTGTGATAGAAGAAACAGAACAAAAGGGAAAAGCAACACACACTAAAAAAGAAAATTAGTATTCTTTGATCTGTATTCAGACTCCTTAGTTTTTTCTCTGGATATGGATAGCATTTTCCATCATGAGTCTTTTGGAATTGCCTTGGATCACGGTATTGCTGAGAAGAGCTAATCAATCATAGTTGAATATCACAAAATATTGCTGTTACTGTATACAATTGAATAAGAATTTCTAGGAGAACTAAAGAGATTTTGTATAAAGCTAAAAAAAAAGATTAAAAAGTTAAAAAGAGCCATAGAGGAAATACTGAGGAAAGAAATAGAAAAATTTAAGAAAAGTATGAAAAGACAACAACTTGGTAAAAAAGACACAAAAACACTGAATGACTCCTTAAAATTCAGAATTGGCCAAATGGCAAGAGGTATGAAACCTCACTAAAGAAAATAATTCTTTAAAAGTTAGAATTTGTCAAGTGGAAGCTAATGATTCAATAACATTAGATATCAAGAAATAAAACAAAGTCAAAAGACAAAAAGAAAAATGTGAAATATCTGAGAAAAAACAACTGACCTGGAAAACAGTTTGAAGAGTGACGATTTAATAATTATTGGACTACCTGAAAGCTATGATTAAAAAGAGAAACTAGACATCCCATTTCAAGAAATTAGAGAGGAAATTCCCCTCAAAATTTAGAGCTAGAGGGTCAAACAGAAATGGAAAGAATCCACTGATCACCTCCCACAGGATATCCCAAAGTGAACACTCCCTGGAATATTATAGCCAAATTCCAGTGAGCCCTAATCAAGAAGACAAACATACTATCTGAAACTTGAAACAAACAATTCAAATGTCATGGAGTCCCAGTCAGGATCACACACAACTTAGCAGGTACCACTATAAGTAGTGGAGTCTTGGAATGTTATTCCAAAAGGCAAAATGCTAGGATTGCAATTAAGAATAATTTACCTAAATAATCTGAATGTAATCCTTTATTTTGTTCAGTCATTTTCGCTCTTGTCTGACTCTTCATGAGTCAGATCATTTGGAGTTTTCTTGGCAAAGATCTTGGAGTAGTTTGCCATTTCTTTCTCAAGCTCATTTTACAGATGAAGAAACTGATTCAAATAGGGTTAAATGAGTTGCCCAGGATCACCCAGCTAGTAAGTGTATGAGGCCAGATCTTAACTCAGGAAGATGAGTCTTCCTACCTCTTGGCCTGGCACTCTATCCACTGTGCTACCTAGGGGCCCCAGTGTAATGCTACAAGGGGGAAAATGGATATTTAATGAAATAAGGAACTTCCTACCATTCCTGATGAAAAGACCAGATCTAAATAGAAAATGTGACCTCCAAACACAAGACTCAAGGGAAGCATCAGAAAACTCAAGTGAGAAATCATAAAGAACTTGAGGTTAAACTGTTTATGTTCCCAAATGAAGAGATGGCACATTGTTTCAACAATCTGGCTAGCAGCTTCTGTGGGGGTATAAGATTCACCCACAGCCAGCACCCAGAAAGCTGCCAACAGCACAGGTTCTTTCGATCTGCTTAATTAAGGAAAGCAAAGTGAAGGGGTTGACAAGCTTACTTTTAATTCAGCATTCAAATATCATTCAGTTAGTTCAGGGGAAAAAGCCAGTAACCTGAACTTCAAAACAAAATGCAAACAAATTACAAACATCAACAGACTTTGTCTGATTCAAATCCCAACACACAGTTACCAGAATTCCACAAAGTTTCAACATCCGGGTTTACAAGCTGGAGGGCTCCTTAGCTATAGCTGCCCCGAGTCTCCTCATCAACACCATCTCCAGAGCCCCGCACAAATGGCTCTGTCCTCCCTTCTTATAGGGCTTTAGACATCAAACATCATCTGAATCACCAGAGCTCAGGCTCTGGTGATTGGTTCTTGAGTTGGCCCCTCCCCTTAGGACCCTGGGAGGTTCACATCCACATGGATTAGGTTATCACCTAATGGGGTTTGGGCCTGGGGCTTAGCACCTAGTAAAGCTCACTGAGAAAAATTGAATCACTCAAAGAAAACAAAGGCCATTCTAGTTACACACATATAACCCCTAAGAACTTTATCATCATTAGGACAATTGGAAGGAGTCTACTGACACAGAAGACATGGATGTGAGTCTGTTATGTTGAGATATGTCAAAAGAGAAATGGAAGGGTGAGAAAGAAGGGGGAAGAGTAAGGCTGAGAAGGGGAAAGGGAGAGTAAGAACGGGAAAAATTACCTCACCTAGAGGCCCACCAGGAAGAGTTTTTACAATGCAGGGGGGAAAGGTTGGGGCAGGAGAAGAAGTGGGCAATGCTTGAACTCTTAACTGGTTCACATAGGAAAGAATATAAATAAACAGCTGGGTATAGAAATTCATTTTACCTAAGATGGAAGTAGGAGGAGAAAGAGCTAAAAGAGGGGAAAGAGTGAGAAGAGGGAGGGGAAATTAAGGGAGGCAGCGGTCAGAAGCAAAACAGACTTGAGGTGACAGGACAAAAATTAAAATGGAAGTAAATCAGATGAAAGGAAATACACAGTTATCACTGTGAATGTGAATGTTATGAACACCCATAAAAGTGGAAGTGGATCGCAGAATGGACTGGAAACCAGAAACCAGCAACATGTTGTTTACAAGAAACACTTAAAACACATACAGAATTAAAAAAGGCCAGTGCAGAATCTATTGTTCTTCAGCTGAAGTGAAAAAAGATGGGTAACAATCACAATCAAAGAAAGCAAAATTAAAAAATTAACCTAATTAAAAGAAATAATCATGGAAACTATATTTTACCAAAAGGTATCCTAGACAAGGAGTTAAGAGGAATACTGAATACACACACACACACACACAGACACACACACACACACACACACGCACGCACACACACAAAATCACTTAGTACCCAAATTCTTGAAGGTAAATTTAAATGAATTTACCAGAGAAAATAGACTTTAAAACTGTACTAGTGGAGGACCTCAGTTTGCTCTTCTCAGAACTAAATAAATCTAACCATAAAATTAAGAAGTTGACGAGATGAACAGAATTTTAGATAAGTTATATATAATAGATAACTGAAGACAATCGTATTTGAATAAAAAGAACAATCATTAAAGAAAGTGACAATATATTGAGCAATGATCAGCTGCAAATACATCTCTAGAACCATAAATAAAAGAAATATCAGATCCATGAATTGGGCATGCAACTAAAAAAATGAGAAAAAGAACAAATTAAAAATCTCACTTGAATATCAAAATACAAATCTTGAAGATCAAAGAAAAGATTAATAAAATTTAAAGTATAAAGCAAAAACAAAACATTAATGAATTAAACTAGGAGCTGGCTTTATGAAAATATAAACATTGTTTAATTTGATTTAAAAAAGGAAATCAAATTGCCAGTATCCAAAAGGAAAACACAATAAATGAAGATGAAATTAAAGCAATTATTAGGAACTATTTTGCCTGATTATATGCCAATAAAACTGACAATTTAAACAAAGTGGGTTGCATATTTACAAAAATATAAATTGCCCAGATTAACAGAAGAGGAAATAGTATGCTTAAATAATCCTGTCTCAGAAAAAGAAATTGAACAAGCCATAGATGAGCCTCTTAGGGTGAAAAAACCCAGGAACAGAAGGACTTACCAACAAATTCTTCTTCACTCATTTCAGTCATGTCTGACCCCTCATGACCCACTTGGGGTTTTCTTGACAAAGTTTCTAGAGTAGATTCCCACTTCCTTCTTCAGGGGCTGGATTTGAACTCAGATTGCCTGACTCCAGGCCCAGTCAGTGCTTTATCTACTGAGCCACCAGTTGTCTACCAAACCTTTACATAAAAATCTCTATACTATGTAAACTATTTTTACAAATAGGTAAGTAATTTTGAACATTCATAATATAAATACTGTGGGTGACTGCTGCCTGATAAAGCATCTTTTATATTCCTGGATGTTAATAACATGGACTTCCTTTTCTTTTTGAGGCAATGGAATATAATTTCCAGTATCTCTAAACTCTACACAAAATGGAACAATTTGAATAAAATCCTAGCTTCCAATATGTCCTAGCTTCCTAAAATCCTAGCTTCCATGGTGATTTTACATTAAAAAAGTTTAAAAAAAAAGGAATAGAAAAAATGGGTTAAAAAAAGGGAGTCCTACCAAATTTCTTTTATGACACAGATATGTATTTGAGGGAGTGTGTTGATGTGTGTGGATTTGTGTTTGTTTCTTTCTGCATGTGTGCTTCTGTATGCCTTATTCAGAATGTCACTAAAAAGGATCCTGAGAACTCTGGCAGCAGAATCAAATGAGCTACAATGTACAAGGTGCTTGGCGCACAGTAGGTACATATAACCAGCTTTACCCCCTTTCCATTCTTCTTATACCTCACTCCTCTCTTCCTCCACCTCCTGCTCTCTGACCCAGGGTCACTGTCCTCCTGGCTCATGTTTGACCAAGACCTGATCTCCTGACTCTGCCTTTCCAATGGCTGTCCCCCATGCTGGGAATGTTCTCTCCCTCTTGCTAGGGTGTCTTTAGCCCCACCCCTCTTCCTTTGTAGTGACATGGCTGTTCAAGGAGGACTAGCTCCTCTGGCGGACTGGCTGAGTCATTTTCACACTCCTTGTGTGTCCATCTTTCACCCAACTCTCCTCTGTGGCCCCAAGTAGCATGCCCAGCAGCCACCCTTGGTAAACTGCCTCTGGCTTAGCTAGCTTGACGGTTACTGAAAGGCCACAAACACATGGGTGAGGGAGGGGGTGCCAACCCCAAGCACAAGAACTACCCCCTCCCACCCAGGAATGGGCAGATGAGAACAATTTCTTCCAACAGCCATGAAGGTGGCTGAAGCAGGCTCTGTGGAGGGCTTGCAGCTTGGGCAGACATGGAAGATGCTAAGGTCCTCCACTGCATCCCCAGCCATCTCCAGTCCAAGCTGCCTAGGGAAGCCAACTCTAAGCCATGGTTGGGGGACAGATGTTCTCTGCTTCTCCACCTCCCTTCTCTTTCTCATTCGGCCTCCCTTCCCCATACCATTCCCAGTCTGAGTGCTCTGCCCTCTTCCTCTCTGTTTCTCCATACTCTTGAGAGTGTGTCTCTGTGCCTTCTTAAAATGTGATTGCTGCCCCATTTCCTGCTGCTCATTGTGGGCTTTCCCAGTGAGGAGGCAGAAATGATCTCAACTTAATAAGAAGTTTCTTGACTCTCACCTGCAGTGGCCTGGATGGAGTCTGAATACACACATGCAGGTGGCTGTGGGAGAACACAACATTCCCCTCAACTGCTCCAGTTCTAATATCCTTCATCAAACAAATCTGATTTCTTCCCTTCACCAAAGATTGTTCCCCAGTTGACAAAAGATTGGCACAAAGTCTTTTCCTTGTTATGAAAACATCCAGATGTATTCTTTCACAAAGTTCTGCACTTTATCCGACAATTGCCTCCGTTTCTGCTTGTGCGACCTTGAAGGTCGGCATGAATTATTTTCCTTATCTCATCTTTCTGTTATATTCAGACACAAAATTTCACTTTCACCTGTGACCTCCATGATCTAGAGAAAGGCACATTCCAGTAAGCACATTCATAAGGTTTCTTTTCATTATAAATCCTGTGATGAGAGGATAAGAGAGGATCTCTGGTTGCAAGCCTTCCCATAGGGAGTTCATAGATGGCTTGTACCCCGAGTGAATTTTCTGCTATGAATCTCTGTACTCCATTTTAATGCCTTTCCTCATTGAGGTCAGTTAGAAGAGTCCTAGGTCTCACATTAATTCTCTGAAGGTGTACCAGGACTGATTTTAGCCTCAAAGTTTTATGACAATGATCACATTCATAAGGTTTCTCTTCAGTGTGGATGCTCTGATGCCGGTTAAGATGGTTCCTCAGTTTAAAAGCCTTTCTACGCTGGCTACACTCATAAGTTTTCTCTCCAGTGAGGATTCTCAGGATGTACAATAAGAGAGACCTTCTGTGTAAAAGTCTTTCCACATTGATTATAGTCATATAGTTTCTCTTCAGTTTGGATACTCTCAGGCGTTTTGCAGACTTCTCTCCAATTGAAGGCAAAGGGACCATCACTCATGAATCTTTCCTTGGGAGTTTCTGCCACAGAAAGGCTTAGCTCTGTAGCAGCTTCCTTCATTTCCAGGCTCATCTCTCCATCTTAAAAAAAACAAAAACCAACCAACACTAAAACAAACAGACACTATACTTACAAACATACATATTTATATCCCCTTTGGTCTACAGGCAGAACAAAATCTCAGTTACTCTCTATTTCCCAGCTAAAGACAAACACCTCAAAAGGGAAGAAACAGTCATTTTAAAATGCCCTTAGCTCACATCCCAAAGATGACGGATTTTCCAAAGAGCTTCATGCATGAATTGATAGTGGATCTCACAAAAACCTTGTCACAGAGGCAGGGCCATCATTCTCATCACATTCACAACTCAGACCCGCACCATGAGCTCAGAATAGCTGAGTGATTTGACACAAAGCCCAGCAGTTAGGACTAGAATCCAAACCCTGAGATTGGGTCTGCCCTGTCCTCAGTACTTGACAAATTATCTCCACTTTCAATCTTTCTCTTTCTCTTTCATTGTCAGCAATTTCAATCTTTTCTTCATAGATACGATGCCATTTGGAGCACATGTACTAAATATTCAAGTTATTTCATGATCTGTTCTACCAATAACCATAACATAAGTTCCCTGGGGATCACTTTGAATCTTATTTTTTCTGATAAATTATCTCAGTTCACATACAGAATACTAACACTTTTCTGTATTTAGCTGAGGCATGAGGGGTTTTGTTATGACTCATTAATTTCTTGAGAAAGACATTACTTATTTCTTTTTCAAAATTATCTTCAAATGGCTCTGCTCAATAAAAATAAATTAAAAGCCTTCCATAAAACACAATTTTTTTTAATAAATTTCTTTATTTATTTTTAGTTTACCACATGCGGTTCTACATAGTTTTGAGTTCCAGTTTTTCTCCCCTCCTTCCCCCCTCCCTCCCCAAGACGGCATGAAGTCTCATATAACTGTCATGTATAACTTTGCATTGAATTAATTTATGCACTAGTCAAGTCATGGAGAAGAATTTTGACCAATGGAATGAATCATGAGAAAGAAGAAACAGAACCAAAAAAAAAAAAACAACCCCAAAAACAAAAACAAAAGAGAAGCAGAAAAGGCGAGCATGTAGTGTGCCTCAGTCTGTATTCAAACTTCGCAGTTCTTTGTCTCGATGAGGATAGCATTCTCCATCGTGAGTCCCCTGGAGTTGTCCTTGCCCCTTAGGTTGCTGAGAAAAGCGCAGTATGTCAGGGTTGGTCCTCACGGAATCCATATATCTGTGGCTGTGCACAACGTTCTCCTGGCTCTGCTCCGCTCACTCAGCATTGTGTCGTGTAGGTTTTTCCAGGTTGTTATGAAGTCTGCATCATCCCCATTTCTTATGGCACAATAGTATTCCATCACCTTCATATACCACAGCTTGTTCAGCCATTCCCCAATTGATGGGCATCCCTTTGATTTCCAATTCTTGGCTACCACAAAGAGAGCTGCTATAAATATTCTTGTACATATGGGTCCTTTTCCCGTTTGCGTGATTTCTTTGGGATACAACCCTAGAAGTGGTATTGCTGGGTCAAAGGGTATGAACATTTCTATAGCCCTTTGGGCATAGTTCCAAACCGCCCTCCAAAATGGCTGGATCAGCTCACAACTCCACCAGCAATGCAACAATGTTCCAATTTCCCCACATCCTTTCCAGCATTTATCATTCTCCTGATTTGTTATTTTAGCCAATCTGACAGGAGAGATGTGGTATCTAAGAGTTGTTTTGATTTGCATTTCTCTAATCAGCAGCGATCCAGAGCATTTTTCCATATGCCTGTAGATAGCTTTAATTTCTTCCTCTGAAAACTGCCTGTTCATATCCTTTGATAATTTCTCAATTGGGGAATGGCTTGTATTCCTAATTCCAATACTTTGCAGACTATTTGGGAAAATAGGTGAAGAAGGAGTCCTACCAAATTCTTTTTATGACACAAATATGGTACTAATACCCAAACCAGGTAGAGTTAAAACAGAGAAAGAAAATTATAGACCAATTTCTCTAATGAATATTGATGCAAAAATTTTAAATAAAATATTAGCAAAAAGATTGCAGCAACTCATTATGAGAATAATACACTATGACTAGGTAGGATTTATTCCAGGAATGCAAGGCTGGTTCAATATTAGGAAAACTATTAGCATAATTGACCATATCAACAACAAAATCAGCAGAAACCATTTGATCATCTCAGTAGACGCAGAAAAAGCCTTTGACAAAGTACAACACCCATTCCTATTAAAAACACTAGAAAGCGTAGGAATAAGTGGAACCTTCCTCAAAATTATAAATAGCATCTACCTAAAACCATCAACAAGCATTATTTGTAATGGGGATAAACTAGATGCATTCCCAATAAGATCAGGGGTGAAACAAGGATGTCCATTATCACCCCTATTATTCAATTTGGTACTAGAAACGTTAGCTGTAGCAATAAGAGAAGAAAAAGAAATTGAAGGAATTAGAATAGGAAAAGAAGAAACTAAATTATCAGTTTTTGCAGATGATATGATGATTTATCTAGAGAATCCTAGAGAATCAAGTAAAAAACTACTTGAAATAATAAACAACTTTAGCAAAGTTGCAGGATATAAAATAAACCCACATAAATCCTCAGCATTCCTATACATTACTGACAAAGCCCAACAGCAAGAGATAGAAAGAGAAATTCCATTCAAAGTTACTGAAGGCACGATAAAATATTTGGGAGTCTATTTGCCAAGACAAACCCAGGGCCTATATGAACATAACTATGAAACACTTTTCACGCGAATAAAATCAGATCTAAATAAATGGAGAAATATCAGTTGCTCATGGTTAGGCTGAGCTAATATAATAAAAATGACAATTCTACCTAAATTAATCTATCTATTCAGTGCCATACCAATCAAACTACCAAAAAATTTTTTTACTGAGCTGGACAAAATAATAACAAAATTCATTTGGAAAAACAAGAGGTCTAGAGTATCTAGGATATTAATGAAAAGACATGCTAGAGATGGTGGCTTAGCCACACCAGATATTAAACTGTACTACACAGCAGCAGTCATCAAAACTGCCTGGTACTGGTTAAGAAACAGGGGTGTGGATCAGTGGAATAGGATAGGTACACAAATAGGTGAAATCAACAAGTTTAGCAATCTACTCTTTGATAAACCCAACGAGGCCAGTTTCTGGGCTAATAATTCACTATTTCACAAAAACTGTTGGGAAAATTGGAAAATGGTAGGGCAAAAACTGGGCATAGACCAATATCTTACACCATATACCAAAATAAAGTCAAAATGGGTTCATGATTTAGGAGTAAAAGTTGATACTCTAAGTAATTTGGGAAAGCAAGGAATAGTTTACTTATCAGATTTGTGGAAAAGTAAAGAATTCATGACCCAACAAGAGATAGAGAGCATTACAAAATGCAAAATGGATAATTTTGATTATGTCAAATTGAAATGTTTTTGTACAAAAAAAGCCAATGCAACAAGAATTAGGAGGGAAGCAGAAAATTGGGAGAAAATCTTTGCAACTAGTATCTCTGATAAAG
The DNA here is from genome assembly GCF_011100635.1 of Trichosurus vulpecula. Classification (NCBI taxonomy): domain Eukaryota; kingdom Metazoa; phylum Chordata; class Mammalia; order Diprotodontia; family Phalangeridae; genus Trichosurus; species Trichosurus vulpecula. The sequence goes on from NC_050573.1 coordinate 2,391,479, forward strand.
GCCTCATCTCTAAAATATACAGGGAGCTGAGACAAATACACAAAACACAATTTTAAAAAAATTGCATGGCATTGCCCATGTCTGAAATATGTGTCTTTACAGGAATTGGAGTGTATCACTCTGTGGTACAGAATTGGATGGCATGTTTCACTACTGGTCTTCTTGCACCCCTTCCCCTTTAAATGTTCACAAGCCCCTTGAAAGATGGAGGCCATTGTCCAAGGGATTTGAGCTAAAAATTAGTCACTGGCACCTTAAGTGGTAAATAATTGTCCAATATGGTCACAGAGATATTTATCTACTCGGACAAGAAGTATGTGCATGTTTCCACCTTAACAGGTGTAGTTTTGCAGTGATCCCAAACTATCATGATCAGGAATACATGGCTTTTGGGAATCGTGCAGTGAGTACCTCAAACTTCTTTATAAAAGTTTGTCCACATAGATTACATTCATAAGGTTTCTCTCCAGTGTGGATTCTTCTATGTTTAACAAGACTAAATTTCCATGTAAAAGTCTTTCCACATTGATGACATTCATAAGGTTTCTCTCCAGTGTGGATTTTACTATGTGAAACAAGACTGCGCTTATCTCTAAAAGTCATTCCAGATTGATTACATTAAGGTTTCTCTCCAGTGTGGATTCTCTGCTGTGTAATAAGACTTTTCATCCATCAAAAAGCTTTTCCACATTGATTACACTCATAGGGCCTGACTGCTTCTGGCCAAGTACAACAGATTCTTTTAATTTCTCAACTTGACATCAAATTGTTTCCAAACTTCCAGGAAGGTTACACATTCATGTGCAAATGGTCACTGGCATGCAAAGACCCTTGGTGGCTGTATATCACTGCACTGGAGTTCTCTCCTTCTTGTTCTAACTTGTAACCACATCTCATCAAACCTGAAATCACCAGATCAAGATCTCACTTGGGTTTGTATTCTTGCAGCAGTGAGAGCAGGCCATTGGAAAACCATCACCACCAGGCATGCACAGTAGAGTCCATCACAAAACTGTCATGTACCACCACAAAAGTGCTACAAAAACAGACCTTAAAATGCCACTAACCCTAAGGTTGTTTTCTAATTTGAACTTCTGCTCTATTCATGGCACTCTTCTTCTATCTGGCAGCTTCTCAATGGACTTGGTTGGCAACATAGGTCATTCATTCAGTAGTTTCAGTGAATGTGTAGCTGTTTTACCAGTGGTAGAAATACCAAAGTCATGTCTGAGGCAATACTATTCTTCTAAACTTTGTTTTGTATATAAACACAAAATTAATAAAAACAAATCAATATTTGCAACTGACCGAGCATATTTGCCATTTAATGCAGTACTTGCCCAGAGCCCATAGGAAAACTAAATTTTAAAATAGTAATTAGCAATGACTTGTGACTGCTTAGAGAGTTAAAAAAATTACTTTCTAAGGCCTGGAAGGAGCTTGTCAAAGTCACCTTCCATTTTGCAGCTCATCCATGAGTGAGCATTTTCAACATATTCTGTTTAAAAAATGAGAATACAAGTGGTGGTACAGTGGACAGAATGCTGGGCCTTGAATCAGGAAGACCTGAGTTCCAATGCCACCTCAGAAACTTGCCAGTCGGGTGACCCTAGGGTAGTCAGAAGACTTCTGTTTGCCTCGGATTTTTTTATCTGTAGAATGGGCATAATTATATCATGCATTCCCCAGGACTCCTGTGAGCATAAAAAGAGACACATAGTAGCTGCTGTAAAAATGCTACCTAATACTTTCATAAGATTTTGACTGTTTCCTCCCCAATTCTGCTCTCCTTTTTTTTTTTTTGGAAGGGGGAAGGCAGAGCAATTGGGGTTAAGTGACTTGCCAAAGTCGCACAGCTAGTAAATGTGTCAAGGGACTGAGGCCAGATTTCAACTCAGGTCCTCCTGACTCCAGGGCTGGTGCTCTACTCACTATGCCACCTAGCTGCCCCTCTGCTCTCCTTCTTAAACCTGTATTCTTGTCACTCATTTTATTCTCTTATGTCCTTGTGGAACTAAATGTATTTCCAACCAAAACACTCACTTTCCCTTGTATCAGCATTAGCTTGTAAACTAGATTCTGAGCTCTGTGACAGCAGACACTGTCTTTTGCCTTCCTTTGTAACCTCATGTCTTAGCACAGTGCCTAAAAGAGAAAACATTTAATCTGTTCATTGATTGCCTGCCTGGTCCAGGGCTGATAGCAGTCCCAGCCTCTACCTCCCTGCATTCTGGTCTCTCCCCTAGTTGCTGAATGCACATTCAGGCCTCAGCCCAGTTTCTGTCCCTTTCTTGTACTCCATCACCTCCAAGTAGTTCCCTCAGTCAGGTTCTAACCCTGACTGAATCAGACCATAGCCAATATTGAAGATTACAGAGGCTTCTTTCTAGGGTCCTGAAGGGTCTCCTGCTATAGGACACCTCTGGGTCTCTAGCTGCCAGCTCCCTCAACTGATGTGGTACTCACATACATGAACCTGGCCAATGATTCTCCAAGAATGGGGACAGATATTAGCCATAGAGATTAGGAAAGGGACCTGGGCTGATGATTCAAGCAAAGTTTAGCCTTGGAAGACTGCTGAATAAGGCAGCAGTCATCTCTCCTCCTCAGGTGCTGCTAAATGTACAGAGAGAAAATCATGAAACCAGGCTGCCAGATCCACCACCAATTTAGGCTATGTAATCTCAGCTGGGCCCTCATTGGGGAAGGGCAATCCTTTGCCATCTCCCTGACTGATTCCCTGTGCCACTCACCACAGCAGCTCTTCCGTGTCTCTTCATTCATCCCCAACCCTCCATAATGGCTTGCTACCACTCCCCCTCAACCACTCAAAAAACTAGTCATTTGTCAAGGGCTTTCTTATCTTCCTCATCTCACATAAATCATATGTCTTCTTCTCCTTTTTGACTCCCATATCACATGGAAAGATTATTCTTCTGCTTGCTAAAGAAAATCCCCTTCCATGTGCCAATATTCTTACTCTGCTCCCTCATCTCCCTCCATATATTCCTCCTCTAGGATCTCCTTTCTTTTCACCAATTTTTACTCTCTCCCACACTGATGACTCTTTCCCTATAACCACATATAAAATCATTTCTCTCTAATTCTTAAAACACTCTCACAGGACCCATGTACCCCCATGAGATGGTGTCCAATATTTTTTGCCCACTTTATTGCTAAACAGTTACAGATCACCATTTCCATTTTGGGTTTCAACTCCTTCCCCTGGCTTTCTTTGGAAGTCTCTCTCTTTTCTTTTTTTATACCTTGCCATACCACCTAAGATATGGCCACCATTAGACAAAATATGTACATCTATGTAAAATTACTCTAGGCATATTTCTTTCTATCAGTTCTTTCTCTGTCTATGCATACCACCTCTCTTCATTTGTCCTTTATACCTAATTTGGGTATTTATAATAGCAAAAAAGAGAGAGAGAAACGAAACTTTCTGCAAGCTCCCTACCTCTGAAACGTGTTGTTCAAGTGAAACACATCTCCGAAAGGTACCAATAATCTAAAATTGCTAAAATTCAGTGGCCATTTCTTAATCCTAATCCTTGACTTCTCTGCAGGGTTTGACATGCTCAGTCTCTCCCTTCTTTTAGATCTTCCCCTCCCTAGATTTTAGCAACATTACTCTCTCCTCGTTTTCCTTCTACCGTATCCAAAAGGAAACTCATTCTCTTTCCTCCAACCTTCCCATCTGCTTCCATTCCTAATGCTGTCCAAGGCATGTTCACAACAATCCAGGCTCAGAAATGAAATGTTATGCCCTCCACATCAACTCCCACACACTCACACTCCTGATGCCCATGTTCAATCTCTTGTAGTTCTCTTGATTCCACCTCAGCGGCATCATTCCATAGACCCCTTTCTATCTCCATATTGCCACATTCTTGGTTCACACTGCTGTCACCCAGTACCTCAGAGAGTGTCAGAGCCTGCTGGTTAGTCCAGCTGCCTCAGGGCTGTGAAAACATTTCATTTCCTAATCCTCACCTACATTTCCAGTCTTCCTTCTCCCACCCTGCCCTCCTCCATATATGCTATAAACCATTTGTTTGGGCCTCCTTCGCATTCTGGAAACAGGTGATTCCCCCTTCAGACTCTGTGGCTTTTTGTTGCCACGCCTGTTGCCTAGAATGTTTTGCTGACTTCCTTGAACCCCCAGCTAGAGCCCAACTCCCCCAATAAGCCTTTCCCTCAAATTCAGAGCCTTCCCTCTCTTGACTAGCTCCCATTTATCCTGACCATAGGGGGTTTCTACACAGTTGTTGGCATGCTCTCTGCCCCACCAGACTGTGAGCTCCATGGGAGCAGGGGACATTTCTTGCATTGCTTTATGTATTCAGTCCTTTATACAGGGTCTGGAACAGAGCAGGCACTTAGAAGGTGGTTAACTTGAAGAAAGTCTAGGAAGGAACTCATATAGGAGAGCCTCATTCCCTTTACTACTCTCAGGAGAATTCCATGCCCCAAATTCCAAACAATGACTTTTTTTTGGATCATATATTTATCCCTGGAAGGAAGGTGAAAGGCCATGGAGTCCAAACCCCTCATTTTACTGTTGGAGAAACTTAGACTCAGTGGTTCAGTGCCTGACCTGACCCATGAAGCTGCTACTGAGACATATCTGAAAAAAGAATTCCAAGTCAGGCCTTTGTATTGGCAACCAAAAATGGGCTCCTTAGCACTTAGTCAACAAGTGCCCTTGACTAGTTTGGCTTTTTCCCCTGAACTGAATGCTGTTTGTATGTTGGACTGGAGTAAGCTTGTCGGCCCCTTCACCTTGCTTCCCTTGCTTAAGCTGATGGAAAGAACCTGTGCTTTCCCAGTCAACCCCTTCACCTTGCTTAAGCAGATTGAAAGAACCTGTGCTTTCCCGGGGGTAAGGTACGCCCCCCCCCCCCACCCCACCCCCCCCCCCCCCCCCCCCCCCCCCCCGCAGAAGCCGGATGGTTAAAAGCAGCTCCCGTTGGAGCCAGAGGCTGCTACAGCCACAGCCACAGCTGAAGCAGAAGCTGCCAGTAGCAGAGCTGACCTACGGGAGGAAGCTGAACAAAGACTTCAGGCCAGTGGGTAATCTTTTTACCATAGAGGGGGAAGCATGATTTTGCTTTACGCAATCATGCTTCTCTGTAGCCTCCTGGTTACTCTTTCAAGGTGTACTTATTGGGCCTGGAAGCTTTTGATCAATATATCAAAATGGGGTTGCTGGTTCATGGGTTGGTTACTGTGGAGCCTAAATATATGTTTTGATTCTTCTACCTTCTACTTTGAGAGTTTCTTATATCCGGCGGTTCCGAACCTTTCAGACATGTTTATGATCCTCTTTGAGATTATAAACTCTGCCCTCCTAATACAGCCTTCCTGCCCCCAGATCTAGCACTTGCTTCACCACAAGAACAAACAGCAGCCTCTTGTAATCCCACCTCTCATATATCTGCCTTCACTCACTCACCTGGACAGCAGCTCCTCAGGCCTTCTTGCTCCAGCATCCATGGGCCTTCCCTTTGCTCAAAGGAAGAGATCATGTCTTCTCTGGGAACTGGCAGCCCTGGGCATGGGGAGTCAGATAGAGATGAGCATGGAGACAAACTTGTCCTTTAGTTCTCTTTAGGGAAAGGTGTTCAGACCCAGAGCTGCTCCACTGTGAGATTTACACACATGAGCCTGTTCTCACCCATTAGTGATTATAATGCAGGTAACCCAAAGCAGGGTGTGCCCTATTATCCTTTTGTACAACCTGCTGTGAGAAAGAGCCAAACCTCTGCCCCCCATCCTGTTGAGTGCCATTCTCATAGAAACTCCTAAATCCAATGCAGGCTACAAAGGCTTATTATGCAAGACCAGCCTCAAGCCCCAGAAAGAGCATCCTTGACCACCCACCCTCTGCACTGTACCCCTCCCCTGTTCCTCACTCCCTGAAACCTGTAGAATCCTTGTGTACTGCTCATTTGGGGCATCTTTGCCTCTTCAGGTGAGAGTCTCCTTTTGGCAAACTCAAGATACCCTAGTTGGTCCAAATTCTATTTCTAGGCTAGTCTCTTATCCCTGGCAATGCCAGGGTCATGTAAGCAAGGACCCCAGGGTTGTTCCCAGGCCTCCTGGAGGATAGTCTGATACCATTTCTTTTTGAGCTTTGGGGAGAAGTGGGGGAGAAGATCAGGGAACCAGGTTGGAGTCAGAAAATCTGGTCTTGGTGCACCTTCTTCATAGAGGGATGGACTCATTGCATGGACTTTCCATGCTCTACAAATTAGAGGCACCTGATGGTTCAGTGGAGAGAGCCCTGGGCCTAGAGTGACGAATGCCAGGGTCTGAATCCAGCCTCAGGCAGTTACTTAGCTCAGTAAAAGAGAACTTCTGTTTAAAATCCTATCCACACTGGATGCATTCACAACATTTCTCTCCAGTGTGGATTCTCTGATGTGTAGTAAAAGAGGCCTTGTGTTTAAAAGTCTTTCCACACTGAGTACACTCAAAAGGTTTCTCTCCAGTGTGGGTGCTCTGATGCCGGTTAAGATGGTTCCTCTGTTTAAAAGCCTTTCTGTACTGGGTATATTCATAAGGTTTCTTTCCATTGTAGACTCTTTTATGTCCAGTGAGAGAGGACTTTTGTGTAAAAGCCTTTCCATGTTGGGCATATTCATAAGGTTTTTCTCCAGTGGGGATTCTCTGATGTTGGATAAGATGGTTCCTCTGTTTAAAAGCCTGTCCACCCTAGGTACATTCATAAGATTGCTCTCCAGTGTGGATTCTCTGATGTTTAGTAAAAGAGAACTTCTGTTTAAAAGCCTTTCTACACTGGGTACACTCATAAGATTTCTCTCCAGTGGGGATCCTCCCATGATTCACAAGGCAATTCTTAAATGCAAAAGGCTTTCTACATTGATTACATATATAAGGCTTCTCTCCAGCGTGGATTGCTCTATGTTTAACAAGACTGTGCTTACATGTAAAAGTCTTTCCACATTGATTACATTCTTACGGTTTCTCTCCAGTGTGGATTCTTTCATGTCTAACAAGACTGACTTTCTGTGGAAAAGCCTTTCCACATTGCTTACATTCATAAGGTTTCTCTCCAGTGTGAATTCTCTGATGTGTAATAAGACTTTCCCTCCATTGAAAAGCCTTTCCACATTGCTTACATTCATAAAGTTTCTCTCCAGTGTGGACTCTTTCATGTCTAACAAGACTGACTTTCTGTGGAAAAGCCTTTCCACATTGCTTACATTCATAAGGTTTCTCTCCACTGTGGATTCTTCTATGTGTAACAAGACTACGTTTCCATTTAAAAGTCTTTCCACATTGATTACATTCATAAGGTTTCTCCTCACTGTGTATTCCTTCATGTGTAACAAGATGGACTTTCTGTGCAAAAGCCTTTCCACATTGCTTACATTCATAAGGTTTCTCTCCTGTGTGGATTCTTTCATGGTTAACAAGACTGACTTTCTGTGCAAAAGCCTTTCCACATTGCTTACATTCATAAGGTTTCTCTCCTGTGTGGATTCTTTCATGGCTAACAAGACTGACTTTCTGTGCAAAAGCCTTTCCACATTGCTTACATTCATAAGGTTTCTCTCCACTGTGGATTCTTCTATGTTTAACAAGATTATGTTTCCATTTAAAAGTCTTTCCACATTGATTACATTCATAAGGTTTCTCTAAAGTGTGGATTCTCTGATGTGTAATAAGACTTCCCCTCCATTGAAAAGCCTTTCCACATTGCTTACATTCATAAGGTTTCTCTCCTGTGTGGATTCTTTCATGGCTAACAAGACTGTCTTTCTGTGGAAAAGCCTTTCCACATTGCTTACATTCATAAGGTTTCTCTCCACTGTGTATTCTTCTATGTTTAACAAGATTATGTTTCCATTTAAAAGTCTTTCCACATTGATTACATTCATAAGGTTTCTCTCCAGTGTGGATTCTCTGATGTGTAATAAGACTTTCCCTCCATTGAAACGCCTTTCCACATTGCTTACATTCATAAGGTTTCTCTCCACTGTGTATTCTTCTATGTTTAACAAGATTATGTTTCCATTTAAAAGTCTTTCCACATTGATTACATTCATAAGGTTTCTCTCCAGTGTGGATTCTCTGATGTGTAATAAGACTTTCCCTCCATTGAAAAGCCTTTCCACATTGCTTACATTCATAAGGTTTATCTCCTGTGTGGATTCTTTCATGGCTAACAAGACTGACTTTCTGTGCAAAAGCCTTTCCACATTGCTTACATTCATAAGGTTTCTCTCCACTGTGGATTCTTCTATGTGTAACAAGATTATGTTTCCATTTAAAAGTCTTTCCACATTGATTACATTTATAAGGTTTCTCTCTAGTGTGTGTTCTATGATGTGCAATAAGATGAACCTTCTCTATAAAAGCTTGTCCACATAGATTACATTCATAAGGTTTCTCTCCAGTGTGGATTCTACTATGTGAAACAAGACTGCGCTTATCTCTAAAAGCCTTTCCACATTGCTTACATTCATAAGGTTTCTCTGCCGTGTGTGTTCTCTGATGTGCAATGAGACATCCCTTCTCTCTAAAAGCCTTCTCACATTGATTATGTTCATAAGGTTTTTCTCCATGGAGGATTCTTCTATGCATAACAAGACTGTTCTTACATGTAAAAGCCTTCTCACATTGATTATAGTCATATAGTTTCTCTTCAGTTTGGATACTCTCAGGCATTTTGCAGACTTCTCTCCAATTGAAGGCAGAGGGACCATCACTCATGAATCTTTCCTTGGGAGTTTCTGCCACAGAAAGGCTTAGCTCTGTAGCAGCTTCCTTCATTTCCAGGCTCATCGCTCCATCTTAAAAAAAAAAACAAAAACAAACCAACACTAAAACAAATAGACGCTATACATACAAACATACATGTTTCTATCCCCTTTGGTCCACAGGCAGAACAAAATCTAAGTCACTCTTTATTTCCCAGGTAAAGACAAACATCTCAAAAGGGAAGAAACAGTCATTTTAAAATGCCCTTAGCTCACATCCCAAAGATGATTGATTTTCCAAAGAGCTTCAAGCATATATTGACAGTGAATCTCACAAAAACCTTGTCACAAAGGCAGGGCCATCATTCTCATCACATTCACAACTTAAACCCACACCATGAGCTCAGAATAGCTGAGTGATTTGACACAAAGCCCAGCAGTTAGGACTAGAATCCAAACCCTGAGATTGGTCTGCTCTGTCCACAGTACTTGACATATTATCTCCACTTTCAATCTTTCTCTTACTCTTTCACCGTCAGCAATTTCAATCCTTTCTTCATAGATATGATGCCATTTGGAGCACATGTAGTAAATACTCAAATTATTTCTTCATCTATTCTACCAGTCATCATAACCTAAGTTACCTGGGGATCACTTTGAATCTTATTTTTTCTGATAGATTATCTCAGTTCACATACAGAATACTAACACTTTTCTGTATTTAACTGAGGCATGCGAGGTTTTGTTCTGACTCATCAATTTCTTGAGATGGCCGTTACTTAATTCTTTTAAAAATTATCTTTAAATGGCTCTACTGACTAAAACAAAATTAAAAGCCTTCCATAAAACACAATATTAAAAAATTGCATGGCATTGCCTATGTCTGAAATATGTGTCTGATACAGGAATTGGAGTGTATCAACCTTTGGTACAGAATTGGATGGCAGGTTTCACAAGTGGTCTTCTTATACCCCTTCCCCTTTAAATGATCACAAACCCCTTGAAAGATGGAGGCGATCGTCTGTTTCAACCATCCAGCTAGCAGCTTCTGTGGGGGTGTAAGATACACCCACAGCCAGCACCCAGAAAGCTGCCAACAGCACAGGTTCTTTTGATCTGCTTAACTAAGGAAAGCAAGGTTAAGGGGTTGTCAAGCTTACTTTAATTCAGCACACAAATATCATTCACTTAGTTCAGGGGAAAAAGCCAGCACACTGAACTTCAGAGCAACATACAAACAAATTATAAACATCAACAGACAAACACAATACAATTCATAGTTACCAACATCTAGGTTCAGCCTGTGAGCTCAGAACAAGGGCTGGCCCAGAGTCACACACGCCACCACTGCTGCAGCAAAGAGCTCCAAGGAAGAGGATGCCAACCCCTTTTTTAATATCTTTTTCAACATCAGGAATGAGTCACAAATGTGACTCACCCATGTGACCTAGAATCATCACAAAGAGGTGACTTAAACCCATGTGGTCTAAGAGCCTCTGCTCTCCCAGGCATGTAAACTAAGCCCACCCTGGTGTTAGCCCCATCTTGGGCCCCACCTTAGTGGCCAATCCACAGCCACTAAGGTTTTACACCTAATAGGGGTTTGGGCCTGGGGCTTACCACCTAGTAAGGCTCAATGAATTACTCAAAGGGAACAAAAGCCAAACTATTCAAGGGCACTTCTTGAACTAAGTGCTAAGGAGCCCATTTTGCATACCAACACATTGTCCAAGGGTTTTGAGCTAAAAATTTGTCAGTGGCACCTTAAGTGTTAAATAATTGTCCGGTTTGGTTACAAAGATATTTATCTACTCGGACAAGAAGTATATGCATGTTTCCACTTTAATAGGTGTAGTTTTGCAGTGGTTCCAAACTATCATGATAAGGAATACATGGCTTTTGGGGATCGTGCAGCAAGTACCTCAAACTGTGACTGCTTCTGGCCAAGTACAACAGGTTCTTTTAGTTTCTCAACTTGACATCAAATTGTTTCCAAACTTCCAGGAAGGTTACACATTCATGTGCAAATGGTCACTGGCATACAACTGCACTGGAGTTCTCTCCTTCTTGTTCTAACTTGTAACCACATCTCATCAAACCTGAAATCACCAGATCAAGATCTCACTTGGGTTTGTATTCTTGCAGCAGTGAGAGCAGGTAATTGGAAAACCATCATCACCAGGCATGCACAGTAGAGTCCATCATGAAACAGTCACAGACCACCACAAAAGTGCTACAAAAACAGACCTTAAAATGCCACTAACCTTAAGGTTGTTTTCTAATTTGAACTTCTGCTCTATTCATGTCACTCTTCTTCTATCTGGCAGCTTCTCAATGGACTTGGCTGGTGACATACATCAGTCTTTCAGTAGTGTCAGTGAATGTGTAGCCACTTTACCAGTGGTAGCAATAACAAAGTCATGTCTGAGGAAATCCTATCCTTCCAAAATTTGCTTTGTATATTGTGTTGGTAACTAAAATGGGCACTTAGCACTTAGTCCAACCAAGTGCCCTTGAAGAGTTTGGCCTTTGTTTTCCTTGATTAGATTTGGGTCTGCTTGGTGACTCCCGCCTCCGGGGAGGGCCTAGTTTACAGGTGACTGAGTGGCGCTCTGGGACAGCAGGGCCTTTTAGACCACATGGGTTTAAGTCGCTTCTTTGTGAGGATTCTAGGTCCCCTGGGTGAATTGCATGTGTGACTCACCCCTGACCCTGAAAAAGGTATAAAACCAAGGGTTGGCATTCTCTTCCCCAGAGCTCTTACCCACAGCAGTGGTGGTGCGAGCGTCTCTGGGCCAGCCCACGTTATGAGCTTCCAGGCTGAACCTAGATGTTGGTAACTATGAATCTGTATTTGGTCTGTCTGTCAATGTTTGTAATTTGTTTAGGTCTCTCACTCTTGGTGGTGCTGAGGCGGAGACTCAGGGCAACTGTAGCTAAGAACCCTCCAGCTCCTTAACCCGGATACTGGGTCTTTGTTCAACTCTGGTAACTATGTATTGGGATTTGGATCAGACAAAGTCTGTCTGTCGATGTTTGTACTTTGTATTTTGCTCTGAAGTTCAGGATGCTGATTTTTGTCCCTGAACTAAGTGAATGATATTTGTATGCTGAATTAAAGTAAGCTTGTCAACCCCTTCACTTAACTTTCCTTACTAAAGCAGATCGAAAGAACCTGTGCTTTTGCAGCATGTTGGCAGCTTTCTGTGTGCTGGTTGTTGGTGGATCTTACAGCCCCACAGAAGCTGCTAGCCGCATTGTTGAAACATATATAAACACTAATTTAATAAAAACAACAAAGCAATATTTGCAACTGACCTTCCAACATATTTGTCATTTAATGCAGTACTTGCCAAGAGCCCATAGGAAAACTAAATTTTAAAATAGTAATTAGCAATTCCTTGTGAGTGCTTAGAGTTTAAAAAATGAATTTCCAAGGCCTGGAAGGAGCTTGTCAAAGTCACCTTCCATTTTGCAGCTCATCCATGAGTGAGCATTTTCAACATATTCTGTTTAAAAAATGAGAATACAAGTGGTGGTACAGTGGACAGAATGCTGAGCCTTGTATCAGGAAGACCTCAGTTCCAGTGCCACCTCAGAAACTTGCCAGGCGGGTGACAATAGGGAAGTCAGAAGACCTCTGTTTTCCTCAGATTTATTTATCTCTAAAACGGGCATAATTATAGCATCTATTTCCCTAGGACTCTTATGAGCATAAAAAGAGACAAGATTTATACAGTGCAGGACACATAGTAGCTGCTGTATAAATGCTAGCTACCACTTTCATTTGTCACTTTTTCCTCCCCAGTTCTCCTCTCCCTTTCTTTGTTTTTGAAAGGGGAAGGCAGGACAATTAGAGGTAAGTGACTTGCTAAGCCTTCCCTCTCTTGACTAGCTCCTATTTATCCTGTCCATAGTGGGTTTCTACACAATTGTTGGCATGCTCTCTGCCCCACCAGACTGTAGGCTCCATGGGAGCAGCGGACATTTCTTGCATTGCTATACGTATTCAGTCCTTTATATAGGGTCTGGAACAGAGCAGGCACTTAGAAGGTGGTTAACTTGAAGAAACTCTAGGAAGGAGCTCATATAGGAGAACCTTATTCCCTTTACTACTCTCAGGAGAATTCCATGCCCCCAAATTCCAAACAATGACTTTTTGTTTGCATCATATATTTATCCTTGGAAGGAAGGTGAAAGGCCATGGAGTCCAAACCCCTCTTATTACTGTTGGAGACACTGAGACTCAGTAGTTCAGGAACTGAAGCTGCTGCTGAGAAATATCTGAAAAAGAATTCCAAGTCAGGCCTTCCTGCCCCCAGATCTAGCACTTGCTTCACCACAAGAACAAACAGCAGCCACTTGTAATCCCCCCTCTCATATATCTGCCTTCACCTCACTCACCTGGACAGCAGCTCCTCAGGCCTTCTTGCTCCAGCATCCATGGGCCTTCCCTTTGCTCAAAGGAAGAGATCATGTCTTCTCTGGGAACTGGCAGCCCTGGGCATGGGGAGTCAGATAGGAATGAGCATGGAGACAAACTTGGCCTTTAGTTCTCTTTAGGGAAAGGTGTTCAGACCCAGAGCTGCTCCACTGTGAGATTTACACACATGAGCCTGTTCTCACCCATTGGTGATTACAATGCAGGTAACCCAAAGCAGGGTGTGCCCCATTATCCTTTTGTACAACCTGCTGTGAGAAAGAGCCAGCCTCAAGCTCCAGAAAGAGGATCCGTGACCACCCACCCTCTGCACTGTACCCCTCCCCTGTTCCTCACTCCCTGAAACTTGTAGAAACCTTGTGTGCTGCTCATTTGGGGCATCTTTGCCTCTTCAGATGTTGGCACACTGAAGATACCCTAGTTGGTCCAAATTCTATTTCTAGGCCAGTCTCTTATTCCAGGCAATGCCAGAGTCATTTAAGCAAGGACTCCAGGGTGGTTCCCAGGCCTCCTGAAGGATAGGCTGATACCATTTCCTTTGTGAGCTTTGGGGAGAAGTGGGGGAGAAGATCAGGGAACCAGGTTGGAGTCAGAAAATCTGGTCTTGGTGCACCTTCTTCATAGAAGGATGGACTCATTGCACACTTTCCATTCTCTAGAAATTAGAGTGAACTGATGGTGCAGTGGAGACAGCCCTGGGCCTAGAGTGAGGTATGCCAGGGTCTGAATCCAGCCTCAGACAGTTACTTAGCTCTGTGCCACAGGACAAGTCACATAAACTCCATTTTCCTCAGTTTCCACAACTGTCAAATGAGGAGTACAGTATCACCCAATTGTGAGGATAAAGTGACATAATATTGTAAAGAAAGCGCCAGGCCCAGCACCTGGCAAATACTAAGTGAGAATAAATGCTTCTTCCCTTCCCTTCCTTTCCCACCAACTGTGCTGGAATTTCAGGGCAATAGGAAGGAAGATTAAGGACGAGCTCACTATATGAGGGATGAGTAGAAATTGGGAGCTACAAAGTGATGCTGTTAAAAAGAAGAATATTCCAGATCCCAGACCCATCCCAGAGAGGACAGGCCTGTAATTAAAAGCCTCCTGAGCACTTTTCACAGACCTGGCAGACACAATTCATGACCAGGTGGGGGTTAGGGTAAATGACCCCTGACATTAGTTCCAGGTCTGAGATTCTTCCACACTAATTTGAAGCTGCCTAGAAGAGGTGAGAGACAGCTTCAGAAGCAACAAGGAAACCCTCAGGTTCCTGTCACACAATGCACAGACTTTCTATAGGAAACTCCAGGAAGCAGGACAGGAGACCAACACGTTTCTCTCTCTAATAACTGATCAGTGCTCCAAACCCTGCACACCAGGGGATGAAGATATTCCTTTGAGTGCAGACTCAGCATTACCAGAGGACGTGTCCTTACCCAGGGAGAGCAGGTTCTGGGCATTCTCCAGCATGACCCCCTTGTACAACTCCTTCTGAGGGTGGTCCAAGAGGTCCCACTCCTCGTGGGTGAAATCCACAGCCACGTCCTTGAATGTCACCAACCCCTAAATCATTAAAAGTGATGGAATGTAGAGCTGAAGGACACTTCACGTCTAAATAATCCAATCCTCATTAAATTTACAGAACAAAACTGAGGCCCAGAGAAGGGATTTGCTAGATAGTCAGACCCTTTATGACAATCAGAGTTAACTTCTAAAACCACAGTGAGTTTTGAGAAAATCATTTTCCATGATCAGGTAGAATAAAACTGAGGAGTATTTTCTTGTGAAATGCATCTTCCTGTGGAATCAGGGAGAGAGTTTGTGTTTGATCAGTGAGCAAAGTGGATGTGTGGGGGAACATGAGAGAGGGTGATGGGTAATATCTCCTCATCAGAAATGACATAAGTGATTTATTATTTTTTTAATCTCTTATATGCATATCCATGGTAAACTCCGATGAGTTTTTCTCTTCTTGTTCCAAACCTGACAGTCTCTCAATCCATCAAACAGTCATTTTTTCCCATTCAGGATCATACTCCCTTTGCTGGGTAAGTTATTCTTGAGTGCAACCATAGCTCCTTTCCTCTTTGAAATCTAATGTCCCCAAGCCTTCAGTCTTTGAGAGTGGAATCTGCCAGTTCTTGGGAAATCCTAACTAGATTTCCACTTTATTGAAATGCTTTCTTTTTCTTTTCTTGTTGTTTGCAAGATTTTCTCCTTACCCTGGGAGTTTTGAAACTTGGCTATGACATTCATGTAAGTTTTCCTCTTGGCATCTCTTTCAGGTGGTTTATGGTAGATTATTTCTATTTGTTTTTTTTTTAACTTATTTTTTTATTTTTAGTTTACAACACACAGTTCTACATAATTTTGAGTTCCAGATTTTCTACCCTCCCTCTCTCCTCCCTCCTCAAGACGGCATGGAATCTTATATAACTACCATGTATAACTTCGCATTGAATTAATTTATACACTAGTCAAGTTGTGGCGAAGAATTATGACCAATGGAATGAAACATGAGAAAGAAGAAACAGAACCAAAAAAAAAAACAAAAAACAAAAACAAAAGAGAAGAAAAAAGGCGAGCATGTAGTGCGCCTCAGTCTGCATTCATACTTCATAGTTCTTTCTCTGGATGTAGATAGCATTCTCCATCGTGAGTCCTTTGGAGTTGTCTTTGTACCTTGTGTTGCTGAGAAGAGTGAAGTCTGTCAGGGTTAGTCCTCACGGAATCCATATATCTGTGGTTGTGTACAATGTTCTCCTGGCTCTGCTCTGCTCACTCAGCATTATGTCATGTAGGTTTTTCCAGGTTGCTTTGAAGTCTGTATCATCCCCATTATATACCGCAGCTTGTTCAGCCATTCCCCAATTGATGGGCATCCCTTTGATTTCCAATTCTTGGCTACCACAAAAAGAGCCACTATAAATATCTTTGTACATATGGGTCCCTTTCCCTGTTGTGTGATTTCTTTGGGATACAACCCTAGAAGTGGTATTTCTGGGTCAAAGGGTATGAACATTCCTATGGCTCTTTGGGCGTAGTTCCAAATTACTCTCCAAAATGGCTGGATCATCTCACAACTCCACAAGCAATATAACAATGTTCCAATTTTCCCACATTCTCTCCAGCATTTATCATCCTCCTGCTTGTCAAAGCCCAACAGCAAGAGACAGAAAGAGAAATTCCATTCAAAGTTACTGTAGACACTATAAAATATTTGGGAGTCTATTTGCCAAGACAAACCCTGGGCGTATATAAACATAACTATGACACACATTTCACGCGAATAAAGTCAGATCTAAATAAATAGAAAAATATCAGTTGCTCATGGTTAGGCCAAGCTAATATAATAAAAATGAAAATTTTACCTAAATTAATCTATCTATTCAGTGCCATACCAATTGAACTACCAAAAAATTATTTTACTGAGCTGGACAAAATAACAAAATTCATCTGGAAGAGGTCTAGAATATCTACAGTATTAATGAAAAGAAATGCTAGAGAAGGTGGCCTAGCCATACCAGATATTAAACTGTACTACAGAGCAGCAGTCATCAAAATTACCTGGTACTGGCTAAGAAACAGGGGTGTGGATCAGTGGAATAGGATACGAATACAAGATGGAGAAGTCAACAACTATAGCAATCTACTCTTTGATAAACCCAAAGAGGCCTGCTTCTGGGCTAAGAATTCACTATTTCACAAAAACTGCTGGGAAAATTGTAAAATGGTAGGGCAGAAACTGGGCATAGACCAATATCTTACACCATATACCAGAGAAAAGTCAAATGGGTTCATGATTTAGGAGCAAAAGCTGATACTATAAGTAATTTGGGAGAGCAAGGAATAGTTTACTTATCAGATTTATGGATTATTTCTATTTGTACTTTACCCTCTTCTTCTAGAACTTAAAGGGCACTTTTCCTTAATAATTTCTAATTAATAAGTGATACGTTCTAAAGAAAATTCTGTGAAAAGTCTGTGTGAAGCTGGCAGTTGCACGGCATTCCGGGGGAAAGCATTTAATGTGATCACTTGAGAGAGAGCAAAGTTAAAGAAAAGATCTAGTTTGTTTCCTGAATGGCCGAAATAAATAAAGTCTGATCTGGAAGAGGATTCTAAAGACCTATTCACTGTAATTGTTGATTTGTAAGAGCCGGCCCCCAGTCAGTGTTGTTACACCGAGGGCTGCGGGTTACTCCACAGATGATGTGTCATAGTCAAGACAGCTCATGCCTTTCCTTTCCTTTCTGAGTGCCTTCCTTAATTATAAAATTAATTACCTATAAATAAAAGTAACTATAATGGAGAAGAGCAAGCTAGGTGGCATAATGGACAGAGCACTGGGCTTGGCATCAGGAAGATACCATCTTCATAAATTCTAATCTGGCCCCAGAAATTAGCAGCTGTGTGACCCTGGACAAGTCACTGAACCCTGCTTGCCTCACTTTCCTCATTTGCAAAATGAACTGGAGAAGGAAAAGGCAAACCACTCCAGTATCTTTGTCAAGAAAAATCCCAAACAGTTTATAAAGTCCTGAACACGAGTGAACAAGAATGATGGAGTAGGGGGAAGGGGGGGGGGGTTCCTTCATTGGTTAAAAAAACACCAATATTCAATTAACCTGGGATTTGCTTGAGCTATTTCATCAGAAAATTCACCCACGGAGAATTACAGAAACTTGGTAGAACAAGAGCAAGAGGAGGAGTAAGAGGCCTACTGATGGGCCATATAAAGGAGAGGCTGGCCAGGTTTGGGAATATGAGAGAAACCATTCATTCAGGACCCCTACTCAAACAGCATTAGTCAGTTCTTTAGGATTTTATAAGGGGTAATGATTGTTGTAATGCTTTTAGTATATTCATCTAGTCAGTCCCCAAATACAAGGTCTAAGAATAAGCAATGTATTAATGCATACTTTGTACAAGTCACAGAGGAATATGGATTCCAATAGAAGGGCCCCAGAATAGGCCTCCAACTTAAATACGGTAATAGGGAAACAGGAGTGTGTGTGTGTGTGTGTGTGTGTGTGTGTGTGAATGTCTGGGGTAAAAATCACAAGCTCTCTTTATGATACATTGAATTTCAGATGTCTATTGGTCACGCAGTTTGAGATATCTCTTAGGAAATTAGACATACAAGACTGCAGGTCAGCAGAGAGACTGAGGCAGGAAGGGTCCATTTGAGAACCATCAGCACAGAGATAGTGATGACATGGATGGCAGCTGATGAAATCACCAAGGAAAGTAGTATAGAGGGAAAAGGGAAGAGGACCAAGGACACCTATGGTCACAGGGTTTGATCTCAGGAAGATGCGGAAAAGACAGACAAGTAGTCAGACAGGTCAGAGGAAAACCAGGAGAGAGTGGGGTCCTAAAAGCCTAGAGGGAAGAGAGTATCATGGAGGAAAGAGTGATCACCAGGGTCAGAGGCTGGAGAGATGTCAAGGAGAATGAGGATGGAGGTCACCTCTGTGGTCTCAAAAAGAGAAGAGCACAAAAGAGTAGGTGAGGGGGAGGGGCCTTTGAAGGTGAGAGGGGGAAAGACGTGTCATACCTGGGCAAGATGGGAGCATAGTCCATCGTAGGCTATGCCAGTCCAGACTGGGCCCCAGAAAGAAATCAGAGGTGGCTGAGGCAGCTTGTGGCCCTATCAGCCCACACATGGTAAAGGGTCAGATAACTGGTTAGAAGGAGATTACAGGGTCCCTGTTCTGGCACTGGGGGCACTGGTGCTTTGACCATATTTGGATCTGGGTCCCAGTCCTGGATGGCAATCCCAGTGTGAGGAGGAGCACACAAGAGCTTGGAACTGCTAGGGAGTGGGACCCCTCCTCATAGCTCCAGGGCAGAAAAGAATGCTTGTGGTCACTCACAGGCCAGGAGAGAAGTCAACACACCCCTCCTTAGCTCCTACCACCTTGGCAGAACTGCAAACTTACAGTGAGCCCTCCACCCTGAGAGCAGAGCCCCACTTTAGTAAAGAGTTTAAAGTCAAGGAATGGGCTGGAAAAATGAGCAAAGAACAGAAAAATTCTGACTAGAGAAAGTTACTATGGTGACAAGAAAGATTAAAAACCACACTGGGAGGATGACATCTATGTCAAAACTCCTTACATCCAAAGCCTCAAAAACAAATTGGAATTAATCTCAAGACATGGAAGAGCTGAACAAGGATTTTAAAAACCATTACGAGAGGTAGAGAAGAAATTGGGAAAAGAAATGAGAGGGATGCAAGAAAATCATAAAAAAAGAGTCAAAGGCGTAGCAAAGGAGGCACCAAAAATGCTGAGGAAAAGCACTTCTTGAAATGTAGAATTGGCCAAGTGGAAAAGGGGGCACAAAATTTCAGTGAAGAAAATAATTCCTTGAAAGATAGAATCAAGCAAGACGAAGCTACTGACTGTAGGAAACAGGAGGAAACAGTCGAACAAAATGGAAAAAACAAAGGAAGGCAATGAGAAAGGCCCTTCCAACAGCGCTCTCCCATGACTGGAACATTCTCAATCCTAACTCTAACCAGACCCTAAATGCCTGCTTTGGGCTTCCTGCAAGTCTCAGCTAAAATTTCACTTTGTGAGAAAATTATTTTCCTGGTCCCCAAAATTGGTAGAGTTTTTCCTCTCAGAGTCAACACCATTTTATACTAGGCAAAGCTTGTTTGTACAGTGCTGCTGAGTTGTTGGGGAAGTTAAGTGGCCCTGTGGATAGAGTGCTGGCCCTGGTCTCAGGAGGACCTGAGCTCAATTCTTGACTCCGACACTGGCTGTATAACCCTGGAGAAGTCACTGAACCCTGCTTGCCTCAGTTTCCTCATCTGTAAAATAAGGTGGAGAAAGAAATGGCAAACAACTCCACTGGCCATGCTAAGAATACTGTGCATGAGGACTTAGTGCTTCACATACCAAAGAGCCAGGGAATCAGTTTAAGGCAGAGGAGCAGAGAGCAGGGCACTGTTGTTACTACCTGATTCAATTGCATGCCTGTTTTTGTAAAGAAATGCTCCAGGAGGACAACACTGCTGGGTTCACAGACCATCCTGTGGCAATGGCCTCATTGGCTGATGTCTGTGCACAGACTGCACTCACCTGGGGAGGGGGGCTGCTGCTCCCAGGGGCCATTCCCTCTGGCTCCAGGCTCCCTGCTGGGGCCAGGCCCTGGTCCTCTGCAGACTGAGCTGGGCAGGGAGAAGGATCCCAGAGGGGGAGAGGTCTTGCTCTTTTCTTCCCAGGCAGCAGGCTGGCCTACAGGGATGTACAGGGTGAAGCCCCACAGGAGTCACAAAGGCCCTGGCCCTGCCCTCAGGGGAGAGACTCCACCCTACAGAGGGAGGCAGGAAGCAGGGAGGGTCAGGCTGGAAATGAAGAAGGTCTAAACACTAAGACTACTTCCTCCCCTTCTTATTCCTTCTCTTCCCTTCCCTCCCCCCATTCTCCCAAAGAGACCCAAGAGGCAGAGGGGGCTTGGGACCCCATTCAGAGCCTCAAGGACTCCTCAGTCAGATCTCTCCCTCCAAGTGGTCCTCTGCCCTTCCTACATCCCCTCTCCCTGACTCACATACACATTGTATAGACTACAGACTGACTCCTGGATCTATGAGGGAAACTAAAGACGGTTGAGGAGGGAGAAGGCTCTTGAATGGAGCCACCAGGGAATGATCCAGGGAAGGCTGAGGCTGGGAGACAAAATCCAGTCTCGCATGAAGCCCCCTGGCAGGGGACCAGAGGCAGGGGAGCAGGAGGCCTGAGGAAGGGGAGCAGGGGTGTGGTCTGGGAGGCAAGACAATCTCACAAAAGTTATGGAGGAAGATCAGGGACACTGGAGCGACTCCAGGGGGACACTGAGCATGGGGAAGCAGGGTGACTGTGTCCTGAGGTCTAACTAGGGGCTGGGGAGGATTGTTGGGACCTTCTGGGAGAGCTTAGGCTTGGAATCCCTAAAGGGAAAGTGGGGACAGGGAGCTACATGCCTGGAATCTGACAGGGAATCAGCCCCAGAAACCCGGGTGCAGTTAAGGGGGACCAGGAGAGAGCTTTGGTAACTGTGTCCAAGACTGGGTAGGCAGGTAGAAAGGTAGGATTCTGGGATTTCCAAAGGGGCTGGATCTGAAGACAAAACAAGGGAATTTCTAACCAGGACGTTAGAGATTAGGGGACAGTGAGACAGGACACGTGGGGCCTCATAGGAAGGCTGAAATCAGGACTCCAGGAAACCTTGGGGCAAAGTCTGAAAAAGTGTTATCCAGTGATAAATCTGGGGAAGGTGAGCCAGGAATTTAGGGAGTGATGGGGGTGTTTGGAAAAGATCTAGGGGCAGGGAGCTCATCCCGCAGCCAGGTTGGGGAGGAAGCTGTGCTCCTGCAGACCTGGCGGACACTCACCATGTGGTCAGAGGAGGAGAAGGAGACTGAATTGCTGGGGCAGCCAGCAGAACCAGGAAATGGGGGGAGGGGAAGTGCTGCGACTCAGATCTCCCAGGGACCTGCAAACGCAGAGCTGGTGTCCATACGGTGGAGCGATCCCAGATCTAGGGGAACAAAGAAGAGATTTGAGGTGGATGGAAGCCAGAGCAGTCTGGGCACAAAGACTTCCTGCTTCTTGTCCTGCCCACTCTGGGAAGGTCTTCCTTTTCCCAATAGCACCACTCTGTCCAGCACCTGAGGCCCCCCCAGAAGGCGGGGCTCTTTCCTCCAATCCCTCCCACAGCTAGACCCAGACTTCCTCCCTTGCCCTCCAAAAAGTGGAAAGCCTTCTCCAATGCTAGGATCGCCTCCTCAGCCCTAAACTCCTCCCAGGCCTCCAATCTCCACCCAGACCTCCACCCAAACTCCAGCTAGGCCACCACCCACCAGGCTGCCCATCTCTATCTCTAAGAGCTCCTCCTCTCCCATGCATCTACCCCCTCCCCTCCTCCTTTCCTCCTCCTCCTGAGCAGAAAGACTGGCAGATTTAAACTAGCACCAGAGTACCCGAAAGTGATACACCAACCCACAGAAGGGGTGTCATTCTTGGAAATGAAGATGGTCAGAACAGGAAGACTACTTCCCTCCTTCTCTTCTGTCTGCCTCCCCTCCCCGTCTTTCTAATGGAGACCAAAGTGGCACGGGGGGCTTTGGGATCCCAGGTGGGATGAGACCTATCAGAGCTGCCCCTCCACCTGGTGCTCTGCCCTCCTTGTATTGAGAACCAAGGGTGAGCGACATTCTGTAAGCCATAGTAGCTGCCCCCCTGGGGACCAACTGGCCAGTGCCAGGTGGACAATGCTGTAAAATTCAATTTCCACACAGTTGGGGCCATAAGGCCCCAACCTACTCAAAAGTTGCTGAGATAATATACAAAGCTTGACCAGTGAACAACTGTCATACAAATTAAGTTGGGACCTTTTAAAAACTGTTTTAGAATGATAAATTAATTAAGTGTCTTTGATTGAGCCTTACTAGGTGCAAAGCCCTAGGCCCAAAACTCCATCTACTAGGTGCTAAGCCTAGGTGGGTGTGAAGTCCTCAGGGTCCTAAGGTGAGTTGCTAGGACCAGAGCCAATAGTAGGAGCCAAAGTTCTGGTCACTCAGATGACGTTTGATGACGTCCAAAGAGTGTATAAAAAGAGAGAACAGATCTATTTGCAGGGGCTCTCACTCATTGGAAGAGTGGCCTTTGACTGGAGGAGACTCTGGGCAGCTGTTAAGAGCCCCCCAGCTTGTAAATCCGGATGCTGGGACTTTGTTAAACCCTGGTAACTGCGCAGTGAGATTTGAATCAGACCAGGTCTGCCTGTTGGTGTTTATAATCTGTTTGTGTTTGCTCTGAAGTTCACGGTGCTGGCTCTCTCCCCTGAACTAAGTGAATGATATTTGTATGTTGGATTGAAATAAGATTGTTAACCCCCTAACATTACTTTTCTCAGCAAAGCAGATCAAAGATCCTGTGCTGGCAGTGTTCTTGATGTTGGGCTTGTGTTGGTGTTTCACCCCCACAACAGCTGCCAGCCAAATTGTTGTAACTGCAATGCATGGAAGGAGCTCACAAACCCCAAAGTTACGGGCCCCAGCAAACTGGCTCCGACTGGCCAGAGTTAACTCCTGGTCAACAACCATGTGGCAACTGCTGGGTAAGGGAAATGGGCACATAGGGAGTGTTGGAACCTGGAGGGAACCTCACAGATCATGATCCAGAAGGGGGGAGCTCCAGTTACTAACCTGCATTATGGAGGCTCAATAGAGAGAGAAAGCAGACTCTTCTTTTTTGTTTACTTTTTCTTTCTCATGGTCGTGTTGGGCGAGGTGAGGTCCAGGAACCCCAAGACTGCAGTTCCCAGATGGGGTCGTTGAGGGGGAGTGCCCCTCAAGGAACCCAGTACTGCAGAGAGTTGGGGCCATCTGGAATGAATTCACGATCTCAAACATTCTTTAAGTCAAGGTGACAAAGACTTCTTATGCTTTACAGGGGGCAAGAGTTCTTAGGGAACCTGCAATCTTACAATGGCACAGGGAAAGTTTAAATAGGAGGTGTGGAGATGAAACAAGTCAATTAGGTGTTTTGGGGTGGGATTAGGGAGTGCTTAAGAGGTGGTAGGTTCTTAAAGGAACATGCACTTTACATTTCTACTGGGCAGGTATCTTACCCAGATTTCACTGGGAAACAGCCCAAGGGGGAGCTATCTGGGAGTGTGGTTTTAACCGTGAAACATCACCAAGTCAACCATTGGTCAGGGCTGACTAGAAATATCCAGATGGCTTCCATCAAATGTCTTGCTCAACCACATGGATGTAAGGGAGTATACATTTGACCACGTCTAGGATACATATGAGTAAGGTCAGTAAGTAGTAAATATTGTTATGTCCCAGTGCACAGCCAATTAGCACTACACAGGGAGTTGGACCAATAAAATTCTATAGGTGCAACTGGCTGCAGTATCAGGAGGAGAGAGGAGTGTTTTGCTAAGGCATGCTGCCCTTGAACTGGACAGGAACTGCTAGGGCCAATTCTTTGAAGCTAGGGAGAGATGTTATTTTAGAACTCGATGTGATTTTGGAATTGAGGTCCAGGCACAGGCACCCATGCAGAGGCTAAGGAGAAATGATAGAATTGGGGTTCAAGCACAAGCACCCAAGGACACCATTATTCTCTCCCATTTGTTATGATTCTTCTATGCAACATGACTCATGTGAAAATGTGTTTAATAGAAATGTACAAGTAGTCATATCACACTGCATTCTGTCTTTGGGAGGGACGGGGGAGGGAGCGGGGTAATTTAAAACTTATGGAAGTGAATGTTGAAAACTCAAAATCGATTGATAAATTGAGAAAAGGGTGATGGCAGCCCCATTTCTTGTTCCTCATTGTAGCCTTTCCCAGTGAATACACAAAGAGCAAGATGTGCCTGCAACCCTTCCCCTCTTTCATAAGCTATTCATTCACAGGGGACCTGGGATGAAGACAGGACAAGGGAACCTCTTACCTTGAGCTGGGAGAAGGGGTTGAACATACCTGGGGTCCTATAGTAGACGTCTGAAGATTGAGACAGTGGGAGCCACCGAGGTTGGTGTCCTGGGGCATTTGGGTTGTGGTTGGGAGTCTGGTCAAGTTTCAGGGACAGGGTGCCCAGGCAGTAGCTAGGCCGAGGAGAGAGGCATGTTCCTGACATCCATGGAGACTGGTCAGCAAGATGTAAGAAGAGCGAAATGAGGCCCAAAGGAAGGGGAGCCAGGAGGAATCTGGCACCTTATAGGATCCTGGCCCAGACCAACCTGGGATCTGCTCCTGAAGAGCTGGCTTCCAGAAGGCAGAGTGATCTCAGCACCCAGGTTTCCTGTTTATAGCCAGCCTACTGAGGATGGGTCCTCCAAGTGCTAAAGAGCCCAATCCTGTCTAGTCTCTGAACCCCAGGTTCAGCCCTTTTTTCCAATGGCTCACTATCCAATTCTGACTCAGTAGTCAAGAAGGTGGTATTGTTTAGAAGCTTATTTCTAAGAAAGAATTGATCTTTATCTGATAGATTGACCACTGATGATGAAAATTATCATTATACTTGTCAGTATAATTAAAAAATTATTTAAAAAATTATAAAAGCATCACTCTGATGAGTGTGCTGTCATCAGGACCAGAGCCCTTCATTGATTTGTACACAGCAGGTGACAAGCAGCCCAGATGCCTCTGATATGGAATTGACTTCCCTTAGGTTTCCTTTTCAGGCTGGCAGAGCAGCTACAACCATGGGAAGCTTTGCAGATAGAGATTGCAAGGCCTCTTGCCTGCCTAGGAGCAGCTGCTTTCTTCATATGATGGTTCTGCTCTGCCTCAAGTCCATCAGGGGAATCCCTGCCTCATCATCATGATCGTTGGGTCACCAACATCAGGAGGCAGCCATGATCTCAAATTAATGAGAAGTTTCTTGACTGTCACATGAAGTGGCCTGGACACAGTCTGAATACATGCATGTAGGTGGCCTGTGGGAGAACACAAAATTCCCTAAAGTGCCCTAATTTTGATTCCTTTGATTAAATATTTGTGAGTGTGTGTGCACGTGTATTTGTTTCTTTGTTCATGTGTGCTTCTGTATGCCTTATTCAGAATGTCACTAACAAGGACCCTGAGAATTCTGGAAGCAGAATGTACAAGGTGCCTGGCACACAATAGGTACATATAACCAGCCCCACCCCCTTTCCAGTCTTCTTACACCTCATTCCTCTGTTCTTCCTCCTCCTGCTCTCTGACCCAGGGTCCCGGTCCTCCTGGCTCATGTTTCACCTAGACCTGATCTCCTGACTTTGCCTTTCCAATGCCTGTCCCCCATGCTGGGAACATTCTCTCCCTCTTGCTAGGGTGTCTTTAGCCCCACCCCTCTTGCTTTCCAGGTATGTGGCTGTTCAAGGAGGACTAGCCCCTCTGGTGGGAGGCCTGGTGTTTCCACAATTCAGCTAGCAGCTGCTGTGGGAGTGGAAGACCAACACAACACCAACAATAAGAATGCTACCAGCAGGCTGCAGGTTCTTTTGATCTGCTTTAATAAGGAAAGCAAGGTTAAAGGGGTTGACAAGCTTACTATAATTCAGCATACAAATATCATTCACTTAGTTCAGGGGAAAAAGCTGGCATACTGACGTTCAGAGCAAATACAAACAAAGCACAAACATCAACAGACTGACCTTGTCTGATTCAAATCCCAATACACAGTTACCAGAGTTTAACAAAGTCTCAGCATCCAGGTTACAAGCTGGAGGGCCCTTAGCTGCAGCTGCCCAGAGTCTCCCCATCAACACCATCTCGAGTGAGAGCCCTGCACAAATGGCCGTGTCCTCTCTTCTTATAGAGCTTCAGACATCATCAAACATCATCTGAATGACCAGAACTTAGGCTGCTATGATTGGCTCTTGAGTTAGCCCCTCCCCTTAGGACCCTGGGAGGTTCACATCCACATAGGTTAGCTTAACACCTAATAGGGGTTAGAGCCTGGGGCTTAGCACTTAGTAAGACTCAATGAAATACACTGAATTACTCAAAGCAAACAAAAGCCAAACTATTCAAGGGCATTTGGTTGACTTAAGTGCTAAGGAGCCCATTTTACTCACCAACACACCTGGCTGAGCCCTTTTCACACTTCTTGGGTGTCCACCTCTCACCCAGCTCTCTCCTGTGGCCCCAAGAAGCTGCAGCATGCCTAGCAGCCACCCTTGCTAAACTGCCTCTGGCTAAGCCAGCTTGAGGGTTACTAAAAAGCCACAAACACATGGGTGAGGGAGGGGGTGCCAACCCCAAGCACAAGAACTATGCCCTCCCACCCAGGAATCACCAGATGAGAACAGATTATACCAATGGCCATGAAGGTGGCTGAAGCAGGCTCTGTGGTGGACTTGGAGCTTGGGCAGACATGGAAGATACCAAGGTCATCCACTGCATTCCCCAACCATCCTCAGGCCACGCTGCCTAGGGACCCCAAGTCTGAGCCATGGTTGGGGGACAGATGTTTTCTGCTTCTCCTCCTCCCTTCTCTTCCTCATTCTGCCTCCCTTCCCCACCCCATTCCCAGGCTGAGAGCTCTGCCCTCTCCCACTCTGTTGCTCCACATTCTTCAGAGCGTGTCTCTGTGCCTTCTTAAAATGTGATTGCTTCCCCATTTCCTGCTACTCGTTGTGGTCTTTCCCAGTGAGGAGGCAGAAATGATCTCAACTTAATGAGAAGTTTCTTGACTCTCACCTGCAGTGGCCTGGATCGACTCTGAATACAAGCATGCAGATGGCTGTGGGAGAAATTTTAACATACTAATTAGCAATTCCTTATGAGTGCTTAGAATTAAAAAAATGAATTTCCAAGGCCAGGAAGAAGCTTGTCAAAGTCACCTTCCTTTTCGCACCCCATCCATGATTGAGCATTTTCAACAATTCCGTTTAAAAAATGAGAATACGAGTGGTGGTACATTGGACAGAATGCTGGGCCTTGAATCAGGAAGACTTGAATTTCAATACCACCTCAGAAACTTGCCAGTCGGGTGACCCTAGGGAAGTCAGAAGACCTCTGTTTTCCTCAGATTTTTTTTTCTGTAAAATGGGCATAATTATAGCATCTATTTCCCTAGGACTCTTATGAGGATAAAAAGAGACAAGATTTATACAGTGCAGAACACATAGTAGCTGCTGTATAAATGGTAGCTACTACTTTCATTTGATTGTGCCTTTTTCCTCCCCAGTTCTGCTCTCCTTTTCTTTGTTTTTGAAGAGGGAAGGCAGGACAATTGGAGGTAAGTCGCTTTCTAAGGTCTCACAGCTAGTAAATATGTCAAGTGTTTTGATGTCGGATTTGAACTCAGGTCCTCCTGACTCCAGGGCTAGTGCTCTACTCAGTATGCCACCTCACTGCCCCTCTGTTCTCCTTCTTAAACCTGTATTCTTGTCACTTGCTTTATTCTCCTATGTCCTTGGGGAACTAAATTTATTTACATTGCAAAACACTCACTTTCCCTTGTATCAGCATTAGTTTGTAAACTAGATTCTGAGCTCTGTGACAGCAGACACTGTCTTTTGCCTTCCTTTGTAACCTCATGGTTTAGCATAGTGCCTATAAGAGAAAGCATTTAATCTGTGTTTATTGATTCTCTGCCTGGGGCCAGGGCTGATAGCAGTCCCAGCCACTACCTCCCTGCACTCTGGTCTCTCCCCTAGTTGCTGAATGCATGTTCAGGCCTCAGCCCAGTTTCTGTCCCTTTCTTGTACCCAATCACCTCTAAGTAGTTCCCTTAGTCAGGTTCTAACCCTGATGGAACCAGACCAGAACCAATATTGAAGATTACAGAGGCTTCTTTCTTTGCTCCTGAAGGGTCTCCTGCTATAGGACACCTCTGGGTCTCTAACTCCCAGCTCCCTCAAGTGATGTGGTGGTCACCTACATTAACCTGGTCTATGATTCTCCAAGAATGGGGACAGATATTAGCCATAGAAATTAGGAAAGGGACTTGGCCTCATGATTTATGCAAAGTTTAGCCTTAGAAGACTCTTGAATAAGGCAGCAGGCATCTCTCCTCCTCAGGTGCTGCTAAATGTACAGAGAGAAAATCATGAAACCAGGCTGCCAGATCCACCACAAATTTAGGCTATGGAATTTCAGCTTGGCCCTCATTGGGGAAGGGCAATCCTTTGCCATCTCCCTGTTTCAACAATCCGGCTAGCAGCTTCTTTGGGAGTGTAAAATTCACCAATGGCCTGCACCCAGAAAGCTGCCAACACACTGCAAAAGCACAGGTTCTTTTGATCTGCTTAACTAAGGAAAGCTCCGTGAAGGGGTTGACAAGCTTACTTTTAATTCTGCTTACAAATATCATTCACTTAGTTCAGGGGAAAAAGTCAGCACTGAACTTCAGAACAAAATACAAAGTACAAACATCAACAGACAGACCTTGTCTGATTCAAATCCCAGTACATAGTTACCAGAGTTTAACCAAGTCTCAGCATCCAGGTTACAAACTGGAGGGCTCCTTAGCTACTGCTGCCTGGAGTCTCTGCATCAGCACCATCACGAGTGAGAGCTCTAAAGAAATGGCTCTGTCCTTTCTTCTTATAGGGCTTCAGATGTCATCAAACATCATCTGAATGGCCAGAATTAGGCTCTGGTGATTGGTTCTTGAGTTAGCCCCTCCCCTTAGGACCCTGGGAGGTTCACATCCACATAGGTTAGGTTAACACCTAATAGGGGTTAGAGCCTGGGGCTCAGCGTTTAGTAAGACTCAAGTCAGCATGGCTCTGGAGTTAGCAACTCCCCTTTGAGAGCCCCACCTTGGGCCCTACCCCAGTTACCAATCCACACCCACATAGGTTCCACACCTAATAGGGGTTTGGACCTGGGGCTTTGCACGTAGTAAGGCTCAATGAAAGACACGGAATTACTCACAGGAATCAAAGGCTAAGAGCCCATTTTGCTTACCAACACACTGACTCCCTGTGCCACTCACCACAGCAGCTCTTCCAAATCTCTTCATTCATCCCCAGCACTCCATCATGGCTTGCTACCACTCCCCTCCCAACCACACAAAAAAACTAGTCATTTATCAAGGGCTTTCTTATCCTCCTCATCTCACATAACGGAGATGTCTTCTTCTCCTTTTTGACCCCCATATCACATGGAAAGATTATTCTTCTGCTTGCTAATGAAAATCCCCTTACATGTGCCAATGATCTCACTCTGCCTCTGTATATTCCTCCTCCAGCATCTCCTTTCTTGTCACCAATTTTCACTCACTCCCACACTGATGACTCTTTCCCTATTACCACAAATAAAATCATTTCTCTCTAATCCTTAAAACACTCTCACTTGACCCATGTGCCCCCACGAGATGGTGTCCAATATCCTTGCTCCATTTTATGACTAAATAGTTAGAGAGCCCCATTTCCATTTCGTGTCTCCAACTCCTTTCCCTGGCTTTCTTTGGAACTCTCGCTCTTTTCTTTTTTCTACCTTGCCACACCACCCAAGATATGGTGACAATTAGACACAAATAATTATATCCATGTATAATTATTCTAGGCGTATTTCTATTTATCAGGTCTTTCTCCGTATATGCATGGCATCTTTCTTCATTTCTCCTTTATAGGTAATTTGGGTATTTATAATAGTAAAAAAGAAAGAAAAGAAACTTTCTGCAAGCTCCCTACCTCTGAAATGTATTGTTCAAGTGAAACACATCTCCCAAAGGCACCAGTAATCTCAAATTGTTAAATTCAGTGGCCATTTCTTAATTCCAATCCTTCTTGACTTCCCTGCAGGCTCTGACACGCTCAGTCTGTCCCTTCTTTCTGATCTTCCCCTCCCTAGACTTTAGGAACATTACTCTCTCCTCGTTCTCCTTCTACTGTATCCAAAAGGAAACTCATTCTCTTTCCTCCAACCTTCCCATCTTCTTCCATTCCTAATGCTATCCAAGGCATCCTCCAAACAGTCCAGGCTCAGAAATGAAATGTCATGCCCTCCACATCAACTCCCACACACTCACACGCCTGACACCCATGTTCAATCTCTTGTAGAGTCCTCTTGATTCCACCTCAGTGGCATCATTCCATAGACCCCTTTCTATCTCCGTATTGTCATGTTCTTGGTTCAGACCCCTGTCACCCCATACCTCAGAGACTGTCAGAGCCTGCTGGTTGGTCCAGCTGCCTCAACTTTCCCCTCAGTCCCATCTAATCCTCCATCCAGGTATCAAGTTCATCTTCCTTCAGCTCTTACCTGAGCAGGTCATGATGTATTCAACAGCCTCCAGTGGCTCCCCAGCAAAATATGAAATATAAAACCCTGTCTAGGGCTGTGAAAGCATTTCATTTCCTAATCCTCACCTACATTTCCAGTCTTCTTTCTCCCACCCTCCCCTGCTCCATACATGTTATAATCCATTTGTTTGGGCCTCCTTCCCGTTCTGGGAACAGGTGATTCCCCCCAGACTCTGGGGTTTTGTTGCCACCCCTGATGCCTAGAATGTTCTTGCTGGCTTCCCTGAAAGCCCAGCTAGAGCCCAACTCCCCCAGTAAGCCTTTCCCTCAAATTCAGAGCCATCCCTCTCTTGACTAGCTCCCATTTCTCCTGTCCATAGTGGGTTTCTACACAGTTGTTGGCATGCTCTCTGCCCCACCAGACTGTAAGCTCCATGGGAGCAGGGGACATCTCTTGCATTGAGTTATGTACTCAGTCCTTCATACAGGGTCTGGGACAGAGCACACACTTAGAAGTTGGTTGACATGAAAAAGGTCTAGGAAAGAGCTCATAGAAGAAAACCTAATCCCCTTTACTACTCTCAGGAGAATTCCATGCCCCCAAATTCCAAACAATGACTTTTTTTTGGATCATATATTTATCCCTGGAAGGAAGGTGAAAGGCCATGGAGTCCAAACCCCTCTTATGACTGTTGGAGACACTGAGACTCAGTGGTCCAGTGACTGACCCAGGAAGCTGCTACTGAGAAATATCTGAAAAAGAATTCCAAGTCAGGCCTTCCTGCCCCCAGATCTACCACTTGCTTCACCACAAGAACAAATAGCGGCCTCTTGTAATCCCACCTCTCATATATCTGCCTTCACTCACTCACCTGGACAGCAGCTCCTCAGGCCTTCTTGCTCCAGCATCCATGGGCCTTCCCTTTGCTCAAAGGAAGAGATCATGTCTTCTCTGGGAACTGGCAGCCCTGGGCATGGGGAAGACAGATAAGGATGAGCATGGAGACAAACTTGGCCTTTAGTTCTCTTTAGGGAAAGGTGTTCAGACCCAGAGCTGCTCCACTGTGAGATTTACACACATGAGTCTGTTCTCACCCATTAGTGATTACAATGCAGGTAACCCAAAGCAGGGTGTGCCCCATTATCCTTTTGTACAACCTGTTGTTAGAAAGAGCCAAACCTCTGCCCCCCATCCTGTCGAATCCCATTGTCATGGAAACTCCTAAATCCAACGCAGGCTACAAAGGCTTATTATGCGAGACCAGCCTCAAGCGCCAGAAGGAGGATCCTTGACCACCCACCTTCTGCACTGTACCCCTCCCCTGTTCCTCACTCCCTGAAACCTGTAGAAACCTTGTGTACTGCTCATTTGGGGCATCTTTGCCTCTTCAGGTGAGAGTCTCCTTTTGGCAAACTCAAGATACCCTAGTTGGTCCAAATTCTATTTCTAGGCCAGTCTCTTATTCCAGGCAATGCCAGAGTCATTTAAGCAAGGACCCCAGGGTGGTTCCCAGGCCTCCTGAAGGATAGGCTGATACCATTTCCTTTGTGAGCTTTGGGGAGAAGTGGGGGAGAAGATCAGGGAACCAGGTTGGAGTCAGAAAATCTGGTCTTGGTGCACCTTCTTCATAGAAGGATGGACTCATTGCACACTTTCCATTCTCTAGAAATTAGAGTGAACTGATGGTGCAGTGGAGAGAGTCCTGGGCCTAGAGTGAGGTATGCCAGGGTCTGAATCCAGCCTCAGACAGTTTCTTAGCTGTGTGCCACAGGACAAGTCACATAAACTCCATTTTCCTCAGTTTCCACAACTGTCAAATGAGGAGTACAGTATCACCCAATTGTGAGGATAAAGTGACATAATATTGTAAAGAAAGCGCCAGGCCCAGCACCTGGCAAATACTAAGTGAGAATAAGTGCTTCTTCCCTTTCCTTCCTTTCCCACCATCTGTGATGGAATTTCAGGGCAATAGAAAGGAAGATTAAGGACGAACTCACTATATGAGGGACGAGTAGAAATCGAGAGCTACGAAATGATGCTGTTAAAAAGAAGAATATTCCAGATCCCAGACCCATCCCAGAGAGGACGGGCTTGTAATTAAAAGCCTCCTGAGCACCTTTCAGAGACCTGGCAGACACAATTCATGACCAGGTGGGGGTTAGGGTAAATGACCCCTGACATTAGTTCCAGGTCTGAGATTCTTCCACACTAATTTGAAGCTGCCTAGAAGAGGTAAGAGACAGCCTCAGGAGCAACAAGGAAACCCTCAGGTTCCTGTCACGCAATGCACAGACTTTCTATAGGAAACTCCAGGCAGCAGGACAGGAGACCAATGCTTTTCTCTCTCTAATAACTGATCAGTGCTCCAAACCCTGCACACCAGGGGATGAAGATATTCCTTTGAGTGAAGACTGAGCATTACCAGAGGAAGTGTCCTTACCCAGGAAGAGCAGGTTCCAGGCATTCTCCAGCATGACCCCCTTGTACAACTCCTTCTGAGCATGGTCCAAGAGGCCCCACTCATCCTGGGTGAAGTCCACAGCCACATCCTTGAATATCACCAACCCCAAAATCATTAAAAGTCATGGAATGTAGAGCTGAAGGACACTTCACTTTTAAAAAATCCAACTCTCATTAAATTTACAGAACAAAACTGAAGCCCAGAGAAGGGATTTGCTGAAAAGTCAGACCCTTCATGAGAATCAGAGTCAACTTCTAAAACCCCAGTGGTTAAGAGCCTGAGTTTTGAGAAAAGCATTTTCCATGATAAGTTAGAATAAAACTTTGGAGTACTGTGCTCTGAAATGCATCTTCCTGTGGAATCAGGGAGAGAGTTTGTGTTTGATCAATGAATAAGGTGGATGTGTGGGGGAACATGAGAGAGGATGATGGGTAATATCTTCCTCATCAGCACTGACATAAGTGATTTATTACTTTTTTAAAACATTATTTTTTTAATCTCTCATTTGTATATCCATGGTAAACTGTAGAATTTATTTCATTTCATGTTGAATGGAGATGTAGGAAGATTTATTTAAATCCGAAGGACACAGAGACCAAAGCAGAGAACTTGTGGATCAGAGGAAGGGAAACCCCAGGCCAAATTAATATATTATATGTGTATACATATGACTATCAACACACATGCACATGAATGTATGACAACATTTTATATGACAAATAAATCTTATATGTACAAACTAATTTGCATTTTATCTTCTCCACAAGAATGTGAGCTACTCAGCGTTAGCAACTGGATTTTCCTCTTCCTTTTAAAAAAAATTATTTAAAATTCAGGGAACAGAAGAAGCATTTCTGTAAGAGTACAATAAAAAAGATGATTGCTCACAAAACTGCAAATCTCCCATGTATGACGTGGTATTCCTTGAAATGTACAGAAATTATCATGGAAAATTCTTTTCTTTCTCTCTGCCCTTACCCCAACCCTAGGTATGGCTACAATGTGAATGCACACACACGAACATATATACATGGAACATTATTCCATACATACCACCGTTTGTCAGTTCTTTCTCTGGATACAGATAGCGAAACTCTTTACCCGCCCTTTATTTTTAATTTGTGTCCTTAAAATAGTCAAAATGACTCATGTGCTCAAACCCATCTGAACACAATATTGCTGTTACTGTATACAGTGTTCTCTTGGTTCTGCTCACTTTGCTCTTAGACACTTTGTGCAAGTCTTTCCAGGCTGTTCTAAGACCACTGAGCTCATCCTTTCTTACAGCACAGTAGCATTCCATCACAACCACACACCACAACCCATTCAGCCTTTCCCCAAATGATGGGGATCCCTGCACTTTCCAGGTGTCACCACAAAGCAAGTTGCTGTCAACATCTCAATCACATTCAAAGTCATAATTGCTGTCTGTGAATTTCTTTCCATCTCATTTTTACTCATGATTTTCTTTTCTGCCTTCTCTTTTTACCCTATTGCTTTTACTTTATCTTCTCCCCCCACCTTCCTACCCCCCAATTCACCCAAACCTTCAAGAGTCACCCATTTCCTTCCCCCCAATTTCAGCCCACAAGGTCTCCAAAAGTCCTCCACCTCTCCCTGACCCTCCTAAATCCCAGTCCACACACCCCTCAGAAAAGTCCCTCCCCCATCCTGTTCCCCAATTTTCTCACCTCTCTACATGTTCAGAAGATTTGTACACCCTTTCACATGTATAAGATGCTTCTTTTTCAACCCAGATGAGAACCTTAGTTCCAACATTAGCACCCCTCCACCCCTACTTGCTTCCTCTCCATGAGGTCTTTTTTTCACTCTCCCT
This sequence comes from Trichosurus vulpecula, assembly GCF_011100635.1. Lineage (NCBI taxonomy): Eukaryota > Metazoa > Chordata > Mammalia > Diprotodontia > Phalangeridae > Trichosurus > Trichosurus vulpecula. The sequence goes on from NC_050573.1 coordinate 2,426,646, forward strand.
TTTTCCAATATGATTTTTCACTTTTGACTTTCCCTACACACGTTTGGTTTTTATCATCACCCCATCATACACAACTCAGCCACCACCTGTCTTTCAAACTACGTCAGGAATGATGACAGTTAAAGAATACTGATAACTTTTTCATATAGAAATGATACTAAAACAGTTTGACCTTCATGGGGGCCTAATAATCAGGCTTTGATGATTTCCTGATATTTCTTCTGCATATTTTATATCGAATTTTCCAATGAGTTTTGATCTTCTTGTTCCAAACCTGACAGTCTCTCAATTCATCAAGCAGTCATTTTTTCTCATTCAGGATCATATTCAGTTTGCTGGCTAAGTTATTCTTTTTGTTGTTGTTGTTATGTAGAGCTTATTTTTTTTAATTTTTAGTTTACAACACATGGTTTTACATAATTTTGAGTTCCAGATTTTCTCCTCTCCCTCCCCCCTCCCTCCCCAAGTCAGCATGGAATCTCATATAACTACCACGTATAAGTTCGCATTGAATTAATTTATAAACTAGTCAAGTTGTGGAGAAGAATTATGACCAATGGAATTAATCATGAGAAAGAAGAAACAGAACCAAAAAAAAAAAAAAAACAAACCAGAAAAACAGCTCAGCACTCTTTGGTCCACACGTAGGTCAGCTCTGCTACCGGTAGCTCCTGCTTCAGCTTTGGCTGTAGCTGCCTCTAGCTCCAACAGAAGCTGTTTTTAACCATCTGGCTAGCAGCTTCTGTGGGGGTGTAAGATCTGCCCACAGCTTCTGCAGGCATGCCGGGAAAGCACAGGTTCTTTTGATCTGCTTAACCAAGGGAAGCAAGGTGAAGGGGTTGACAAGCTTACTTTAATCCAACATAGGCTCTTCCTGGAGTTAGCCCTACCCCACCAAGTTTCCACACCTAACAGGGCTCTGGGCCTGGGGCCCAGCACCCAGCAAGGCTCAATGAGATAAACTGAGTCACTCAAAGAAAACAAAGGCCATTCTGCTTACACTCCACCCCTCACAATGTTCTAGGATATACAATCCAATCATAATTTAAATTAAAGTATATATCTTGGAACACCGTGATCCAATTATGCAGGAAACTAAAACATATCATTCACAATAAAGCAAAACATATCATTCAGTGACATTCCCAAATATTGGTTTATGATGCAAATGTGACCCACCCCTAGGTCCCAGCAAGATAATCTCTTCAATCAATCATCCCCAAAATAATTGTTAATAATTCAAATGTCCATGCCTAGATCTTTGTATCCATTACATAGGATCAATAATATCACAACAATAAAACCTTATAGCAAGGATAACACAAAATAAGTACACAGAACAGTATCATCATTCCACCCCCCCAAACGATTGGGGCTCAAAATCTTGGGGTAAGGGGTGAAGGTCTCATTTTCCACAGCTTCTTCTTGCTGAAACTGGACATAGAGCTGTCCCTGCCCCAAGAGTCCCATTCCAGAGGTCAGTTCTTTAGCGAGCTGGCAGGAATTCCAAGAATGCTATGTGCTTAGGCAGTCACCGAAAGTGCAGGGTGCTTAAGCCTAAAAGAGACAGAACTAGCAACAAGGTTAATCAAAACAAAGAACTAAAAGAGTAGGCAAGTATGGGCTATTATCCTTCAAATAAAATCATCTCCAGTTTGGTTGAGATTTCAGTTATGCAAAGATCCAATATCAGAGCCAAACTCAGGTGGGAAATGTTTCTTTTCAAAAGGAACACAATGAGGAAACTAAGCCAAGAGTATCCCATCCTAGATAGAGACTAAGATTGTCCTCCCAGCCTTTCCCCAGATATACAAGTGAACACAATGGGAAGACTAAACCAAGAGGATCCCATCCTAGATAGAGACTAGGATTGTCCTCCCAGCTTTTCCCCAGATGTACAAGGTTTCATCCGTTAATCACACAAGGTCACCTTCCATCCAAGTGGCTTGTGGCAATTGCCAGCATCAGCCATACCTGTGAGGTCCGTGAATCTATTATTATAGCCCTATTCACGGTAAAATATATGGTTCAGGGGCACGTTTTGGTAGTTATTTTCCCCTGAATAGACAACTGTTACAGTGTTGTCCTTCCCATGGGCTATGACTTCTGCAGCCTTTGGAATATCATCTGGCTTCTGTTTTACCCATACCTTAGCTCCCAACTTTATTCTATCAATGGAGCAAGCCCCTTTTGCCCCTCTAGTAGTTATTTTGGGAGGAGGGTCAGTTTTCACAAAGGGTATTTTTTCACAGGGGATAATAATCACTTGAACTATCCTATCATTCCTACCAAATTGTACAGGTTTTTCACCCAAATTCTGGAGTGTCAGAACAATTTCTTCTTGATAATTTGAATCTATCACTCCAGCCAATACATGTACTCCTTGAGCTGCTAATCCTGGTTTAGGTAATATCCATCCAAAATGATTCTTGGAGATTTGCATACATACTCCAGTAGGCGTTTTTCTTATCTCTTTCCTATTCAACCTAAAATTCTCCATACAATGTAAATCATATCCTGTGGCAAACAGTTGGGCTATGAATATATCCTTGCAGCAGGCGTGTAAATGTATACTGTCATCCTTGCCAAGTAAAAGCAAACTGGTTCCATTGCTTGGGGTCTACTGGAATTGTAAAGAAGGGATTGCCCAAATCAATAACTGCATACCAAGTCCCTTCATGTTTTTGTATTCTCTCTATTGAAGTAACCATGTCTGGAACAGCAGCATACAAGGGAGGAGTCACTTTGTTCAGCTGTCTATAATCTACTGTCATCCTCCATGGCCCATCTGACTTTCGGGCTGGCCATACAGGGTTGTTCCATTGAGTAGTTGTAGGGACTAACACTCCTGCCTCAACACATTCTCTTATAGTGTTGGCAATTTCATCTTGCCCACCTGGCACACGATATTGCCTCAAAGTAATTATTTTAGAAGGTTCAGGCAAAGTGATTGGATCCATCTTGATTTTCCCCACTAAGACTGCATTAATGCCCATTTTCCTCACAGCAAATTGGTATTTCCCTTCGGGTAAATTTAAGGTCATAACCTTCAATATGTCTATTCCAATGATGTATTCGGGAATAGGCACAATAACCACACTATATTCTTTCTTGGGCAACTGTCCAATTTTCATCGTCAATTTAACTTGTCTGGCTGATATTTCAGTCCCTCCTAATCCTGTGATGGTAATAGGAGTTCCATGGCTGAACTTGTCTGGATTTCCATAAATAAGGGTGGCCTCAGCCTCAGTATCTATTAATGCCTCAGTTACCGTACTTGACCCATTTTTCCAATATATGGTCAAGTTAATGTGAGGTCTGCAATCCAGCCTGTGTATTTCCTTAATTTGGGCTGGGGCTCGGCCTGTTTCCTAGTATTCCCTAGCATGTGATTCACTTGGGTATGAAGGTTCAACATCTGTAGCGTTTGCAGGAGCAGTTCTTATTTCCCTGTCTCTTCTGTTATCGAGTCCTTTATCTCGGTACATTCTGTACAATTCATTGGTTGGAATGCCATCTATCTTTCATATACTAGCAGTAGGCTGATAACACTATCCAGCTTTGCCTAGATAGTGATGCCCCTGACTGAATCCAACCTCTTGTAAACACCTTTCCAAATCCCTAGGATCTCCTCTCCATAGGCTTGGTTCCCAGTTTTCACAAGGTCCAGCTTTTTTAGGCAATTTCTTTGCTAGGGAGGAATAAAATGGATCCTCCCACCCTGGGATATTCATCTCTTCCTCTGAAGTGCTTCTGCTTCTAAATAGAGATCTTATACCTAGCGATACCATCCTCATCACCAAATGTGTTATGAAGGCAGAATTTATGATTTCAAAGAGTATCATGTATATGCCTGAAAAATAGTCCATCGTAGGCTGCACCAGTCCAGACTGGGCCCCAGAAAGAAATCAGAGGTGGCTGAGGCAGCTTGTGGCCCTATCAGCCCACACATGGTAAAGGGTCAGATAACTGGTTAGAAGGAGATTACAGGGTCCCTGTTCTGGCACTGGGGGCACTGGTGCTTTGACCATACTAGGATCTGGGTCCCACTCCTGGATAGCAATCCCAGTGTGCTGAGAAGCACACAAGAGCTTGGAACTGCTAGGGAGTGGGACCCCTCCTCATAGCTCCAAGGCAGAAAAGAATGCTTGTGGTCACTCACAGGCCAGGAGAGAAGTCAACACACCCCTCCTTAGCTCCTACCACCTTGGCAGAACTGCAGACTTACAATGAGCCCTTTAGAGAGAGAGAGAGAGAGAGAGAGAGAGAGAGAGAGAGAGAGAGCAGCAGGCACAGGGTGAGTTGAAGATGAAGGGAAGATATCTAAAAGAAATAGATTCAAATTAAGGCATGAGAGAGGAATATATTGAGAGAGGGAGATAGGGAGAGATAGAATGGGGTAAATTATCTCGCATAAAAGTGGCAAGAAAAAGCAGATCTGTGGGAGGAGGGGAGAGGGCAGGTGAGGGGGGAATAAGTGAATCTTGCTCTCATCAGATTTGAACTGAGGAGGGAATACCATACATACTCAATTGGGTATATTAACCTGTTGGGGGCAGGAACGGGAGATGTTGGGGGCGGGAACACTTAGAGCTAGCTTGCTGCCATATTAGGAGATAAAGTAGGACTCAGCCTGTGATTGGACGATAGAGCTCGCATAGGGAGGGGTAAAGCTATAAGAGCACTCGCTTCGGGGAAGTGGGGCGTTCCGGGATGTAGTCGCAACGGAATAAAGAGCTCCCTGATTACCTCAGGTGTTCTGTCTGGTTCTTCCTCCACGAGTGTCGTGGAGGCCGGTGGCGCCCCGAAGACTCATCATGCTGCGACTTGGTGAGTGAGAGGACGGGCTAGCAGTGGGGGGACAGTAGCCCGAGTGCTGGAGATAGAGCACTCCGCATTAACCCACAGAAAAGGAGGAAGAAGATAAAAAAGTGGGGGGATGATGGAGGGGAGGGCAGATGGGGGTGGAGGTAATCAAAAACAAACACTTTTGAAAGCGGACAGGGTCAAGGTACAAAATTCAATTAAGGGGGATGGGTTGGGAAGGAGCAAAATATAGTTAGTCTTTTACAACATGAGTACTGTGGAAGGGTTATACATAATGATACACATGTGGCCTATGTTGAATTGCTTGACTTCTTAGGGAGGGTGGGTGAGAAGGGAAGAGGGGAAAGAATTTGGAACTCAAAGTTTTAAAAAACAGATGTTCAAAAACAAAAAAAAAAGTTTTTGCATGCAACTAGGAAATAAGATACACAGGCAATGGGGCATAGAAATTTATCTTGCCCTATAAGAAAGGAAGGGAAAGGGGGATGGGAGGGGAGTGGGGTGACAGAAGGGAGGGCTGACTGGGGAACAGGGCAACCAGAACATATGCCATCTTGGAGGGGGGGGGGGTAGAAATGGGGAGAAAATTTGTAATTCAAACTCTTGTGAAAATCAATGCTGAAAACAAAATATATTAAATAAATAAATAAATAAATGAATTGAAAAAAAAAAAAGAAAATCATAAAAAAGAGTCAAAGGCTTACCAAAGGAGGCACCAAAAATCCTGAAGAAAAAAACTTCTTGAAATGTAGAATTTGCCAAATGGAAAAGGGGGCACAAAATTTCATCGAAGAAAATAATTCCTTGAAAGATAGAATCAAGCAAGATGAAGCTACTGACTGTAGGAAACAGGAGGAAACAGTCGAACAAAATGGAAAAAACAAAGGAAGGCAATGGGAAAGGCCTTTCCAATGGCACTCTCCCATGACTGGAACATTCTGAATCCTAACTGTAACCAGACCCTAAATGCCTGCTCTGGGCTTCCTGCAAGTCTCATTTGAGCTAAAAATTTGTCAGTAGCACCGTAAGTGGCAAATAATCATCCAATTTGCTCATAAAGATATTTATCTTCTCGGACTAGAAGAATGTGCCTGTTTTAACCTTAATAGCCATCTTTTTACAGTGATTCCCAACTACCCTGATCAGGAGTACATGGGATCATGTAGTGAATACCTCAAACTCTGACTCCTGAGCAAGTGAAACATATTCTTTCAGTTTCTGAACTTGACATCAAATTGTTTCCAAACCTCCAGGAAGGTTACACATTCATGTGCGAATGGTCATAGGCAGGAAAAGACCCTTAGTAGCTGTCTTTCACTGAACTGGAGTAGTTTTCTCCTTCTTGTTCTATCTTGTAATCACATCTCATCAAACCCGAAATTATCAGATCAAGATCTCATTTGGGTTTGCACTCCTGCAGCAGTGTGAGCAGGCTATTAGAAAACCATCATCACCAGGCATGCACAGTATAGTACATCATGCAATCAGCATGGACCACCACAACCTTGCTACAAAAACAGACCTTCAAATGCCACTCATTAAAATGCTAAGGTTGTTTTCTAATTTGAACTTCTCCTCTGTTCATGTTACTCTTCTTCTATCTGGCAGCTTCTTGAAGGACTTGCTTGACCACATGGGTCAGTCATTCAGTAGAGTTTCAGTGAATGTGTAGTCACTTTAACAGTGGTACAAATAACAGTCATATCTGAAGAAATCCTATCCTTACTAAGACTGTTTTGCACATAAATACTAATTTTTTAAACACCTCCAAAAAAAAAAAGCAAAATTAGCAATTGGCCTTTGAACACATTTGTCCTTTAATGTGGTACTTGCCAAGAACCACTAGAAAAAGCAAATTTTAAAATAGTAATTAGCCATTCCTTGTGACTGGTTAGACAGTTTTATAAAATGAAATTTCCAAGGCCTGGAAGGAGCTTGTCAAATTTGCCTTTCATTTTCCTCCTCATCCATGACTGAGCATTTTCAACATATTTTGTTAAAAAATAAGAATACAACTGGTGGTGCAGTGGACAGAATGCTGGGTCTCAAATCAACAACACCTGAGTTCCAATCCCACCTCAAGAAATTGCTAGTCCTGGGACCCTAGGGATGTCAGAAGACCTCTCTTTGCCCTGGTTTTTTAAACTGTAAAATAGGCATAATTACAGCATCTAATTCCTAGGGTTCTCATGAGGATAAAATGAGACAATATTTGTATACTGAATAAAACATAGTAGTTGCTGTATAAATGCTACCTATTGCTTTCATTTGATTTTGACTATTTCCTCCCCAATTCTGCCTTCCTTCTCAAACCAGTATGATCCTCACATCTTTTACTCCTTCATTCCGAGAAGTAGGAAAAGGACCCATATGCATAAAAATTTTTATAGCAGCTCTTTTTGAGGTAGCAAAGAATTGGAAATCAAGGTGATGGCCATCAATTGGGGAATGGCTAAACAAGTTGTGGTATATGAATGTAATAGAATACTATTGTGTTATAAGAAATGGAGAACATACAGACTCTATAATAACCTGGAAAGAAGTACATGAGATGATGTTGAGTGAGAGGAGCAGAACCAGGAGAACATTGCACACAACCACAGACATATTGCTTCTGTAATGACTAACTTTGATAGACTTGGCTCTTTTTAGCAATCAAAGACAGCTCCAAAAGACTCATGATGGAAAGAGCTATCTACATCCAGACAAAGAAATATAGAATGTGAATGCAGATTGAGGCAAACTATTTGCTCTCTCTCTTTTTTCTTCTTTTTTGGTTTTATTTCTTCTTTCTCATGATTCATTCCACTGGATATAATTCTTTACAACTTGACTATTGTGTACATAAGTTTAATGAGAACATAATGCAGAACATCTATCAAATTCCATGCCATCTTGGGAGGATAGGAGGTTGGGAAAGGAGGGGAAGAAAATATGGAACACCAAAATTTGTGGAACTAAGTATTATAAACTAAAAATTAAAAATGTAAAAAATTTTAAAAAAAGAAATCGCCTGAGGGAGAGGTGATGATGCAGGGTGCCGAATGAGACATATTTCTTTTTGAACTATGCAGTGCTAGAGTTTGTTGTGATTGATTATGAGTACTTGTTACAAAGGTTTTGTGTGTTTTTCTTTTCTTTTTTCCAATCGGGATGAGGAAGTGGGAGGAAAAGAAAATAGATTTTTCTTACAGAAAAATAAAATTTGATTAAAAAAACCCAGAAGGCACTTAATCAATGTTTATTGATTCCCTGCTTGGGCCCAGGGCTAACAGCAGTCCCAGCCTCTACCTCTATTCCCTACATTCTGGCCTCTCCCCTAGTTACTTTTACTCAATCACCCCTAAGTCATCAGTCACCTTTGCCAGGTTTAAACCCTGATAAAACCAGACCAGAACCAATATTGAAAATTACAGAGGCTTCTTTCTAGGCTCCTGAAGGGTCTCCTGCTACAGGACACCTATGGTTCTCTAACTCCCAGCTCCCTCAACTGATGTGGTAGTCACCTACAAGAACCTGGCCAATGATTCTCCAAGAAAAGGGACACAGATTAGCCATAGAGATTAGGAAAGGGACTGGGGCTGATGATTTATGCAAAGTTTAGCCTTGGAAGACTTCTGAGTAAGGCAGCAGCCATTTCTCCTCCTCATGTACTGCTAAATGGAGTGAGAGAAAATCATGAAATCAGGCTGTCAGATCCACTACCAATTTAGGCTATGTAATCTTGGCTGGACTCTCACTGGGGCAAGGCAATCCTTTGCCATCTCCCTGACTGATTCCCTGAGCCACTCATGGCAGCAGCTCTTCCAAATGTTTTCATTCATCCCCAACCCTCCATTATAGCTTGCTTCTACCCCCCTTTCAACCACTGATAAACTAGATATTTATCAAGGGCTTTTTAATCCTTCTTATCTCACATAGATCATGTGTCTTCTTCTCTTTTTTGACCCCCCATATCACAAGGAAACATTCTTCACCTTGCTAAAGAAAATCTCCTGACTAAACCATACCTGGGCAGGAGCAGGCCTGGGGCTGAGTTGCCAGCTGAAGTTGCAATCCCCAGGCCTCTCAGCCCAGGGTGGGAGCCTGTTGGTGCTACAGGACAAAGAAGCACAGACCCTACAGCCCGCAGCAACAGCCATTCCTGAAGCTATCAACCCACAGTTTGAAAGTTTGAAACTCACCTTCTTGAACTTCTGGGAGCCATGATGACTGAATAAACCCTAAGAGCTCTCACCTCTCCCTTGAATAACCCAGAGAATACTGCCCTAGGAGAAATCCTGTAACAGAGGAGCCAGAAGTGGGGGTTCAATAATCTTAGAGCTTGGAAGGCTGGGGAGATGGGCCCCTTTTGTCATGATGGAAGGAGATCAGTGCAGGAAGAGGGGCATCCCAGCAACCCCAACTGAGAAGACCAGGAATAGTTCCTTAGCCCCAGGGGGGTGGAACCTGCGAGCACCATCACCAGGACCCAAGGTTTGCCTTAGCACAGCCAGGGGAATTGGCAGACACCAGTATAGAGCTACAGCTAAGACCACCCATGCTATATAGCACCACCCTAGGGGAAGAGAAGACTTCCAGCAACCAGACCACCCATCCCCCACACTTCATGCTGTCACCCCAGGCGAAACTCAGAAAGACTTCACTGGGACTCAATCCTTGGCACACACTAACCAGCTCCAGTTCAACATCAGGTGAGCTGCAGCAGTGTATAGCTTCTAGTTGACAAAAACAGGCCACAGCACACAAAGCCAGTAACCAGTACCCTGGCTCCCAACACAACAAGTTTGGACAGAGCCCCCTGGACTCTATCAGAACGAGAGACCCACTTAAAAAGCCAGGAAAAAGGCAACCACCATAAAGAAACAAGCTAGAAAGATAAAGACAATTGATTGTTATTATGAAGACAGGAAAGATCAAAATAGCAATTCAGAAGAGGACAGCATTGACACTACACATCTGAAACCTCTAAAGGGAATATGGACTGCTCTCAAGTCCAAAGAGCATTCCTGGAAGAGCTCAAAGAGGATTTTCAAAGCCAAATTAGAGAAGTAAAAGAAAAAAATGGAAAAATAATTCACTGATGGAACAAAGCTTTAAAAAGGAAAACTGGTGAAATGCTTAATGAGATACAGAATCTAATTGGAGAGAATGACTCCTTGAAAAGTAAAATTAGCCAAATGGAAAAGGAGTTACAAAAGCTGAATGAAGAAAACAATTTACTAAAAATCAGAATTGGGCAAGTAGAAACTAATAATTCTATGAGGCATCAAGAATTACTCAAACAAAATTTAAAGAATCAAAATATAAAAGAAAATATAAAATCTCATTAGAATAACAACTGAACTGGAAAATAGATCCAGGAGAGATAATCTAAGTATTATTGGTCTACTGGAAAGCCATGATGAAAAAAAGAGCCTAGACAGTATCTATCGAGAAATCATTAAGAAAAACTTCCCCAAGGTCCTAGAACCAGAGGGTAAAATAGTCATTAAAGAATCCAGTGATCACCCCCTGAAAGAGCTCCCAAGTTGAAAACTCCAAGGAATACTGTAGCCAAATTCCAGAATTATCAGGGCAAGGAGAAAATCCTGCATGCAGCTCTTTCAACAATCTGGCTGGCAGTTTCTGTGGGGGTGTAAGATCCACCAACGACCAGCACCCAGAAAGCTGCCAACACACTGCAAAAGCACAGGTTCTTTTGATCTGCTTCACTAAGGAAAGCAATGTTAAGGGGTTGACATGCTTACTTTAATTCAGCGTACAAATATCATTTACTTAGTTCAGGGGAAAAAACAGCATTTCAGACGTCATCAAACGTCATCTGAATGACCAGAACTTTGCCTCCTATGATTGGCTCTGGAGTTAGCACTTCCCCTCAGTTAGCCCCACCTTGGGCCCCACTTTAGTTATCAATCCACACATACATAGGTTTTACACCTAATAGGGGTTTGGGCCTAGGGCTAAGCACCTAGTAAGACTCAATGAAATACACTGAATTACTCAAAGGAAACAAAAGCCAAACTTTTCAAGGGCACTTGGTTGAACTTGTGCTAAGAGCCCATTTTGCTTACCAACACACTCCACCCCTTGTTCCAGGATACATAATCTAATCAGCCATGGATCCTAGAAAATACATTGTGATCCAATTACTCAGGAAACTAAAACATATCATTCACAACAAAGCAAAATATATCATTCAGTGACATCCCCAAATATTTGTTTACAATACAAACATGACCCACCCCTAGGTTCCAGCAAGTTAATCTCTTCAATCAATCATTCCCAAAGTATTTGTTTACAATTTAAATATCCACCCCTAGGTCAAAGCAAGTTAATCTCTTTAGCTCATGAAGAACTTCTTGAGGATTGCCCTGCCATTGCAGGCTTTTTCCTAGTACCCTGAGACATGGGCATACTTTAGGTAGTAAAGTCCTAAAGCAAACAAACAAATAGTGTTCTTCTTGGGGATGTCTCCTCCCCAAACTGCCGTTGAAGGCTTCCACGTGGCACTCAAAGTACCAATTTCAAAGAAAGAGTCCAAACAAAGTTCTTTTAGGGTCTGTTAACTCCATTATGTTCCAGTCCCAGGTTCCAAGTCCTCAGGGTTCTATGGGCAATAAAGCCAACAGGGTGGGGTCCCTGGGGGTCCAAGGCACTGCCCCCACCCCAACAAAAACAAATCCATGCCTCCCTCCTGGATCCCAAGCAGCCCAAGCTGAAGGGACCAAAAAGGCAGACTCAGTGCCTTGCTACAAAGTTTCCATCTTGCCCCAGGGCTGAATTCCAAGCCCCTGGGTTCCTGGTTTTCTACCTCCGGCTGGCCTCTCCTGGCTTCTGCTGGAATCTGGATGGCAATGTAGGTGATTCTCCACCTTTTTGCTCACTTCAAAGTTCTCTGCTCTGGCTGGGGAAGGCAGGGAAAAAGCACACTCAGCGTCTTGCTGCAAAGTTTCCATCTTGCCCCAGGGCTGGACTCCAAGCTCTTGGGTTCCAACTCCAGCTGGCCTCACCTGGTTTCTTCTGGAATGTAAGCGATTCTCCACCATTTCGATCCTCTCACCAAAGTCAGCTCCAAGGCAGCTCAGCGCTTTCAACTTTCCAAAGTTCCCATGCAGGCAGTCTGTTTGGATCAATATTTGCTATCTGCTTCTTCTTTCTCCTCACCAGCCCCTCCTGCCAAATCTGCAGCACCCTGGGAAGAAGGGATTATCTCCCAGCACTTCCACTGGCCTGTTTTCCTTCAGGCCTTTGTTGCTCCTGGGGCACGATAGAGCCATAGCCACCCCAAAAGTACAAAGAGCAATACAAAAACAGAGAAACATTAAACCAACCCAGTACCCCAAAACGCCGTGCTTTCCTATTAAAGTCAGATCTTGACCACAATAGGCCATTTCTTTCAACAATCCAGCTAGCAGCTTCTGTGGGGGTGTAAGATCCACCAACAACCAGCATCCAGAAAGCTGCCAACATGCTGCAAAAGCACAGGTTCTTTTGATATGCTTTAGTAAGGAAAGCAACATTAAGGGGTTGACAAGCTTACTTTAATTCAGCATACAAATATCATTCACTTAGTTCAGGGGAAAAAACCAGCACCCTGAACTTCAGAGCAAAATACAAAGTACAAACAATGTACAAACTGGATTTATGAAAAAAAAAACAATAAAATTGACAAACTTTTGGTCAATTTGATTTAAAAAAAAGAAAGAAAACCAAATTACCAGTATCAAAAATTAAAAGGGTGCTGCAAAAGCACAGGTTCTTTTGATCTGCTTTAGTAAGGAAAGCAACGTTAAGGGGTTGACAAGCTTACTTTAATTCAGCACACAAATATCATTCACTTAGTTCAGGGGAAAAAACCAGCACCCTGAACTTCAGAGCAAAATACAAATGAAGTACAAACTGGATTTATGAAAAAAAACAATAAAATTGACAAACCTTTGGTCAATTTGATTTAAACAAAAAAAGAAGAAAACCAAATTACCAGTATCAAAATTTAAAAGGGTGAATTCACCTCGAATTCCTGAGGAAGGAGCAGAGCAGGCTATGTGTCCGTAGCCTGGTTAAAAATTTACCATCGTAAGGCAAAAAACCCACAAGTTAAAGTCAAGTTGTGGGGGGGTGGGAAGGGGCGGGGGAGATTGATTTATGTTGAAGACGGGAGAAAAAAGGGTATGTGAGAAAAGAAAGCCCGAGAAGTGTTAAGACTGAGTTCTCAGGGCTCTGGCATAACCTCTGCTCAAAAAAAAAAAAAAAAAAAAAAAGCAGAGTTATCTGAACAGGGAGCAAGACTTAAAGGTAATCGAGTTCTCAGGGCTCAGAAAAGAAAAAAACTTAAAGGTACATGGGAAAAGTTCCTTTGAACTTCTCTGCACTAAAAAAGTTTCAAGAAAAGGAAGGGTTAACTCTTCCCTAAGATCAAAAGGGAAAACAGCTAGAGAAGTATTTTAACCCTTTTTCTGCCTACATAAAGGAGAAAAAGTTTTTGTGTAATGGGACCCAACCAGAAAAGAACTGAAAGTGAAAAGTGAAGATGTGTCATTCCTAATTAAATGCTTAAGATAAATTAGAGTTCATTTTACTGCTTGTCACTAAAGTTTATGGAAAATTGAAAAAGAGAGACTGTGATAAAAAGTGGAAGATTAGTAAATTAAAAATCTTGAGCAAGCAGCTTAGAGTAAAAGGCTTGATAGCCTGAGTCAAAAAAAATCCCAATAGATGAAGTTATAAAGAGATGGAAGGGATTATGTCGACCCACCTATTTGGACTAGATCTGTGAGTAGGTTCTGTTAAATTTAAGATGAATATTGGTCTAGTATGTCACTTTAAACTGACCTGGTTATAGCAGGTGATTCCAAATTGTAATAGTATTCTTAATTGTAAAACTATTTAGTATACTGATTGGCAAAAACAAATGTTCAAATTAAATAGAATTGCTTCATATGTGAATTTTCTCAGATGTGAAGTGTGTCAATGGTGGTAAGACAAAGGTGGAAATACATCCAGCCAGACTGGTAATCAATTAATTATGGTTTTAAAAGGTTTAAATACATGACATCTGTTTATGGTATTGTTGTATTTCTAAAATTTTGTTATACTGCTTGGTAACACCCGTTAAGTTCATGTGTGTTGTTAGGGAAACAATTTCTCTAAGTGTTGTTAGATTGAAAATTGTACTGTTAAAATAATGAAGGGATTAGAAAACTTAAGTCATTTTATATGACCGTGTCTTTCAAAGAAGGTTAATTTAAGAAGTTATAAACTTCCAGGCTTTGTAGCAACAGTACTGGGATCCCTATTTGTACAATAAGTTGGGAAAAAAGCCTGGAAGTGGAAGTTTTACTGAAAGAGAGAGAACAGTGGAGTCAGAAACTAGCTGACCTCTGAACCTGGCTTTTAAAGTCAGTAGGACTAATTTTTAATAATTGGCTTCTTTTAAAATTAAAATATGACTGTGAGGTCCTGGTAAAAGCTTTAAAAAAGGTATTTGTCAGAAACTGCTATTATTGTCAAGTTGTGCTACCCAAAGACCATGGTGAGTCAGCCTCCCTGGACCTAGCCCCGACCTCTCCTCCTGATGACCTCCCCGCCTTCATGAGCTGACCGAGTCAGCTTCTGCCAGCCCCCACCTGGACCACCTTTTTTCCCTGGTCCCTGGGGTCTGGGCCAAATCTAACTCTCCTGGCTTCTAGCCATGGCTTCTCCAGTTTCTATTCATCAGTATCCTATGTCTTCTGAAGCTGACAGGGGCATAGCTCTCCGCTTTTCTCTCCTCCAGTGACCCTCAACTGCTTTTCTAGCCTCCAGATTCATTCTCTTTCCTCAGTAGCTCTCCATATTTCCCGCCTCAAGGAGGCTGGCATCCCTGTCCCGTGCCGGTCCCCCTGGAACACCCCTCTGCTTCCTGTTAGAAAGCCTGGCACTTTGGACTTTTGGCCAGTGCAAGATCTTTGGGAGGTCAATAAGCCATCCTTACACCCTCCTCAGCCTCTTGCCACCCACACACACTGTGTACACTGTCTTGGACCTTAAGGACACTTCCTTCTCTGTTCCTTTGGCTCATGCAATTCAGCCCCTTTTTGTTTTTACCTGAGTCGACCCTTCTTCGGACTTCTCTGGCCAGCTGACCTGGACAAGGTTGCCTCAGGGTTTCAAAAATTCCCCCACCCTCTTTGATGAAGCCCTACACCGGAATCGCTTTCCTTTCTGGGAATCTAACCCTTCTTGCTCTCTCATTCAGTATGTTAATGATCCCTTGTTAGCTACAGCCACTGAGGATGGTTGCTTTCAAGCTACTCACTCTCTTCTGTCTCTTTCAAATTCCCTCGGCTACCATGAAGATCTGTTGCACCTCTGTTTTCTACCTTGGGTACTGCCTTGAGGCTGGAAATCACTCTCTCCAGGCCATCCTAACCATTCCTGTTCCTACTACCAAGAAGCAGGTCCATGAACTGCTGGATCCTTGGGTTTGCTGACCTTGCTAAACCCCTTTACTCTGCTACTGCTGGGTCTGGTCCTCTAGTCTGGACCCCAGCGGAACAAAACTCCCTTGACCCCCTAAAAAGGGCCCTTGCCTCTGCCCCTCCATTTGCTCTCCCTGACATCACTAAGCCCTTTCATCTTTTCGTGGCAGATCAGCCTCCACCCTACCCTTTCTAAGTCTTCTGCCCTTAACCCTGCCACACTCCTTCCTGACTCCGACGATATTTCTATCTATTTACAAAGAATGGGCCCCCCTCACATCTTCTTATCCACTGCCCGGGCCATCAACTCGGAGACTCCCCTGAAGCAATTGACAACCCTGCAGCCGATACCCGGCAGCGGGCAGCATCCCTCTTGGAAGCCGCCCCACTTCTTGTTTCAGACCCCCTCCCCTCTGCCACCCCTCCTCCCATCTATTCACCCTCGGATGATTCCTTCGAAGCCAAAAGAAAAAAGGTGGGGGGGGGAGGGAGTCTGGGTGGTGGGTTTTGGGAGATGGACAAACTTTTGTTCCTGAGGTTTTGGGAAGGGATTGGGTGGGAAGACTCCATCAGATCACACCCCTGGTGGGGGGGGGGGGAGCTACTCAAGGAGAGATATTACATCCCCCACTTAGACAACATCCTTACCAGTCCAGGCACCAGATTCGGTCCTGCGCCCAAGTGAAGGCAAAACAGGCAGAGACAGCTCCATTGGGGGTAAAGCTGCCAGGAATCGCAACCGGGTGAACATTGGAAAGTAGATTTTACTGAAGTCAAACCACCAGCAGCAGGTTTTAAATGCCTCTTGGTCTTTGCTGAAGAGACAACCCCAATGGTTGTAAAGAAACACTTGAATGAATTGATCCCGTTTCAGCCTTCCCCCTAGCACTGGCTCAGATAACGGCCCTAGCTTTGTTACCAAAATTTCTCAGGGTGTGTCCAGAGGTTAGGGGTGGAATGGAAATTGTATTGTGCCCACGGCCCCAGAGCTCCGGTCAGGTTGAATGAGCAAACTGCACCTTTAAAGACTTTCAGGAGAACTGGGTCACTCTGTTCCCTCTGGCCCTGCTCCGCAGCCAATGCACCCCTAATAAACTAGGTTTGACCCCTTTGAAATAATTTTTGGATGGCCCCCTCCTATTAATGCTTCCCTCATTAAGTTCCTACAGGATCTGCAACATACCCAGTCTCAGCTTTATAAATCTGTCCAGGAAGCCCTGCCTAATCCAACTTCTGACCACCTCCACTGCTTCCAGCCTGGGGACTCTGTCCTAGTCAGAAAACATACAGCCTCTGGTCTCAAGTCTAAGTGGAAGGAAGGGCCTTTACACTGTCATCCTGACCACCCTATCTGCATTCAAGGTTAACCCCATTCCTGTCTGGCTCCACCACAGCCATGTGAAAGCAGCTACATCCACACAATGGAAGGCAGAGCCCCTCGATGACCCCCTAAAGCTAAGACTGTTCACACCCCCTTCTTGATCTTATTAACCCGTTGTGTGGTCCCTTGCAATACCCATGCCCCCAAGCTAAGCTCTACTTGGGTAATCAGTACAGGGAACAAACAGTCCTGGACTTTCCAAAATCATGAAGACATACATCTCCCCCTCAATACCCTTTTTGAGGGACCACGAGCAGACACAGTCTACCTGCTCTGTTTTATTTCAGGATGCCCAACCACATGTGCCTGCCCTTGTGTCACAGCCTACAACCTCCCCTCAACTGACTTTAATGACTCCCTGTGTGTCCCACTGGGCAGCATTAGGGGCTTGGACCAACGCTCAGACCCGTTACTCCGTATCCGTACAATCAAGTCCGACCCCTGGCACCCCAAACTCGATCTTATTGTCCTAAATCCTTTCAACCCTGCCTGGAGAGGGCCAGTCTCTTGGGTACTGGAACTCATTATTATCCCTTGGGTGACCATGGGGTTGTCCCACGTGGCAGAGACGGTGACCCTGACTGTGACCAAGAAGCCTTTACCAGGTCCCCATCCCACTGGCCCAATAGGGAACCTGGCCATCCCTGCCCCATTAGGGAACCCACCCATCTCTGTCCCAACACCTATTACTCAGGACCCCCACACCTATCAGGTTTCCATGCTTGCCCTTTTATCAGCTGTTCATAAGACACTTAACAGTTCTAACCACATACTGGGCAAAAATTGTTGGATCTGTGTTAAGCCCCAGCATCCTTACTATGTAGTGGTGGCACTAAATGCCTCTGTCACCCCTACCTCCAACATGGAGAACTGCAAGTGGAACCAACGACAGCTCACCCTTGGGGATGTGCAGGGAACAGGCCTTTGCCTTACATCATCTAACACCACTTTATCCAGTTCTCAGTATGACTCCATTTGCAAACAAACTCAGGAGATTCAGGCCTCCAGCTTGGACTACTTCTCAGCCCCTCCAGGAGCCTGGTGGGCATGTCATGATGGCCTTACCCAGTGTGTCTCTGCAACTGTGGTCCTCAGACACCAACAACACCCAGAGGGCCCCCTGTGTATCTTGGTGGTCATAATTTCCCGGGTTTCCCTCCTCCCAGGTGAGGAAGGCTGGTGCTATTTTTCCCCTGAAGGGCAACCAAATTACAGTCAAAGGCGAGCAATACCACTCCTCATCCCCATCTTAGTGGGCCTGGGGCTTGTGGGCTCCGCCACCACTGGAACGGCGGCCCTAGTCAAAGGTGATCTCAACTATAAGGCCTTAAGTGCACAGGTAAACACTGACCTCTCCCACACAGAGCAGTCCATCTCAGCCCTAGAAAAACAAGTGGGGATGGTGGCTAGAAAGCAGGGACTAGCGTGAGCTCCCCGCCAAGTCCCTCCAAAAACCTACAAAAAAATGGCTCTGAACTAATTCTAGAACTGCAGAACCCACAAAAAAGCAGAGAGAAGCAGGGCTCCAGCCCAGGACAGCCTGGATGGTTGTTGGGTGAGGTCTTTCGCACAGAGAGTTGGGAGCGTAGCGGAGCAGAGCACAGCAGAGCCCAGCATTGGCTGCGTGGACCAACCAGACCAGGAGCCGGACAGAGTGGGCCCTAGCGCCCTGAATCAGTGACCTGCAGCAGTTGCCAGACTTCTCAAGCCACAAACACCAAAGACAACAGTGAAGAACTGCAGAACCCACAAAATAGCGGAGGGAAGCTGGGCTCTAGCCCAGGACAGCCTGGATGGTCTCGGGGTAAGGTGTATCCCACACGGAGCTGGAAGCAGAGCAGAGCAGAGCCCAGTGTGGGTGGTGTGGACCAACCAGACCAGGAGCTGGGTGGAGCGGGCCCTAGCGCCCTGAATCAGTGAGCTGCAGCAGTTACCAGACTTCTCAACCAACAAACACCAAAGACAACAGAGAAGGTTAGCAGGAAAAGCTGCTGGGGACAGGGGGATAGAGTTCGCCGGTTCAGCTACTGCCCTGGGGGCAGCAGAGGTGGGGCAGCTACAGAACTACAGCTGCAGTTGCTTCTGGCCCCACGCCCACCTGGTGGGAGGAATTAAGTGGCAGATCAGAGCAGGAGTACAGAGACTGCTGAAGATTTGCATCAGGTCCCGGTTGGTGGTTCTTGGGGAAGGAGGAGTGCTGGGGTGGCAGAGCTGGCTGTGTAGAAATAGCTCTGAAATCAACAGTGCATTCCCCCAAGCTTGGAACATAGTACTCTTCACTCTACAAGCAGTCATACCCCGCTGAAAAACTCAAGGGTCAAATAAGTTGGCTGGGAACATGGCCAGGCAGCGAAAATGCACCCAGATTCAGTCTCAGACTTTGGAATCTTTCTTTGGTGACAAAGAAGACCAAAACATACAGCCTAAAGAAGTCAATAAAGTGCAAGAGCCTACAACAAAAGCCTCCAAGAAAAACATGAAATGGTCTCAAGCCATGGAAGAGCTCAAAAAGGATTTGGAAAAGCAAGTTAGAGAAGTAGAGGAAAAATTGGGAAGAGAAATGAGAAGGATGCGAGAAAACCATGAAAAACAAGTCAATGACTTGCTAAAGGAGACCCAAAAAAATACTGAAAAATATACTGAAGAAAACAACACCTTAAAAAATAGACTAAATCAAATGGCAAAAGAGCTCCAAAAAGCCAATGAGGAGAAGAATGCCTTGAAAGGCAGAATTACCCAAATGGAAAGGAAGTCCAAAAGACCACTGAAGAAGATACTACCTTGAAAATTAAATTGGAACAAGTGGAAGCTAGTGACTTTATGAGAAATGAAGATATTATAAAACAGAACCAAAGGAATGAAAAAAGTGGAAGACAATGTGAAATATCTCATTGGAAAACCACTGACCTGGAAAATAGATCCAGGAGAGATAATTTAAAAATTATTGGACTACCTGAAAGCCATGATCAAAAAAAGAGCCTAGATACCATCTTTCAAGAAATTATCAAGGAGAACTGCCCTGATATTCTAGAGCCACAGGGCAAAATAGAAATTGAAAGAATCCACAGATCGCCTCCTCAAACAGATCCCAAAAAGAAATCTCCTAGGAATATTGTCACCAAATTCCAGAGCTCCCAGGTCAAGGGGAAAATATTGCAAGCAGCCAAAAAGAAACAATTTGAGTTTTGTGGAAACACAATCAGAATAACACAAGATCTAGCAGCTTCTACATTAAGAGATCGAAGGACTTGGAATATGATATTCTGGAGGTCAATGGAGCTAGGATTAAAACCAAGAATCACCTACCCAGCAAAACTGAGTATCATGCTCCAAGGCAAAATATGGACTTTCAATAAAATAGAGGACTTTCAAGCTTTCTCAGTGAAAAGACCAGAGCTGAATAGAAAATCTGACTTTCAAACACAAGAATCAAGAGAAGCATGAAAAGATAATCAAGAAAAAGAAATCATAAGGGACTTACTAAAGTTGAACCATTTTGTTTACATTCCTACATGGAAAGATGACGTGTATGATTCACGAGACCTCAGTATTAGGGTAGCTGAAGGGAATATGCATATATATATGTTTATGTATATATATCTATATGTGAGTGTGTATGTATGTATATATGTATGTGTATATATAGAGAGAGCAGGCACAGGGCGAGTTGAAGATGAAGGGAAGATACCGAAAAGAAATAAAATCAAATTAAGGGATGAGAGAGGAATATATTGAGAGAGGGAGATAGGGAGAGATAGAATGGGGTAAATTATCTCGCATAAAAGTGGCAAGAAAAAGCAGTTCTGTAGGAAGAGAAGAGAAGGCAGGTGAGGGGGAATGAGTGAATCTTGCTCTCTTCAGATTTGAACTGAGGAGGAAATACCATACATGCTCAATTTGGTATATTAACCCACAGAAAAGGAGGAAGAAGATAAAAAAAGGGTGGGATGATAGAAGGGAGGGCAGATGGGGGTGGAGGTAATCAAAAACAAACACTTTCGAAAAGGGACAGGGTCAAGGGAGAAAATTCAATAAAGGGGGATAGGTTAGGAAGAAGCAAAATACAGTTAGTCTTTCACAACATGAGTATTGTGGAAGGGTTATACACAATGATACGCATGTGCCCCATGTTGAATTGCTTGACTTCTTAGGGAGGGTGGGTGGAAAGGGAAGAGGGGAAAGAATTTGGAACTCAAAGTTTTAAAAACAGATGTTCAAAAACAAAAAAAGTTTTTGCATGCAACTAGAAAATAAGATACACAGGCAATGGGGCATAGAAATTCATCTTGCCCTACAAGAAAGGAAGGGAAAAAGGAATGGGAAGGGAGTGGCGTGACAGAAGGGAGGGCTGCCTGGGGAACAGGGCAACCAGAACATATGCCATCTTGGAGTGGGGGGGGGGGGTAGAAATGGGGAGAAAATTTGTAATTCAAACTCTCGTGAAAATCAATGCTGAAAACTAAATATATTAAATAAAAAAAAAATAAAAAGAAAAACAAGTGGACTCGTTGGTGGAGGTGGTCCTCCAGAACCCCAGAGGCCTTGACCTTCTTTTTCTCAAGCAGGGTGGCCTATGTGTGGCCCTGGGAGAGGCTTGTTGTTTCTACGCTAACAACTCTGGGGTGGTGCAGGAAAGCCTGAGGTTGGTATGCCAAAATATTGCCAATAGACAAAGGGAGCTGGAAAACTCTGAGAACTGGTATCAGTCCCTGTTCCATATATCCCCTTGGCTTACTACCCTGGTGAGGACCCTAGCTCGCCCCCTCCTCCTCCTCATTATAGCTCTGGTTGTGGGCCCCTGCCTCATTAATTGTTTTCTGCAATTTGTCAAGTCCTGCATAAACTCTGTTAAACTGCTATTGATTAGGGATCTCCATTACCGATTTGCAAATCCCAGTCCCCCTGATTCTTGTGAGAGATACCCTGAGAATGTGTCAAGGAATTGACACACTTTGAAAAACAAAGTGGGGAATGTTATGCCCTGCCCCACCCCGCTCCAGTTTCTCCATCTTGCCCCAGGTCACCCCACTGTTTGTACTCCCATCTCCACGGACCCCACTCTTTGTGTTCCCTTCTCCACGGAAATAATCCTGCCTCAGCTTGTCCTACTGTTTGTGTTCCCATTTCCACGGAAATCAAATTGTGTTCTTTCCCTTTAAGTACCCTCTCTCTTCCCCAGCTCAGGGCTGTTCTATTTGAGTAATTACTCCGAACAGTGGCCCGCTTGAATAAATCCACATCCAAATTTATATCCAGGTCTCGCTCACTTTTTTTCAGCACAATACCCCTTCCACCCAGGAATAGGCAGATGAGAACAATTTTTTCAAACGTCCATGAAGGTGGCTGAAGCAGGCTCTGTGGAGGGCTTCGAGCTTGGGTAGACATGGAAGATGCCAAAGTCATCCACTGCATCCCCAGCCATCCCCAGTCCAAGCTGCCTAGGGTCCCCAACTCTAAGACTTCCTACCTCTGAAAGCCATTCCCCATTCATTACATTCATAAGCCACAGTTGGGGGAGAGATAAACTCTGCTTCTCCCCCTGTAGCCAGAATGGACTTTGTTTTCTTTGAATGACTCAGCTCGCCTCGTTGAGCTTCCCTGGACGCTGGGGCTTGCTCTTCAAGCTGTCCTCTCCCCTCTTATAGAGTTTTTGACATCATCAAGCACCGCCTGAACGACCAGGGCCGATTGGTTCTTGACTTGGCCCCTCCCCTTGCGTAGTAAAATCCTATTTGCACTGGGTACATTCATAAGGTTTCTCTCCAGTGTGGATTCTCTGATGTTTAGTAAAAGAGGACTTCTGTTTAAAAGCCTTTCTACACTGGGTACATTCATAAGGCTTCTCTCCAGTGAAGATTCTCTGATGTACAATAAGAAAGACCTTCTGTGGTAAGAGTCTTTCCACATTGATTACATTCATAAGGTTTCCCTCCAGTGTGGATCCTCTGATGCTTAACAAGGACATTCCTATATATGCAAAAACCTTTCCACATTGATTACATTAATACGGTTTCTCTCCAGTTTGGATTCCTCTAACAAGACTGTGTTTAGATGTAAAAGTCTTTTCACATTGATTACATTTTTAAGGTTTCTCTCCAGTGTGGATTCTTCTATGCCTAACAAGACTGTGTTTACATGTAAAAGTCTTTCCACATTCATTACATTCATAAGGTTTCTCTCCTGTGTGGATTCTTTCATGTGTAACAAGACCACGTTTCCATGTAAAAGTCTTTCCACATTGATTACATTCGTAAGGTTTCTCTCCAATGTGGATTCTTCTATGTCTAACAAGACTGCGCTTACCTGTAAAACTCTTTCCACATTGATTACATTCATAAGGTTTCTCTCCAGTGTGGATTCTCTGATGTGTAACAAGACTCCGCTTATTTGTAAAAGTCTTTCCACACTGACCACAGTCATATGGTTTCTCTCCAGTGTGTGTTCTCAGGTGTCTATTAAGAGAAACCTTCAGTCTAAAAGTCTTTCCACATTGATTACATTCATAAGGTTTCTCTCCAGTGTGGATTCTTCTATGTCTAACAAGACTGTGCTTATCTGTAAAAGCCTTTCTACATTGACTACAATCATAAAGATTCTCTCCAGTGTGGATCCTCTGATGTTTAACAAGGCCATCCTTATATACAAAAGTCTTTCCACATTGATTACATTCATAAGGTTTCTCTCCAGTGTGGATTCTCTGATGTGTAATAAGATTTCCCCTCCATTTAAAAGCTTTTCCACATTGATTGCATTTATAAGGTTTCTCTCCAGTGTGGATTCTGTGATGTTCAGTAAGAGAGGCCTTCCGTGTAAAAGTCTTTCTGCACTGGGAACATTCATAAGGTTTCTTTCCAGTGTGGATTCTTCTATGTATAAGAAGACGGTACTTATGTGTAAAAGTCTTTCCACATTGATTACAATCAAACGATTTCTCTCCAGTGTGGATTCTTTCATGTTTAACAAGAACACCTTTCCGTGCAAAAGCCTTTCCACATTGACTACATTCATAAGGTTTCTCTCCAGTGTGGGTTCTCTGATGTATGTTAAGAGTAGTGCTCCTTATAAATGCCTTTCCACATTCATTACATTTATAAGGTTTCTCTCCATTGTGCATCCTCTGATGTTCAACAAGACTGCCCTTCCATCTATAAGTCTTTCCACAATGATAACATTTATAAGGCTTCTCTCCAGTGTGGATTTTCTGATGTGCAGTAAGACATTCCTGCCATTTAAAACTTTTTCCACATTGATTACATTCATATGGTTTCACTTCATTGTGGATTCTCTGATGTACAGTAACACTGTTCCGTGATTTAAAAGCTTTTCCACATTGATTACATTCATAAGGTTTCTCTGCAGTGTGTGTTCTCTGATGTGAAATAAGACATCCCTTCTCTCTAAAAGCATTTCCACACTGATTACATTCATAAGGTTTTTCTGCAAGGTGGATTCTTCTATGCATAAGAAGACTGTACTTACATGTAAAAGTCTTTCCACATTGATTACAGTCATACAGTTTCTCTCCAGTTTGGATAATCTCAGGTGTTTTGCAGACTTCTCTCCAATTGAAGGCAGAGGGACCATCACTCATGAATCTTTGCTTGGGAGTTACTGCCACAGAGAGGCTTAGCTCTGTAGCAGCTTCCTTCATTTCCAGGCTAATCTCTCCATCTTAAAAAAACAAACAAATGAACACTAAAACAAATAGACACTATACTTACAAACATACATATTTATATCCCCTTTGGACCACAGGCAGAACAAAATCTCAGTTACTCTCTATTTCCAAGGTAAAGAGAAACATCTCAAAAGGCAAGAAACAGTCATTTTAAAATGCCCTTAGCTCACATCTCAAAGATGATTCAATTTCCAAAGAGCTTCATGCATAAACTGACAGTGGATCTCACAAAAACCTTGTGACACAGGCAGGGCCATCATTCTCATCACATTCACAACTCAGACCCACACCAGGAGCTCAGAATGGCTGAGTGATTTGACACAAATCCGAGCAGTTGGGACTAGAATCCAAATGCTGAGAATGGGTCCACTCTGTCCATAGTACATGACAAATTATCTCCACTTTCAATCTTTCTCTTTCTCTTTCATTGTCAGCACTTTCAATCCTTCCTTTATAGATACAATGGCATTTGGTGCACATGTACTAAATATTCAAATTATTTCATGGTCTATTCTACCAGTAACCATAACCTAAGTTCCCTGGGGATCACTCTGAATCTTATTTTTTCTGATAGATTATCACAGTTCACATACAGAATACCAAAACTTTTCTGTATTTACCTGGGGCATGAGGGCTTTTGTTCTGACCCACCAATTTCTTGAGATAGCCATTACTTATTTCTTTTTAAAAATTATCTTTAAATGGCTCTGCTCACTAAAACAAAATGAAAAGCTTTCCATAAAACACAATTTCTAAAAAAAAGTGCACCGCATTGCCCAGGTCTGAAATATGTGTCTGATACAGGAATTGGAGTGTATCACCTTTTGGTCCAGAATTGGATGGCATGTTGCATTCCTGGTCTTCTTGCACCCCTTCCCCTTTAAATATTAACAAACCCCTTGAAAGATGGAGGCAATTGTCCAAGGGATTTGAGCTAAAAAGTTGTCAGTGGTACCGTAAGCGGTAAATAAGTGTCCAATTTGATTACAAAGATATTTATCTACTTGGACAGGAAGTATGTCCATTTTCCACATTAACAGGTATGTTTTGCAGTGATTCCAAACTATCATGATCAGGAATGTATGGCTTTTGGGAATCGTGCAGTGAGTACCTCAAACTCTGACTGCTTCTGGCCAAGTACAACAGATTCTTTTAGTTTCTCAACTTGACATCAAATTGTTTCCAAACTTCCAGGAAGGTTACACATTCGTGTGCAAATGGTCACTGGCATGCAAAGACCCTTGGTGGCTGTCTATGACTATACTGGAGTAGTTTTCTCCTTCTTTTTCTACCTTGTAACCACATCTCATCAAACATGAAATCATCAGATCAAGATCTCACCTGGGTTTCTATTCTCATAGCAGTGAGAGCAGGTTATTGAAAAACCACCACCAACAGGCATGCACAGTGGAGTCCATCACGAAACTGTAACGGACCACCACAAAAGTGCTACAAAAACAGACCTTAAAAGTGCCACTAACCGTAAGGTTGTTTTCTAATTTGAACTTCTGCTCTATTCATGGCACTCTTCTTCTATCTGGCAGTTTCTCAATGGACTTTGTTGGCAACATATGTCAGTCATTCAGTAGTTTTAGTGAATGTGTAGCCACTTTACCAGTGGCAGCAATAACAAACTTATGTCTGAGGAAATCCTATCCTTCCAAAGTTTGTTTTGTATATAAACATTAATTTAATAAAACAACAAAGCAATATTTGCAACTGACCTTTGACCATATTTGTCATTTAATGTAGTACTTGCCAAGAGCCCATAGGAAAACTAAATTTTAAAATAGTAATTAGCAATTCCATGTGAGTGGTTAGAGTTAAAAAAATGAATTTCCAAGGCCTGGAAGGAGCTTGTCAAAGTCACCTTGCATTTCGCACCTCATCCATGAGTGAGCATTTTCAACATATTGTGTTTAAAAAATGAGAATATAAATCATGGTACAGTGGACAGAATGCTGGGCCTTGAATCAGGAAGACCTGAATTCCAATGCCACCTCAGAAACTTGCCAGTCGGGTGACCCTAGGAAAGTCAGAAGACCTCCGTTTGTCTCAGATTTTTTCACCTGTAAAATGGTCATAATTATAACCTCTATTCCCTAGCATTCTTATGAGCACAAAAAGAGACAAGATTTATACAGTGCAGGACACATAGTAGCTGCTGTATAGATGCTAGCTAACACTTTCATTTGATTTCGACTGTGTCCTCCACAATTCTGCTCTCCTTTTTTTCTTTTCTTTTTCTTTTTTTTTTTTTGGAAGGGGGAAGGCAGGGCAATTGGGGTTAAATGACTTGCCAAGGTCACACAGCTAGTAAATGTGTCAAGTGTCTGAGGCTGGATTTGAACTCAGGTCCTGCTGACTCCAGGACTGGTGCTCTACTCACTATGCCACCTAGCTGCCTCTCTGCTCTCCTTCTTAAACCTGTATTCTTGTCACTCGCTTTATTCTCCTATGTCCTTGGGGAACTAAATGTATTTCCATTCTAAAACACTCACTTTCCTTTGTATCAGGATTAGTTTGTAAACTAGATTCTGAGCTCTGTGACAGCAGACACTGTCTTTTGCCTTCCTTTGTAACCTCATGGCTTACCATAGTGCCTATAAGAGAAAGCATTTAATCTGTGTTTCCTGATTCTCTGCCCAGGGCCAGGGCTAACAGCAGTCCCAACCTCTACCTCCCTGCATTCTGGTCTCTCCCCTAGTTGATGAATGCATGTTCAGGCCTCAGTCCAGTTTCTGTCCCTTTCTTGTACTCCATCACCTCCAAGTAGTTCCCTTAGTTGAGAATCTAACCTTGATGGAACCAGACCAGAACCAATATTGAAGAATACAGAGGCTTCTTTCTAGGCTCCTGAAGGGTCTCCTGCTGAAGGACACCTCTGGGTCTCTAAGTCCCAGCTCTCTCAACTGATGTGGTGGTCACCTACATGAACCTGGCCAATGACTCTCCAAGAATGGAGGCAGAGATTAGCCATAGAGATTAGGAAAGGGACTTGGGCTGGTGATTTATGCAAAGTCTAGCCTTGGAAGACTCCTGAATAAGGCAACAGCCATCTCTCCTCCTCAGGTGCTGCTAAATGTGCAGAGAGAAAATCATGAAACCAGGCTGTCAGATCTACCACCAATTTTGGCTACACAATCTGAGCTGGGCCCTCACTGGGGCAGGGCATTCCTTTGCCATCTCCCTGACTGACTCCCTGTGCCACTCACCACAGCAGCTCTTCCAAATCTTTTCATTCATCCTCAACCCTCCATCATGGCTTGCTACCACTCCCCTCCCAACCACTCAAAAAACTAGTCATTTATCAAGGGCTTTCTTATCTTCCTCATCTCACATAAATCAGAAGTCTTCTCTACTTTTGACCCCCATATCACATGGAAATATTATTCTTCTGCCTGCTAAAGAAAAGACCCTTACATGTGCCAATGATCTCACTCTGCCTCTGTATATTCCTCCTCTAGCATCTCCTTTTTTGTCACCAATTTTCACTCTCTCCCACACTGATGACTCTTTCCCTATAACCACAAATAAAATCATTTCTCTCTAATCCTTAAAACACTCTCACTTGACCCATGCGCCCCCATGAGATGGTGTCCAATATCCTTCCTCCATTTTCTGACTAAACAGTTAGTCATCTACATTTCCATTTCGTGTCTCCAACTCCTTTCCCTGGCTTTCTTTGGAACTCTCGCTCTTTTCTTTTTTTCTACCTTTCCACACCACCCAAGATATCGTGACAATTAGACACAAATAATTATATCCACGTATAATTATTCTAGGCGTATTTCTATTTATCAGGTCTTCCTCTGTCTATGCATGGCATCTTTCTTCATTTGACCTTTATACTTAATCTGGGTATTTATAATAGCAAAAAAGAAAGAAATGAAACTTTCTGCAAGCTACCTACCTCTGAAATGTATTGTTCCAGTGAAACACATCTCCCAAAGGCACCAGTAATCTAAAATTGCTATTTCTTAATAGCTATTCACCTGTGGCTATTTCTTAATCCTAATCCTTCTTTACTTCTCTGCAGGCTCTGACACGCTCAGTCTCTACCTTCTTTTTGATCGTCCCCTCCCTAGACTTTAGCAACATTACTCTCTCCTCGTTCTCCTTCTACCATATCCAAAAGGAAACTCATTCTCTTTCCTCCAACCCTCCCATCTTCTTCCATTCCTAATGCTATCCAAGGCATCCTCCCAACAGTTCAGGCTCAGAAATGAAATGTCATGCCCTCCACATCAACTCCCACACACTCACACGCCTGACACCCATGTTCAATCTCTTGTAGAGTCCTCTTGATTCCACCTCTGTGGCATCATTCCATAGATCCCATTCTATCTCCATATTGTCATGTTCTTGGTTCAGACCCCTGCCACCCCATACCTCAGAGACTGTCAGAGTCTGCTGGTTGGTCCAGCTGCCTCAATTGTCCGTTCAGTCCCATCTAATCCTCCATCCAGTTATCAAGTGTGTCTTCCTTCAGCTCTTACCTGACCAGGTCATGATGTATTCAACAGCCTCCAGTGGCTCCCCAGCAAAATATGAAATATAAAACCCTGTCTAGGGCTGTGAAAGCACTTCATTTCCTAATGCTCACTTACTTTTCCAGTCTTCTTTCTCCCACCCTCCTTTCCATCGTATATGTTGTAATCCATTTGTTTGGACCTCCTTTCTGTTGCAGTGATAGGTCACTACCACTTCAGACTCTGTGGGGTTTTGTTGCCATCCCTCTTGCTTAGAATGTTCTTGCTGAATCCCCAGCTAGAGCTCAACTCCCCCAGTAAGCCTTTCCCTTAAATTCAGGGCCTTCCCTCTCCTGACTAGCTCCAATTTATCCTGTCCCAGTGGGTTTCTACGCAGTTGTTGGCATGCTCTCTGCCCCAGCAGACTGTGAGCTCCATGGAAGCAGGGGACATCTCTTGCATTGAGTTATGTGCTCAGTCCTTTCTACAGGGTCTGGAACAGAGCAAGCACTTAGAAGCTGGTTGACTCAAAGAAGGACTAGGAAAAAGCTCATATAGGAGAACCCAATCCCCTTTACTACTCTCAGGAGACTTCCATGCCCCCAAATTCCAAACAACTTTTTTTGGGTCATATATTTATCCCTGGAAGGAAGGTGAAAGGCCATAGAGTCCAAACCCTTCTTATTACTATTGGAGAAACTGAGGCTCAGTGGTTCAGTGACTGACCCATGAAGCTGCTGCTGAGAAATATCTGAAAAAGAATTCCAAGTCAGGCCTTCCTGCCCCCAGATCTACCACTTGCTTCACCACAAGAACAAATAGCAGCCTCTTGTAATCCCACCTCTCATATATCTGCCTTCACTCACTCACCTGGACAGCAGCTCCTCAGGCCTTCTTGCTCCAGCATCCATGGGCCTTCCCTTTGCTCAAAGGAAGAGATCATGTCTTCTCTGGGAACTGGCAGCCCTGGGCATGGGAAGTCAGATAAGGATGAGCATGGAGACAAACTTGGCCTTTAGTTCTCTTTAGGGAAATGTGTTCAGACCCAGAGCTGCTCCACTGTGAGATTTACACACATGAGCCTGTTCTCACCCATTAGTGATTACAATGCAGGTAACCCAAAGCACGGTGTGCCCCATTATCCTTTTGTACAACCTGCTGTGAGAAAGAGCCAAACCTCTGCCCCCCATCCTGTCGAGTCCCATTCTCATAGAAACTTCTAAATCCAATGCAGGCTACAAAGGCTTATTATGCAAGACTAGCCTCAAGCGCCAGAAGGAGGATCCTTGACCACCCACCTTCTGCACTGTACCCCTCCCCTGTTCCTCACTCCGTGAAACCTGTAGAAGCCTTGTGTACTGCTCATTTGGGGTATATTTGCATCATCAGGTGAGAGTCTCCTGTTGGCAAACTCAAGAAACCCTAGTTGGTCCAAATTCCATTTTTTGGCCAGTCCCTTATTCCTTGCAATGCTAAGGTCATGTATGCAAGGACCTTAGGGTAGTTCCAAGGCCTCCTGAAGGATGGTCTGATAACCTTGCTTTTCTGAGCTTTGGGGAAAGTTGGGGGACAAGATCAGGAAGCCAGTTTGGAGTCAGAAAATCTGTTTGTTTGGTGCACCTTCTTTATAGAAGGTTGGACTCATTGCATGGACTTTCCATTCTCTAGAAATTAGAGGCAGCTGATGGTGCTGTGGAGACAGCCCTGGGCCTAGAGTGTGGCATGCCAGGGTCTGAATCCAGCCTCAGACAGTTACTTAGCTGTGTGCCACAGGACAAGTCACATAAACTCCATTTGCCTCAGTTTCCACAACTGTCAAATGGGGAGAATAATATCACCTAATTGTGAGGATAAAGTGACATAATATTGTAAAGAAAGCCCCAGGCCCAGCACCTGGCAAATACTAAGTGAGAATAAATGCTTCTTCCCTTCCCTTCCTTTCCCACCATCTGTGCTGGAATTTCAGGGCAATGGGAAGGAAGATTAAGGACAAACTCACTACACGAGGGACAAGTAGAAATTGGGAGCTACAAAGTGATGCTGTTAAAAAGAAGAATATTCCAGATCCCAGACCCATCCCAGAGAGGACAGGCTTGTAAGGAAAAGCCTCCTGAGCAGCTTTCAGAGCCTTGGCAGACACAATTCATGGCCAGGTGGGGGTTAGGCCAAATGACCCCTGACATTAGTTCCAGGTCTGAGATTCTTCCACACTAATTTGAAGCTGCCTAGAAGAGGTGAGAGACAGCTTCAGGAGCAACAAGGAAATCCTCAGGTTCCTGTCACACAATGCACAGACTTTTATAGGAAACTCCAGCAGGATAGGAGACCAACACTGTTCTCTCTGTAATAACTGATCAGTGCTCCAAACCCTGTGCACCAGGGGATGAAGATATTCATTTGATGGCAGACTCAGCATTACCAGAGGAAGTGTCCTTACCCAGGGAGAGCAGGTTCCGGGCATTCTCCAGCATGACCCCCTTGTACAACTCCTTCTGAGCATGGTCCAAGAGGCCCCACTCATCCTGGGTGAAGTCCACAGTCACGTCCTTGAATGTCACCAACCCCTAAATCAGTAAAAGTCACAGGATGTAGAGCTGAAGGACACTTCACATTTAAATAATCCAATCCTCATTAAATTTACAGAACAAAAGTGAAGCCCAGAGAAAGGATTAGCTGAAAAGTCAGACCCTTTATGAGAATCAGAGTCAACCTCTAAAACCAGTCATTAAGAGGCCAACTGGGTTTTCAGAAAAGCATTTTCCATGATCAGTTGGAATAAAACTGAAGAGTATTTTCCTCTGAAATGCATCTTCCTGTGGAATCAGGGAGAGAGTTTGTGTTTGATCAGTGAGGAAGGTGGACGTATAGGAGAGCATGAGAGAGGGTGATGGGTAATATCTTCCTCATCAGAACTGACATAAGTGATTTACGATTTTTTAAAACACTATTTTTTTAATCTCTTATATGCATATCCATGGCAAACTCTAGAATTTATTTCATTTCATGTTGAATGGAGATGTAGGAAGATTCACTTAAATCCAAAGGACACAGAGACCAAAGCAGAGAACTTGTGGATCAGAGGAAGGGAAACCCCAGGCCAAATTAAAATATTATATTTAAATACATATGACTATCAACACACATGCACATGAATGTATGACAACACTTTATATAACAAACAAACCTCATATGCACAAAATAATCTGCATTTCATTTCCTCCACAAGAATGTGTACTACTTAGAATTAGGAATTAGATTTTCCCTTTTCTTTTAAAAAAAAATTATTTAAAATTCAGGGAACAGAAGAAGCATTTCTGTAAGAGTACAATAAAAAAGATGATTGCTCACAAAACTGCAAATCTCCCATGTATGACGTGGTATTCCTTGAAATGTACAGAAATTATCGTGGAAAATTCTTTTCTTTCTCTCTGCCCTTACCCCAACCCTAGGGATGGCTACAATGTGTATGCACACACACAGACATATATACATGGAACATTATTCCATACATACCACCGTTTGTCAGTTCTTTCTCTGGATACAGATAGCGTCACTCTTTACACGCCCTTTATTTTTCATTTGTGTCCTTAGAATAGTCAAAATGACTCATGTGCTCAAACTCTTCTGAACACAATATTGCTGTCACTGTATACAACGTTCTCTTCATTCTGCTCACTTTGCTCTTAGACGCTTTGTGCAAGTCTTTCCAGGCCGTTCTAAGATCACTGAGCTCATCCTTTCTTACAGCACAGTAGCATTCCATCACAACCACACACCACAACCCATTCAGCCTTTCCACTAATGATGGGGATCCCTGCACTTTCCAGGTCTTTGTCACCAACAAGCAAGTTGCTGTCAACATCTCAATCACATTCAAAGTCACAATTGCTGTCTGTGAATTTCTTTCCATCTCATTTTTACTCATGATTTTCCTTTCTGCCCTCTCTTTTTACCCTATTGCTTTTACTTTATCTTCTCCCCCCACCTTCCTACCCTCCAATTCACCCAAACCTCCAAGAGTCACCCATTTCCTTTCCCCCAATTTTAGCCCACAAGGTCTCCAAAAGTCCCCCACCTCTCCCTGACCCTCCTAAATCCCAGGCCACACACCCCTCTGAAAAGTCCCTCCCCCATCCTGTTCCCCAATTTTCTCACCTCTCTACATGTTCAGAAGACTTCCATACCCTGTGACATATACATGAGGCTTCCTTTTCAACCCAGATGAGAGTATGGTTCCAGCCTTAGCAGCCCTCCACCCCTACTTGCTTCCTCTCTATGAAGTCTTTTTTTCACTCTCTCTTTCTCCAATATCATTTTTCCCTTTCGACTTTCCCTACACAGGTTTGTTTTTTAATCATCACCCCATCATACAGAACTCAGCCACCACCTGTCCTTCAAACTACCTCAGGAAT
The DNA here is from genome assembly GCF_011100635.1 of Trichosurus vulpecula. Lineage (NCBI taxonomy): Eukaryota > Metazoa > Chordata > Mammalia > Diprotodontia > Phalangeridae > Trichosurus > Trichosurus vulpecula. The sequence continues at coordinate 2,459,879 of NC_050573.1, forward strand.
GATGACAGTTATAAGAATACTGATATCTTTTTCATATATAAATGATACTAAAACAGTTTGACCTTCATGGGGGCCCAATAATCAGGCTTTAATGATTTCCTGATATTTCTTCTGGATATTTAATATCAAATTTTCCAATGAGTTTTGCTCTTCTTGTTCCAAACCTGACAGTCTCTCAATTCATCAAACAGTCATTTTTTTCCCATTCAGGATCATACTCACTTTGCTGGGTAAGTTATTCTTGAGTGCAACCATAGCTCCTTTGTTCTTTGAAATCTAATGTCCCCAAGCCTTCAGTCTTTGAGAGTGGAATCTGCCAGTTCTTGGGAAATCCTAACTAGATTTCCACTTTATTGAAATGCTTTCTTTTTCTTGTTGTTTACAAGATTTTCTCCTTACCCTGGGAGTTTTGAAACTTGGCTATGACATTCATGTAAGTTTTCCTCTTGGCATCTCTTTCAGGTGGTGAACAGTAGAAGTTTTTCTATTCTGCTTTCCCTCTTGTTCTAGAACTGAAAGGGCACTTTTCCTTAACAATTTCTAATTAATAAGTGATATGTCCTAAAGAAAATTCAGTGAAAAGTCTGTGTGAAGCTGACAGTTGCAGGGCATTCTGGGGGAAAGCATTTAATGTGATCACTTGAGAGAGAACAAAGTTAAAGCAAAGATCTAGTTTGTTTCCTCAATGGCTGAAATAAATAAAGTCTGATCTGGAAGAGGATTCTAAAGACCTATTCACTGGAATTGTTGATTTGTAAGAGATGCCCTCCAGCCAATGTTGTAACACTGAGGGCTGCAGGTTACTCCACAGATGATGTGTCATAGCCAAGACAGCTCATGCCTTTCCTTTCTGATTGCTTTCATTTGTCTATGATGTACATTCCTTAATTATAAAATTAATTACCTAGAAATAAAAGTAACTATGATGGAGAAGGGCAAGCTAGGTGGCAGAGTGGACAGAGCACTGGGCTTGGCATCAGGAAGATACCATCTTCATAAGTTCAAATCTTGCCTCAGAAATTACCAGCTGTGTGACCCTGGACAAGTCACTGAACCCTGCTGGCCTCACTTTCCTCATTTGCAAAATTAACTGGAGAAGGAAAAGGCAAACCACTCCAGTATCTTTGTCAAGAAAAATCTCAAACAGTTTATAAAGTCCTGAACATGAGTGAACAAGAATCAGGTAGTGAGGGGGTTCCTTCATAGGCTAAAAATAAAAGCAATATTTAATTAATCTGGGATTTGTTTGAGCTATTTCATCAGAAAAATTTTGCCAGTTTCTTTATGAGAATTAAGTGACCTACACATCCAAGGAGAATTATAGAAACTTGGCAGAATAAGAGTCAAGAGGAGGAGTAAGAGGCCTACTGATGGACCATATAAAGGAGGTGACCAGGTTTGAGAATATGAGATAAATGATTTATTGAGGACCCCTACTCAAACAGCATTAGTCAGTTCATTAGGATTTTATAAGGGGTAATGATTGTTGTAATGCTTTTAGTATATTCATCTCATCAGTCCCCAAATACCAGGTCTAAGAATAAGCAATGTATTAATGCATACTTTGTACAAGTCACAGAGGAATATGGATTCCAATAGAAGGGCCCCAGAATAGGACTCCAACTTAAATGCAGTAATAGCGAAAGCAGGAGTGTGTGTGTGTGTGCGCGTGTGTGTGTGTGTGTATGTGTGTATGTGTGTAACTGTCTGGGGTAAAATCACAAGCTCTCTTTATGACACATTGAATTTCAGATGTCTATTGGTCACGCAGTTTGAGATATCTCTTAAGAAATTAGACATACAAGACTGCAGGTCAGCAGAGAGACTGAGGCAGGAAGGGTCCATTTGAGAACTATCAGCACAGAGATAGTGATGACATGGATGGCAGCTGATGAAATCACCAAGGAAAGTAGTATAGAGGGAAAAGGGAAGAGGACCAAGGACACCTATGGTCAGAGGGTTTGATCTCAGGAAGATGCAGAAAAGATAGACAAGTAGTCAGACAGGTCAGAAGAAAACCAGGAGAGAGTGGGGTCCTAAAAGCCTAGGGGGAAGAGAGTATCATGGAGGAAAGAGGGATCACCAGGGTCAGAGGCTGGAGAGAGGTCAAGGAGAATGAGGATGGAGGTCACCTCTGTGGTCTCAAAAAGAGAAGAGCACAGAAGAGTAGGTGAGGGGGAGGGAGCTTTGAAGGTGAGAGGGGGAAAGGCACATCACACCTGGGCATGAGGGGAGCATAGTCCATCATAGGCTGTACCAGTCCAGACTGGGCCGTAGAAAGAAATCAGCGGTGGCTGAGGCAGCTTGCGGCCCTATCAGCCCACACATGGTAAAGGGTCAGATAACTGGTTAGAAGGAGATTACAGGGGTCCTTTTGCTGGCAGTGGCATACTTGGATCTGGGTCCCAGCCCTGGATGGCAATCCCAGTGTGAGGAGGAGCACACCAGAGCTTGGAACTGCTAGGGAGTGGGACCCCTCCTCATAGCTCCAGGGCAGAAAAGAATACTTGTGGTCACTCACAGGCCAGGAGAGAAGTCAACACACCCCTCCTTAGCTCCTACCACCTTGGCAGAACTGTAAACTTACACTGAGCCCTCCACCCTGAGAGCAGAGCCCCACTTTAGGAATGAGTTTAAAGTCAAGGAAGGCTAGAAAAATGAGCAAAGAACAGAAAAATTCTGACTATAGAAAGTTACGATGGTGACAAGGAAGATCAAAACACAAGCTAAGAGGACACCAACCAAACTCCAAACTCTTACATGCAAAGCCTCAAAGAGTAATTGGAATTGTGTAAGGAGTTGGTGCCGACCCCGTGGCTGCTTGGACCCTAGGGCTTGGCCTGTTTCCTGGGTAAAACCAGACAGGCTGAGTAGGAGTTGGAACGGCAAACACCCGAAGGAAGGACTTCAGTCCTTAACAGCCCCCCTCCCTCATAGTCACCCTTCTCATGCAGGCAGAGTCCATTCAAAAGGGACTCACAAGCCCAGGAGGAATCCAGCTGGCCACTAGCTAATGCTCTTGCACCAGGGCCTAACACAACAATGCTTTGATACTTTACTTACTGGAACATCTTTGATACTTTACAAGGGCATCCTGCCCCGTGCTTCACATAGCTCATACAGCTCTGATATCAGGGGGCTACATGCCTGAGCCTTCCCATGCCTCTTTAGATACTGTAGAACAGTACCCCCCTCTTTTGTTCCCATACCCCTATGGAAACTACATTACTACAGCCCTAGTTTTTCCCATATCATAGTTTACAACAATCCAGCTTCTTCCCACCCGATATTGATCTTCCCATGCTCTCATCCCCTTACCCCTTGAACACCTGTTTCTGCTTATGTAGTGCAAAACCCTATAAAACTGGATAATGTCTCCCAATAAATTGGAGTTGTATCCACTTCTGACTGCTGCCTCATCATTGCATACTGAGATTGGGGTTCTTGCTGGTTGGGGACTCCCAACAGAATTGATCTCAGGTCATTGAGGGAAATCCTGAAAATGTACTTTGAGAATCATTTAAGAGATGTAGGGAAAAGATTGGAAATGAGAGAGATGCAAAAAAATCATGAAAAAAAGAATCAAAACATTGGCAAAGGAGGAACAAAAAAAGTACTGAAGGAAAGAACTCCCTAAAATGTAGAATTTGCCACATGGGAAGGAGGTACAAAAGCAAAGTGAAGAAAGTAATTCCTTTAACAATAGAATGGAGACAGTGGAAGCTACTGACTGTACAAACCATCAAGACACAAGCAAGGAAAAGAAAAAAACTGAAGACAATGTCAAATGCCTTTCCAATGATTGGAATGCTCTCAATCCTGACCCTAACCCTAAAGGCCTGCTCTGGGCTTCCTTCAAGTCTCAGCTAAGAAGTCATTTTCTGAAAAAAATTATTTTCCTGGTTCCCCAAATTGTTAGAGTCTTCCCTCTCAGAGTTACCTCCATTTGATACTGTGCAGAGCTTGTTTGGACAAAGCTGCTGACTTGTTGGGGCAGCTGAGTGGCACTGTGGATAGAGACCTGGCCCTGTACTCAGGATGACCCGAGCTGGAGTCTGGCCTCAGATACTAGGTGAGTGACTCTACGCAAGTCAGGCTTAAGTCTGTGTGCCTCAGTTTCCTCATCTGTAAAATAAAGCTGGAGAAGGAAATGGCAAACCACCCCAGGATCTCTGGAAGAACAACCCAAATGGGGTCATGAAGATTCAAAGAGCTGGACAGGACTAAAAAACAACTCAATGACACCCCAGAAATGGTAAATGGGACGGATTCAGGAAGACTGGGGACACTTGGGTGACCTGTTCTGATGAGGGAGAACTTGAAAACAAATGCGGGAGGGCAGCAATGTGGGGAGGGGGGAGTCAGTGCTTCACATACCAAAGAACCAGGGAATCAGTTTAAGGCAGAGGAGCAGAGAGCAGGGCAGTGTTGTTACTACCTGATTCAATTGCATGCCTGTTTTTGTAAAGAAATGCTCCAGGAGGACCACACTGGCAGCTTCACAGACCATCCTCTATGTCTGTGGCAATGGCCTCATTGGCTGATGTCTATGCACAGACTGCACTCACCTGGCGAGGGGGGCTGCTGCTCCCAGGGGCCATTCCTTCTGGCTCCAGGCTCCCTGCTGGGGCCAGGCCTTGGTCCTCTGCAGACTAAGCTGGGCAGGGAGAAAGATCCCAGAGGGGGAGAGGTCTTGCTCTTTTCTTCCTAGGCAGCAGGCTGGCCTACAGGGATGTACAGGGTGAAGCCCCACAGGAGTCACAAAGGCCCTGGCCCTGCCCTCAGGGGAGAGACTCCACCCTACAGAGGGAGGGAGGGAGCAGGGAGGGTCAGGCTTGGAAATGAAGAAGGTGTGAACAAGAAGAATACTTCTTCCCTCTTTTACTCCTCCCCCCACCCCACCTGCCCCTCACATTCTCCCACAGAGACCCAAGAGGCAGAGGGGCCTTGGGATCCCAGATGGGATGACAGCATTCAGAGCCTCAATGGCTCCTCAGTCAGAGCTCTCCCTCCACTTGGTCTTCCCTCCCTGAATTCACTTTCCCTGACTCGCACATACTTTATCTAGACTACAGACTGACTTCTTGATCTAGGAGGGAAGCTAGGGAAGGTTGAGGAGGGGATGGGCTCTTGAATGGAGCCACCAGGGAATGATCTGGGGAATCTTGAGGCTGGGAGACAAAATCCAGTCTCTCATGAAGCCCACTGGCAGGGGACCAGAGGCAGGGGAGCAGGAGACCTGGGGAAGGGGAGCAGGAGTGAGGTCTGGGAGGCAAGACAATCTCACAAAACTTATGGAGGAAGATCAGGGACACTGGAGCGACTGAAGGGCTCCAGGGGGACACTGAGCCTGGGGAAGCAGGATGACTGTGTCCTGAGGTCTAACTAGGGGCTGGGGAGGATTGTTGGGACCTTCTGAGAGAGCTTAGGCTTGGACTCCCCAAAGGGAAAGTGGAGACAGGGAGCCACAGGCCTGGGATCTCACAGGGAACCAGCCTCAGAGCCATGGGTGCAGATAAGGCAGACCAGGAGAGTGCTTTGGTAACTGTGTCCAAGCCTGGGTAGGCAGGTAGAAAGGTAGGATTCTTGGATCTCCAAAGGAGCTGGATCTGAAGGCAAGAGAAGGGAATTTCTAACCAGGTTAGAGATTAGGGGACAGGGAGGCAGGACACGTGGGGCCTCATAGGAAGGCTTCAGGACTCCAGGAACCCTAGGGGCAAAGTCTGAAAAAGTGTTATCCAGTGATAAATCTGGGGAAGTTGAGCCAGGAATTTAGGGAGTGAGGGGGGCGTGTGGAAAAGATCTAGGGACAGGGAGCTCATTCGGCAGCCAGGCTGGGGAGGAAGGTGTGCTCCTGGCAGACCTGGCGGACACTCACCATGTGGTCAGATGAGGAGAAGGAGACTGAATTGCACCGGCAGCCAGGAAATCGGCCGGGGGGGGGGGGGGGGGGGAGCGGGAAGTGCTCCGGCTCAGACCTACCTGGGACCTGCAAGCAGAGAGCTGGCGTCCAGAAGGCGGAGCGATCCCAGATCTAGGGGAAGAAAGGAGAGATTTGAGGTGGACGGAAGGCACAGCAGGCTGGGCTCAAAGACTTCCTGCTTCTTGTCCTGCCCACTCTCGGAAGGTCTTCCTTTTTCCAATAGCACCGCCCTGTCCAGCCCCTGAGGCCCCCCGGAGGGCGAGGCTCTTTCCTCCAATCACTCCCGGGGCTAGACCCAGACTGCCTCCCTTGCCCTCCAAAAAGTGGAAAGCCTTCTCCAGTGCTAGGATCTCCTCCTCAGCCCTAAACTCCTCCCAGGCCTCCAATCTCCACCCAGACCTCCTCCCAAACTCCACCTGGGCCACCACCCACGAGGCTGCCCATCTCTGAGAGCTCCTCCTCTCCAGTGTCTCCACCTCCTCCCGTCCTGCTTTCTTCCTCCTCCGGAGCAGAAAGACTGCCAGGAATAAACTAGCACCTGAGTACCTGAAAGTGATACACCAACCCACAGAAGGGGTGTCATGCTTGGAAATGAAGATGGTCTGAACAGGAAGAGTAGTTTCCTCCTTCTCTTCTGTCTGCCTCCCCTCCCCGTCCTTCTAATGGAGACCCAAGAGGCACAGGGGGCTTTGGGATCCCAGGTGGGATGATACCCATCAGAGCCTCAGTGACCCAGAGTCAGAGTTGCCCCTTCACCTGGTGCTCTGCCCTCCCTGTATTGAGCACCAAGGGTGAGCGACATTCTGTAAGCAGTAGTGGCTGCCCCGCTGGGGACCAACTGGCCAGTGCCAGGTGGACAATGCTGTAAAATTCAGTTTCCACACAGTTGGGGCCATAAGGCCCCAACCTACTCAAAATTTGCTGAGATAAGATACAAAGCTTGACCAGTGAACAATTGTCATACCAATTAAGTTGGGACCTTTTAAAAACTGTTTTAGAATGATAAATTAAGTGTCTTTGATTGAGCCTTACTAAGCCCCAGGCCCAAACCCTTATCTACTAGGTGCTAAGCCCATGTGGGTGTGAAGTCCTCAGGGTCCTAAGGGGAGTTGCTAGGACCAGAGCTAATAATAGGAGCCAAAGTTCTGGTCACTCAGATGACGTTTGATGACATCCAAAGACTGTATAAAAAGAGAGAACAGACCTACTTGCAGGGGCTCTCACTCATTTGAAGAGTGGCGTTTGACTGGAGGAGACTCTGGGCAGCTGTAAAGAGCCCCCCAGCTTGTAAACCCGGATCCTGGGACTTTGTTAAACCCTGGTAACTGTGCAGTGAGATTTGAATCAGAGGAGGTCTGTGTGTTGATGTTTGTAATTTGTTTGTGTTTGCTCTAAAGTTCCGGGTGCTGGCTCTCTCCCCTGAACTAAGTGAATGATATTTATATGTTGGATTGAAATAAGATTGTTAACCCCCTAACATTACTTTCCTCAGTAAAGCAGATCAAAGAAGCTGTGCTGGCAGTGTCCTTGATGTTGGGCTTGCGTTGGTCTTTCACCCCCACAGCAGCTGCCAGCCAAATTGTTGTAGCATCAGTGTATGGAAGGAGCTCACAAACCCCAAAGTTATGGGCCGGCAAACTGGCTCCTGCCTGGCCAGAGTTAACTCCTGGACAGCAACATTGTAGCAACTGCTGGGTAAGGGAAATGGGCACATATGGAATGTTGTAACCTGGAGCGATCCTCACAGATCCTGAATCAGAACAGGGAGCTCCAGTTACTAACCTGTTCTTGCTTAGAGCTCTGTCCTTGCTCTGTACACCATTCTTTCTGAGGATTTGTGCCTACTTCTTGAGAATCAAAAGGGGAAACCCTTCAGCCTCTTGAATAAAACGCTTGAGATGCCAACTGCAGAATTGAGTCTTCTTTATAACAATGCTGCTATTACCTTCTCCCTCCCTCCCTCCTTCCCTTCCTTCTTTCCTTTCTTCCTTCCTTCCTTCCTTCCTTCCTTCCTTCCTTCCTTCCTTCCTTCCTTCCTTCCTTCCTTCCTTCCTTCCTTCCTTTCCTTCCTCCTGAAAGGGTATGATTTAACCCCTCTTAGGTACATAAGATTATACAAACAGAGGCCTTGATTCAATTGCAAAGTTAGCCCCTCTTAATGTGATTCAGTTGCAAATCTGGCACAAGTCTTATCTCCTAAAGTAGAAAGCCCTGGGAACACAAGAGGGAGGTTCCTCCCTGGGTCCTGGCCAAGACCCTGAGAGGGACCACTGTCCTGGAACTAACCACTCCAAGGATGGGCTGTGCTTGGAGACCTTGAAGGGATTGGCCTCCTTTCAGGGCCTTGCATAAGATGCAGCATTTGCCAAAACCTCCTGGCCTGATGCCTTCTTTGTTCCCAGCATTATTTATGCCATAAGATTCGGACCCCAAATTGGAATCTCACCTATGGCAGAGACATCTGTCCTGGGACTTCCGTGAGCGGGATCCTGACGGCTGTACCCTGGGATTCCCCAGCTCTTGTGGTCGGGTGTTGGAGCTTCCCCTCATCAGTGATGACTGTAAATATGTTGATTTTAGTACTGGCCTATGAGATAGTGAGGAGGTGGTTGGTGACCTCTTTGCTTCAGGGGAGGGCCTAATTTACACATGAATTTGAGTGACATGTTTTGGACATCTGAGGCTTTTAGACCACGTGGGTTTAAGTTGTCTCTTTGTGAAGATTTTAGGTCATGTGGGTGAGTCGCATGTGTGACTCACCCTTGTCCCTGAAAAAGATATAACACCAGGAGTTGGCTTTCTCTTTTTCAGAGCTCTTACCCACAACCGTGGTGGTGCGTGACTCTGGGCCAGCCATTGTTATGAGCTTCCAGGCTGAACTTAGATGTTGGTAACTATGAATTGAGTTTTGGCTGTCTGTCAATATTTGTAATTTGTTTGTATTTTGCTCTTAAGTTCAGGGTGCTGGATTTTTCCCTTGAACTAAATGAATGGTATTTGTATGCTAAATTAAAATAAGCTTGTTAACCCCTTAAGGTTGCTTTCCTTAGTAAAACAGATCAAAAGAACCTGGTCTTTGGCAGCATGCTGGTACCATGCTTGTTGTTGGGCTTGTGTTGGTCTTTCACCCCCACAACAGCTACTAGCCAGATTGTTGAAACAGAAAGCTAGGGAAGGTTGAGGAGGGCGCAGACTCCTGAATGTCCACTAGGGAATGACCAGGTGGAGTCTGAGGTTGGGAGGCAAAATCCAGTCTGAAATGAAGCCTCATGGCATGGGACCTGAGGACTCTAAAAGAAGGGGAGGCAGGGAATCAGGAGGCCTTGGGAAAGGGAGCAGGGATAGGGTCTGGGAGCAAGACAACATAGCTCATGGAGGGAGGTTAGGGACACTGGAGTGATAGTAGGGTTCCATGGGGACACTGAGCATGGGGAAGCAGGATGACTGTGTCCTGAGGTCTAACTAAGATCTGGGGAGGACTGTTGGGATTCTCTGGCAGAGCTTAGGCTTTGAATCCCTAAAGGGAAACTGGAGACAGGGAGCCACATACCTGGGATCTGATAGGGAACCAGCCCCAGAGCCACGGGAGCAGATAAGGGGGACCAGAAGAGACCTTTGGTAACTGTGTCCAAGGTGGGGTCATCAGGACAGGCCCAAGTGGGGGGGGGGGGCGTCTGAAGGCAGGAGCTAGAGACAGGGAGACAGGATATGTGGGTCCTAATGGGAAGGCTGAAAATAAGACTTCTGGGTCCTTGTGGGCAAGACTAAAGTTGGGAAAAGTGTGACCCAATAGTCCATCTGGGGAGGATGACTCAGACATTTGTAAATGATCTGGAGTCTGGAGAAGAGTTAAGGGCAGGGAGTTCCAACAGAAGTCAGGCCAGGAGAGAGGCATGGTCTTGGTGGAGCTGGAGGACACTTACCACAAGGTCAGATGAGGAGGATGAGACCCAGTGGCAAAGGCAGCCATCAGAGGTCAAGACCTTTGTAGGACCCTGGCTCAGTCATACCTGGGATAGGCACCCACAGAGATGGCTTCTGGGAGGCTGAGAGATCCCAGCTCTTGGGAAAAAGGCAGACAGATCTCATCTCCAGGGAAGGCAGAGTGACCTCAGCTCCTGCTTCCAGCCAGCCCACTAAGGGAAGCTCCTCCTAGTCCCAAGAGGCACCCCAGTGCCCAGCTCTAGAGGCCCCCAGCATGAGCCCTTTCCTCCAATGTCACCCTAGGTCAGGACCTCAGGACCCAGCCTGCCTCTCCTTCACAAGCCCTGCCTTCTAAGGACTAGGAACTTGTTGTTCAGTAGCTTTGGCCTTGTCCAGTGCTTCCTAACTCCATTTGGGGTTTTCTTGGCAAAGATACTGGAATGATTTGCATTTCCTTCTCCAGCTTGTTTTATAGATGAGAAAGCTGAGGCAAACAAGGTTGAGTGACCTGGCCAGGGTCACACAGCTAGGAAGTAGCTGAGGACTGATCTTAACTCTGGAAGAGTTTTAGGCCCAGGACTCTATCCACTAGACCACCTAGATGCTCACCAGGGGCTTAACAGAGGCCAATTAAATAACTGACTCAAAAAGAAGACATTGTTTTCTTGGATTTATTGCAAATACTAAAGGGCATTCATCACATTAATACCTTAAACTCTTTTTTTAAATCAACTTTCTCTACCTTTTTCTTCCTAAGGGCCCTCTCTGATCATACCCCAATCTCTGAGCCAGTCCAGTACCTTGTTACATCATGAGGAGAGAATGTCCATGTATATCTATATCTGTGTGTGTGTGTGTGTGTGTGTGTGTGTGTGTGTTTGATTGTTTCTATGTATGTGTGCCTTTTTAATAATGTCACTAACAAGGACCCTGAGAATTCTGGCAGCAGAATCAAATGAGCTAAAATGGACAAGGTGCCTAGCGCACAGTAGGTACACATAACCAGCCCCACCCCCTTTTCTAGTCTTTTTACACCTCACTTCTCTCTTCCTCCTCCTCCTGATCTCTGACCCAGGGACACTGGCCTCCTGGCTCATGGTTGACCAAGACCTGATCTCCTGACTCTGCCTTTCCAATGGCTGTCCCCCATGTTGGGAATGCTCTCCCCCTCTTGCTAGGGTGTCTTTAGTCCCACCCCTCTTCCTTTTTAGTGATGTGGCTGTTCAAGGAGTACTAGCCCCTCTGGCGGGAGGCCTGGCTGAGCCATTTTCACACTCCTTGGGTGTCCACCTGTCAGCCAACTCTCCCCTGTGGCTCCAAGAAGTTGTAGCATGCCCAGCAGTTACCCTTGGTAAACTGCCTCTGGCTAAGCCAGCTTGAGGGTTACTGAAAGGCCACCAACCCATAGGTGTGTAAGGGGTGCCAATCCCAAGCACAAGAACTGCCCCCTCATATCCAGGGATGGGCAGATGGGAACAATTTCTTCCAAAGGCCATGAAGGTGGCTGAACCAGGCTCTGTGGAGCACTTGGAGCTTGGGTAGATGTGGAAGATGCCAAGATCATCCACTGCATCCCCCTTCCAAGCTGCCTAGTGACCCCAACTCTAAGCCATGGTTGGGGGAGAGATGTTTTCTGCTTCTTCCCCTCCCTTCTCTTCCTCATTCTGCCTCCCTTCCCCATCCCATTCCCAGTCTGAGAGCTCTGCCCTATTGCTTCCTGTCACTCCACACTCTTCAGAGCTTGTCTCTGTGCCTTTTAAAAATGTGATTGCTGTATAGTTTTGGAATTAATTGTTCTTTAAATGTTTGATAGAATTTGCTTATAAATCCATCTGGGCCTGTGGATTTTTTCCTTGGGAGTTCATTGATGACGTCTTTTTTCTGAGATTGGGTGATTTAAGTATTTTACTTCCTCTTCTGTTAATCTGAGCAATTTATATTTTTGTAAATATTCATCCATTTCAGCAAGATTGCCAAATTTATGGGCATACAATTGGGTAAAATAATTCCTAAGTATTGTCATTATTCCTTCTTCATTGGTGGTGAATTCATCCTTTTCATTTTTGATACAGGTAATTTGGTTTTCTTCTTTCCTTGTTTAACCAAATTAACAAAAGATTTATCAATTTTATTTTTTTTCATAAACTAGCTCTTCATTTTATTTTTTAGTTCAATAGTTTTCTTGATTTCAATTTTATTAATCTCTCCTTTGATTTTCAGTATTTCTAATTTGGTATCTAATTGAGGATTTTCAATTTGTTTTTTTTCTAGCTTTTTCACTTCCATGCCCAATTCATTGACCTCCTTTTTCTCTATTTTATTCATGTAAGCTTTCAGAGGTATAAAACTTTCTCTAAGAACTGCTTTCACTGAATCCAATAAGTTTTGGTATGTTGTCTCATTATTGTCATTCTCTTAAAAGAAGTTATTGATCGTTTCTATGATTTGTTGTTTGACCCACTCATTCTTTAGGATAAGATTAATCAGGTTCCAATTAGTCTTTAGTCTATCCTTACATGGCCTTTTATTACATATAATTTTTCTTGCATCATGATCAGAAGGATGCACTTCTGCACTGCCTTTCTGTACTGGATTGTGAGGTTTTCATGCCCTAGTACAGGGTCAATTTTTGTGTATGTGCCATGTAAGGCTGAGAACAGCATACATTCCTTTCTATGCTCGTTCAGTTTTCTCTAGAGGTCTACCCTACCTTTTCTAAAATTCAATTCACCTCCTTAACTTTTTTCTTGTTTTCTTTGAGGTTAGATTTGTCAAGTTCAGAGGGGAAGGCTGACCTGCCTCCAGAAGACTTTTGCTGTCTATTTCTTCCTGTAACTCCCTTAATTATAAAATATTTGGGAGTCTACCTATGAAAACAAACCTAGGAGCTATATGAACACAATTCCAAACACTTTTTACACCAATAAAGACAGATCTAAATAATTGGAGAAACATCAGCTGCTTGTGGGTAGGCTGAGCTAATATAATAAAAAAGACAATTCTACCTAAATTGATTTACCTATTAGTGTTACACCAATCAAATTACCAAAAAACTATTTCATAGAGCTGGGCAAAATAATATCAAAAATCACCTGGAAGGACAAAAGGTCCAGAATATCCAGAGAATTAATGAAAAGAAATGCTAAGGAAGGGGGCCTAGCCATATGAGATCTTAAATTGTATTATAAAGCAGTAACCACCAAAATTATTTGGTACTGGCTAAGAAATAGAAGGGTGGATCAGTGGGATAGGTTAGGTACACAAGAAACAGTAGTCAATGATTATAGCAATCTACTGTTTGATAAATCACAGATTCTAGGATAAGAACTCACTATTTGACAAAAACTTCTGGGAAAACTGGAAAATAGTATGATAGAGACTAGGCATAGACCAATGTCTGACACTGTATAACAGAATAAAGTCCAAATGGGTACACGATTGGGGTCTAAAGGCTGATACTATGAAGAAATTAGGAGAGCAAGGAATAGTTCACCTGGCAAGTTTATGGAGAAGGGAAGAAATTATGACCAAACAAGAGACAGAGAGTGTTACAAAATGCAAAATGGATAATTTTGATTATGTCAAATTGAAAAGTTCTTGTAAAAATGAAGCCAATGCAACCAAGATTGGGAGGGAAGGAGAAAACTGGGATAAATGCCTCATCTCTAAAATATACAGGGAACTGAGTTAAATTTACAAGAATACAAGTCAATCCCCAATTGAGAAATGGTCAAAGGATACTAACAGGCACTTTTCAGAGGAAGAAACTAAAGCTATCTGTAGTCATATGAAAAAAAAAACATTCTAAATCACTATTGATCAGAGAGATGCAAATAAAAAAAACTGACATACCATCTCTCACCTGTCAGATTGGCTAACATGACAAAACAGGAAAATTATAAAGGTTGGAGAGGATGTGGGAAAGTTGGAACACTGATTCATTGCTGGTGGAGCTGTGAGCTTATCCAACCATTCTGGAGAGCAATTTGGAACTATGTCTAAAGGGCTATAAAAATGTGCATACCCTTTGACCCAGCCATACCACTTCTAGGACTGTATCCCAAAGAGATCATAAAAAAGGAAAAATGACCCACATGCACAAAAATATTTATAACAGCTCTTTTTGTGGTGGCCCAAAACTGGAAAATGAGGGGATGCCCATCAGTTGGGGAATGGCTGTACAAGTTGTGGTATACGTATGCAATGGAATACTATTGTGCTATAAGAAATGATGAACAGGTGGACTTCAGAAAAACCTTGATTTATATGAACTGATGCTGAGTGAAGTGACCAGAACCAGGAGAATATTGTTCACGGAAACAGCCATAGTTGTGTTGACTGACTTTGATAGACTTAGCCCTTTTTAGCAATGCAGGGACCTAAAACAATTCCAAAGGAGTCATGATGGTAAATGCCATCCACATCCAGATAATTATGGAGTTGGAACACAGAGAGAAGCAGACTATTTTATTTTTTGTTTATTTTTTCTTTCTCATAGTCTTGTTGAGGATTGATGGAGACAAGGTCCAGGAACCCCAAGACTAGAGTTCCCAGATAGGGTCGTTGAGGGTCAGTGTCCCTCAAGGAAGCCAGTACTGGAGAGGGTCGGGGCCATCTGGAATGAATTCGTGATCTCAAACATTCTTTAAGTCAAGGTGACAAAGATTTATTATGCTTTACAGTGGGCAAGAGTTCTTAGGGAACCTGCTACCTTACAAGGGTGCAGGGAAAGTTTAAATATGAGATTTGGAGGTGAAACATGTCAATTAGGGGTTTTGGGGTGGGCTTAGGAGGTGGTTAAGAGGTGGTCAGTTCTTAAAGGAACATGCACATTCCCTATCTACTGGGTTGGTATCTTACCCAGAGTTCACTGGGAAATAGACCAAGGTGGGGCTACCTGGGGGTGTGGTTTTGACCATGAAACAGCACTACATCAACCATTGGTTAGGGCTGACGAGCTTCCATCAAATGTCTTGTTAGTCAAGATGAATGTAAGGGAGTATACATTTGACTGTCTCTAGGATACATATCAGTAAGGTCAGTAAGAAGTAAATATTGTTATGTCCCAGTGCATAGTCAATTAGCACTACACAGGAAGTTGGACCAGTAAATTCTATAGATGCAGCTGGCCACAGTATCAGGAGGAGAGAGAAGTGTTTTGCTAAAGCATGCTGCCCTTGAACTGGACAGGGACTGCTAGGGCCAATTCTTTGAAGCTAGGGAGAGATGTGATTTTAGAACTGGATGTGATTTTGGAATTGGGGTCCAAGGACAACCACCCAAGCAGAGGCTAAGGAGAAATGATAGAATTGGGGTTGAAGCACAACCAACCCATCATTGTCTCCCATTCATTATAATTCTTCTATGCAACATGACTAATGGAAAAATGTGTTTAATAGAAATGTATGTGTAGTCATATCGCATTGCATTCTGTCTCCGGGAGGGACGTGGGAATGAGGGGGTAATTTAAAACTTATGGAAGTGAATGTTGAAAACTAAAAATAAATTGATAATATGGAAAAATGTGATCTGAATCAATGTCATTTGACAGTCAAAAATGTATATCATATTTGAAATCCGTATTATCACATATTCCTTCTTCTTTGGGATTTTGGGGAAAGCAACATGCATGAAATGTTGCTAATAAAGTAAGTTCCAGAGGGTGATGCAACTATACTCTTACTCAATTAACTTTTATTGAGAAATATTGAATTAAGCTATTCCATAGTAGGGTAACAATGCTTAATAACTCAAGTATTTAATTGGGCATGCTTTGTTTTAAAGTAAATAATGATAAATTACTATTTGGGAAAAGTACAGAAGACCTTGTAAATTCTCCTTTCCTGGGTAGTCTTTTGGGGACTTAACAGGTACCTGGGAAACTTCTCTACTGAAAAGATTACTAAATCTTATCAGGTCTGGGAGAAGTTGCTAAAAGAAGGTTATCCAAATGTGACTCAGTAGCCAAGCAGGTGGTATTGTTTAGAAGCTTATTTCTAAGAAAGAATTGACTTTTATCTGATAGATTAACTACTGATGATGAAAATTATAACTATACGTATCATTATAATTAAAAAATTATTTAAAAAATTATAAAAGCATCACTCTGATGAGTGTGCTGCCATCAGGACCAGAGCCCTTCTTTGATTTGTACAGAGCAGGTGACAACAGATGCCTCTGATATGGAACTGACTTCCCTTAGCTTTCCTTTCCAGGCTGGCAGAGCAGCTACAACCATGTGAAGCTTTGCAGATAGAGATTGCAAGGCCTCTTGCCTGCCTAGGAGCAGCTGCTTTGTTCATATGATGGTTCTGCTCTGCCTCAAGTCCATCAGGGGAATCCCTGACGCATCATCATGATCGTTGGGTCACCAACATCAGGAGGCAGCCATGATCTCAAATTAATGAGAAGTTTCTTGACTGTCACATGACGTGGCCTGGACACAGTCTGAATACATGCATGTAGGTGGCCTGTGGGAGAACACAAAATTCCCTAAAGTGCCCAAATTTTGATACCTTTGATTAAACAAATCTGAATCTTTCCCTTCACCAAAGACTGTTCCGGAGTTGCTATAAATACTGACAGGAGGGCTTTCCTTTATTCTGAAGACATTCTATTTCTGACAACCTCCAGATGGATTCTCTCCCGTAGTTCTGCTGATTATCAGCCCATGGACTTCTTTTCTGCTTTTTAAACCCGGAGGGGCAGCATGAATTATTTTCCTTATCTCACCTTTCTGTCACAGTCAGACACAAAATTTAACCTTCACCAGTGAGCTCCACGTTCTAGAGAAAGACGTGTACCCACCGAGCGCATTCATAAGGTTTCTTTTCATTATAAATCCTCTGATGAGAAGATAAGAGATGATCTCTGGCCGAAGCCTTCCCACAGGGAGTTCATAGATGGCTTGTACCCTGAGTGAATTTTCTGCTAAGAAGCTCTGCACTCCATTTCAATACCTTTCTTCATTCAGGTCAGTTAGAAGATTCATATATCTGCAACGAATTCTCTGATGGTAAACAAGGACCAAATTTAGCCAGAAGGCTTTTCTACAATGATCACATTCTTAAGATTTCTCTACAGTATGTATTCTCTGATGTTGGGTAAGAGTGGCTTTCTGTGTAAAAGTCTTTCCGCAATGATTACATTGATAAGGTTTCTCTCCAGTGTGGATTCTCTGATGTTGGGTGAGATGGTTCCTCTGTTTAAAAGCCTTTCCACATTGGGTACATTCATAAGGTTTCTCTCCAGTGTGTCCTCTCTGATGTACAACAAGATTAGCCCTATGTATAAAAGCTTTTCCACATTGATTACATTCATAAGGTTTCTCTCCAGTGTGTGTTCTCTGATGTTGAGTAAGATTAGTCCTGTGTATAAAAGCATTTCCACATTGATTACATTCATAAGGTTTCTCACCAGTATGAATTCTCTGATGTGCAATAAGAGATATCTTCTCTCTAAAAGTCTTTCCACACTGATTACATTCATAAGGTTTTTCTCCAGTGTGTGCTCTCTGATGTCGAATAAGATGACCCCTCTGTATAAAAGCTTTTCCACATTGATTACATTCATAAGGTTTCTCTCCAGTGTGTGTTCTCTGATGTTGAATAAGATTAGACCTCTGTATAAAAGCTTTTCCACACTGTTTACATTCATAAGGTTTCTCTCCAGTATGTATTCTGTGATGTGCAATAAGACACCTCTTCTCTGTAAAGGTCTTTCCACATTGATTACATTCATAAGGTTTCTCTCCAGTATGTCTTCTCTGATGTGCAATAAGACACCTCTTCTCTGTAAAGGTCTTTCCACATTGACTACATTCATAAGGTTTCTCTCCAGTGTGGATTCTCTGATGTGCAGTAAGACACCTCTTCTCTCTAAAAGCCTTTTCACAATGATTACATTCATAAGGTTTCTCTCCAGTGTGGATTCTCTCATGTTGGGTAAGACGGTTCCTCTTTTTAAAAGCCTTTCCACACTGGGTACACTCATAAGCTTTCTTTCCAGTGTGTGTTCTTTGATGTTGAGTAAGATTAGATTTCTGTATAAAAGCTTTTCCACATTGACTACATTCATAAGATTTATCGCCAGTATGTACTTTCTGATGTGCAATAACATATCTCTTCTCTCTAAAAGTCTTTCCACATTGATTACATTCATAAGGTTTCTCCCCAGTGTGTGCTCTCTGATGTCTAATAAGATGACCCCTCTGTATAAAAGCTTTTCCACATTGACTACATTCATAAGGTTTCTCTCCAGTGTGTGTTCTCTGATGTTGAATAAGATTAGACCTCTGTGTAAAAGCTTTTCCACATTGGTTACATTCATAGGGTTTCTCACCAGTATGTATTCTCTGATGTGCAATAAGATATCTCTTTGCTGTAAAGGTCTTTCCACACCGATTACATTCATAAGGTTTCTCTCCAGGGTGTGCTCTCTGATGTACAGTAAGATCAGCCCTCTGTATAAAAGCCTTTCCACATTGATTCCATTCATAAGGTTTCTCTCCAGTGTGGATCCTCTGATGGTGAAGAAGACTGTCCTTCCATGTAAAAGAGTTTCCACATTGATAACATTTATAAGGTTTCTCTGCAGTGTGGATTCTCTGATATCCAATAAGATACTTCCTCTCTGTAAAACCCATTCCACATTGTTCACAGTCATAATATTTCTCTGGGTTGTAGATACTCTTAGGTGTTGTGCAGACTTCTGTCCAACTGAAGTCATAGGGACCATCACTTACGAATCCTTGCTTGTGACTTTCTTCAACAGAAAGGATTAGATCTGTAGTACATTCTTCCATTTCCAGTCCGATTTCTCCTTCTGAAAAAAAAAAGCCAGCAATAAAACAAATACATACTTACAAACATATATATTTCTATCCCCTTTGGTCCATAGGCAGAATAAAATCTCAGTTACTCTCTATTTCCCAGGTAAAGAGGAACATCCCACAAACGAAGAAACAGTCATTTTAAAACACCCTTACCTCACACCTCAAAGATGATTGAATTTCCAAAGAGCTTTATGCATGAATTTACATTGGATCCTCACAACAAACTTGTGACATAGGCAGGGACACCATTCTCACCACATTCACAATTCAGACCATCAGCTCAGAATGCCTGAGTGACTTGACACAAATCCCAGCAGTTGCAACCAGCATGCAAACCCTGAGAATGGGTCTGCTCTGTCCACAGTGCTTGACAAATTATCTCCACTTTCAATCTTTCTCTTTCCCTTTCATTGTCAGCACTTCTTCATAGATGCATCAGGGATTTTATACTGACCCATTAATTTCTTGAGATAACCACTACTTATTTCTTTTTAAAAAATATCTTTAAATGGCTCTCCTCACTAAAATAAAATTAAAAGATTTCTGTAAGACACAACTTTAACATCATGCATGGCATTGCCCATGTCTGAAAATATATGTCCAATACAGGAATTGGAATCTATCATCTATTGGTACAGAAGTGGACAGCATGTTTCACTACTGGTTTTCCTGCACCCCTTTCTCTTTAAAGTTACACAAACCCCTTGAAGGATGGAGACAATTATCCAAGGAATTTGAGCTAAAAATCTGTCAGTAGCACCTTAAGTGGCAAATAATCATCCAATTTGCTTATAAAGATATTTATCTTCTAAAAGAATGTGCCTGTTTCAACCTTAACAGCCATCTTTTTTTTTTAGCTTTAATTTATTTAATATATTTAGTTTTCAGCATTGATTTTCACAAGAGTTTGAATTACAAATTTTCTCCCCATTTCTACCCTCCCCCCACTCCAAGATGGTGTATATTCTCCTTGCCCTGTTCCCCAGTCAGCCCTCCCTTCTGTCACCCCACTCCCCTCCCATCCCCTTTTCCCTTCTTCTCTGATAGGGCAAGATAAATTTCTATGCCCCATTGCCTGTGTATCTTATTTTCTAGTTGCATGCAAAAACTTTTTTTTTTTGTTTTTGAACATCTGTTTTTAAAACTTTGAGTTCCAAATTCTCTCCCCTCTTCCCTTCCCACCCACCCTCCCTAAGAAGTCAAGCAATTCAACATAGGCCACATGCGTATCATTATGTATAACCCTTCCACAATACTCATGTTGTGAAAGACTAACTATATTTTGCTCCTTCCTAACCTATCCCCCTTTTTCCAATTTTCTCCCTTGACCCTGACCCTTTCTGAAAGTGTTTGTTTTTGATTACCTCCTCCCCCATCTGCTGTCCCTTCTATCATCCCCCCTTTTTTTATCTTCTTCCTCCTTCTTTCCTGTGGGGTAAGATACCAATTGAGTGTGTATGGTATTCCCTCCTCAGGTCAAATCTGATAAGAGCAAGATTCACTCATTCCCCCTCACCTGCCTTCTCTTCTCTTCCTACAGAACTGCTTTTTGTTGCCACTTTTACGTGAGATAATTTACCCCATTCTATCTCTCCCTTTCTCCCTCTCTCAATATATTCCTCTCTTATCCCTTAATTTGATTTTCTTTTTTTTTTATTGCACCTCAAAATTTGCCAGATGGGAGGGAAGAGAGGCATTGTGGTAGGCTACTAAAAGGCATGTGTTTTGATAGATGGGCCTTACTGGGCTTCTTAAACCACACCTCATCTTTGGAGAGTCTCACATATATGGGATACTCCAAAAGTTCTAGTGTACTTTTAAAGCCTAAGACTTTGGGGACATATGTATATGTCCCAACTGTATTGGGCACATATCATTATTACTAATATAGCTCCCCCATCTGTAGTCCTTTACAGAAATATTTTACTACTTTAAAAAGGAGGGCTGGCAAATTTGTGAGTCAATTCATATTGATGCTATCTTAAATCCTGTAAAACTGCTAACTAATTAGTCATAATAATAAGCCCTTGTTAACATTTTAGTTTTGGCAAACCATATATCTCAAGTGTCTTTAATTCTTTTGAATAAAGGTACACAATCCCCATTGCTGTTATTTATAACTAAAGTGGTTTAGTGGAGGAAAAATATTCTGGAAGAGCAAAATACATAGGTGTTCATTCATGTGTGTGTGTGTGTGTGTGTTGGATGGGATTGGAGGGTGATGAGATATATACAAAGGGAGAAAACATACATGGAAGTAATATAACAAAAATTGGAAATAAATACCACTGTTCCTCTAAAATGTGATGTCTTTCCTTCCTTGTTAAAACTTCCCAATATTTCCCCTTCATTTACACACACACACACACACACACACACACACACACACACACACACCTTCCTGCCATCACTTGTCTTCCCCTATAGATAAACTATACCTTAGCCATGTAGATCATACTTCAAGGTAGATCCAGATTATTTTTGAGGTGAGTGAAATAAGGAAAGATTTCACTACCAGTCTATCGTCAACATCAATAGAAATTCTTCCCAGGACCCATCAGAATTTTATTTTATTATGATTCTTCCTTGAGGGAATGATATAGGGGGAGACAAAAGAGCAAGGCCTACATTTTAGTACTGGTACTGCCACTAAACAGCTGTGCAAACTTGAGAAAGTTGTAACTTGTTGGGCTTCAGTTTCCTCAACTCTAAAATGAAGGGATTAAACCAGATGATCTCCAAAATAACTTTCTCACTCCTTTAATCTTTTCTATTATATATGATATATCACAAAGAAAGTATTACATAACCAAATGAAAAAAATACCCTGAAAACTAATGCCATGATAATTTGGGTTGCTGCTCCCCTCCACCCTCCCAGTATATCTCCATGGTACCCTGGATTTGGAGTCTGAGGACCTAGGTTCAAGTCCTTGCTCTGTCACTTATTATCTGTCACACAGGGTAAGTCACTACACCTCTTGAAATAGTCTCAGTTCTCTCAATTATTAGATGAAGGGGTTGAACTAGATCAGTGGTTTTAAACCTTTTAATACCATGGCAATCTGGGGAAGCCTCTGGCCCCCTTCTCAGGATAATATTTTTAAATATTCATCAGTATGGACCACCTCACTAAGCTTTCCCTTTGAAATACCATAAATGAAATGGCAAATTTCAACCACAGGTTAGTAAAAATAATAATAATGATAATAATAACCATGTAATTTTTTTTCTTTTTTAAAAATTTATTTAATATATTTAGTTTTCAGCATTGATTTTCACAAAAGTTTGAATTACAAATTTTTTCCCCATTTCTACCCTCCCCCCATTCCAAGATGGCATATATTCTGGTTGCCCTGTTCCCCAGTCAGCCCTCCCTTCTGTCACCCCACTCCCCTCCCATCCCCTTTTCCCTTCTTCTCTGATAGGGCAAGATAAATTTCTATGCCCCATTGCCTGTATATCTTATTTCCTAGTTGCATGAAAAAACTTTGTTTTGTTGTTGTTTGTGAACGTCTGTTTTTAAAACATTGAGTTCCAAATTCTCTCCCCTCTTCCCTCCCCACCCACCCTCCCTAAGAAGGCAAGCAATTCAACATAGGCCACATGCGTATCATTATGTAAAACCCTTCCACAATACTCATATTGTGAAAGATTAACTATGTTTTGCTCCTTCCTATCCTATCCCCCTTTATCCAATTTTCTCCCTTGACCCTGACCCTTTCTGAAAGTGTTTGTTTTTGATTACCTCCTCCCCCATCTGCCCTCCCTTCTATCATCCTCCCTTTTTTATCTTCTTCTTCCTTCTTTCCTGTGGGGTAAGATACCCAATTGAGTGTGTATGGTATTCCCTCCTCAGGTCAAATCCAATGAGAGCAAGATTTACTCATTCCCCCTCACCTGCCTTCTCTTCCCTTCCTACAGAACCACTTTTCCTTGCCACTTTTATGTGAGATAATTTACCCCATTCTATCCCTCCCTTTCTCCCTCTCTCAATATATTCCTCTCTTATCCCTTAAACTGCTTTTATTTTTTTAGATATCATCCCTTCATATTCAACTCACCCTGTGCCCTTTGTGTGTGTATATATATATACACAATACTATATATACATATATACACACCTACACATATACATACATAGACACACACATATGTATATATATGTATACGCACATATATATATACACACACACACATATATATATATATGCATATTCCTTTCAGCTACTACAATATTGAGGTCTGATTAATCATACACATCATCTTTCCATGTAGGAATGTAAACAAAACAGTTCAACTTTAGTCAGTCCTTTATGATTTCTCTTTCTTGTTTACCTTTTCATGCTTCTCTTGATTCTTGTGTTTGAAAGTCAAATTTTCTATTCAGGTTCGGTCTTTTCACTGAGAAAGCTTGAAAGTCCTCTATTTTATTGAAAATCCATATTTTCCTTTGGAGCCTGATACTCAGTTTTGCTGGGTAGGTGATTCTTGGTTTTAATCCTGGTTCCATTGACCTCCAGAATATCATATTCCAAGCCCTTTGGTCCCTTAATGTGGAAGCTGCTAGATCATGTGTTATCCTGATTGTTTTTCCACAATATTCAAATTGTTTCTTTCTGGCTGCTTGCAGTATTTCTCCTTGACCTGGGAGCTCTGGAATTTGGCGACAATGTTCCTAGGAGTTTTCTTTTTGGGATCTATTTGCGGAGGCAATCTGTGGATTCTTTCAATTTCTATTTTACCTTCTGGCTATAGAATATCAGGGCAATTCTCCTTGATAATTTCTTGAAAGATGATATCTAGGCTCTTTATTTGATCATACCTTTCAGGTAGTCCAATAATTTTTAACTTATCTCTCCTGGATCTATTTTCTAGGTCACTGGTTTTTCCAATGAGATATTTCACATTGTCTTCCACCTTTTCATTCCTTTGGTTCTGTTTTGTCATTTCTCATGAAGTCACTAGCTTCCATTTGCTCTAATCTCATTTTTAAGGTAGTATCTTCTTCAGTGGTCTTTTGGACCTCCTTTTCCATTTGGGTAATTCTGCCTTTCAAGGCATTCTTCTCCTCACTGGCTTTTTGGAGCTCTTTTGCCATTTGAGTTAGTCTATTTTTTAAGGTGTTGTTTTCTTCAGTATATTTTTCAGTATTTTTTTGGGTCTCCTTTAGCAAGCCATTGACTTATTTTTCATGGTTTTCTCGCATCCTTCTCATTTCTCTTCCCAATTTTTCCCCTACTTCTCTAACTTGCTTTTCCAACTCCTTTTTGAGCTCTTCCATGGCCTGAGAACAATCCGTGTTTTTCTTGGAGGCTTTTGTTGTAGGCTCTTTGACTTTGTTGACTTCTTCTGGCTGTATGTTTTGGTCTTCTTTGTCACCAAAGAAAGATTCCAAAGTCTGAGACTGAATCTGGGTGCATTTTCGCTGCCTGGCCATGTTCCCAGCCAGCTTACTTGACCCTTGAGTTTTTCAGCGGGGTATGACTGCTTATAGAGTGAAGAGTACGATGTTCCAAGCTTGGGGGGATGCGCCGTTGATTTCAGAGCTATTACAACCAGCTCTGCCACACCAGCACTCCTCCTTTCCCAAGAACCCCCAACCCGGACTAGACTCAGATCTTTAGCAGGCTCTGCACTCCTGCTCTGATCTGCCACTTAATTCCTCCCACGGGGTGGGCGTGGGGACAGAAGCAACTGCAGCTGTAGTTCTGTAGCTGCCCCACCTCTGCTGCCCCTGGGGCAGTGGCTGAACTGAGAACTCTATCCCCCTGTCCCCAGCAGTTTTTCCCACTAACCTTCTCTGTTGTCTTTGGTGTTTGTGGGTTGAGAAATCTGTTAACTGCTGCAGCTCACTGATTCAGGGTGCTAGGGCCCACTCCGCCCAGCTCCTGCTCTGGTTGGTCCCCATGCTGGGCTCTGCTCCACTCCGCTCCCAGCTCTGTGTGGCATAGATCTTACCCAGAGACCATCCAGGCTGTCCTGGGCTAGAGCCCTGCTTCCCTCTGCTATTTTGTGGGTTCTGCAGTTCTTCTCTGTTGTCTTTCATGTTTGTGGGTTGAGAAGTCTGGGGCCCGCTCCTCCCAGCTCCTGCTCTGGTTGGTCCGCGGGGCCCATGCTGGGCTCTACTCTGTTCCCAGCAAAGTGTGCAAAAGACCTCACCCAGCAACTATCCAGGCTGTCCTGGGCTGGAGTCCTGCTTCCCTCTGCTATTTTGTGGGTTATGCAGTTCTAGAATTGGTTTGGAGCCATTTTTTATAGGTTTTTGGAGGAACTTGGAAGGGAGCTCATGCTAGTCCCTGCTTTCCAGCCACCATCTTCACAGGCATCTTTTTTGCAGTGATTCCAAACTACCCTGATCAGGAGTACATAGGATCATGCAGTGAATACCTCAAACTCTGACTCCTGAGCAAGTGCAACATATTCTTTCAGTTTCTCAACTTGACATCAAACTGTTTCCAAACTTCCAGGAAGGTTACATATCATGTGCAAATGGTCACAGGCAGGCAAAGACCCTTAGTGGCTGTCTGTCACTGAACTGGAGTAGTTTTCTCCTTCTTGTTCTACCTCGTAATCACATCTCATCAAACCTGAAATCATCAGATCAAGATCTCTTGTGGGTTTGCGCTCTTGCAGCAATGTGAGCAGGCTATTGGAAAACCATCATCACTAGGCATGCGCAGTAGAGTACATCATGCAATCAGCATGGACTACCACAACCTTGCTACCAAAACAGGGGTTCAAATGCCACTCATTAAACTGCTTAGGTTGTTTTCTAATTTGAAATTCTCCTCTGTTCAAGTTACTCTAATTCTATCTGGCAACTTCTCGAAGTACTTGGTTGACAACATGGGTCAGTCATTCAGTAAAATTTCAGTGAGTATGTAGTCACTTTAACAGTGGTAGAAATAGCAGTCATGTCTGAAGAAATCCTATTCTTACAAAGGCTGTTTTGAACATAAATACTAATTTTTAAAAACCCACCAACAAAAAAGCAATATTAGCAATTGACGTCGAACACATTTGTCCTTTAATGTGGTACTTGCCAAGAACCACTAGAAAAAGAAAATTTTAAAATACTAATTAGCAATTCCTTTTGACTGTTTAGAGAGTTTTCAAAAATGAAATTTCCAAGGCCCAGAAGGAGCTTGTCAAATTTGCCTTTCATTTTCCCCCTCATCCATGACTGAGCATTTTCAACATATTTTGTTAAAAAAAATAAGAACACAACTGGTGGTACAGTGGACAGAATGCTGGGTCTCAAATCAGGAACACCTGAGTTCCAATGCCACCTCAGGGAATTGCTAGTCCTGTGACCCTAGGGATGTCAGAAGACTTCTCTTTGCCTTGGTTTTTTAAACCGTAAAATAGGCATAATTATAGCATCTAATTCCTAGGGTTCTCATGAGGATAAAATGAGACAATATTTGTATACTGAATAAAACATAGTAGTTGCTGTATAAATGCTACCTATTGCTTTCATTTGATTTTGACTATTTCCTCCCCAATTCTGCTTTCCTTCTTAAACCAGTATCATCCTCACATCTTTTACTCCTTCATTCCTAGAAGTGGGAAAATGACCCATATGTACAAAAATTTTTATAGCAGCTCTTTTTGAGGTAGCAAAGAATTGGAAATCAAGGTGATGGCCATCAATTGGGGAATAGATAAACAAGCTGTGGTATGTGAATGTAATAGAATACTATTGTGTTATAAGAAATGGAGAACAAGAGACTTCCGGGGGTGGAACCAAGAAGGCGGCTGGAAAGCAGGGACTTGCGTGAGCTCCTCACCACGTCCCTCCAAAAATCTATAAAAAATGGCTCTGAACAAATTCTAGAACTGCAGAACCCAAAAAATAGCAGAGCGAAGCAGGGATCCAGCCCAGGACAGCCTGGATGGTCACTGGATAAGGTCTATCGCACACGGAGTGGAGGGGAGCAGAGCTCAGCATGGGAGGCAGCAGGACCAACCAGAACAGGAGCCAGGCAGGACGGGCCCTAGCACCCTGAATCAGTGAGCTGTGGCAGTTACCAGACTTCTCAACCCACAAACACCAAAGACAACAGAGAAAGTTAGTGGGAAAAGCAGAGTTTGCTGTTTGGCCACTGCCCCAGGGGCAGCGGGGGAGGTGCAGCTACACAACTACAGCTGCAGTTACTTCTGGCCCCAGGACCACCTGGTGGGAGGAATTAAGTGGCAGATCAGAGCAGGAGTGCAGAGACTGCTGAAGATTTGCGTCAGGTCCAAGTTGGTGGTTCTTGGGGAAGGAGGAGTGCTGGGGTGGCAGAGCTGGCTGTATAGAAATAGCTCTGAAATCAACGGTGCATCCCCTAAAGCTTGGAACAAAGTACTCTTTGCTCTACAAGCAATCATACCCCACTGAAAAACTCAAGGGTCAAGTAAGCTGGCTGGGAACATGGCCAGGCAACGAAAATGCACGCAGATTCACTCTCAGACTTTGGAATCCTTCTTTGGTGACAAAGAAGACCAAAACATACAGCCTGAAGAAGTCAACAAAGTGCAAGAGCCTACACCAAAAGCCTCCAAGAAAAACATGAACTGGTCTCAGGCCATGGAAGAGCTCAAAAAGGAGTTAGGAAAGAAAGTTAGAGAAGTAGAGAAAAAAATGGGAAGACAAATGAGAATAATGCAAGGAAACCATGAAAAACAAGTCAATGACTTGCTAAAGGAGACGCAAAAAAATACTGAAAAAAATATTGAAGAAAACAACACTTTAAAAAATAGACTAACTCAAATGGCAAAAGAGCTCCAAAAAGCCGATGAGGAGAAGAATGCCTTGAAAGGCAGAGTTACCCAAATGGAAAAGGAGGTCCAAAAGACCACTGAAGAAAATACTACCTCAAAAATGAGATTGGAGCATGTGGAAGCTAGTGACTTTATGAGAAATCAAGATATTATAAAATAGAACCAAAGGAATGAAAAAGTGAAAGACAATGTGAAACATCTCATTGGAAAAACCACTGACCTAGAAAATAGATCCAGGAGAGATAATTTAAAAATTATTGGACTACCTGAAAGGTATGATCAAATAAAGAGCCTAGATATCATCTTTCAAGAAATTATCAAGGAGAACTGCCCTGATATTCTATAGCCAGAGGGTAAAATAGAAATTGAAAGAATCCACAGATCGCCTCCTCAAATAGATCCCAAAAAGAAAACTCCTAGGAATATTGTCGCCAAATTCCAGAGCTCCCAGGTCAAGGAGAAAATACTGCAAGCAGCCAGAAAGAAACAATTTGAGTTTTGTGGAAAAACAATCAGGATAACACAGGATCTAGCAGTTTCCACATTAAGGGACCAAAGGGCTTGGAATACAATATTCCAGAGGTCATTGGCGCTAGGATTAAAACCAAGAATCACCTCCCCAGCAAAACTGAGTGTCATGCTCCAAGGCAAAATATGGATTTTCAATAAAATAGAGGGCTTTCAAGCTTTCTCAGTGAAAAGACCAGAGCTGAATAGAAAATTTGACTTTCAAACACAAGAATCAAGAGAAGCATGAAAAGGTAAATAAGAAAGAGAAATCATAACGGACTTAGGTTTAACTGCTTTGTTTACATTCCTACATGGAAAGATCATGTGTATGATTCATGAGACCTCAGTATCATAGTAGCTGAAAGGAATATGCTGTGTTGGCAACCAAAAATGGGCTCCTTAGCACTTAGTCAACAAGTGCCCTTGACTAGTTTGGCTTTTTCCCCTGAACTGAATGCTGTTTGTATGTTGGACTGGAGTAAGCTTGTCGGCCCCTTCACCTTGCTTCCCTTGCTTAAGCTGATCGAAAGAACCTGTGCTTTCCCGGTCAACCCCTTCATCTTGCTTAAGCAGATCGAAAGAACCTGTGCTTTCCGCGGCGTACCTTAAACCCCCGCAGAAGCTGGATGGTTAAAAACAGCTTCTGTTGGAGCCAGAGGCTGCTACAGCTACAGCCACAGCCGAAGCTGAAGCAGGAGCTGCCAGTAGCAGAGCTGACCGATGTGAGGAAGCTGAACAAGGACTTGAAGCCAGTGGGTAATCTTTTTACCATAGAGGGGGAAGCATGATTTTGTTTTACACCATCATGCTTCTCTGTAGCCTCCTGGTTACTCTTGTAAGGCGTACTTATTGGGCCTGGAAGCTTTTGATCAATATGTCAAAATGGGGATGCTGGTTCATGGGTTGGTTACTGCGGAGCCTAAATATATGCTTTGATTCTTCTGCCTCCTACTTTGAGAGTTTCTTATATCCGGCTGTTCCAAACCTTTCAGACATATATGTGATCCTCTTTGAGATTATAAACTCTGCCCTCCTAATACATTTGGTGACAAGGATGGGATCGCTAGGTATAAGATCTCTATTTAGAAGCAGAAGAACTTTAGAGGAGGAGATGAATATCCCAGGGTGGGAGGATCCATTTTATTCCTCCCTAGCAAAGGAATTGGCTAAAAAAGCTGGACCCTGTGAAAACTGGGAACCAAGGCTACAGAGAGGAGATCCTAGGGATTTGGAAAAGTGTTTACAAGAAGTTGGGATTCAGTCGGGGCATCACTATCTAGGCAAAGCTGGATAGTGTTATCAGCCTACCGGCTAGTATACGAAAGATTGAGATTAAGTGAAAGAGATGGGGGCACTCCTACCCCATGGCAAGAAGGGGAATCTCAGATAGCAGGAGAACAAACTGACTCAAGTGAGAACTTTTCTATTAATGTGGCTAGGAGCAACAGGAGACCAAAAAAGCCCAGAGTGCATTCCAACCCAGCCCAGACTAAGCCTGACTGCCTGCTTCATCCTTGCCATGGTGGCAGGGGAAGCAAGTGGGGGGAAAATGAGACAACATTAGGGGCTGAGGCACAAAATACTACTAGGGTTCAGGATGTCCCTCACACAGAGAATGGGAGATGGTTAAATGATCAGACAAGGGCTTGACCCATACAAAGGAGGAAGACAGAAACCCGAGGTGATGACTCAGTTACAAGGGAAATTCAGGAAGATTTCTGACCGCAAGAGGTCACAGATATTTTGAGTAGATTCAGCCAAACAATAGGAGAACCATTAATATCTTGGATGGTAAGACTCAGTGATCAAGGGGCCAGTGGAATATCAGTAGATAGGACAGACTGTATGAGATTCATAGGTATCAGCCATGATCCTCTAGTTCAACAAGCTTTTAGGGAACATCATCAGCAAGGAGATGGTGATAGCAGGACTACTCTGCTGGCGTTAGCCGCTGTGGGATGCAATAAGAGATATGCTACTGATTCTATGTGGCCCACTGAGCACAGACCCTGGTATTCACTTAGAGATTGTATCATGAGACTAAAGGAGGAGGTAATGAAGACTGCTATCATGATAGGAACTGCAGACAAATATTACAATGATCCAATGGGACTGCCTCATAGGAATTTAATAATTAGGACAGCGCCCCCTGCTTATAAACAACTAATTTTGAATTTATTACTTGGGGAAGTAGGGAGCCATCTTACAACAGTGATAAATAAGATTTTACAGTTACATGACTTAGGTGACTGGGGAAGGGATAGATCTCCTCGAGAGAGAAGGGTGAATAACCAGCAAACTTGGCGCCAAAGGAGAGTAACAAGGAAAGAAATGTTTACTGCTCTATTGAGAGCAGGGGTAGGTTTTGAAATGATAGATGGCATTCCAACCAATGAATTGTACAGAATGTACCAGGATAAAGGACTTGACAACAGGAGAGATAGGGAAATAAGAACTGCTCCTGCAAATGCTACAGATGTTGAACCTTCAAACCCAAGTGAATCACATGAAAGGGAATACTAGGGAACAGGCCGAGCCCCAGTCCAAATTAAGGAAATACACAGGCTGGATTGCAGACCTCACATTAACTTGACCATATATTGGAAAAATGGGTCAAGTACGGTAACTGAGGCATTAATAGATACTGGGGCCGAGGCCACCCTTATTTATGGAAATCCAGACAAGTTCAGCCATGGAGATCCTATTACCATTACAGGATTAGGAGGGACTGAAATATCAGCCAGGCAAGTTAAATTAATGATGAAAATTGGACAGTTGCCCAAGAAAGAATATAGTGTGGTTATTGTGCCTATTCCCGAATACATCATTGGAATAGACATATTGAAGGTTATGACCTTAAATTTACCCGAAGGGAAATACCAATTTGCTGTGAGGAAAATGGGCATTAATGCAGTCTTAGTGGGGAAAATAAAGATGGATCCAATCACTTTGCCTGAACCTTCTAAAATAATTACTTTGAGGCAATATCGTGTGCCAGGTGGGCAAGATGAAATTGCCAACACTATAAGAGAATGTGTTGAGGCAGGAGTGTTAGTCCCTACAACTACTCAATGGAACAACCCTGTATGGCCAGCCCGAAAGTCAGATGGGCCATGGAGGATGACAGTAGATTATAGACAGCTGAACAAAGTGACTCCTCCCTTGTATGCTGCTGTTCCAGACACGGTTACTTTAATAGAGAGAATACAAAAACATGAAGGGACTTGATATGCAGTTATTGATTTGGCTAATGCCTTCTTTACAATCCCAATAGACCCCAAGCAATGGAACCACTTTGCTTTTACTGGGCAAGGCCGACAGTATACATTTACATGCCTGCCACAAGGATATATTCATAGCCCAACTATTTGCCACAGGATTGTAGCTGAACATTTGGATGAATTAAAGTTACCTGGTGTACAGCTTACACATTACATAGATGACATCATGATACAGGGAAAGAATATAAAGGAAGTGGAGGAGAGTTTAGCATTATTAATTGACCATATGAAAAGCAAAGGATGGGAAATCAACCCCGCAAAGGTTCAAGGGCCAGCTCAAACTGTAAAATTCTTGGGAATACAGTGGCATAGAGGACTGCGAGAAATTCTCCCAGAAGCTCGACAAAAAATCCAGGATTTTCCCACCCCTACCAATAAGAAAGAGGCCCAAAAGTTCATAGGGCTATTTGGTTATTGGAGACACCACATCCCACATTTGGGACAGATTTTAAAACCCTTGTATAAAGTCACCAGAAACAAATATGAATTTGATTGGGGACTTGAACAAAGTAGAGCTTTTGAGGAAGCAAAGGCTGCTATCCAATTAGCTCTAGACTTATGGCCTCTGCAAAATGGGCCAGTGGAGTTACAAGTGACTGTACAAGATGACTATGTAAATTGGAGTCTGTGGCAAAAACAACAAAGCCGAAGTGTACCTTTAGGCTTTTGGTCACGGAAACTGCCCTCCTCTGGAGTGCAATATACACCTTTTGAGAAGCAGCTGTCAGCTGCATATTGGGCTTTAGTAGAAACTGAGCAACTAATTCTGGGTCATGAAGTGGTATTAAGTCCTGGAATTCCAATTATGACTTGGGTAATGAGTACCCCAGCTTCTCACAGAATTGGACATGCAGAAGAGGCAAGCATAATCAAATGGAAGTGGTATATTCAGAATTGGTCCAGAGCAGGCAAAAATGGAGTTTCTGCTCTACATGAATCTGTGGCGAACATTGATACTGAGAGCAATGAAAAGCCCCTTGAATCTAAGCAACAGATGGTACCATCCTTAGTGAAATGGAATAATGGATATGACGGACTAAACGAAGAATAGAAGAAACATGCTTGGTTTACTGATGGGACAGCAAAATATTTAGGACAGAAGAGACATTGGAAAGCAGTAGCCTATAATCCCTGTACAAGGAGAACTCTGGAAAGTTCTGGGATAGGTGGAAGTAGCCAATATGCTGAACTGATGGCAGTGCATCAGGCCATCAGAGCAGAGAAAGGAGGACAGTGTCATATATTTACTGACTCGTGGGCGGTAGCTAATGGATTAGCTACGTGGATGCCTATATGGAGGAATCAGAATTGGGAGATTCATGGCAAACAAGTTTGGGGTAAAGAGTTATGGGAAAATATATGGGACATGTCTTTGGTTACAGATATGTCAGTTTTTCATGTTGATGCTCATGCAACCCTGACCACACCAGAACGTGAGTACAATGCACATGCGGATCGACTAGCAAAGATTGCTACTGAATGTATTGTCCCTACTCCGACTCCAACTGATGACCCAGCCTTAGCAAGATGGGTCCACCAGACTGCTGGCCATTTAGGGGTCCAGGCCACCCATCGATGGGCACAGGATCGAGGTATCAGTATTTCTCATGTGTTGTTAAAACAAATAACAGAGTAGTGTTGTATATGCCAATTAGAAAAAGAACGAACTCTTCCTAGGATAGTTATTGGAGAAATAGCAAGGGGAAAAGTTCCAGCCCAAATTTGGCAGATAGTTTATATTGGCCCACTACCCCAGGATAAAGGATGTAAATATGTATGTACGTGTGTTGACACCTATTCAGGTGTACTAGTGGCTTGTCCTTATAAAGACGCAACTCAGAAAAACACCTGTAAAACTCTAGATATTGTAAGTTTATATTATGGAACCCCAATGCAGATTCAAAGGGACAATGGGTCACATTTCAAGGGCAAAGAAGTGAAAAGATATTGTGTGTTGAATAATATAGAATGGATATATCATATTCCATATTACCCACAAGCATCTGGGCTAATTGAAAGAATGAATGGATTGTTGAAAGAACAGCTGAGAAAATTAAGCTCTAATAATTCATATCGACATTGGAAGGATAATTTGTCTATTGCCTTACGTAATTTGAATAATAGGCCCTTAGGGGGGAGTACACCTCTAGCCAGAATGATGACCCCAATTCTGCAGATCAGAGAACAGCAAACATGTGAGATCCAAAACATTGAATTTTGGACTGTGAGGGAAGATGTCCCACTACCAAGTCCAGGAACACCTGGTTCAGCAGGATATGATTTACATTGTATAGATAATTTTAGGTTGAATAGGAAAGAGATAAGAAAAACCCCTGCTGGAGTATGTATGAGAATCCCCAAGAATCATTTTGGACGGATATTACCTAAACGAGGATTAGCGGCTCAAGGAATACATGTATTGGCTGGAGTGATAGATTCTAATTATCAAAAAGAAATTGTTGTGACACTCCAGAATATGGGTAAAAAACCTGTACAATTTTGTAGAAATGATAGGATAGTTCAAGTGATTATCATCCCCTGTGAAAAAATACCCTTTGTGAAAACTGACCCTCCTCCCAAAATAACTACTAGAGGGGCAAAAGGGTCTTGCTCCATTGATAGAATGAAGTCAGGAGCTAAGGTATGGGTAAAACAGAAGCCAGATGATATTCCAAAGGCTGCAGAAGTTATAGCCCATGGGAAGGACAACACTGTAACAGTTGTCTATTCAGGGGAAAATAATTACCAAATCGTACTCCTGAACCATATATTTTACCGTGAATAGGTTATAATAATAGATTCACGGACTCCACAGGTATGGCTGATGCTGGTAAATGCCATAAGCCACTCAGAGGAAAGGTGACCTTGTGTGATTAACGGATGAAAACTTGTACATCTGGGGAAAGGCTGGGAGGACAATCCTAGTCTCTATCTAGGATGGGATCCTCTTAGTTTAATTTTCCCATTGTGTTTCCTTGTATATCTGGGGAAAGCCTGAGAGGACAATCTTAGTCTCTATCTAGGGTGGGATCCTCTTGGCTTCCTCATTATGTTCCTTTTGAAAAGAAACATTTCCCCCCTGAGTTTGGCTCTGATGTTGGATCTTTGCATAACTGAAATCTCAACCAAACTGGAGATGATTTTATTTGAAGGATAATAGCCCATACTTGTCTACTCTTTTTGTCCTTTGTTTTGGCTAACCTTGTTGCTAGTTCTGTTTCCTTTAGGCTTAAGCACCCTGCACTTTCCGGTGACTGCCTAAGCATGTAGCATTCTTGGAATTCCTGCCAGCTCATTAAAGAACTGACCTCTGGAATGGGACTTTTTGGGGCAGGGACATCTCTACATCCAATTTCAGCAAGAAGAAGCTATGGAAAATGAGACCTTCACCCCTTACCCCAAGATTTTGAGCCCCAATCGTTCAAGGGGGGTGGGAATGATGATAGTGTTCTGTTTACTTATTTTGTGCTATCCTTGCTATGTTGTTTTATTGTTATGATATTATTGATCCTATGTAATGGATACAAGGATCTAGGGGTGGACATTTGAATTATTAATAATTATTTTTGGGATGATTGATTGAAGAGATTATCTTGCTGGGACCTAGGGGTGGATCACATTTGAATCGTAAACCAATGTTTAGGAATGTCACCAAATGATATGTTTTGCTTTATTATGAATGATATGTTTTAGTTTCCTTTGTAATTGGATCACAATGTATGTTCTAGGATACATGGCTGATTAGATTATGTATCCTATAACAAGGGGTGGAGTGTGTTGGCAACCAAAAATGGGCTCCTTAGCACTTAGTCAACAAGTGCCCTTGACTAGTTTGGCTTTTTCCCCTGAACTGAATGCTGTTTGTATGTTGGACTGGAGTGAGCTTGTCGGCCCCTTCACCTTGCTTCCCTTGCTTAAGCTGTTCGAAAGAACCTGTGCTTTCCCGGTCAACCCCTTCACCTTGCTTAAGCAGATTGAAAGAACCTGTGCTTTCCCCAGTGCACCTTACACCCCGGCAGAAGCCGGATGGTTAAAAACAGCTTCCGTTGGAGCCAGAGGCTGCTACAGCTACAGCGACAGCCACAGCCGAAGCTGAAGCAGGAGCTGCCAGTAGCAGAGCTGACCAACGGGAGGAAGCTGAACAAGGACTTGAAGCCAGTGGGTAATCTTTTTACCATAGAGGGGGAAGCATGATTTTGTTTTACACCATCATGCTTCTCTGTAGCCTTCTGGTTACTCTTGTAAGGCGTACTTATTGGACCTGGAAGCTTTTGATCAATATGTCAAAATGGGGATGCTGGTTCATGGGTTGGTTACTGTGGAGCCTAAATATATGCTTTGATTCTTCTGCCTCCTACTTTGAGAGTTTCTTATATCCAGCTGTTCCAAACCTTTCAGACATATATATGATCCTCTTTGAGATTATAAACTCTGCCCTCCTAATACAAAGGAATATGCATATGTATATGTGTATGTGTATGTGTACATATACATGTGTGGGTGTCTATGTATGCATATATGTTGGTGTATATATATATATATATGTATAGACAGAGGGCACAGGGTCAGTTGAATATGAAGGGATGATATCTAAAAAAAATTAAATCAAATTAAAGGATAAGAGAAGAACATATTGAGAGAGGGAGAAAGGGACAGATAGAAAGAGGTAAATAATCTCGCATAAAAGTGGCAAGAAAAAGCGTTCTGTAGGAAGAGAAGAGGGGGCAGGTAAGGAAGAATGAGTAAATCTTGCTCTCATCAGATTTGACCTGAGGCAAGAATACCATACACACTCAATTGGGTATCTTACCCCACAGGAAAGCAGGAGGAAGAAGATAAAAAATGGGGAATGATAGAAGGGAGGGCAGATAGGGGGAGGAGGCAATCGAAACAAACACTTTTGAAAAGGGACAGGGTCAAGGGAGAAAATTTAATAAGGGGGGATAGGTTAGGAAGGAGCAAAACATAGTCAGTCTTTCACAACATGAGTAATGTGGAAGGGTTTTACAGAATGATACACATGTGGCCTATGTTGAATTGCTTGCCTTCTTAGGGAGGGTGGGTGGGGAGGGAAGAGGGGAGAGAATTTGGAATTCAAAGTTTTAAAAACAGATATTCAAAAACAACAAAAAAGTTTTTTCATTCAACTAGGAAATAAGATACACAGGCAATGGGTGGTAGAAATTTATCTTGCCCTACAAGCGAAGAAGGGAAAGGGGGTTGGAGGGGAGTGGAATGACAGAAGGGAGGGTTGACTGGGGAATGGGGCAATGAGAATATACGCCATCTTGGAGTGGGCTGGAGGGTAGAAATGGGGAGAAAATTTGTAATTCAAACTCTTGTGAATATCAATGCTGCAAACTAAATATATTAAATAAAATTAAAAAAAAAAAAGAAAAACAACTGAACCGTAAAACAGATCCAGGAGAGATAATTTAAATATTATTGGTCTACTGGAAAGCCATGATGAAAAAAAGAGCACAGACAGTATCTTCCAAGAAATCAATCAAGGGAAACTGCCCCAAGCTCCCAGAACCAGAGGATAAAATAGTCACTGAAAGAATCCAGTGATTAGCCCCTGAAAGAGCTCCCAAGTTGAAAACTCCAAGGCATATTGTAGCCAAATTTCAGAATTATCAGGTCAAGAAGAAAATACTGTAAGCAGCCAGAAAGAAAAAATTCAAATATCATGGAACTACAGTCAGGATCACACAGGATCTTGCAGGTTCTACATTAAAAAATAGGAGGGATTGGAATATGATATTCTAAAAGGCAAAGGAGTTTGGACTACAACCAAGGATCAACTACCCAGCAAAATCGAGCATAATTATTCAGGCAAGGAGATGGACATTCAATGAAATAAGGGAATTCCAGACCTTCCTGATGAAAAGGACAGAAATCAATAGAAAATTTGATCTTCAAATACAAAACTCAAGAAGAGTCATAAAAAGAGAAACAGAGGGAAGAAAATCTTGTTATTCAATAAGGGAAAATTGTTTCCATCCTTATATAGGATTATATTGTTCTCTATATGTCATATATATGTTAATCTTGAGAATGGTATAGTTATTATGACAATTAAAAGGGATGTTCATTAGGCAGAGGGTATGAGTATAAATGAACTGGTGTGATGATAAAAAATATAATCAAAGGGTGCAAAGGGATTGGTCTGGGAGAAGACGTGAAGAGAAGGTAAAAAAGGCGAAATTATACCACATGAAGAGGAACAAAAATGAGAGAAAGAAGGGAGGGAGAAGAGCAATGTTGGAGCTTTACTCTCATTTGGTTCAAGGACGTAATAACATACTGTGGTAAGTATAGAAATCAAACTCGTCCTACAAGCAGTAGGAAGGGAAAGGAGAAAGAAAGAGTGGAGTGGTAAGAAGGGAGGAAAGAAGTAGTAAGGGAAAAGGATAAGATAAGGGGGGTAGAAGGGGGATAATATTGAGGGAGGCAGTGGTCAAAAGCAAAACTCTTTTGAGGAGGGGAAGGGAGAAGAGAGGAAAAATAGCATAAATGGGGGAAAATAGGATAGAGAAAAAGACACAGATAGTAATCATAACTGTGAATGTGATTGGGATGAACTCTCCCATAAAATGGAGGTGGATAGCAGAATAGATTAAAAACCACAATCCTACAATATGTTGTTTACAAGAAACACATATGAAATAGAGGGATACACATAAGGTAAAGGTAAAAGACTAGAGTAGAATATACTATGTTTCAGCTGAAGAAAAAAAAAGCAGGGGTAAGCAATCCTAACCTCAGATAAAGCAAAAGCAAAGATAGATCTAATTAAAAGAGATATGGAAGGAAACTATCCTGCTAAAAGGCACCATAGACAATGAAATAATATCATTACTTAACATGTGCACCAAGTAGTACAGCATGCAGATTCTTAGAGGAGAAGTTAAGGTGGTTACAGGAAGAAATAGACAGCAAAACTATACCAGTGGGGGACCTCAACCTCCCCGCTCTGAACTTGATAAATCTAACCTCAAAATAAACAAGAAAGAAGTTAAGGAGGTGAATAGAATTTTAGAAAACATAGATATGATAGACCTCTGAATGGGGATAGAAATGAATATACCTTTTTCTCAGTGGTACATGGCATATATACAAAAATTGACCTTCTACTAGGGCATAAAAACCTCACAGTCCAGTGCAGAAAGAAGGAAACAGTCGATGCATCTTTTTCAGATCATGATGCAATAAAACTTACTTGTAAAAAAGGACCCTGGAAAGATAGACTAAAAATTAATTGGAAACTAAATAATCTACCCAAAGAATTAGTGGGCCAAAGAACAAATCAGAGAAACAATCAATAACTTCATTCAAGAAAATGACAATAATGAGACAACATACCAAAATTTATGGGATACAGCAAAAGCAGTCCTTAGGGGAGTTTTATATCTCTGGATGCTTACATGAATAAAATTGAGAAAAATGAGATCAATGAATTGGCATGCAACTGAAAAAGCTAGAAAAAGAACAAATTGAAAATCCCCAATTAAATACCAAATAGGAAATACTGAAAAAAAACAAATGAGAGATTAATAAAATTGAAATCAAGAAAACTATTGAAATAATAAATAAAACCAAGAGGTGGATTTATGAAAAAACCAATAAAATTGACAAACCTTTGGTCAATTTGATTAAAAAAAAGAAAGAAGAAAACCAAATTACCAGCATCAAAAATTAAAAGGGTGAATTCACCTCAAGTGAAGAGGAAATTAAAACAATCATTAGCAATTATTTTGCTCAATTGTATGCCCATAAATTCGAAAACCTTAGGGAAATGGATGAATATTTACAAAAATATAAATTGCCTAGATTAAGAAAAGTGGAAGTAGAATGCTTAAAAAGCCTCACCTCTGAAAAAAGAAATTGAGCAAGCCATCATTGAACTCCCTAGGAAAAAAAATCTCCAGGGCTAGATGGATTTACATGTGAATTCTATCGAACATTTAAAGAATAATTAATTCCCATACTTGATAAGCTATTGGGGATAATAGGCAAAAAAGGAGTCCTACCCAATTCTTTTTATGACACAAATATGGTACTAATACCTAAACCAGGAAGAGCCATACCAGAGTAAGAAAATTATGGATCAATTTTGCTAATGAATATTGATGCAAAATTTTTGAATAAAATATTAACAAAAAGATTACAGCAACTTATCAAGAGAATAATACACTATGACCAGGTAGGATTTATTGCAGGAATGCAAGGCCAGTTCAATATTAGGAAAACTATCAGCATAGCTGATCATATCAACAACAGAACTAGCAGAAGCCATAAGATTATCTCAATAGATGCAGAAAAAGCTTTTGATAAAATACAACATCCATTCCTATTAAAAACACTAGGATGCATAGGAATAAATGGAGTCTTCCTTAAAATCATAAGTAGCATTTACCTAAAACCATCAGCAAGCATTATATACAATGGGGATAAGCCAGATGCATTTCCAATAAGATCAGGGATGAAACAAGGATGTCACATTATCACCCCTATTAGTCAATTTGGTACTAGAAATATTAGCTTTAGAAATAAGAGAAGAAAAAGAAATTGAAGGAATTAGAATAGGCAAAGAAGAAACTAAGTTATCACTCTTTGCAGATATGATGATTTCCTTAGGAAATCCTAGAGAATCAAGTGAAAAAAAAACTACTTGAAATAATAAATAACTTTAGCAAAGTTGCAGGATATAAAATAAACCCACATAAATCCTCAGTATTCCAACATATTACTAACAAAGCCCAAAAGCAAAAGACAGAAATAGAAATTGCATTTAAAGTTACTGTAGATACTATAAAACATTTGGGAGTCTACTTACCAAGACAAACCCAGGACCTATATGAACACAATTACAAAACACTTTTCATACAAATAAAGTCAGACCTAAATAAATGGAAAAAACAACACTTGCTCATGGTTAGGCTGAGCTGATAGAATAAAAATGACAATTTTACCAAATTTAATTTACTTATTCAGTTCCATACCAATCAAACTACCAAAAATTATTTTACAGAGTTGGATAAAATAATAACAAAATTCATCCAGAAGAACAAAAGGTCCAAAATATCAAGGGAATTAATGAAAAGAAATGCTAGGGAAGGTGGCCTAGACATACCAGATATTAAACTGTATTATAAAGCAGCACTCATCAAAACTTCTTGGTACTGGCTAAGAAACACAGTGGTAGATCAGTGGAATAGGTTAGTGTAAAGACAGTGTTGCTACCAGCTGCTGTAGTGGTGTAAGACACAACAAGACCAGCAACAAGAGCTGCCAGCACAGGTTCTTTGATCTGCTTTTCAAAGGAAAGCAACTTTAATGGGTTAACAATCTCAGTTCAATCAAACAGACATATATCATTCACTTAGTTGAGGAGGAAAAGCCAGCACCCTGAACTTCAGAGCGAACACAAACAGAAATTGCAAGCATCCATTATATAAACAGAGCAAATAAACACTAATCAGAAGACAGGCTTCTAGCTGTTTGTCCAAGCAACACAGTTAATAGGGAAGCACCAGCATCTGGGTTTTCCTCAAAACTGTGGGGCAGGGGAGGGGAGGGAGGTGAGCACTTGTCAAAGGCTGCCCAGAGTCTCCACACCAACACTCTTCCAGTGAGTGAGAGCCCCAAACAAAATGCTAACCTTTGAGTTTCTATCCCCTTTTTAGGGCTGGAAGGCTTCACACCTATTCCCCAAAAATGTGTGGGCCTCAGGCTTAGCACCTAGCAAGACTTAATCAAAGGCACTTGATTACTTTAGTACTCTAAAAGAGAAAAAAGTAAAAAAACGTCCCACCCTGCTTAACATTACATTAAGGAACACAAGAGACAGTAGTCAAGGACTATAGTAATCTACTCCTTGATAAACCCAAAGAATCCAGCTTCTGGGTTAAGAATTCACTATCTTCAGAGGGTAAAACAGAACTCAAAAGAATCCACTGATCGCCTCCTGAAAAAGATCCCAAAAAGAAAACTCCTAGGAATATTGTCGCCAAATTCCAGAGTTCCCAGGTCAAGGAGAAAATACTGCAAGCAGCCAGAAAGAAACAATTTGAGTATCGTGGAAACACAATCAGGATAACACGAGATCTAGCAGCTTCTACATTAAGGGATCAAAGGGCTTGGAATATGATATTCCAGAGGTCAAAGGAGCTGGGATTAAAACCAAGAATCACCTACCCAGCAAAACTGAGTATAATGCTCCAAGGCAAAATATGGACTTTCAAGCTTTCTCAATGAAAAGACTAGTGCTGAATAGAAAATTTGACTTTCAAATACAAGAATCAAGAGAAACATGAAAAGATAAACAAGAGAAATCATAAGGGACGTAATAAAGTTGAACATGTTTGTTTACATTCCTACATGGAAAAGGATGTGTGTAATTCATGAGACCTTTCTCAGTATTAGGGTCGTTGAAGGGAATATACATATATAAATAGACAGAGAGCACAGGGTGAGTTGTATATGAAGAGATGATATCTAAAAAAATAAAATTAAGGGGATGAGAAGGAACTATATGAGAGGTAGAAAGAGAGAGATAGAATGGGGTAAATTATCTCACATAAAAGTGGCAAGAAAAAGCAATTCTGATGGAAGGGAAGAGGGGGCAGGTGAGGGGGAATGAGTGAATCTTGCTCTCATCGGATTTGACGTGAGGAGGAAATAACATACACACTCAATTGGGTATCTTGCCCCACAGGAAAGCTGGGGGAAGGGTATAAAAAATGGGGAATGATAGAAGGGAGGGCAGATAGGGGAGGAGGTAATCAAAAGCAAACACTTTTGAAAAGGGACAGGGTCAAGGGAGGAAACTGAGTAAAAGGGGACAGGATAGGATGGAGGGAAATATATTTAGTCTTTCACAACATGATTATTGTGGAAGTGTTTTACATAATGATACTTGTGTGGCCTATGTTGAATTGCTTGCCTTCTTAGGGAGTGTAGGTGGGAAGGGAAGAAGGGAGAGAATTTGGAAGTCAAAGTTTTAAAAGCAGATGCTCAAAAAAAAAAAGCTGTTTTGGCATGCAACTGGGAAATAAGATATATAGGGAATGGGGCATAGAAATCTACCTGCCATACAAGAAAGTAAGGGGAAAGGGGATGGTGGGTGGAGTGGGGTGACAGAAGGGAAGGCTGACTGGGGAATGAGGCAATCAGAATATATGCCATCTTGGAGTCGGGGCAGGGGTAGAAATAGGGAGAAAATTTGTAACTCAAAATCTTGTGGATATCAATGTTGAAAACTAAAATATTAAATAATAAGATATGAAAAAAAAGAATTCACTATTTCACAAACACTGCTGGGAAATAGTATGGCAGAAACTGGGCATAGACCATATCTCACATCATATACCAAAATAAAGTCAAAATGGGTACACAATTTAGGTATAGACTGATACTATGAAGAAATCAAGGAAGCAAGGAATAGTTTACCTGCCAGATTTAAGGAGAAGGGAAGAATTTGACAAAAGAAGAGATGGAGAGCATTACAAAATGCAGAATGGTTAATTTTGATTATGTCAAAGTGAACAGTTTTTGCACAAAGAAAGTCAATGCAAATAAGATTAGGAGGGAAGCAGAAAATTAGGAGAAAATCTTTGCTGTAAGGGGTTGGTGCTGACCCCAGGGCTGTCAGGACCCTAGCACTTGGCCTGTTTCCTGGCTAAAACCAGACAGGCTTAGTAGGAGCTGGAACGGCAGGCGCCCAGAGGGAGGGCCTCAGCCCTTAACAGCCCCCTGTAGTCATCCTACACATGCAGGCAGAGTCCGTCCACAAGGGACTCACAAGCCCAGAAGGAGGAACCCAGCTGGCCATTACCTAATGCTCTTGAACCAGCACCTGACACAATGCTTTGTTCCTTTACTTACTGGAACATCTTTGATACTTTACAAGGACATCCTGCCTCGTGCCTCACGTAGCTCATACAGCTCTGATACCAGCTTGCAACATGCCCAAGCCTTCCCATGCCTCCGTAGATACTGTAGGACAGTATCCCCCTTTGTTCCCATACCCCTACAGAAACTATCTTGCAACAGTCCTAATCTTTCCCATACGCTTATAGAAACCATAGTTTGCAACAATCCAGATTCTCCCCACCCAATATCGATACCCATATCTAATCAAAGTGCAACAATATACTCATACTGCAACATTTCTATCCTGTCCCTTTGCAACATTTCTGTTCCTTCCCATGCTGTCATCCCCTTACCCCTTGGACACCTGCTTCTGCTTATGTAGTGCAAAACCGTATAAAACTGGATAATGTCTCCCAATAAATCGGAGTTGTATCCACTCTGACTCCCGCCTCATCATTGTGTCCCGAAATTGGGGTCCTTGTTGGTCAGGGACCCCCAACACTTTGCAACCAAAGG
Organism: Trichosurus vulpecula; assembly: GCF_011100635.1. Taxonomy (NCBI): domain Eukaryota; kingdom Metazoa; phylum Chordata; class Mammalia; order Diprotodontia; family Phalangeridae; genus Trichosurus; species Trichosurus vulpecula. The sequence continues at coordinate 2,503,511 of NC_050573.1, forward strand.
CCTCATCTCTAAAATATACAGGGAATTGAGTCAAATTTATAGGAATACAAGTCATTCCCCAATTGATAAATGGTCAAAGGATATGAACAGGCAGTTTTCAGAGGACAAAATTAAAGACATCTATAGTCATATGAAAAAATAGTCTTTATGACTATTGATAAGAGAAATGCAAATCAAAACAACTCTTAGGTACCACATCTCTCCTGCCAGATTGGCCAACATGACAAAGCAGGAAAATCATAAATGCTGGAGAGGATGTGGGAATATTGGAACACTCTTACATTGTTGGTGGAGTTGTCAACTCATCCAGCCATACTGGGAACTATGCCCAAAGAGCTATAAAGATATGCATACCCTTTGACCCAGCAATACCACTTCTAGGGCTGCATCTCAAAGAGATCACAGAAGCAGGACAGGGATGTGTATGTGCAAAAACATTCATAGCAGCTCTTTTTATGATGGCAAAGAATAGGTAATCAAGGCGATACCCATCAATTGGGAAATGGTACAAATTGTAGTATATGAATGTAATGGAATATTATTGTGCTATAAGAAATGGGAAGCAGATGTGTTTCATAATAACCTGGAATGACTTAAACAATCTGATGATGAAGGAGGGGAGCAGAACCAGGAGAACATTATACATGATTACAGACACACAGTATCTATGATGACTAACTTTGAGAAAATCGGCTCTTCTCAGCAATACAAGATTCAAAGACAGCTCCAAAAGTCTCATGATGGAAAAAGATATGCACATCCAGAGAAAGAATTATGGAGTATGAATACAGATTGAAGCAGACTATTTACTCTCTCTCTTTTTTCTTCTTTATTGGTTTTGTTTCTTCTTTTTAATGATTCTTTCCACTGGTTATAATTCTTCTTTATAACTCGAATATTGTGTAAATATGTCTAATGTGAAGGCATATGTAGAACATATATTGGATTACATGTCATCTTGGGGTAGGGGAGGAGGGAGGAGAGGGAGGGATAGAAAATTTGTAACTCAAAAACTTGTGGAACTGAGTATGGTTTACCATAAATAAAAATAAAAAAAGAAGATCACCTTACACATGCAAATGATCTCACTCTACCTCCTCCTCTACCTCCATATATTCCTCCTTTAGTACCTCTTTTTTTCACCAGTTTTCACATTCCCACATTGATGACTTTTTCCCTTTTTTACCACAAATAAAATAATTTGTCTCTAATCCTTTTTTTTTTACCAAAATGCCAATTTTTATGTTAATTTATTTATTTTTAGTTTTCAACATTCACTTCCATGAAGTTTAAATTTTCTCCCCCTCCCTGCCCTTCCCCTCACCAAGACAGCCTGCAATCTGATATAGGCCCTCTATATACATTCCTATTAAACATATTTTCACCTTAGTCATGTTGTATAGCAGAATTAGAATGAAGGAGAGTAACCATGAGAAGTAAAAACACAAAACAAAAGGAAACAAAATAGGAAAATAGTCTGCTTCGATCTGCAGTCAGATTCTGTATTTCTTTTTCTGGATGTGGATGGCATTTTCCATTATGAGTCTACTGGAATTATTTTAGGTCCTTGCATTGATGAGAAGAGCTAAATCTATCAAGGTCAGTCATCGCACACTGTGGTTGTTACTGTGTACAATGTTCTCCTGGTTGTGTTCACTTCACTCAGCAACAGTTGGTATAAGTTTTTCCACATTTTTATGAAGTCCACCTGTTCATCATTTCTCATAGCACAATAGTATTCCATTACATTCAAATGCCACAACTTTTTCAGCCATTCCTCAGTTCTTGGGCATCCCCTCAATGTACAGTTCTTGGACCCCATAAAAATTGCTACTATAAATATTTTTGTTCATGTGGGTAGAAGTGATATTGCTGGGTCAAAGGGCTTGCACATTTTTAAAGACATTTGAGCATAGCTCCAAATAGCTCTCCAGGATGGTTGGATCAGTTCTCAACTTCTCCAACAATGAATTAGTGTTCCAGTTTTCCCACATATTCTCATTTTTATCACATTTATCATTTTCCTGTTTTTGTCATGTTAGCCAATCTGACAGGTGAGATGTGGTATGTCAGTTTTTTGATTTGCATTTTTCTAATCAATAGTGATTTAGAACTTTTTTCACATGACTATAGTATCTTTAATATCTTCCTCTAAAAATTGCCTGTTCATATCCTTTGACCATTTAACAATTGGGGAATGACTTGCATTCCTATAAATTTCACTCAGTTCTCTGTATATTTTAGAAATGAGACCTTTATCAGATTCATTGCTTGTAAAGATTTTCTCCCAATTTTCTGCTTCCTTCCTAATCTTGGTTGCATTGGCTCTGTTTGTAAAAAAAACAAAAAAACAAAAAAAAACTTTTCAGTTTGAAGTAATCAAAATTATCCATTCTGCATTTCATAATGTTCTCTATCTGTTGTTTGGTGATAATTTCTTCCCTTCTCCATAAATCTGACAGGTAAACTATTCCTTGCTCTCACAGATTGCTTATAGTATCAGCCTTTATATCTAAATAGTGAAACCATTTTGACTTTATTTTGGCATACAGTGTAAGATATTGGTCTATGCCCAGTATCTGCCACACTATTTTCCAGTTTTCTCAGCAGCTTTTCTGAAATTGTGATTTCTTTTCCCAGAAGCTGGATTCTTTGGGTTGAAATGTGTTTCTTGTAAACAACATATTATAGGATTATGGTTTTTAATCCATTCTGCTATCCACTTCCATTTTATAGAAGAGTTCATCCCGTTCACATTCCATTATGATTACTGTCTGTGTCTCTCTCTATACTATTTGCGCCCCCCCCATTTATGCTTTTATTTCTCCCTTCCCCTCCTCAAAAGTTTTGCTTTTGACCACCACCTCCCTCAATCTTCTCTCCCTTCTGTCAGTCCCCATCCCTTTTCTTCCCCTTTTCCCTTACTACTTCTTCCCTCCCTTCTAACCACCCCCTCCCTTTTCTTTCACTTTTCCCCTCCTACTGCCTGTTGGGCAAACTAGATTTCTTTACTTAGCTGAGTATGTTATTTCCTCCTAGAACCAAATCCAATGACAGTAAAGTTCAAACAATGTTCATCTCCCTTCCTTCTTTTCCTCTAGTATAATATGTTTTGTGCTTCTTCATGTGATGTAATTTATCCTTTCCTGCCTCCTCCTTTTCTCTTCTGCCATTACAATCCCTTTTCACCCCTTAATTGGGTTTTTTTATCATCATCATCCTTGGTTATAATCCAAGTTCCTTTGCCTTCTGGAATACCATATTCCAAGCCCTCTGATCTTTTAATGTAGAAGCTGCAAGATCCTGTGTGATCTGACTATAGTTCAACGATATGTGAATTGTTTTTTTCTGGCTACTTGCAGTATTTTCTCCTTGACTTGACAATTCTAGAATTTGGCTGCAGTATTCCTTGTTTTCAATTTGTGATCTCTTTCAGGAGGTGATTGGTAGATTCTTTTGAGGACTATTTTACTCTCTGGTTCTAGGACCTTGGTGCAGTATTCTTTGATGCTACCTCGGAAGATACTTTCCAGGCTTTTTTTTTTTTTCCATCATGGCTTTCCAGTACACCAATAATTCTTAAATTATCTCTCCTGGATCTATTTTCCAGGTCAGTTGTTTTTCCAACGAGGCATTTTACATTTTCTTCTATTTTTTCATTGTTTTGATTTTCTTTGACTGATTCTAGCTTCTACTTGTCCAATTCTAATTTTTAATGAATCGCTTTCTTCAGTTAGCTTTTGTACCTCCTTTTCCATTTGGACAATTTTACCTTTTAAGGAGTTGTTTTCTTCAGTTAAATTTTGTACTTCCTTATCTATCTGGCCAATTTTACTTCTTAAGTAGTTGCTTTCTTGAGTGCATTTTTTTTTTCCATTTTGTCAATTGTATTTTTAAAGGTATTGTTCAATTTTTCTTCTACTTCCCTAATTTGACTTTTAATATCCTTCTTGAGCTCTTCCAAGAAGGCTTTTTGGACTTGAGACCAGTCCATATTTTCTCTTGAGGTTTCAGAGGTGGGTATAGTGTTAATGCTCTCCTCTTCTGAATTCCTATTTTGATTTCCCTGTCCCCATATTAAGAATCTATGGTCTATGCTTTTCAAATTTGCTTTTTCCTCACTATGATTGACTTTTTCATGGCTTATTGGCTTTGTGTGCTGGGGCCTCTGGTTCTGAAAGCTGGAAGCTATATAATGCCGTAGCTTGCCTGGTGTAGAACTGGAGCTGGGTGGTGTGTGCTCAAGACCAGGTGAGGTCTTCCTGCATTTCCCTGGGGTTACACTTAAGCTCACAGCACGAAGTGGGGGAGCAGTGTTCTGGCCACTGAAAGTCCCCTCCTCCCCAAGGGCTGTGCTAGAGCACAGGTAGGCTCAGCTGCTGGTAGACACCTGTCAGTACTGGTGTCTTTCGATTCCCCTGCCTGTGTGAAGGCACTCTGCGGGTCTTGCTGTTGGTGCTTGTCAATTCTACCACCCTGGTGCTCAGGCTCTCCCACTGGTCTGCTCAAGTAGGGCTTGCTGCTGGCTTGCTGGATGCCTCCCTTCCTGTACTGGTACCCTTCAGCCACAGCAAGAGAGACCTTTCCTGTTAATCCCCATAGCCTCCTGAGCTAAAAGATCACTGTACCCTGTCTTTCTGCTGGCTCAACTATTCCAGGACTTTTCCTGGGGCAATACTCTCTGGGTTTTTCAGGGTCAACAAGGGAGGGTGAGAGCAACTTACTGTTTACTCTGCCATCTAGGCTCCCGGAAGATTAAATAGGTGACTTGCAAACATTCAGTTTGTGTGCTCCAAGCCCCAGGAGTACCTGGTGCTATTGCCACAGGTCCTGCTCAGGACTACATTTCTCTCTCATCTGGTTCCAACAGACCCCTCCCCCTTTTGCACTGAGAGGTTAGAGAATCACCACTGCTGCTTGTGATTCAGTCCCCTAGGGTCTGCTCTGCCTTTGCTATGATCAAGTCTGTGCTGATACAGACTGTGAACTAGACTGTGCTCCTCTCCCAATCCTGTGGAACAAATGCTTGTCAACATTGCCTAGGGCTGGAAATCTGCCAGAGTGTGGATTCTGCCACTCTAGAATTTGTTCAGATTCACTTTTTAGAGATATCTGAAGGAGTTTGTGGGAGAGCTCAGGTGAGTTGATGTTTTCACTCCATCATCACACCACCTCTCTAATCTTTAAAACACTCTCACATGATCCATGCCTTCCCATGAAATGGTGTCAAATATCTTTCCTCCATTTTATAGCTAAACAGCTAGAGATGGCCATTTACATTTGGTGTCTCTAACTCCTTTCCCTGGCTTTCTTTGAAACTCTCATTTCTTTTTTTCCTTTCTTTTGCATTATTTTTCTACCATGCTACACTGCCCAAGATATGGCAACCATTAGACACAAATCAGTATATCTACGCAAAATTATTCTATGTAGATTTTTATTTCTCAGTTCTTTCTCTGGATGTGGATAGTATCTTTCTTCATTTGTCATTCACAGTTAATTTGGGTATTTGTAATAGTCAAAAAAAAAAAAAGAAACACTCTGCATGCTCCCTCTGATATTTATTGTTCAAATGAAACACATCTCTCAAAAGTTTTCAGTAATCTCAAAATTGGTAAAATTCAGTGGCCATTTATTAATCCCAATTCTTTTTGCCCTTCTCTGCAGGCTTTATCACTGTTACCCTAACCCTGTCACTGTTACCACCCTAACCCTAACCCCTTTTTTTTTTTGATCCTCCCCTACCTAGTTTTTAGCAACACTACTCTCTCTCTAGGTTCTCCTTCTACCATATCCAAAAGGAAACTCATTCTCTTTCCTCCAACCCTCCCATCTTCTTCCATTCTTAATGCTATCCAAGGTATCCACCCAGTAGTCCAGGCTCAGAAATGAAATGCCATGTACTCCTCACTCTCACACGTTCACACTCCTGATGCCCATGTTCAATCTGTTCCAAAGTCCTGTTGATTCCACCTTTGTGACATCATTCCATAGACTCCTTTCTATCTCAATATTGTCACTTTCTTGGTTCAGACCCCTGCCACCCCATACCTGAGATAGTGTCAGAGCCTGCTGGTTGATCCAGCTGCCTCAATTCTCCCTTCAGTCCAGTCTAATCCTCCATCCAGTTATCAAGTTCATCTTCCTTAAACTCTCACCTGATTATATCACCATGTACTCAACAGCCTCCAGTGTGTCCCCAGCAAAATAAGAAATATAAAACCTTCTCTAGGGCTGCGAAAGCACTTTATCACCTACGCCTCACCTACTCTTCCAGTCTTCTTTCTCCCTTCCACCCTCCCCTCCTCCATATACATTATAATCCATTTGTTTGGGCCTCCTTCCTGTTCTGGGGACAGGTCATAACCCCTTCAGACTCAGTGGGGTTTTCTTGCCATCCCTGTTGCCTAGAATGTTCTTGCTGGCTTCCCTGAATCCCCAGCTAGAGCCCACCTCCCACAATAAGCCTTTCCCTTAAATTTAGGGCCTTCCCTCTCTTGACTAGCTCCAATTTATCCTGTCCACAGTAGGTTTCTACATAGTTGTTGCCCTGTTCTCTGCCCCACCAGACTGTGAGCTCCATGGAAGCAAGGGATGTTTTTTGTATTGATTTATGTGCTCAGTCCTTTGTACAGAGTCTAGAACAGAGTAGGCACTTAGAAGAAAGTCTAGGAAGGAGCTCATATAGGAGAGCCTAATTCCCTTTACTACTCTCAGGAGAATTCCATGCCCCCAAATTCCAAACAATGACTTTTTTTTGGATCATATATTTATCCCTAGAAGGAAGGTGAAAGGCCATGGAGTCCAAACCCCTCTTATTACTGTTGGAGAAACTGAGGCACAGTGGCTCAGTGACTGACCCATGAAGCCATTGCTGAGAAACAGTTCAAAAGGAATTCCAAATCAGGCCTTCCTGCCCCCAGATCTAGCACTTCCTTCACCACAACACAAAGCAGCCTCTTGTAATCCCACCTCTCATAGAGCTGCTTTCACCTCACTCACCTGGACAGCAGCTCCCCCGGCTTTCTTGCTCCAGCATCCATGGGGCTTCCCTTTGCTCAAAATAAGAGATCACGTCTTCTCTGGGAACTGGCAGCCCTGGACGTGGGGAGTCAGATAGAAATGAGCATGGAGAGAAACCTGTCATCTAGTTCTGTTTAGGGAAAGGCATTCAGACCCAGAGGGGCTCCATTTTGAGATTCACACTGTTATGTTCACACACATGAGCCTGTACTCACCCATTAGTGCTTGTAATGCAAATAACCCACAACAGGGTGTGTCACATTATCCTTTTGTACAACTTTTTCTGAGAGTCAAATTTCTGCCCCCCATCCTGTCAAGTCCATTCTCATAGAAACTCCTAATTCCAATGCAGGCTAAAAAGAGTTATTATGCAAGACCAGACTGGAGTCCCAGAACAGGGACCCAAATGAGCCAGCTTTTGCACTGTCCCCCTTCCCTCTTTCTCATTCCCTGAAACCTTGTGTACTGCTCATTTGGGGCATATTTGCATCTGCAGGTGAGAGTCTCCTGTTAGCAAACTCAAGAAACCCTAGTTGGTCCAAATTCTATTTCTTGGCCAGTCTCTTATTCCTGGAAATGCCAGGTACTTGTAACCAAGACCCCCAGGGTGGTTCCCAGGACTCCTGAAGGAGAGTCTGATAGAATTTCTTCTCTGAGCTTTGGGGAGAAGTGGGGGAGAAGATCAGGGACCCAGGTTGGAGTCAGAAAATCTGGTCTTGGTGCACCTTCTTCATAGAAGGTTGGACTCTGCACTTTCCATTCTCTAGAAATTAGAGGCAGCTGATGGTGCTGTGGAGAGACCCCAAGGCCTAGAGTAAGATACGCCAGGGTCTGAATCCTACCTCATACAGTTACTAGCTAGGTATCCCTGGAAAAGTCACTTAAACTCCATTTGCCTCAGTTTCCTCAACTGTCAAATGGAGAGAATAATATCACCTAATTTGGAAGGTGACTGTGAGGATAAAGTGACATAATATTGTAAAGAAATGCCCAGGCCCAGCACCTGGCAAATACTAAGGCAGAATAAATGCTTCTTCCCTTCCCTTCCTTTCCCACCATCTGTGCTGGAATTTCAGGGTAATAGGAAGGAAGATTAAGGACAAACTCACTATACCAGGGACAAGTAGAAGTTGGGAGCTACAGATTGATGCTTCTTAAAATAAAAAAAAATATTCCAGATCCCAGACCCACCCATAGAGGAAGGGCTTGTAAGGAAAAGCCACTTGAGCAGCTTTCAGAGACTTGGCAGACACAATTCATGGCCAGGTGGGGGTTAGGCCAAATGACCCCTGACATTAGTTCCAGGTCTGAGATTCTTCCACACTAATTTGAAGCTGTCTAGAAGAGGTAAGAGACAGCTTCAGGAGCAACAAGGAAACCCTCAGGTTCCTGTCATACAATGCACAGACTTTCTATAGGAAACTCCAGGCAGCACGACAGGAGACCAGCACTTTTCTCTCTCTAATAACTGATCAGTGCTCCAAACCCTGCACACCAGGGCATGAAGATATTCCTTTGATTGCAGACTCAGCATTACCAGAGGAAGCATCCTTACCCAGGGAGAGCAGGTTCCAGGCATTCTCCAGCATGACCCCCTTGTACAACTCCTTCTGAGCATGGTCCAAGAGGCCCCACTCCTCCTGGGTGAAGTCCACAGCCACATCCTTGAATATCACCAGCCCCTAAATCATTAAAAGTCATAGAATGTAGAGCTGAAGGACACTTCAGATTTTAATAGTTCAACCCTCATTAATTTACAGAACCAGACTGAAGCCCAGAGAAGGGATTTTCTGAAAGGTCAGACCCTTTATGAGAGTCAGAATCAACTCCTAAAACCAGTCAGTAAGAGCCCAACTGAATTTTGAGAAAAACATTTTATATGATCAGTTAGATTAAAGCTGAGAAGTATTTTCCTCTAAAATGCATCTCTGTGGAATCAAGGAGAAAGTTGGTGTTCTATCAGTGAGGTAGGTGGATGTGTGGGAGAGAATAAGAGAGGGTAATAGGAAATATCTTCCTCATAGAATTGATGTGTGATATATTCTTTTCAAAATATTATTTTTTTAGTCTCATGTGTATATCCTTAGTAAACTCTAGAATTTATTTCCTTTAATATTCAATGGAATTATAGGAAAATTTACTTAAATCCAAAGGACACAGAGACCAAAGCAGAGAGGAAGAAGACAGCATAGGTCAGATTAATATATTATATGTATATACATATGTCTATCAACACATATGCTTATGAATGTATGACAATACTTTATATAACAAATAGCTCTTCTATGTACAAAATGATTTCCATGTTCTCATGAATGTGAGCTCCTTAGGATTAGCAACTGGGTTTTTTATTTTTATTTTTTATTTAAAATTCAGGGATCAAAACAAGCATTTCCCTAAGAGTACGATAAAAAAGGTGACTGCTCCTGAAACTGCAAATCTCCCATGTACAACTTGGTACTCCTTCCAAATGCACAACAGTTACCATGGAAACTTCTTTTCTTTCTCTCCGGTCTTACTCCTACCTTAGAGATGGCTACTATGTATATACATATACATATATACATATACATATATATCCACACACACACACACACACACACACATATATGTATGTAACATTATTCCATACATACCACTATTTGACAGTTATTTCTCTGGATGCAGATAGCGTCACTCTTTACATGCCCTTCATTTTTAATTTGTGTCTTTAGAATAGTCAAAATGACTTATCTGCTAAAACCCATCTGAACACAATATTGCTGTTACTGTACACAATGTTCTCTTGGTTCTGCTCGCTTTACTTTTAATCATTTTGTGCAAGTCTTTCCAGGCTGTTCTAAGATCACTGAGCTCATCCTTTCTTACAGCACAGTAGCATTCCATCACAGCCACACACCACAACCCATTCAGCCTTTCCAAAAATGATGGGGATCCCTGCACTTTTCAGTTCTTTGTCACCACAAAGCAAGTTGCTGTCAACATCTCAATCACATTCAAAGTCATAATTACTGTTTGTGAATGTCTTTCCATCTTAATTTTACTCATGATTTTTTCTGCCCTCTCTTTTTACGCTGTTGCTTTTACTTTATCTTCTCCCCTCATCATCCTACCCCTCAATTCACCCACCCTCTAAGAGACTCCATTTTCTTCCCCAATTTCAGTCCACAAGGCTTCCACAAGTCCCCCCCATCCTCTCCCCTACCCTCCTAAATCCCAGCCCACAGGCCTCTGTAGTAGCAATTTAGACTTGAAGATCTTTCCCACCCATTAATAGGCCATGTGCCTTGCTTACATCACAGGAAATGCAGAGAGACAGAGAGGGATGTTATGGCTGCTAATGGCTGTCATCGTGATAGTTAGAGCTGAGCAGGCTGACTTAACTGCACTGTGAGTTTGTGTCAGAGAGGTTTTGGGATGGCAAGACTCCAGGTTGTTATAACGTGTTTTGTGTTCCTTGATGTTATGATGAAGTAGGCCAGTTGTGGGAGTTGAACATTTGGTCACAGGATATGATTCTCTAGTGTCTGAATAAATGTTAGAGAGAGAGAGTCTCTCATACTTTGCAATACAGAACCACATAGGCATATTCACAATTATCACTGATGTTGTGTTTATTGCCTTAGTGATACACACTCCAAAAAGTCCCTCCCTAACCCTCTTCCCTAATATGCTCACCTCTCTACATGCTGAGATTTCTATACTCTTTCACATGTACATGTTGTTTCTTTTTCAACCCCGGTGAGAGTTATGTTCCAATATTACCAGCCCTCTACCTGTACTTACTGCCTCTCTACGAATTCTTTTTTTCACACTCTCTTTTTCCAATATCATTTCTCCCTTTAGACTTTTCCTACCCGGGTTTGTTTTTTATCATCCCATCATACACAACACAGTCACCATTTTTCTTTCAAACAACCTTAGCAATGATGACAGTTAAGTAAATTTGATCATAATGGGGGCATAATAATTAGGCTATAATGTTTTCCTTATATTTCTTCTGGATTTTTCACATCAAATTTTCCAGTGAGTTTTACTCCTTTTCTAAATCAATCCATCAAACAGTCTTTTCTCCTATTCAGGATCATACTCTACTTTGCTGCTACATTATTCTTGGATGCGACTACAGCTCTTTTGTTCACTGAAATATAATGTACCAAAACCTTTAGTCTTTGAGAGTGGAACCTGGTAGTTCTTGTGAAATCTGAAACTAGATTCTCACAGCATTGAAATTGTAGCTTGCAACATTTTCTACTTAACCTGGGAGTTTTGAAACTTGGCTATGATATGCATTTCCTCTTGGCATGTCTTTCAGGTGGTGAATGGTAGATTTCTTCTATTTCTATTTCTACTTTACCCTCTTGTTCTAGAAGTTCAGGGCATTTTTTCCTTAATAATTTCTAATTATTAAATGATAAGTTCTAAAGAAAATTCTGTGAAAAGTCTTCGTGAAACTGACAGTTCCATGGCATTCTGGAGAAAAGCTCTGCTTTTTAAAAACATTTTTTTAGTTTTTTTTTTTTAATTTTTAGTTTACAATAATCAGTTCCACAAGTTTTTGAGTTACAAATTTTCTACCCCTCCCTCCCTTGCCCCCCACCCACTAAGATGGCATGGAATCTGATATATGTCCTACATATACCTTCGCATTAAACTTATTTACACAATAGTCAAGTTATGACGAAGGATTATGACCAATAGAATGACTCATGAGTAAAAAGCAACAAAACCAAAAAAGAAGAGGAAAAAAAGAGAAAGAGGAAATAGTTTGCCACAATCTGCATTCAGACTCTAATTCTTTCTCTGGACGTAGATAGTTCTTTCCATCATGAGTCCTTTGGAGCTGTCTTTGAACCTTGTATTGCTGAGAAGAGCCAAGTCTATCAAAGTTAGTCATCATAGAAGTAATATGTCTGTGGCTGCATACAATGTTCTTCTGGTTCTTTTCCCCTCACTCAGCATCACTGATATGAATGCCTGTTCATATTCTTTGACCATTTCTCAATTGGGGAATGACTTGTATTCCTATAAATTTGGCTCAGTTCCCTGTATATTTTAGATATGAGGCCTTTATCAGAGCCACTGGTTGTAAAGAGTTTTTTGCAATTTTCTGCTTCCCTCCTAATCTTTGTTTACACAAACACTTTTCAATTTAACATAATCAAAATTATCCATTTTGCATTTTGTAATGCTCTCTATCTCTTGTTGGGTCATGAATTCTTCCCTTTCCCATAAATCCAACAGGTAAACTATTCCTTGCTCCCCTAATTTCTTTATATATAATGCTAGCTTTAGCAATAGGAGAAGAAAAAGAAATTGAAGGAATTAGAATAGGCAAAGAAGAAACTAAATTATCACTTTTTGCAGATGATATGATGATCTACTTAGAGAATCCTAGAGAATCAAGTAAAAAAACTACTTGAAATAACAAAAAACTTTAGCAAAGTTGCAGGATATAAAATAAACCCACGTAAATCCTTGACATTCCTATACATTACTAACAAAGTCCAACAGCAAAGGATAGAAAGAGAAATTCCATTTAAAGTTATCGTAGATACTATAAAATATTTCAGAGTCCACCTGCCAAGACAAACCTAGGGTCTATATGAACACAATTACAAAACACTTTTCACACAAATAAAGTCAGTTCTAAATAAATGGAAAAACATCAGTTGCTCATGAGTAGGCCGAGCTAATATAATAAAAATGACAATTTTACCTAAATTAATTTCCTTATTCAGTGCCATACCAATCAAATTACCAAAAAATTATTTCACAGAGCTGGATAAAATAATACCAAAATTCATCTGGAAGAACAAAAGGTCCAAAATATCAAGAGAATTGATGAAAAGAAATGCTAGGGAAGGTGGCCTAGGCATACCAGATATTAAACTGTATTATGGAGCAGGAGTTATCATAACTACTTGGATCAGTGGAATAGGTTAAGTACACAACCCTTCTCTTTTAAGTGATCATATTAAAAGCTTTTCCCCAGATACTGGTCTATGCCCAGTTTCTGCCAAACCATTTTCCAGTTCTCCCAACAGAGTTTTTATGAAGCAGTGAATTCTTAAGCCAGAAGCTGGACTTTTCGGGTTTATCAAACAGTAGATTGCTATAGTCGTTGACTACTGCGTCTTGTGTACCTAAACTATTCCACTGATCCACCACTCTATTTCTTAGCCAGTACCAAGTAGTTTCTCCTGTCAGATTGGCTAACATGACAAAACAGGAAAATCATAAATCCTGGAGAGGATATGGGAAAATTGGAATATTGTTATATTGTTGGTGGAGTTGTGAACTGATCCAGCCATTCTAGAGGGGAATTTGAAACTATTCCCAAAGGGCTATAAAAAGGTGCCAACCCTTTGACCCAGCAATACCACTTCTAGGACTGTATCCCAAAGAGTTCACACAAGTGGGGCATGGACCAGTATGTCCAAAAATATTTATAGCAGCTCTTTTTTTGTGGTGGCAAAGAATTGGAAATCAAGGGGATGCCCATCAATTGGGAATGGCTAAACAAATTGTGATATATGAATGTATTAGAATACTATTGTGTTATAAGAAGTGAGGAGTAAACAGACTTCATTATAACCTGGAAAGACTTATATGAACTCATGCTGAGTGAGGGGACCAGAACCAGGAGAATATTTTACACGATTCCAGACACATAGTATCTGTAAGGACTGACTTTGGTAAACTTGACTCTTCTCATCAATGCAAAGTTCAAAGAAAGCTCCAACAGACTCATGATGGAAAAAGTTCTGCACATCCAGTGAAAGAATAATGGAGTGTGGGCCACTCACTGAGCGCCATGCCCCCGCCACCCAGCTCTCCATCCACTGCCTGCATCACAGTCTCAGAATGGCCAACAAAGGACCTGCTTATAGACTGAGCTGGGAGGTACAGAAGAAAATTGAGAAGCAGTATGATGCTGCACTGCAGCAGATCCTCATTCAGCAGATTACCACACAGTGCTGTGGAGATGTCGGGAGACCCCAGCCTGGGCGAGAGAATTTCCAAAACTGGCTCATGGATGGCATGATGCTATGTGAGCTCATCAATGGGCTATACTCTGAAGGCTAGGGCCTAGTAAAGAAGATCCAGGCTTCAGGCATGGCCTTCAAACAGATGGAACAAATGGCTCAGTTTCTGCAGGTGGCAGAGCACTATGGCATAAATGCCACTGACATCTTCCAAACTGTGGAGCTCTGGGAAGGAAAGAATATGGCCTGTGTGCAGCCGACACTCATGAACCTGGATGGGCTGGTAGTGGCTTGGGCTGATGGGTTCTTCTCTGGAGATCCCTGGTTCCCTGAGAAGTCCAAGGAGAATGCCCAAAATTTCACAGATAACCAACTGCAGGAGGGCAAAAATGTTATTGGGCTGCAAATGGGCGCCAACTGTGGGGCATCTCAGGCAGGCATGACTGAATATGGGATGCCACGCCAGATCCTCTGATCCTCATTCTTCTTTACCCTCCCTTGAATGGTTAATCTATTTCTAGCAGTGACATTCCCAGGAAGCTCATGGAACTCTCAAACCCCTTCTGTTCCCAACTCTTCCTCTTCCCCACCTCCTCCTTACCCATTGGTGGCACTCCTTCTCCTTTTGTCCCTACAGGTGCTGAGCCAGTACCTTTTCACCTTAAACTTACTGCAATACACTCCCCATGCCCCAAATCAGCAAAACTGGACCAAATACCCCATCCTCCCTTCTCCTGGACCCCTTCAACATTCCTATTCATTCTCCCACCCTGACTCGTCCCTCGTCCCCTCATTTGGGAATTTGCCCCCATAGAGCCATTCTTTAGGCCAGGGTTCAGGGTGCTGCCTCGAAAGGAGCTGAACATAGGACCAATTTCTCTTCCACAAGGTTGTTCTTCCTGCTGCCCCCACCCCCAGCCTTGCTACGGTGGGGGCTTAATTTATAGGGGGGGGCCTATGGTGGCTGCCGTCCTGGCCACAGCTGGACTTAGAAAGCCACACATCTGGGTAGGTCTCTCCTTGGCAGGGGCCTCTTTTTCCCTCAGTCCCTCCCTTCTTGGCATTCCCTTCTTCCTATTCCTCTCTTTACCCAGTAACCTGAGACAGGGTTGGGGGGTGGAGGGGATGTTCAGGGAGGTGGGTTGGCTTTGCCTTCTCCCCTCCTCTCCGTCCTTCCCCTCTTCCTCCAAAGGCCCACCCAAAGTCTGAGTCTTGAGGAATGAGGGTTTGATGATCTGAATAAAGATTCTCAGTCTTTGTTAAAAAAAAAAAAAGAATTATGGAGTCTGAATGCAGATTGAGGCAAACTATTTGGTCTCTTTTTTCCCTTCTATTTTGGTTTCATTTCTTCTTCCTCATGATTCATCCCATTGGTTATGATTCTTCTTTAAAACTGGACTATTATATAAATAAGTTTAATGTGAAGGTATATGTAGAGCTGTCTCAGGGAGGAGAAGGAGGGAAAGAAAATTTGGAGCTCAAAAACTTGTGGAGCTGAGTGTTGTAAACTACAAATAAAAAATTTTTAAAAAGTGTCATTAGATAGATTCCTAGTCAGAAGCAAACATAAAGAAAAAAACTCAGTGAATCCAAACATGAAAGTGATTCTAAAAGTAAAAAATCAGTAAAGGCAGTAGTGTTAGTCTTACTTTTAGTGAAAGTGGCACAAGAGAGAACACTCCCGACGCTGAAATCCCCGACGTTCTCCTTCCAAGCAAGAACCTTTCCTCCTCCTCCCCCTCCTCCTCCTCCTCCTCCTCCTCTCTCCAGTCACCCTCACGCCAAAGGTCAAGTGCAGGCTACTTTGTTTGCTTTCTGTTTTATATTGTGTAGCAATCATTGCTATTGTAATCCAAGTGCATTAGGAATAAAAAACTTACTGAAAATTATAAATGATTACTTTTATGTGAATATTGTGGGGGACGTGCTCATCCCACTTTAGACATTATTTTCCATGCGAAAATTCGCTTTGCAATAGGAACAAATCACAGGACAAACAGAATGTCAGAACAAATTAAATTCGGAAACCAAGGTTCTACTGTAGTTTCCTGAAAGGATGAAATCAAATCTTATATGGAAAAGGATTCTAAAGACCTATTCATTGGAATCAGTAAGTTGTAAGAGGTGGTCCCCAGCCACATAAAGGAGCATTATCTGTTGTTACATTGAGGGCTGGAGCCAAAACGGCTCATGCCTTTCCTTTCTGAGTGCTTTCATTTGTCTATGATGTACATGCCTTAATTATAAAATTAATTACCTAGAAATAAAAGTAACTATGATGGAGAAGGGCAAGCTAGGTGGCAGAGTGGACAGAGCACTGGGCTTGGCATCAGGAAGATACCATCTTCATAAGTTCAAATGTGACCTCAGAAAGTTACTAGCTGTGTGATGCTGGACAAGTCACTTAACCCTGCTTGCCTCAGTTTCCTCATTTGCAAAATAAACTGGAGAAGGAAAAGGTAAACCACTCCAGTATCTTTGTCAAGAAAAACCCCTAATAATTTATAAAGTCTTGAACATGAGTGAACAAGAATGATGGAGAGGGGGAGTTCCTTCATTGGTTAAAAATAAAAGCAATATTCAATTAACCTGGGATTTGTTTGAGCTATTTCGTCAGAAAAATGTTGGCAGTTTCTTTGAGAAACAAATGCTCTAAACACACATGGAGAATTGTAGAAACTTGGTAGAACAAGAGCCAAGAGGAGGAGTAAGAGGCCTACTGATGGGCCAAAAAAGGAGAGGCTGGCCAGGTTTGAGAATATGAGAGAAACCATTCATTGAGGACCCCTACTCAAACAGCATTAGTCCATTAGGATTTTATAAGGGGTAATGATTGTTGTAATGCTTTTAGTATATTCATCTACTCAGTCCCCAAATACCAGGTCTAAGAATAAGCAATGTATTAATGCACACCTTGTACAAGTCACAGAGGAATATGGATCCTAATAGAAGGGCCCCAGAATAGGCCTCCAACTTTAACGCAATGTTCACCACTTGGTTACCAGCTGTGCAGTTCACTGGTACAACAACAAGAATGCTGACCAAGATATCTCCATCCTGTTTTGTTCAAATTCTGTCACCAAAGCACACATGGGTGTGGCATGGTATGGAAAGGATCTAATCTTCCTCCCTCCCCCCCAGTCTATGAATATCTTGGACCATCTCCTCCTGCCTAAGGTAAGGAGGAGCCTGTCTATCTTGTGACCACCTGGTTCAGGGGAGATATTTCTGCATCACCCAACTCATGATCCTGCTGACACATCATTTTTTGCTTCTTTTAGCGTAAGAGTCATAGGTCAACTAACGGCATTCCATATTTTGTACTGCTGCTTTAGAATGTCCAGGGAACAAATCTGGTATCGCATATCTTCACTGTAGCCTTGGTTCTGAACACACAACATGTGTACTTTGCACTGCCCAGGCTGTTATGATATGCAAAGCCAACAAACACTGCCAGAAACACCTCAGCTCAGACTACTGGATGTTATGAAATCAAAATGTCAATTCACTCTGAAAAAGGTTGAAGATGCTCTATGTGCCGCAATATACAAAGTTCTGCCAAGATTCAATTGTTTATGTAAACATAAATAAGCATATCCATGTGTATGGTCTCGTAAAAATTTCTTGGTTGCAAAGGGGTCAAGAGTGGAAAAAGTTTGAGAAGCCCTGTTCCAAAGCACTGTGGGGCTAAGGACACAGCCCAGGGTGACCCATCCTGCAGATGGGAGCTTAACAACATGGGACAAAAAGTGGATGTCCAGTAATGAAGAGGAGCTGGAAACATTTCTAGAAAGAAAACCAGAAAGGAAGAGATTATTTGCTTCTGAAACACCTACACTAAAGAAATGCAGGAGCAGTGAATAAATGTGGACAACAACAGACAGACCAGGAAGACATTTCTTTCTGAAAGTCCACAGGCAGACCGGGATGAAGGAGGAACTCTGGGGGAGGTAAGAGTGCACAGGATGACAGCAGAGATTATGGACTGAGTCTTCTGACATCCTGCCTGCAGGAGAAGGTCCTTTGGTGGCTCTACATGACAACAAGGACAGATACAGGAAAGGGAAGAGGAGAAGGCAACAGGGGAAGAAGAGAGTGATGTGACAAGGGCTCCTCAAGGACTAGAAATTGTCACTTCAATCCCATACACATTATTAAGCATCCATCATGTCCTGGGCTCAATGGTCAGCACTGGGGATAGAAAAAGAGGCAAAAGGCAGTCCCTGCCCTCAAGGAGGTCAGTATCTAACAGGGGAGACATCAAGCAAACCAATACATACAAAGCGAACCAAGGCCAGGACAAATAGGCCATGACTAGAGGAGGGAAGGAGTAAGAATTCAGAGGGGTGAGGGAATACTTCCTGGAGCTTTTCAGTTGTTGGTTGGGACTTAAAAGAACACAGTGAGGTTAGGAGTCTGAGCTGGGGAGGGAGAGTATTCCAGGCATGGGGACAGCCATTGAAAATGCCTAGAGCTGAGAGAAGCCAGGAGGGCAGGGCCAGTGGGTCAAGGATATATGTTGGGAAGAAAGCTGTCAGAAGACTGAAAGGGCTGGAGTGGGAGGTAGGTTATAAAGGGCTTTGAATGCCTATTCTTTAAAGAAATGCTCCACGACGACCACACTTAGGGCTTTACAGACCATCCTCTATGTCTGTGGCAATGGCCTCATTGGCTGATGTCTGTGCACAGACTGCACTCACCTGGGGAGGGGGGCTGCTGCTCCCAGGGGCCATTCCCTCTGGCTCCAGGCTCCCTGCTGGGCCCAGGCCTTGGTCCTCTGCAGACTGAGCTGGGCAGGGAGAAGGATCCCAGAGGGGGAGAGGTCTTGCTCTTCTCTTCCCAGGCAGCAGGCTGGCCTACAGGGATTTACAGGGTGAGGCCCCACAGGAGTCACAAAGGCCCTGGCCCTACCCTCAGGTGAGAGAGTCCACCCTGCAGAGGGAGGGAGGAAGCAGGGAGGGTCAGGCTTGAAATGAAGAAGGTCTGAACAGTAAGACTACTTCCCTCCCTCTCTTACTCATTTTCTTCTGCCTCCCCATCACCGACCCATTCTCCCACATTCTCCTGCATACCCTCTCCCTGGCTCACAGACACATTATCTAGAATACAGACTGACTCCTGGATCCAGGAGGGAAGCTAGGGAATGTGGAGGAGGGGGAGGGATCTTGAATGGGATGAGGGGAAGCCTGAGGCTGGGAAGCAAAATCCAGTCTGGGATTCAGCCCCTTGGAAGGGGACCTGAGGCAGGGGAGCAGGAGGCCCGGGGAAGGGGAGCAGGGGTGGGGTCTGGGAAACAAGACAATCTAACATAGTTCATGGAGGGAGGTCAGAGACACTGGAGTAACAGAAGGGCTCCAGGGGGACACTGAGCCTGGGGAAGCAGGATTACTGTGTCCTGAGGTATAACTAGGAACTGGGGAGGACTGCTGGGATCCCTAAAGGGAAACTGGCCACATGCCTGGGATCTGACAGGGAACCAGCCTCAGAGTTATGGGTGCAGATAAAGGGGACCAGGAGAGAGCTTTGGTAACTGTGTCCAAAGCCTGGGTAGGCAGGGAGGACGGTAGGATTCTTGGATCTCCAAAGGGGCTGGATCTGAAGGCAAGACAAGGGAATTTCTAACCAGGAGGTCAGAGATTAGGGGGCAGGGAGGCAGGACGCCTGGGGCCTGATGGGAAGGCTGAAATTAGGACTCCAGGAACCCCATGGGCAAAGTCTTAAGTCTGCAATAGTGTTATCCAATGATAAATCGGGGGAAGGTGAGCCAGGAATTTAGGAAGCAATGGGGGAGTGTGGAAAAGATCTAGGGGCAGGGGGCTCATCCGGCAGACAGGCTGGGGAGGAAGGTGTGCTCCTGGCAGACCTGGAGGACACTCACCATGAGGTCAGATGAGGAGAAGGAGACCGAATTGCCCGGGCAGCCAGGAGAACCAGGAAAAATGGCGGGGCTCTGGCTCAGACCTACCTGGGACCTGCAAGGACAGAGCCGGCGTCTAGAAGGCGGAGCGGTCCCAGTTCCCAGGGACGGAAGAGCAATCGCTGATGTCTAGGAAGAAAGGAAAGAGATTTGAAAGGGAAAGCAGAGCATTCTGGGCCAAAGGCTTCCTCCTTCTGGCCAGCCCACTCTGGGAGGGTCTTCCTCTTCCAAGAGCACCGCCCTGTCCAGCCCCTGAGATCCCAGGCGGGCGGGTCTGTTTCCTCCAATCACACCCAGGGCACGGACTTAAGAGACACCGCCCGCTTCTCCCCACTAAGCCCTGCCCTGCATCACAAGGAATGCCTTCTCCAGCGCAATGAGCTCCTCCTCTGCCCTAAACTCCTCCCCGGGCTCCAAACTCCACCTGGGCCACCACCCACCAGGCTGCCCATCTCTGAGAGCTCCTCCTCTCCAGTGTCTCTACCCCCTCCCCTCCTCCCTCCCTCCTCGACACACCCCCTCCCCCAGAGCAGAGAAACTGCCGGTATAAAAGGGTAGCACCAGAATATCTTAAAGTGATAAAGAGGGAGGGAGGAAGCAGGGAGGGCCAGGCTTGGAAATGAAGATGCTGAGCTCCTACTCCTCTTCTGTTTGCCTCCCTTCCCCATCCTTCTATAGAGACCCAAGAGGCACAGTGAGCTTTGAGATCCCAGATGGGATGAGACCAGTCAGAGCCTCAATGACCTATGAGTCAGAGCTGCCCCTCCACCTGGTGCTCTGCCCTCCTTGTATTGAGAACCAAGGGTGAGCAACATTCTGTAAGCATTAGTAGCTGCCCCCCTGGGGACCAACTGCCCAGTTCCCGTTAGACAATGCTGCTATTTCCTTCCTTCCTCCCTCTCTCCCTCCCTTCCTCCTTTCCCTCCTCCCTCCCTTCCTTCCTTCCAGCCTTCCTTCCTTCCTTCCTTCCATAAGAAATGGGAGGAGGAATTTTGTTTCCACAGAACTGAAGGTGTACTTCTCCCACTCCCACACCCCATCTTTAGCAGAAACCAGGCCTCAGGTCTGTCAGGTGAAAGGTCAGAGGCTTGTACACATGCTTAAATGAGCCATTTGAGGAGGGCATGATGTAGGCAGTCAGGAGGTTGTATCTGGCCAATGAAGAGCCTGGCGGGAAATTCAAGGTAAGGGTCTATGAAAGGACTGGCGTCCATCTGAGTCCTTTGTACTTTCTCCTGTACTCTGTTCAGGGGAGGCACCCATTTATTCAGGGGGAATAAATGTAAATTATAATTAAACTTTCCTGATTTCCCAACGAGTCTTGCTTATTCCTAGACAATGTATGTTTCTAACAGTTGGGGGCTCATTGCGGGATCAATATAGCATCAGAAGAAAGAGGTATTTCACGCAGAGAATGGGTGGCGCCCCCACTCTTTTGCAGTGGGCCCTAGTATCTGCAGGTGAAAATTTCCTTCTTCAGACTGCTAATTTCCTGAGAGTATTTTTCTGGAATCCTTGGGAACCCAGGAACGTGAGTAAAGGGGGGAAGAGGAAAGGAAAATGGCCATAGTGCAAGTCAGGTACCTGAGCAAGGTGGGGGAGTCCTGCTTTGTCATGTCTGGATTTGCTCCAACTTGAGAAATAAGATTTGATTGGAACAGGGAAAAGAGCTCTTAAAATATTTGACCTAGGTGGGGAGAATGGATTTCTCCTAATGCTTTGAAGAAAAGCCCTGGTGGGTTGACCCACAGAAAGTGATTTGGCTGTGAGCAATTGCCATCACTTAAATTCTGCTCTACACCCTGCAGCAAGCTCTCAAGAAATCCCAAACAAGAAATAAGGAGGCCTTGTGAGGATTGGCTCTGTTGAGTTTGTGGGGTTGAGGGAGGACAAGAAAACATAAAGGAAGAGAGCTCTTAGAGGTTATGACTGAATTGGAAAGAGAATAAAGCTGGGAGCTCTGAATTAAGATTTGATTAGGTCCTAAAGGTTTAAAAAAATTGTGTTTGCATTAACTCTAACATCAAGCAAAGTGTTCTAAAAACTGTAGAAGTAAAGGGGATCTTCTCTATGATGGGATGGTCACTTTGGGGATTCAGTGGTCCGCTTAGAATGTGATTAAAAATTGTTGGTCATTTTAACCTTTTAAGTTTTAAAGTAAAAATAAAGCAGCTGGGAAAAGGAAAAGCCTGGCGGGTATAATTTTTTTTTCATTTATTTGAAATGTTTGAGGTAGTTTGGGTCAAGATTAGGAAAGAAGTATTGAAATTGGAGATACAGAGCATAAGACAAAAAAGTTTCAGTAAAGATTGGGAAAGAAAGGGAGATAGAAGCTAGAGATAAAGGAATTTGGGTGGGGGTTGTAGAATGGCAGCTTGAGACCACCTGGAATTCAGTCCGTGTGCTGCTCTTAGCTGCCATGTGCTCTTGGCCACCCCCTCCCCCTCAATCCACCTTAGAAGACTTGATGTGTCAATCAGGAGCTGAAGCTAAAAGAAACTTGTAACCTGATTGGAAAATAGGGCTGATTAGTTAGTGATGAAAGGTTTTATTGAATCTGGGTATTGAGTATGAGAAAGATTTTGATTTGTATAATCATTAAACTTTGCCCATGTAAGGTATGACTGAATTTTGTTTAAGAATATACAGCTAAATAAATAAAGTGTATTTAAGGTATTAATGTATTAATATATGTTATGCATGTATTTATATATTGATATATAAATACCAGAAGTATTAGGATCAATAATTTCAATATGTGATAATCTGAAATGTAATTAAAGTTATCTTATTTCTAAATTGTCTTTTTGGAGTTCTCTTAGGCTGTAATATTTGAGAGACCCTTGTGAGGTCTGAATTTTGTCATTTATGAATTGATCTTTTAAAAAAAGGTGTGAAAAAAATGTAATAGTTTGAAACTGTTATATTTGGTTATGCAGGTTTCTAAATACATAAAAATGTTTAAGGCATTAAATTTATGTGGTTTAAACATACATTTGTATGGTTTAAATGTTGTTAAAATTGTACTATCAGAGAAAAATGCTGAATAGGTTTAAAAGCTGTTATTGTTCAGTTAAAATTGCTTTGCTATCACTTAATAGCATTTGTGAGATTGTGAACTAAGACTTTGTCAGAATCTCTTGTTGTAATTGTTATGTACAAGAGGTTCTAGAAATTCTGTAGTAACAGAGAACTGAGTTGTGGGAATTCACGAAAAAGCATTTTTTTCTTATAATCTCAGTGTTGTTAGATTAAGAGTTGTACTTAATCAAGAAATTGAGGCAGTTAACTACAACAAGGATTTTGGACTTAAATTCCTGAATTTTATGACTCTCTGGATGGGACCAGGGATAGAAGATAAGGCAGAGATAGGAATTCTAAAGGAGTTAAAGTTTAAAAAGTGGGGACTGTGTTGAAAAGCCAGTCCCTTCCCCCACTTCCCCTCCTTTCCTTTGGTCTAGATAAGAAGAGAGCTTGATCTATGCCCACCTGGTAGAAGGGAAGGAAGGGGGAGGGCAGCAGTACTGGGATCTGAGTTTTTACTGAAGGAAAGAGAACAGTAGGTGTCAGAAGCCTCCGAACCTGGCTTCTTAAAGTCAGCAAAACTGATAAGATTAGATTTGAGATGGGGTTTAGTTGGTAGTTTTCATTAGTGAAATTTGTTATCTGATGTAAAAGAACCCACTCTCAGGGGTAGATGATATGATGATTTTTTTATGGCAGGTCTCTAATCAGAAATAAGTAGTGATAAAAGGAAAGGTATATACCTACAGATGTAGAAGGGTTTATGGGGAAAATTGGAAAACTGGATAAATGCGAATGTGTGAAATCTTGTTGTTTTTAATCAAATGGCTGGTTACATTGGTACTCTTGTATAGTCAAATGAAAGATAGTGTTATTTCTGGATATTGGGGGGAATAGTTTGGACAGGGGGAAGAGAGGTTTGTGAAGTGAAGGTGCAAATGTAAGGTTGAATCATTATCCCATAGACTAAGGCTGAGATTTAAAGTTATATTGTATCTATGTGAGATAGAGTCCTTAGATGTTTTAAAGTGATGTAAGAGCAATTAGGTATTAATACAAATAGTGTAATTAATTACCGCAACTAAATCAGAGACATCTTCAGTTTAGGGAAAAGAATTTCAATGTAAGTCTCTTTAAGAGAGATAAGTTGTAGAATATTTTTGTATTGATGGGAAAAGTTAAATGTGGATTTGAATTTATTCCATCATCTAAAACATAAAGTTATATGGTTCAATTCTTTCAGATCAGGCATAATTAGAGAAGAATAGAAAAGTAGATGAGAACCTGATGCAAATGTGTTAGAGCAATAACTTATGATCTTAATGGGAAGATTTTATGAACAAGGCAGGAAGACTTAATGGGACTATTAACTGACTGTTTTTCTGAGTCTAACTCCAGGTGTGAGTATCAAGGAAGGCTGACCCCAGATGCCAGCAGCCCTGTGGGAGGGCAGGCATGAGCTGCAGGTATGATTTCTTGGCAAAGTTGAGGGGGCAAATTTTCAGCATGTGCTGAGGTGGGACCTTCTTGACTTGATCCCCTTAACTGAAACCTGGCAGACTAGGCCTGGCTCAATGTAGCTTGCAGTTTGACATAACTTCTGCCTGATGTTGATAGGAAACTGGGGAAAATACGGTCCCCTTACTCTAAGTCCCTACTCTCTTGGTGGCAAATTTCTATAATCAGAAGGTTTTGTAAGTACAGCAAAAAAAAAATCTATTAAAATAATTGATTATGGAACATCTTAGATTACTATTAGGCCTAGGAGTAGTTTTTTGTATAGGTCTGTATATAAGTTAGGTTTCTTTTCTTGGTAATGATATGGAGACAATTAGGTCAAGAGCTTGTGAGAATATTATTTTGTTATTTGGTTAGTATCATGCTTGTCTAAAGTTTTGTTACAATTAGTAATGTTAAAAGAAGAATAGCTTGTGATTTATTTTGTAAATGCCATCAAAGAAACATGGCATGACTAAAAGTTTATGACATTGTATGTACTGTGTTAAGAATTGGTTATCTAATGTATTTACGTATGTGCTGGAGTCTGCTGTTAATTCCTTAGTGAAATATCATCCTCCTGGTGAGGAAATTAATAATGAGTTAATGTAAAGTATGAGAAACTGGGTTCTGATGTGAATTTCTTAAACATGACAATTGGCTAAGTTTCCAATTTTGAATTTGTAAAAATTACTAGGGTATAAGGATTAGAAATGGTAATTTAAAATTATGCTAAGGTATCTTTTGTAGGAGAATGGAAAGGAAGCTGGTTCCTACAAGAAGGCAAGAAGAAGATGCTGGAGATGGCTGGAACAAATACCAAGGACCAGAAGACTTGACTGATGTTGTTCCCTGCCAGACAGCCTTATGGGAAGAGACTTTTGAATCTAAAAGGGACAATTGCATTATTGTTTTCTTTTGGGGCTCTGTATCTGTATTTACAAAGGGGACTGCCCACTTTGATTTGTCAATGTGTCGATCAATCCTTCCCGTATTTACTTAAAGGGGTGATGGTTAAGGGGAAAAATTCAGATGGGAAAGAGTAAGGGAGTATTAAAAATGTGGAAACAAAAATTTGAATAATAAAAGGAGAGGGGGGAAATTGTAAGAAATGGGAGGAGTTTTGTTTCCACAGAACTGAAGGTGTACTTCTCCCACTCCCCTACCCCAGCTTTAGCAGAAACCAGGCCTCAGGTCTGTCAGGTGAAAGGTCAGAGGCTTGTACACATGCTTAAATGATGCCATTAGAGGAGGGTATGATGTAAGCAGTCAGGGGGTTGTATCTGGCCAATGAAGAGATTCAATGGGAGATTCAAGGTGAGGGTCTATGAAAGGACTGACGTCCATCTGAGTCTTTTGTACTTTCTCCTGTACTCTGTTCAGGGGAGGTACCCATTTATTCAGGGGAAATAAATGTAAGTTATAATTAAAACGTTCCTGACTTCCCAACGAGTCTTGCTTATTCCTAGACAACGTGAGTATGTTTCTAACACTTCCCAGCTAATCAGTAAGTGAAAGATCTTTCCCACCTAATGAATAGGCTTAAGGTGTTCCCAGCAAAGGGAGGTCTGATTATGTGTGAAGCCCTGAAACCATAAGGCACTAATAACAATGTAGATGATAATTGCCAAAATGCCTATGTAGTTCTGTATAGCAAAGTATATGATATTCTGTATATGAGACTCTCCACATAGAAGGTAGGAGAGGTAAGCCATTTATTCAGACACCAGAGTACCATATCCTATAACCAAATGCTCAACTTCCACAGCCAGTCAGTCCACTTCATCATAACAGCAAGGAGCCCAAAACATTCAATACAGAATACCACAACATGGAGCCTCAACATCCTAAAACTTCTCTGACCCCCTGCTGGGGTCTTTCCCAAAACAAATTCACAGTACAGCTAATTCAGCCTGTTCAGTTTTGACAATCAGAAGGGCAGCCACAAGCAGCCACAAGCAGCCACCAGCAGCCATGACATCTTTCTTTCTTTCTCTCTGTCTCTCTGTCTCTCTGTCTGTCTCTCTCTCAACCTTTTCTGTGACATAACTTCCTTTTCCTGTCAGCAAGCTCCTCCCACCATGTAACTTGGGCTTCCTGTGGTGTAAGCAGGTCACATGGCCTATTGATGGGTGGGAAAGATCTTCAAATCCAATTGCTAATACATTGGGTCCCAAGATCCTTCCTATCCATTACATAGGGCAATGGGAATTCTGAGATAACTGGTGTCAACAGAACTTTACACAACAATATAATAGGGATAACACAAGATAAGCATATAGAACAATGTCATCATTTCCTCCTTGAACGAATGGGGCTCAAAATTTTGGGGTAAGGTGCAAAGGTCTTGTCTTCCAAAGCTTCTTCCTACTGAAATTGGACATAGAGCTGTCCCTGCCCCAAGAGGTTAAGAGTGCTATTCAAGAGGTCAGTTCTTTAGCAAACTGGCTTCTGGAACTCAGTTGATACCAGGTCCAAAGATGACATATTACAGTCATGGACAGGTCCAGGGATGACACATCACAGTCATGGACAGGTCCAGAGGTGACATCTGGCTTAAGCTATCAGGCATCTGCAGGTGGATGGTACTAAGCCTACAGGAAACAACTCTCACAAACAAATAGAAGTGACAAAAGCTAAAAAGAAACAAAGAGACTATCATAGCCTCATTAATGATAGAAAACATGAGTCAAGGGTACAATTTCATAATCATTTTCTCCTGGGTAGACTACTATGAAAGTATTGTCTTTCTCATGTGTTATAATTTCTGCAGCCTTTGAAACATCGTCAGGTTTCCATTTTACCCAGACTTTAGCTCCTAATTTTATTCTATCATTAGAACCAAATCGTTCCTTTCCTCTGATAGTTATTTTGGAAGGAGGGTCAGTTTTCACAAGAGGTATTGTTTCACAAGGAATAATAATCAGTTGAACTATTCTATCCTTTTTACACAACTGTATAGGTTCATCACCCAAATTCTGGAGTATCACAATAATTTCTCCTTGGTAACTAGAATCTATCACTCCATACAATACATGTATTCCTTGAGCTGCTAATCCTGGTTTAGGTAATATCCATCCAAAAGGATTCTTAGGGATTCTCACACATACACCAGTAGAGATTTTTATCTCTTTTATATCCAACCAAGAGTTCTCTAAACAATGTAAATCATATTCTGCCAAACCAGGTATTCCTGGATATGGTGCTGAGACATCTTCCCTCACAGTCCAATACTCAATATTTTGTATCTTAAGTGTCTGATGTTTTCTAATTTGCAGATTTGGGGTCATCGTTCTGGCCAGAGGTGTCCTTCCTCCTAATGGTTTGTTGTTCAAATTACATAAAGCAGTGAACAAATTATCCTTCCAATGTTGATACAAATTATTAGAGCTTAACTTTCTTAACTGTTCTTTCAACAATCCATTCATCCTTTCTATCAATCCAGATACTTGTGGATAATATGGAATACAATATATCCACTCTATATTGTTCAGCACACAATATCTCTTCATCTCATTACCTTTGAAATATGACCCATTGTCACTTTGAATCTGCATTGGGGTTCCATAATATAGCTTTATAATATCTAGAGTTTTACAGGTGTTTTTCTGGCTTGCATTCTTATAAGGACAAGGCACTAGTACTCCTGAATAGGTGTCAACACAAGTACATATAAATTTGCATCCTTTATCTTGGGGTAGTGGTCCAATATAATCTATTTGCCATATCTGGGCTGGAACTTTTCCCCTTGCTATTTCCCGAGTTACTGACCTAGGAATAGTTTCTTCCTTTTTCAACTGACATATATGACATTCCTGTGCTACTTGCTTTAACAATGCATAAGAGATAGTAATAGCTTGATCTTGTGCCCACTGGTGTGTGGCCTGGACCCCTAAATGTCCGGTTGCTTGGTGGACCCATTTTGCTAGTAGTGGACCATCAGTTGGTGTCACAGTAGGGACAATATGTTCAGTAGGAATCTTTGCTAGTCAATCAGCATGTGCATTGTACTCATGTTCTGGCATAGTGAGGGGCACGTGAACGTCTACATGAAAAACTGACAAGTTAGTAATCAAAGACATGTCCCATATGTCTTCCCATAACTCTTTGCCCCAAACTTGTTTACCATGAATTTCCCAATTTTGATTTTTCTACATTGACATCCATGTAGCTAACCCATTAGCTACTGCTCATGAATCAGTGAATATACGATGGTGTCCTCCTTTCTCTGTTTTAATAGCTTGATGCACTACCATAAGTTCAGCATTTTGACTGCTTCCACCTATCTGAGTACTTTCCAAAGTTCTGTTAGTACATGGGTTACAGGCTACTGTTTTCCAATGTCTTTTTTAGCCCAAACATTTTGCTGTCCCATCAGTAAACCATGCATGTTTCTTCTGTTCTTCAGTCAGTCTATCATATCTGTCATTCCCTTTTACCAAGGATTGTACCAACTGTTGCCCTGTTTCAGAGGGTCTGTCATTTCCAGTAATGTCAACGCTTGCTATAGATTCATGCAGAGCAGAAACTCCACTTTTTCCTGTTTTCTATCTATTCCAAATTTACCATTTCCATTTAATTATGCTAGCCTCTTACGCATGTCCAATCCTATGAGATGCTGGGGTACTCATTACCCAAGTCATGATCAGAGTTCCTTAATATCACTTTGTGGCCCAGAGTCAGAGTCAGTTGCTCAGTCTCTACCAAAGTCCAATATACAGCTGTATCAACAATCCAGCTAGCAGCTGCTGTGGGAGTATAAGACTCGGCAACAACCAGCACACAGAAAGCTGCCAACCCAGGTTCTTTGGATCTGCTTTACTAAGGAAAGTAGCATTAAGGGATTATTTCAAACCAACATGCAAATATCATTCACTTAGTTCAGGGCAAAAAGCCAGCACCCTGAACTTCAGAGCAAATACAAACAAATTACAAACATCAACAGACAGACCTTGTCTGATTCAAATCACAACACATAGTTACCAGAGAAGAACCAACATCTGAGTTGAAAGCTGGGGGGCAATTGCAACTTACCCAGAGTCTCAATACTCCTTCCATGAGTGTTCCCCAAAAATCAAGTGCCAAGCTCTCCTCAGTTATATCCAGTTCAGAGCCCTGAGGTCTCTGACCTAATCTAGGCTGGGTGTGGGAAAGTTCCCCATCCCCAGTATCACATCATATACAAATCAATGACTCCCAATTGTCTAGGTGCTGAGAAATACTCCAAGACAAAAAGATCACACTTTATCTGCCCCATTCAAACAAAGGCCAGAATCCTTAAAGGCACTTAAGAGAAGGACAGCAAAAAGTCCCACCTTAATTACTATTACAACAGCTAACAACTGCTTTTTAAAAGGTGTGTATTGTATTCCAGAGGAAGGTTTTTTCCTTGACCAAAATCCTAAGGGTGCATTTGGACTTTGTTGTTTCTGCCATTAACTCCAATTTCCATAGTCATCTTGTACAGTCACTTGTAATTCCACTGGTCCACTTTGTGTAGGCCATAAATCCAGAGCCAATTGTATAGCAGCGTTAGCTTCTTCAAAAGCTTTACTCCATTCAAGTTCCCAATCAAATTCATATCTTTTCCTGGTAACTTTATATAAGAGTTTCAAAATTTGTCCAAGATGTGGAATATGATGCCTTCAATATCCAAATGGTCCTATGAACTTTTGGGCCTCCTTCTTATTGGTGGGGATAGGAAAATCTTGAATCTTCTGTTGAGCTTGTGGGAGAATTTCTCACAGTCCTTTATTCCATTGTATCCCCCAAAACTTTACAGTTCGAGCTGCCCCTTGAATCTTTGCAGGGTTAATTTCTTTCCCATCCTTTGCTTTTCACATGCTCAATTAAAAGTATCAGATGCTTCTCCACTGCTTTTACATTTTCTCCCAGTACAAAATATCATCTGTGTAGTGGGTAAGCTGCACACCAGGTAACTTCAATTCATCCAAATGTCCCATCATGTTTCTGGATCCTTTTCTATTAAGGTAACAGCATCTGGAATAGCAGCATACCAGGGAGCAGTCACTTTATTCAATTGTCTATAATCCACTGACATTCTCCACATTTCATCTAACTTTCATACTGGCCATACAGGATTACTCCAGTGAGTGGTTGCTTCACCATATTCCTTTATAGTATTGGTGATTTCATCTTGCCCATCTGGCACGTGATACTGTTTCAAAGTAATTACTTTAGAAGGTTCAGGTAAAGTGATTGGGTCCATCTTTACTTTTTCCACCAAAACTGTATTAATTCCTATCTTCCTTACTGCAAACTGATATCTCCCCTCAGGCAAAATCAGAGTCATGCTTTTTGATATATCTGTTCCAATGATGTATTCAGGAACGGGTACAATGACCACAGTATATTCTTTCTTAGACAATTGTCCAATTTTCATCATCAGTTTGATTTGTTTGGCTGATATTTTAGCCCCTCCTAGTCCTGTGATTGTAAGAGGCATTGAATGCTTAAATTTTTCAGGGTTTCCATAAATCAAGCTGACCTCTGCCCCAGTGACTATCAATGCCCTAGTTATAGTATTTGATCCATTCTTCCAAAATATAGTCAGACTAATATGGGGTGTGTAATCCAGTCTGTGTGTTTCTTTAATCTGAGCTGGGGCTCTGCCTATTCCCTAGTTTTCTTGAAGGTGTGACTCACTTGGATACAAGGGTTCAAGATCTGTAGGATTTGTAGGGGCAATTCTTACTTTTCTATTCCATTTGCTATTAAGCCCCTTATCTTGGTACATTTTGTATAGCACATTAGTTGGAATATCATCCATCTATTCTTCTAAAATCTACCCCTGCTTTCAGTAGAGCAGTAAACATCTCTCTTCTTCTCACTCCATTCATTGGGTGTTGAATCCATTGCCTATATAGCCTTCTTTCCCAAGGAAACTTATCTCTTCCCCAGTCTCCTAAGTCACTTAATTATGAAATCTTATCCAGCACCTCTGAAATAGGGTTCCCTGCTTCTGCAATCAGCAGGGTCAGAATCACAGGTTTATAAGTGGGGGTTGCCACCTTAACTATCAAACTCCTATGAGAAACCCCCAAGGGAGTTTCATAATAATCTTCAGTGTTCCCCAAAATAATAGCAGTCTTCATCACCTCCTCTTTTAACTTTCTCATATAGTCCCTAATTGAATACCAGGGTCTATTTGGAGTAGGCCACATGGCATAAGCAGGATATTCCTCTTTACAGCCTGTCACAGTCAAAGCCAACAAATTGATTCTTTGGTTAGTTCTTTGTGAATGATAATTCCTAAAAGCTTGCTGTACAAAAGAGTTCTGACTAATACTTATGAATCTCATACAATCCACAGAATACACAGACACTCCTGTGACTCCTTCATCACTGATTCTCATCATCCTAGATATTAAGGATTCTCCCATTCTCTGGGTGAACCTACTCAAGATATCTGTGATTTCCTGCTGTGTGAAATCCTCTAAAACCAACCTAGTATGATGATCTTGCATTTCCTGCTTCCTCTGCTATATGGGATGCACTTCTCTTTGAGAAGTCTGGTGTGATACTGTCTCACTCTCTCTGTGAGAAGTACCCTGTGGGAAAAAAAAAACAAAAAAAAATAAAAATAAAAATAAAAAAAAGAAGTACTCTGTGACCAAGTTTTGCCTCCTGCTGGGGGTTCTGACATTGTATCATCTTGTCTAGATTCTCTGCCCCTGTTACCATGGTAACCAGACTGACTACTAGACTTGACCTTGGCTGAACTGAGGTGCACTCTTGATCTCCTTGACTCCCTCTGCCTTCTAGCTGAATTTACATCTAGGCTGTTAGCTTCCTCCTGTTCTGCCACCTGAGTTTCTCCATCTTGCTGTGCTATAGGCTGAGTATTTTCAGACATTTCAGTAACTGCCTAAGCCTGAGTGCTCTCTCTTAATAGTCTGTCTCTGTGTTCACATACAATAGGATACGCTGTGAGTAAAATCCAGCCTCCTCTAGAGATCGCTCTTGGGATCCCCATTCCTGGCTCAACAGTAACCTCTCTGAGACATTGCTCCAAATCCCTAGGTCCTCCATCCTGTAGCTTCTGCTTCCAGTCCTCACAGAGACCAGTGCCCTTAGACCATTCCTCTGCAAGGGAGCAATAAGTTACATCCTCCCATCCTGGGACAACCATTTTTTCTTCTAAAGCCCTTCTACTTCTAAATAGAGATCTTATACCATGCGATCCCATCCTCCTAGTCACCATATGAAACAGTAAGGCAATAATAACTATGTAGATGATAATTGTCAAAATGTCTATGTAGTTCTGTATAGCAAAGTATATGATATTCTGTATATGAGACTCTCCACATAGAAGGTAGAAGAGGTAAACCATTTATTCAGACACTAGACAACCATGTCCCATAACCAAATGCTCACCTCCCACAGCCAGTCAATCCACTTCATCATAACAGCAAGGAGCCCAAAACACTCAGTACAGAATACCACAACATGGAGCCTCAACATCCCAAAACCTCTCTGACCCCCTGCTGGGGTCTTCCCCAAAACAAATTCACAGTACAGCTAAGGCAGCCTGTTTGGTTCTAACAATCATGAGGGCAGCCAATAGCAGCCACCAGCAGCCATAACATCTCTCTCTCTCTCTCTCTGTCTCTCTCTCTCTCTCTCTCTCTCTCTCAGCATTTTCTGTGATATAACTTTTCCTGTCAGGAAGTTCCTCCCACCATGTAACTTAGGCTTCCCATAATGTAAACAAGTCACATGACCATTAATGGGTGGGAAAGATCTTCAAATGCAATTGCTACTAC
Organism: Trichosurus vulpecula; assembly: GCF_011100635.1. Taxonomy (NCBI): domain Eukaryota; kingdom Metazoa; phylum Chordata; class Mammalia; order Diprotodontia; family Phalangeridae; genus Trichosurus; species Trichosurus vulpecula. The sequence continues at coordinate 2,536,747 of NC_050573.1, forward strand.
AGGCCCCAGGGTAGTTAGCAAAGTAGTTTGCTAGTCAGAGAGTGGTGTCATACCCTCAGGGCATTAAGGGGAGTTGCTAAGACCAGAGCCAATAGTATGTGCCTGAGTTCTAGTCAATCAGATGACTTCTAGGACTGTATAAAAAGAGAACAGAACTTGGAGAGGAGCAGAAACTGAGACTGAGAACTGAGAATGGAACTGGACACAAAGAAGGTTGCTGGAAGCAGCAGAGCGGAGAGCAGCAGGATTCAGAGGAGAATGCTGAGCAAACACTTAGGATTCTTGAGTGATCTTCTTATAGGAAGGCCCTAGCAGGAAGAGAAGCACAAATATGGCTTTGTTTCCTGCTATAATATTTTGTTATAATCTCTTTGTTACTATAGTGAGGTGGGCTTATTGGTTTTAGTATATTATTTCCACAGTATCAAAGTGGGGGCATTGGTCCTTGAATCTGATCCTTTGGACTCTAAATAAATGTTATACTTCCTCTGCCTTCTACCTAGAGAATTCCATATACTTCATGATCCAGAACCATTTAGACATGTCCATGGTCCTCTCAGAGGTTATGAATTTTGCTTTACTGATATATTTCCTTTTTCCTTCTTTCCTTCTTCTCTTCTTCCCTGTCTCATGAGCAGTTGATGGGTGCTTGGGTGCCTGTGCTTGGACACCTGTTCCAAAATCACACACAGTTCCAAAATCACATCTCTCCCTAACCTTAAAATACTGCCACTAGCAGTTTCTTTCTAGCAAAAGAGGACAGCATGCCCTAGCAAAGTTATCTCTCTTCCTGAAACAGTGGCCAGCTGTCCCTATAGAATTTACTAGTTTGAACCAGCTGTGTACTGGCTGAACTCTCTGTGTACTGGGTCAAAGAGATATCTGCTACTCACTGACCTATCATATGCATGCTAGACCTAGGCATAAGTATACTCTGTTACATTTATCTTGTCTAAGAAGGCACTGATGGGAGCAGCCTGGGTATTTCCAAGTCACCCCTGACTGTTAGTTGACTTAGTGACATTTCAGGCCTAAAGCCACACCTCCATGTAGCCTCCCTGCAGGGCTATTTCCCAGTAAACTCTGGGTAAAATACCTGCCCTGTAGATATAAAAAGTACATATTCCTTTTAGGACTGACCATTCCCTAATCCTGCCTGAATCACTTAATTAGCACATCTGGCATATGTTTCATTATGGAATGAACTATATAAACTTTACCTGTAGCCCTCTAAGGCTGCAAGTTCCCTAAGAACTCTTGCCCGCTGAAAAGTGTAACAATAAACCTTTACCACCTTGACTTAAAGAATACTTGATATTGTGAATTCATGCCCTCCACTCTCTCCAGTACTGTGGTTCTTGAGGGGTAACCCCCCTCAACTACCCTCTCTGGGAACTCCAGTCTTTGGGTTCCTGGACTTTGTCCCAACCCTCAACAGAGTGATAATCATTTAAGATCATTTGAACCTCAATAAGGGCCAAAGCCTGAACTAATGCACCAGACATGCTTTGCTTTGCTCTCTGAGTGAACTAAAAATGCCCCCTTCCAGTGTCGGCAACTATATGATCTGATGAGACTGATCAGAAGCATTCTTCCTGTTTGTGACCATTAAGGATAGGATGCCTGGGACCAGATACCGTCTTGAATAGTAGGATTTTTCTTTTCTTGGTATTCCATGTGTTAGAAATACCAAGAATTTTACCTGGCCATGTGTGAATTTAGGAAAAAAGATTTTTATTTCACGTCATCATTTGATGGGGTGACTTGGCCTCTTACTTGGCACAAGCTGCCTTAAATTAGGTACAAAGCTCTTTTTATACTTCATCCAGATTTGAGTTTTGCACCTTGATTCCCATTGGCCAGCATTTCAGGGTTTGCTAAACCCCATCCCTTGATTACATCTTTTCATTTCCATATTTCAATCCCCACTTCTCATCCGTATACACTTTATTCTTCATATTTTTACTTTTTCCTTTCCCTTTCTCTGCATCAGATAGCATGAGAAAGGATCCCTCTCAATTGCTAAAAAGAATTGACAAAAGCATGAGTTTGAGGAGTCAAACCCAGGATACCAATGATAAAAGAGGAATTATCTAATCCCAATTCTGGATTTAATGGGTCTTATCCTTTTGTGATTGACACCTGGCCTGGCACCTCTTTTGAGGTACAGGAAAAGGCCTTCTTAGAACAAAGAGAGGAGTCTACCTTTTAGATATGCTGACTTTTCAGGCAGGCCAAAATCATACAATTAGCTACTAGTATGGCTTCAAACCATATTTTCATATAATCTCTGTGGAAATTGTATCTTACATATGGACATACATAGGGGAAACACAGATAGCCTGGGACTAGAATTTTGATGGACACTTTGTCAATTCTCTTATCTGATTGTATTTACAACCTATTTGACTCAGAAATTTCCTTTCTCATGCTATGCTTAAATAATATGGAAGTAATACTTTTTGAGGGACACAGACAGCCTGAGTTGGGATTGCTCTAAGAATATATAGATCTTCCTCAATTTGCCTAAATCAGTCAAAATTAAAGCTCTGATTCTGTGTCCTTACATATTGGCCAGCTTAAGGGAATAAAAAGATTAATTTATGTATCACTTAGCTTGCTTGCCTCTTTTAATCAAACTTCCAGGTTGACAGGAGTCATACCCTTACATATGGGTGTATATAAATTTTGATCACTGAAACCTCTCAAGATGTCTTGGATTTGAGGGCTAGGTATTTTTCTACCCTACTTATTTATTCTATATATTTTTTTGAACTGAGACAATTAACTCTCATCTCATGTAGTCTTCACTTATGATTTCTTAAAATCTAGCTCTGACAAGCCAGGTTTTGCTAAAGCCACCTGGGATTCACATGAAGCTATTTGGCAATACCATTTTATTGCAAATACTAAAGACCATTGATCACTTTAATACCCTGAACTATTTTTTTTTTTTAAATTCACCTTTCTATACCTTTTCTACCTAAGAGCCCTACCTGATCATACCCAATCTCTTGGCCAGTCCCTGATTTAAGGAGGTGAAAATCTACAGCTACATCTATATCTGCATGTGTGTATTTGTGTGTGTACATGTGTTTGTTTATCTGTGCATGTGTTTTTGTGTGTGCCGCATTCAGAATGTCACTAACAAGGATCCTGTATTTGCTGTTTTCTAATTAGCAAATTTGGGATCATCATTCTGGCTAAAGGTGTACCTCCTCCTAATGGTCTATTATTCAAATTATGTAAAGCAGTGAATAAATTATCCTTCCAATGTTGATATGAATTATTAGGACTTAAATTTCTTAACTGTTCTTTCAATAATCCATTCTAATCCATTTTAATTAACCCAGATGCTTGTGGATAATATGGAATATGATATATCTACTCTATATTGTTCAATGCACAATATCTCTTCAATTTATTGCCTTTGAAATGTGACCCATTGTCACTTTGAATCTGCATTGGGGTTCCATGATATAAACTTATGATATCTAGAGTTTTACAGGTGTTTTTCAGAGTTGCATTCTTATAAGGACAAGGCACTAGTACACCTGAGTAGATGTCAACACAAATACATATAAATTTACAGGTCAGAGTTGTGTCTGGTGAGCTAAGGTTTTGGGCCTTTGGTCTGAAAGGGTGGAAGACCAAGACCATCTGAAGGAGACATGGCTGCTAAACTGTTTGAAGCTGTTGGCAAGTTTGGCCTGGGCTTAGCTGTTGTAGGAGGAGTTGTCAACTCTGCCTTATATAATGTGGATGCTGGCCATAGAGCTGTCATCTTTGATAGGTTCCATGGAGTCCAAGACATTGTTGTAGGAGAAGGGACTCATTTTCTCATCCCATGGGTACAGAAACCAATTATTTTCGACTGCCGTTCCCGGCCACGGAGTGTCCCAGTAATCACTGGTAGCAAGGATTTACAGAATGTCAATACCACTCTTCGTATTCTCTTCCGACCTGTCGCCAATCAGCTGCCCCGAATCTTCACCAGCATTGGTGAGGACTATGATGAGCGGGTATTGCCCTCCATAACCACGAGATCCTCAAGTCAGTGGTAGCTCGATTTGATGCTGGAGAATTGATCACCCAGAGAGAACTAGTCTCCAGGCAAGTGAGTGATGACCTCACAGAGAGAGCGGCAACCTTTGGGCTCATCCTAGATGATGTCTCTTTGACGTATCTGACCTTTGGGGAAGGAGTTCACGGAGGCAGTAGAAGCCAAACACGTGGCTCAGCAGGAAGCAGAGAGGGCCAGATTTGTAGTGGAAAAGGCTGAGCAACAGAAGAAAGCAGCCATCATCTCAGCAGAGGGTGACTCCAAAGCAGCCGAGCTGATTGCCAACTCGCTGGCCACTGCAGGAGACAGCTTAATAGAGCTTCATAAGTTGGAAGCTGCAGAGGACATTGCATACCAGCTTTCCCGATCTTGGAACATCACCTACCTGCCCGCTGGACAGTCAGTGCTCCTCCAGCTTCCCCAGTGAGGCCTGTGGCCCCACTGATCCTACCCCACTCAGCCATGATCTAATCCATAGCCTTTTCCCTGTCACCCCACCCAAAATCACTGTGAGATTTAATGATTTGGCTTAAGCAAAGGAAATAAAATTGAAGTCATTTTGGGATCTTGAAAAAAAATAAAATAAATTTACATCCTTTACCTCGGGGTAATGGTCTAATATAATCTATCTGTCACATCTGGGCTGGAACCTTTCCCTTTGCCATTTCTCCAGTTACTACCTAGGATCAGTCTTTTCTTTTTTCACTTGACATTTATAACATTCCTCTGCTATTTATTTTAGCAATGCATAAGAGATAGTAATAGCTTGATCTTGTGCCCACTGGTGTGTGGCCTGGACCCCTAAATAGCCAGCCATTTGGTGGACCCATTTGGCTAGTACCAGATCATCAACTAGTGTCGGGGTAGGGACAATATATTCAGTGGCAATCTTTGCTAGTTGATCAGCATATGTATTGTACTCACATTCTGGCATAGTGAAGGGCAGGTGAGCACTTACATGAAAAATTGACAAATTAGTCACTAAAGACATGTCTGATATATTTTCCCATAATTATTTGCCCCAAACTTGTTTACCACGAATTTCCCAATCTTGATTTTTCCACATGGCCATCCATGGAGCTAACCCATTAGCAACTGCCCACGAATCAGTGAATATATGACACTGTCCTCCTTTCTCTATTTTAATAGCTTGATGTACTGCTCTAAGTTCAACATATTGACTACTTCCACCTATCCCAGTACTTTCCAAAGTTCTCTTAGTACATGGGTTATATACTACTGTTTTCCAGTGTCTCTTGTGGCCCAAATATTTTGCTGTCTCATCAGTAAACCATGCATATTTCTTCTGTTCTTCAGTTAATCCATCCTACCCCTCATTCTATTTTACCAAGGATTGTACCAACTTTTGCCTTGTTTCAGGGGGTTTACCATTTGTCTCAATGTGTGTGATTGCTATAGATTCATGTAGAGCAGAAACTCCACTTTTGCCTGTTCCCAATCTTTTCTGAATGTGCCATTTCCATTTAATAATCCTAGCCTCTTGCCCATGTCCAATTCTGTAAGAAGCTGGGGTACTCCTTACCCAGGTCATACTTGGGATTCCAAGCCTTAATATCACTTCATGGCCCAGAGTCAGCTGTTCAGTCTCTACCAAAGCCCAATATGCAGCTAACAACTGCTTTTCAAAAGGCACATACTGAACTCCAGATGAAGGAAGTTTCCTAGACCAAAATCCTAAAGGTTCATTTTGGCTTTGTTGTTTGTGCCATTAACTCCAGTTCATATAGTCATTCTGTACAGTCACTTGTAATTCCACCAAACTACTTTACATAGGCCATAAATCAAGAGACAATCGTATAGCAACCATTGCTTCTTCAGAAGCTTTACTCTGTTCAAGTCCCTAATCAAATTCATACTTTTTCCTAGTAACTTTATATAATGGTTTGAAAATCTGTCCCAAATGTGGATTGTGAAGTCTCCAATATCCAAATAATCTTATAAACTTTTGGGCCTCTTTCTTCTTGGTAGGGATAGGAAAATTTTGACTCTTTTGCCTAACTTGCAGGAGAGTTTTTCACAGTCCTTTATTCCATTGTGTCCCCGAAAATTTTACAGTGTGAGCTGGCCCTTGAATCTTTGCAGGGTTAATTTCCCTTCCTTTGCTTTTCATATGCCCAAATACCAGACTCTTCTCTACTTCTCCACTTCTTTTACATTTTTTCCCTGTATCAAAATATCATCTATGTAGTGGGTAAGCTATACACCAGGTAACTTTTATTCATCTAAATGTTCAGCCACAATCCTATGACAAATAGTTGGGCTATGCAGATATCCTTGTGGCAAGCATGTAAAAGTATATTGTCAGCCCTGCCACATGAAAGCAAAGTGGTCCCATTGTTTAGAAGCCATTAGGATTGTAAAGAAAGCATTGGCTAAGTCAATAACTGTGAACCAAGTCCCATCATGTTTCTGGATCCTTTCTGCTACTGTAACAGTATCTGGAACAGCAGCATACAAGGGAGGAGTCACTTTTTTCAATTGTCTATAATCCACTGTCGTTCTCCACATTCCACCTGACTTTCAAACTGGCCAGACAGGGTTATTCCATCAAGTGGTTGTAGGAACTAACACTCCTGCTTCAACATATTCCTTTATAGTACTGGCAATCTCATCTTGCCCACCCAGGACATGATATTGTTTTAAATTACTTCAGAAAGTTCAGGTAAAGTGATTGGGCCTATTTTTATTTTTACCACTAAAACTGTATTAATTCCTAGCTTCCTTACTGCAAATTGATATCTCCCCTCGGGTAATTTCAGAATCATGCCTCTCAATATATCTATTCCAATGATGTATTCAGGAATGGGTACAATGACCATGGCATATTCTTTGTTAGGCATTTGTCCAATTTTCACCATTATTTTGACTTGTTTGGCTGATATTTCAGCCCCTTCTAGTCCTGTGATGTAACAGGAGTTTTATGGCTGTACTTGTCGGGATTTCCATTAATCAAGGTGGCCTCTGCCCCAATATCCATCAATGCCTTAGTTACAGTATTTGATTCATTTTTCATATATATATATATATATATATATATATATATATATAGTCATATTAATATTAGGTCTGTAATCGCTTCTGTGTGTTTCTTTAATCTGAGCTGGAGCTCAGCATATTTCCTATTCTCATGAAGGTGTGACTCACTTGCATACAAGGGATCAAGATCTGTAGGATTTGTAGGGACATTCTTACTTCTGTATTCCATCTGCTATTAAGCCCCTTATCTCAGTACATTTTGTATAGCTCATTATTAGGAATACCATCTATTCTTTCAAAATCTACCCCCCACTCTCAATAGAGCAGTAAACCTTTCTTCTGTTGTCACTCTATGCTGACATTGAATCTGTTGGCTATTCACTCTTCTGTCTTAAGGAATTTCTTTTCCCCAGTCTCCTAAGTCACTTAACTGTGAAATCTTATCCAGCAACCACTAAAGAGGGTTCCCTACCTCCACAATTAGCAGAGTCAGAATTAGGTGTTTATAAGCAGGAGGAGCTGTCTTAACTATAATATTTCTATGAGATTCTCCCATTCCTTGGGGAAACCTACTCAAGATATCTGTGATTTCCTGTTGTGTAAAAGACCCCAACACTTCTCAAAATACTGTATTATTTTCTTGGGTCTCGTCTCCTTTGCAGTATGGGGTGCACTTCTATTTCAGGAGCCTGGTCTGATATTGTATCATTTTCTGAATTAGGAGCATCATACCACAAAATATCGTTTTGTACCTTAGCTCTTAATATTGTATCATTCTCTCCTGACTCTCTTCCCCTGTCACCATGGCAACCAGACTGGCACCTAGACTCAACCTGCGATGAAGTCAAACGCACTTTTGACTTTCTTGGCTTCCTCTTTTTTCTAAACAAATAAGCAGCAAAATAAGTCGATTCCTGAACAACAATCTGTTCTTCTGTCACCTAAGATTCCCTATCTTGCTGTGGTATAGAAATATTCCCATTGAAGCTAGCCAATTGTCTTTCCACCTGAGTTCTCTCTCTTAACAGTCTGTCCCTGCTTTCATATATACTATGATGTATTGAAAAATCCAGTCTCTCTGAGAGAGTGCTGTTGGCAATTCTCTCCCTGGCTTAACTTAGATTTCTTGCAAATATCTTTTCCAAATCTCTAGGTTCTCCCCTCTGTAGCTTCTGTTTCCAGTCTTTACAGAGTCCTGTTCCTTTAGCCCATTTCCTTGTTAGGGAGGAATAAGGTACATCATCCCATCCTGGGATAACCATTTCTTCCTCTAAAGCCCTTCTACCTCCAAATAGAGATTTTATACCTTGCAATCCCATCCTCCTAGTTGCCAAATGTATTAGCAAGGCAATAATCACAATACAGATGATAATTGTCAATATGCCTATGTATTTCTCTATCATGAAAAATAAGAGCCTTTCCATATAGAAGGCAGAAGAAGTAAACCATCAGACACCACAGAACCAGATCGCAAAACCAATAACCTCAATCCATCATAGCAGCAAAGAATTCAATACACAATATCACAGCAGAAAACCACTCCATCCCAAAGCCATCTGCCCTCCTACTGGGGCTTTTGCACAAACACACTCCCAGTACTGCTAGCTTGCCTGCATCTGCTCTCCCTCACTTCTAATTGCTCTCTGAACATTTGCTGGTAGCACACTTTTCTTTTCCTCTCAGCAAGCTCCTCCCACCACATGTGACAAGCTTTCTGTAATGTAAGCAGGTCCCATAGGCCTATTAATGGGTGGGAAAGATCTTCAAATTTAAATTACCATTACACCTGGTAAACTGCCTCTGACTAAGCCAGCTTGAGGGTCACTGAAAGGCTACAAAACCATGGTTGAGGTCATGGGGTGACACAAGAAATACCCACTCCTAGCCAGGAATGGGGAGATAAGAATAATTTCTTCCAATTACCATGAAGGCAGCTGAAGGAGGCTCTGTAGAGTGGGTGAATATTTGATCTTGTAAAGTTAGGACAGACCTGAATGCAAATTATGCATGGTGACCTATTTTGAAGTGTCAATATAAGAAATACAAGTGTTAATTGGATCTAAAGTCTGCTACACTGGTCAATGAATGCTATCACTCCAGAGTGTTCAATTGATAGGTGCATAAAGTGATTTTATATGTAACAAACACAATCAGTTGTCATTTGACTGTCAATAACTTTATGTCATATTCGAAGTCCATATTATTATTTATTACCTTCGATTCTTTCTTCTTTGTGGTTTTGGGGAAACCACTGTGAATGAAATGTTGCTAAAAAAGAGTAAGTTCTAGAGGGTGATGCAACTATACTCTTGCTCAATTAACTTTTCTTTAGAAATACAGAATTAAGTTATTCAACAGTGGGGTAACAATGTTTAACAACTTAAGTATTTAATTGGATATGCTTTGTTTTTAAATAAATAATGATAAGCTACTGTGTGAGAAAAGTACAGAAGACTTTGTAAATTCTCCTTTTCTGGGTAGTCTTTTCAGGACTTAAACAGGTGCCTTGGGACCTTCTCTTTTGAAAACATTATAGAATCGTGTCAGCTCTGGGGAAGAAGTTGCTAAAAGAAGGTTATCCAGTTCTGACTCAGTAGCCAATGGGGTGGTGTTGTTTACAAGTTTATTTCTAAGAAAGAAATGATTTTTATCTAATAGACTGACCAATGATGATGAAAATTATAAAAATGTATCCAGAAGAATATGTGTGGAAGTCACAACTTTGAGCCACCTTATTCTCAGCAGAACCTGGCCTTGATTCAAAGTGGGACTCCTTCCTTGGGCAGAGTTGATATGCAACTTGCATATGTTGCATGTCAACCTGCAGCTGACAGGATGATATGTGTAGTAACCTTCAAAAGAAACTAATGGCAGAATTTTTCTGTGTGTGTGTTCTTTAAATAGGGAAAACCATCAGACCATATAGGTATGACCTAAATAACACCCCTTATGAATAAGCACATGGAGGTGATGAATAGATTGAAGTCATCAGATTAGGTAGAATGCTTGAATAACTATGGACAGAGGTTCTCAATATTGGACAAGAGGCAGCAACAAAAAAAATTCCAAAGATAAAGAAGATCCAGAAAGCAAAATGGCATCTGATGATTCTCTAGACTTAGCTGAGGAAAGAAGGAATGGAAACGGAAAAGGGAAAGGGAAAGATAAACCCAAGTGAATGCAGAAGTCCAGAGACTAGCAAGGAGAAATAAGGTTTGCTTAAACGAGAAATGCAAAGAACTAGAAGAAAGATGAGATCTCTTCAAGAAAATCAGAGATATCATTTGACATGCCAGTGGAATTATACTTTAGATTCTTTAAGCTAAGCTTCAGTAATATCTGAACTGAGAATTACCAAAAGAACAGGGTGGTTTTCAAAGAAGCAGAGGAAGTAGTCACCAAATTGTCAAGCCTAACCCTAAATTCTTTGGATTATGATGAAATCAAGGGAGTTTCAGGAAAAAAAAACGTGTTTCTCCTTCATTGACCATCCTAAAATTTTTGACTGTTTGGATCACAGCAAAATATGGCAAGTCCTCAAAGAGATGGGAGTACCAAATCACCTTACTTGTCTCCTGAGGAAACTGTATGAGGGTCAAGAGGCAACAGGTAGAACTGAATGTGGAACAACTAACTGGTTTCAGATTGGAAAAGGAGGACAGCAAGGTTGTATGTTGTCACATATTTTACTTAACTGGTATGCAAAGTACATTGTGTGAAATGTCAGACAGGAGGAATCAAAAGGTGGAATTGAGATTATCAGGAGAAATACGGACAATCTCCCATATGAAGATGGTACCACTTTGATAGCAGAAAGTGAAGAGGAATTAAGAAGCCTCTTGATGAGGGTGAAAGAGGAGAGTGTAAAAGCTGGCTTGCTGCCTCTGGAACCAGAAGAATCATAAAGAATTAACTAGAGACTAATGCTGAGGTACTGATTAAAGTCAAACTGTTTACTTGCAATACATGAAAATGTTATTAATATTAGTAGTAGTATTCTCAAAACTGTTGTTATTACTAAGATAGTTTGAAAGAAAGGTTGTGGCTGATTGTGTATGATGGGGTGATTCTGAAAAATAAAACTGGATAGGAAAAGGTAAAAAGGAGCAATTCTCTCCTAAAAACAAGGCACGGAAAGAAGAACAATACATAGGAAAGAGGCGTTGGAGGGCGTGTAATGTTGGAAACTTACTTTCATCTGGTTCAATGAGGAAATAGCATATGCTTCAGAAGAGGTTTACAAGTCTACAGAACATCCAGAAAGATGAGAAAAGTAGGGGATAAGGGTGGGGAAAGGATTTTTTGCAATTGTGAATAGAATTAGATTATGAGGATAGGTGGAGAAGATAAAGGAGGGGATATTAGGAGGGCGGGTAAAATAAGAAGAGAGAGGGTAAAAGGAAAAGATAAGGTGTTAGGGGTAGGGTAAAAAGAGAGGCTGGGAAGGAAAATAGTGAGTAAAAACAAGCAAGAGGGAAATCCACAAATAGCGATTAGAATATTCTCAATTATCTAAGATGAATCTTCCCCCAATTGACAGCACTACACTTTTAAACTTATCTTTGAGTTTTTCTTCAACTAAAAGTGACTGATGGGAAAACTGAACTTTTGCATTTAACTGAGAGAGGAACACTCCACTTTTGAACTCCTTAGCTTCTTCACCCAGATGGTGGTTGTTGGCCCTTGGTTCTGGAAGATTAACAATGACATCAGGGGGTGATGTCTTGATTTGCAAATGAGTTGGACATAAAGTGAGCCAGTGTGCAAAGTCATCAGCCTCACTTTCTCCTCCAGTGTCCAGTGCCAAGACCTAGGACAAGACAAGTGGTGATGGCCTCCCATTTCTACCTAATCTGTAAACGTATCCACAGCTGACAGATTTTAGGGTCCCAAAGCCCTGGTTCCACCATTGTTAGCAAACACAGATTACAAAATTTTAACATTTTATAAAGTAATTTATCATCCAGTTTGATTTCCACTTTGACAGCTAAATTTCTCATTTGTTAAGGAAGTCAGATGTTTACTGCTCAATGCACTTTCTGAACTCTTTTGCTCTCTTGGGATAATTTATATTGCTTATACTTCTCATTAAGGAATTTCATGATAAGATGAGAAAGCAAATTGACCACATGTAAGAAAGAGGGCTGCTGGGTGGAAAGCCAGAACACTCCACAACTTCTCTTGAGATGTCAGGAGAAAGTCAGGATGGACTCCATCATGTTGGATGGATTCTCTGCAGTGAACTTATGGGAGGGCATAGGCAAGAGAGATAGACATGGATGGTTTGAGCTCTACATTGTTGGAAGGAGCTTCTACATTGAAGAGATCCCCGATCTGGCCATTAGAGTATTTGTGTGAGTCACAGGGTATGGTGGTTTTCCTGCTTTTGCTTACTTCAGTCTGTCTCAGTTCATTTACATATTCCCCAGTTTCTCTGAATTCTTCCTATCCACTGTTTCTTATGGCACATTAATATTCTAACACGTTCATGTATCACAATTGGTTTAGACATTCTCCGATTGATGAACACTAAATTACTTTTCCAAAGTCTCTAATGTTTATGAAATGGGAAGATTTTCCCTGCCAATTACTAGGCCTATGTGACCTGCTTTGAGCTCTGGCCCAGCTCACATGGAGCCTGTCTCAAGGGGAGCCCATGGTGGGAGGAGCTTGCCCTATAATGAGAGAGAGAGAGAGAGAGCCAGGAAGAGCAGAGAGAGAGAGAGAGGCAAGCTGTGAGTGGGTGGAGGGAGGAATTTGTCTAGGGGAACTTGTTTTTGTGGGGAGGTCTAACAGAAAGAAGGTTTAAGATGTCAGCACTCCCTGGATTAGTGATCGTCCCTCGTTAAATCTTACCTCCTGGTCTTCTAATGCTGTCCTACATAAATATTTTGGCTTTGCCATTGAGGAAGAGAGTTTATTATATTTCGCAAATCTACCCTGGAGATACGCATGCATATTCATAGCAGCTGCTACAGGTATCTCATTGGTGTTACAAAGCCACAGAGGGACAGAGCCAGAATTTCAACCCATGTCCTCTGACTCCAAATCTAGTGCTCTTTCCACTCCAAAATATTGCCTTTCATGCAGGTGAACAGGTGGAAAGGAAGGATGCCTGAGAAGTTATCTATTATTATTGGTTATTGTTTGATTTCTCCTTCCTCTCTGTCCCATAGGGTTATATCTAGAACAGGCTAATTATGGATGACATCAGCATCACCACACCTTTTCCCAATGTTCTCTGACAAATTATTTTTCCTCTTTGTTTTAATGCCTTTACATTCAAAGAAGAAAGGAACACCCAGGATCAAGAGTGGAAAGTGCAAGAGGCAGATTTCAGCTTGGCATGCTGAACAGTGTCCTAATAATGGGCTACCTTCTACGCTGGTCTTCAGGAAGAAATGATTTCAAAGAGATGCCTCTGCAGGTATAAGTCCTAGATGGCTTCTGAAGGCCCTTCCAACTCAGCTCAAGATTCTCTGATAAATTCAGTGACAAGGGAACTAGAAGTGGGTTTGGGTCCTCATTAGCATCCAAATGAATTTCATAAGAAACCTTTCTTCCTATCAGTGCTTGCCTTTTTCTGGAAAAGCAAAACTCTTCTGACTTGCCTTGGTGAGATAATATAGAGACTTCCCATAATGCCTCTTGAATTGCTCCCTCATGTCCAACCTGTTGGTCTCTGCACTGGAAACCATAACTCTGATGACGGTGCTGTCATCAGGACCAGAGGCCTTCATTGATTTGTACAGAGCAGGTGACACGCAGCCTAGATGCCTCTGATATAGAACTTACTTCCTTCAGCTTTCCTTTCCAGGCTGTGAGAGCAGGAGCAACCATGTGAAACTCCATAGATAGAGATTGCAAGGCCTCTTGCCTGCCTAGGAGCAGCTGCTTTGTTCACACAATGGCTGTGCTCTGCCTCAAGTCCATCAGAGGAAACCCTGCCTCACCATGATTGTTCGATCACCAAAATCAGGAGGCTGAAATGATCTGAACTTAATGAGAAGTTTCTTGACTCTCACCTGCAGTGGCCTGGATGGAGTCTGAATACATGCATGCAGGTGGCCTGTGGTAGAACACAACATTCCCCTCAACTGCTCCAGTTCTTATATCCTTGAACAAACACATCTGATTTCTTCCCTTCACCAAATATTTTTCCCCACTTGATATAATAGTGACACAAAGTCTTTTCCTTATTCTGAAGACATGCTATTTCTGAGAACATCCAGATGAATTCTCTCACATAGTTCTGTAGATTATCAGCTTATTGCCTCCTTTTCTTGTTTAGCAACCTGGAGGGTTGGCATGAATACTTTTCCTTATCTCACCTTTCTGTTATAGTCAGACACAAAATTTAACCTTCACCTGTAACCTCCACGTTCTAGAGAAAAACATGTCCCCTCTGAGCACATTCGTAAGGTTTCTTTTCATTATAAATCCTCTGATGAGAGGATAAGAAATGATCTCTGGCTGACAGTCTTCCCACATTGGGCCCATAGATGGCTTGTACTCAAAGTAAATTTTCTGCTAAGAAGCTCTCTACTCAATTCCAATGCCTTTCCTCATTCAGGTCAGTTATAAGATTCCTTTATCTCTCATGAATTCTCTGATGGTAAACAAGGACTGACTTTAGTCTGAAAGTTTTACCACAATGATTACTTTCTTAAGGTTTCTCTCCAGTGTGGATTCTCTGATGGTCCCTCTGGGTAAGATGGTCCTGCTGTGTAAAAGTCTGTCCTCATTTGTTACATTCATAAGGTTTCTCTCCACTGTGGATGCTGTGATGTTCAACAAGATTGTCATTCTGTATGCAAATCTTTCCACATTCGTTACATTCATACAGTTTCTCTCCCGTGTGGATTCTCTGATTTGCAATAAGAGATCTCTTCTCTTAAAAAGCCTTTCCACATTGATTGCATTTATAAAGTTTCTCTCCAGCGTGGATCCTCTGATGTTGAAGAAGACCATCCTTCCATGTAAAAGTCTTTTCACATTGATAACTTTTATAAGATTTCTCTGCAGTGTGGATTCTGTGATTTGCAATAAGATTCTTCTTTCCTATAAAAGCCTTTCCACATTGTTTACAGTCATAATATTTCTCTGCAGTGTCAATACTCTCAGGTATAGCGAGGCTTCTCTCCAATTGAAGTCAGAGGGACCATGACTCCTGTATCTTTGCTTGTGAGATACTTTCACAGAGAGGCTTAGCTCTTCAGTAACTTCCTTCACTTCAATCTGATTTTTACTTCTGGAAAAAAAGCCAACAATAACAAAAATAGACATTATATGAACACACACATATATTTATATCCCCTTTGCTCCATAGGCAGAACAAAAACTCAGTTACTTTCTCTTTTCCCAGGCAAAGAGAACTATCTTAACAGTGCTGATACAATCATTTTAAAATTCCTTTGGCTCACATCCCAAGGATGATTTAATTTCCAAAGGGCTTCATGCATGAATTTACATTGGATCCTCATAACAAAACTGTGACACAGTTAGGGCAGTCATTCTCATCACATTCACAACTCAGAGCATGAGCTCAGAATGACTGAGTGACTTGACCAAATCCCAGCAGCTGGAACTAGAATCCCAACCCTGTGAATGACCATGCTCTGTCCATGGTACTCGACAAATTATCTCCACTTTCAGTCTTTCTCTTTCTCTTTCCCTTTCATTGTCAGCACTTTGAGTCATTTGTTCACAGCTACAATGCCATTTGGTGCACATATACTAAATATTCAAATTATTTCATGATCTATTCTACCACTAATCATAACCTAATTTCCTTGAGGATCATTTTCAATATTAAGTTTCTGTTACATTTTCTCAGGTCACATGCAGAATACCAATTTTTTTTTATTTATCTGAGGCCTGAGGGATTTTGTTCTCAGTCATTAATTTTTTGAGATAGCCATTACTTATTTCTTTTTTAAAATTATCTTTAAATGCCTCTATTCACTAAAATAAAATTAAAAGCTTTCTATAAAACACAATTCTATAAAATGCATGGCATTGCCCATGTCTGAAAATATGTGTCTGATACAAGAATTGGAGTCTATTACCCTTTGGTACATAAGTGGACAGCATGTTTCACTATTGGTCTTCTTGTACCCCTTCCCCTTTAAAGGTTCACGAACCCCGTGAAGGTTTGAGACAGTTGTACAAGGGCCTTGAGCTAAAAATTTGTCAGTGGCACCTTCAGTGGTAAATAACCATCCAATTTGGTTATAAAGATATTTATCTTCTGGGACAAGAAGTGTGTGCATGTTTCAACCTTAACAGGTATCTTTTTGCAGTGATTCCAAACTATCATAATCGGGAATATACTGCTTTTGGGAATCATGCAGTGAGTACATCACACTCTGACTGCTTCTGAAGAAGTGCAACATATTCTTTCAGTTTCTCAACTTGACATCAAATCGTTTCCAAACTTCCAGGAAGGTTAGACACCCGTGTCCAAATAGTCACAAGCATGGAAAGTTAGTGGTTGTCTATCACTGTCCTGTGGTAGTTCTCTCCTTCTTGGTCTACCCTGTAATCACATGTCATCAAACCTGAAATCACCACATCAACATCTCACTCAGATTTGCTTTCTTGCAGCAGTGAGGGCAAGCTATTGGAAAACCATCATCACCAAGCATGTACAGTAGTGTCCATCACACAACCAACATGGACCACCACAACCTTGCTACAAAAACAGACCTTTAAATGCCACTGTATTTGCAATTTTGATTTGAAGATCTTTCCCACCCATTAAAAGGCCATGTGAATTGCTTACATCACAGGAAGCCTAAGGTACATGGTAAGAGGAGGTTCCTGACAAGAAAAGGAAGTTATATCACAGAAAAATGCCAAGAGAGAGAGAGAGAGAAAGATGTTATGGCTACTGGTGGCTGCCAATGGCCGCCCTCATGATTGTTAGAACTGAACGGGCTGACTTAGCTATACTGTGAGTTTGTTTTGGGGAAGACCCAAGCAGGGGATCAGAGAGGTTTTGGGATGGTGAGGCTCCAGGTTGTTATATTGTGTGTGGAATGTTTTACTGCTGTGGTAGACTAGATAAATGGCTTGTGGGATCTGGTTTTCTGGTGTCTGAACAAATGGTTTACCTCTTCTACCTTCTATGTGGAGAGTCTCGTATACTGTGCGATACAGAACTACATAGGCATATTCAGAGTTATAGTTGATGTTGTATTGATCGCCTTACTTTTTCAGCTATTCATTGAAATGCTGAGATGGTTTTCTAATTTGAACTTCTCCTCTGTTCCTTCTATCTGGCAGCTTCTCAAAGGGCTTTGGTGACAACATGGGTAAGTCATTCAGTAGAGTTTCAGTGAATGTGTAGCCACTCTACCAGTGGTAAAAATAACAGTCATGTCTGAACAAATCTTATCATTCCAAAAGTTATTTTGCATATAAACAGAAATTTTAAAAAAACACAACAGAGCAATATTTGCAACTGGCCTTCAAGCACATTTGTCATTTAAGGTGGTACTTGCCAAGAGCCAATAGAAAAAGAAAATTTTAAAATACTAATTAGCAATTCCTTGTGACTGGTTAGAGAGTTTTTAAAAAGAAACTGAATATTCATCACCTGGAAGTAGCTTGTCAAATTTGAGTGAGCATTTTCAACATATTTTGTTTAAAAATGAGAATACAACTGGTGGTGCAATAAACAGAACGCTGGGCTTCGAATCAGGAAGACTTCCAATCCCACCTCAGAAACTTGCCAGTCATGTGACCCTAGGGAAGTCACAAGACCTCTGCTTGCTTCAATTTTTTTTTATCTGTAAAATGGGCATAATTATAGCATCTAATTCCTACGGTTCTTATGAGGATAAAGTAAGACAATATTTGCACACATAGAAGCTACTTTATAAATGCTACCTATTACTTTCATTTGATTTTGACTGTTTCCTCTGCAATTATGCTCTCCTTCTTAAACCATTGTTAACCTCACTCCTTTTATTCCTTTATTTCCTTCTTGAATTAAATGCATCCCCATGACATGGTGTCCAATATCTTTCCTCCATTTTATGGCCAAACAGCTAGAGATGGCCATTTCCATTTGGTATCTCCAATTCCTTTCCCTGGTTTTCTTTTAAAGTTCTCTCTTTTTTTCTTTTTTTCCTACCCTGTCACACTGCCCGAGACATGGCCACCATTAGACACAAATAGATATATCTATCCAAATTATTCTAGACATATTTCTATTTTTTGCTTCTTTCTCTCTATGTGGATAGCATCTTTCTTCATTTGTCTTTCTAGTTCATTTGCATATTTATGAGTCAAAAAAAGAGAAACTCTGCATGCTACCTCCCAATTTTGTTGTTCAAATGAAATCTATCTTTCAAAAATCACTAACAATCTCCAAATTGCTAAAATTCAATGGCCATTTCTTAATCCTAATCCTTCTTGACTTCTCTGCAGGCTTTGATACTATCAATCTTGCCTTTTTCTTTATCCTCTCCTCCCTAGATTTTAGCAGCATTTTTCTCTCCTGGTTCTACTTCTACCATATCCAAAAGGAAACTCATTTTCTTTCCTCTAACCCTCCCATCTTCTTCCATTCCTAATGCTATCCAAGGCATCCTCCCAACAGACCAGGCTCAGAAATGAAATGTCATGCCCTTCTCATCAACTCTCACACACTCACACTCCTGATGCCCATGTTCAATCTGTTCCAAAGTCCTGTTGATTCCATCTTTGGGGCATCTTTCACATATGCTCCTTTCTCTCTCAATATTGTCACTTTCTTGGTTCAGACCCCTGTCACCCCATATCTCAGAGAGTCTCAGAGCCTGCTGGTTGGTCCAGCTGCCTCAATTCTCCCCCCAGCCCAGTCAGTCGTCCTTCTAGTTTTCAAGTTCATCTTCTGTGTTGGTAAGCAAAAATGGGCTCCTTAGCACTCAGTTCAACAAGTGCCCTTGAAGAGTTTGGCCTTTGTTTTCTTTGAGTAGTTCAGTGTCTTTGATTGAGTCTTACTAGGTGCTAAGCCCCAGGCCCAAGCCCCTATTAGGTGTAAAACCTTAGTGGGTGTGGATTGGCAACTAAGGTGGGGCCCAAGGTGGGGCTAACTCCAGGGAGGGCCTAGTTTACATGTCTGGGAGAGCAGAGGCTTCTAGACCACGTGGGTTTAAGTTGCCTCTTTGTGACGATTTTAGGTCATGTGGGTGAGTCGCATGTGTGACTCGCCCCTGACACTGAAAAAGATATAAAAACCAGAGGTTGGCTGTCTGTTCCTTGGAGCTCTTTGCCACAGCAGTGGTGGCTTGTGACTCTGGGCCAGCCCTTGTTCTGAGCTCCCGGGCTGAACCTAGATGTTGGTAACTATGAATCTGTATTGGGTCTGTCTGTTGATATTTGTAATTTGTTTGTATTTTGTTCGGAAGTTCAGGGTGTTGGCTTTTTCCCCTGAACTAAGTGAATATTTGTGTGTTGAATTAAAGTAAGCTTGTCAACCCCTTTAAGTGACACCATCTTGGATAGTGGGACTTTTCTTATCTTGGCACTCTGTGGACATATGCTATGTAGGGGAAACACAGATATCCTGGGACTGTAATTTCAATTGACACTTTTGTCAATTTGTCTTATTGTATTTACATCCTACTTGACTAAGAAATTTCCTTTCCCATGCTATGGTTAAAAACATACAGAAATGATAATTGTTGAGTGACACAGACAGCCTGAGTCAGGTCTTCCTCAATTTGCCTAAACCAGTCACAATTAAAGCTCTGCTTCCATGTCTCTACATGCTGGCCAGCTTAAAGGAATAAACAATATGAATTTACTTATCACCTAGCCTGTTTGCCTCTTCGAACCAAACTTCCAGGTCCACAGGAGTCATGCCCTCACATGTGGGAGTTCTGTCCAAAGTAATATAAATTTTGATTGCTTAAACTTCCCAAGATGTCTTGGATTTGGGGGCTAGATTTTTTTCTTCCCTACGTATTCTATGATTTTTTCTTAATTGGGACAATTAACTCTCATCTCGTGTAGTCCTCACCTATGATTTCTTGAAATCTAGGCTTTGCTAAAGCTGATTGGGATTTCAAATGGAGCTACTTAACAATGCAATTTTATTGCCAATACCAAAAGACCATTGATCACTTTAATACTTTGAACTCTTCTTAAAAAATTCTCTACCTTTTTCTACCTAAGGGCCCTAATGTAACATTAATTAAGGTGGGACCTTTTCTTTTTTAGAATGCTAAAGTAATCAAGTGCCTTCGTACTAGATGAGAAGCCTCAGACCCACACCCTTTTGCTAACTAGGTGCTAAGCCCCATGCCCACACTCTTTTGCACATTAGGTGTGAAGCCTCTGTTTATATACCCTAAGAAGAGTAAACTCAGAGGTTGGCATTTTGTTTGGGGCTCTCACTCACTGGAAGAGTGTTGGTGTGGATACTCTGGGTATCCATTGTTAAGATCCCCATGGCTTTGAAGAAAACCGAGATATTGGTGCTTCTCTTTTTGGTAACTCTGTATGTGATGTCTTGATCAGACAAAGCCTGTCTGTTGAATTCTGTTATTTGCTCTGTTTATATTGTCTCTGTTTGTTATTTTAGTTTGCATTTGCCCTGAAGTTCAGGGGACTGATCTTTCCCCCTGAACTAAGGAATGATATATGTATGTTTGATTAAAGTGAGATTGTTAACCCATTAAAGTTGCTTTCCTTAGAAAAGCAGACCAAAGAACCTGTGCTGGCAGCTCTTGTTGCTGGTCTTGTTGGGTCTTACACCCTGCGACAGCTGCTAGCCACATTGTTGTTACATCTACCTGATCATACCCAATCTCTGGGCCAGTCCCAGACCTCAGGAGAAAGTCTACATCTATATCTGTGTATGTGCCTCTGTGTGTGTGTGTGTGTGTGTGTGTGTGTGTGTGTGTGTGCGCGTGCCCAGGTGTGTGTGCATATGTGTTTGTGTGTCTTTTATTCACCAGAATATCTCTAGCAAGCACGCTGATGATTCTGGCAGTAGAATCAAAGAGCTAAAATGTAGAAGATGCCTGGCACACAGTAGGTACATATAACCAGCCTCACCCTCACCCCACCCCACTTCCCAATCTTCTTACACCTCACTCCTCTCTTCCTTCTCCTGCTCTCTCACCCAGGGACACTGGCCTCTTGTCTCATGTTTGGCCACATGCCGGGAATGTTCTCCCCCTCTAGCTAAGGTGTCTTTAGCCCTAGTGTCTTTAGCCTCTTGCTTTTTGGGTATATGGCTGTTCAAGGAGGAGTAGCACTTCTGGCATGAGGCCTTGCTGAGCCATTTTTCTGATATGCAGATGGTAGTATTCTGATGGCACAAAGTGAAAAGTAATTCAGAAGCCTCTTGATGAGGGTAAAAGAGGAGACTGTAGAAGCTGGCTGTTGTAATTACTAAGGTAGTTTGAAAGAAATGTTGTGGCTGATTGTGTATGATGGGGGTGATTCTGAAAAACAAAACTGGGTAGGAAAAGGTAAAAAGGAGCAATACATTCCAAAGGTTTGTCTCCAGTGTGCATCCTCTGATGTCGAGTAAGACTATTCTATGATTTAACAGCTTTTCCGCATTGATAACAATCATAAGGTTTCTCTGCAGTGTGTGTTCTCTGATGTGCAATAAGACATTCCTTCTCTCTAAAAGCCTTGTCAAACTGATCACATTCATAAGGTTCCTCTGCAGTGTGTGCTCTGTGATGTCTAATAAGAGAAGCCTTCTGTCTAAAAGTCTTTCCATATTGACTGCATTTTTAAGGTTTCTCTCCAATGTGAATCCTCTGATATTGAAGAAGGCCATGGTTCCATGTAAAAGTCTTTCCACATTGATAACATTTATAAGGTTTCTCTGCAGTGTGGATTCTCTGATGTGCAATAAGATACCTCTCCTCTCTAAAAGCCTTTCCACATTGGTTACAATCATATTTCTCTGCAGTGTGGATACTCTCAAATGTTGCACAGACTTCTCTCCAATTCTGCAGTCAGAGGGACCATCACTTATGAATCTTTGCTTGTGAGTTTCTTACACAGAAAGGGTTAGCTCTGCAGCAGTTTCCTTTATTTCCAGTCTGATCTCTCCTTCTGAAAAAAAAAGCCAACAATAAAACAAATAGACACTATACTTACAAACATATGTATTTATATCAACTTTCCTCCATAGACAGAACAAAAACTCAGTTACTCTCTATTTCTCAGGGCAAAGAATAACACCTTAAAAGGGCAGAAATACAATCATTTTTAAATAACCATAGCTCACATCCCAAAGATGTCTTAATTTCCAAAGAGTTTTATGCATGAGTTTACATTCGATCCATCAACAAACTTGTGACACCAGTAGGGCCATGATTCTCACCACATTCACAACTCAGACCATTTCATTATAAGTCCTATGATGAGAGATGATCTTTAGTTGAAAGACCTCCCGTAGGGAATTGTAGTAGCAATTTAGATTTGAAGATCTTTCCCATCCATTAATAGTCCATATGACCTGCTCATGTCACAGGAAGCCCAAGTCAAGTGTGGTGGGAAGAGCTTTCTGAGAGGAAAAGGAAGTTATTTCACAAGAAATGCAGAAGGAGGGAGGGAGGGAGAGAGACAGAGAGACAGAGAGAGAGCAGTTATGGCTGCTAATGGCTGCTCATAGCTGTCTTGATAGTTAGAGCTGAACAGACTGACTCAGCTGTACTGCCAGTTTGTTTTTGGGAAGACCCCAGCAGGGGGTCTGAGAGGTTTTGGGATGGCGAGGCTCCATGTTGTGATATTATGTACTGAATGCTTTACTGCTCTGATAGATTGGGTAAATGGCTTGTGGGATATGGTTCTCTGGTATCTGAATAAGTGGTTTACTTCTTCTACCTTCTACGTGGAGGGTCTTGTATACTTTGCAATATAGAACCAAACAAGCCTTTTGACAATTATCATCTACGTTGTTATTATTGCCTTACTGATACATTTGGTGTCATGAGCAGGATCACAAGGTATAGGAGCTCTATTCAGGGTTGAAGGGCTTTAGAGGAAGAAATGGTTATCCCAGGAAGGCAGAATGTAACTTATTGCTCCTTAGCAAGGGAATGGTCTAAAGGCACTGGTTTGTGTGAGGACCGGAAACAGAAGCTACAGAGGGGAGGACCTAGAGACTTGGAATGATGTCTAAGAGAAGTTACTGTTGAGCCAGGAACAACAGAGATCTCTAGATGGTGCTGGATTTTACTCACAGCCTATTGTATCATATGTGATAGCAGGGACAGACTATTATGAGAGAGAACTCAGACTCAGACAGTTTCTGAAATGTCTGCTAACTCAAATAAGAATACTTCTATACCACAGCAATACAGAGAATCTCAGGTAATAGAATGACAGATTGTTCCAGAATCTACTGATTTTGCTGTAAATTCAGCCAGAAGGCAGAGGGAGCCAAGGAGGTCAAGAGCGCACCTCAGTTCAGCCCACGTCCAGTCTAGCAGTCAGTCTGGTTACCATGGTAATGGGGGGAGAGAATCTAGACAGGAGGATACAACGTCAGAAATTGAGGATACTTTGTTGTATGATGCTTCTGAGCCACAGAATGTTACAGTATCATACCAGACCTCTCAGCCAGCAGTGCGCCCCATGCAAAAAGGAGGCAGGAAACACATGATCATAATACTGTGTTCTGGGAGCTTTTGGATGATTATACACAGAAAGAAATTATAGATATCTTGAGCAGGTTCACCCAGAGAATGGGAGAATCGTTAATATCTTGGATGGTGAGAATCGATTATGAAGGGGCCACAGGAGTGTCTGTAGATACTGTGGATTGTATGAGATTCATAAATATTAGTCAGAATTCTTTTGTACAGAAAGTTTTTAGAGAATATAATTTGCAAGGAGGTAACCAAACAACGAATCTGTTGGCTTTGGCTTCAACAGGCTGTAAAAGACAATATCCTACTGATACTACATGGTCTGTTGCAGATAGACCTTGGTATTCAATTAGGGACTTATGAGAGAGTTAAAGGAGGTAATGAAGACTGCTATTATGTTGGGAAATGTGAAAGTTTATTATGAAATTCCCTCTGGAGCCTCTCATAGGAATTTGATAGTTAAAACAGCACCCCCTACTGATAAACATGTAATTCTGACTTTGCTAATTACAGAAGTAGGGAACACTCTTTCAGAGGTGCTGGATAAGATTTCACAGTTAAGTGACTTAGGAGACTGGGGAAATGATATATTTCCTTGAGAAAGAAGGGAAATAGCCAGTGAATTCAATGTCCAATGAATAAAGTGACAAGGAAAGAAATGTTTACTCCTCTATTGAAAGCAGGGGTATGTTAAGGGGCGAGTTAGAGCCGAGCCCTGAACTCCTTGTACCTCCATGCCCAGGGCCTGCTGAGGTAAACTCAGGGCTCTGCAATATGGGTGGAGCCAGGAGGAGGGGTCTCACCTTTGTTGCCTCCACAGCAATTCCAGGTCTTTGCCCAGACCTGCTTGAACACATGGCACTTCCGGCTCTTTGTCTGGACTGCCTGACCGCAGGGAACTTCAGGTTAGCCCGGGAAGAGAAGGGGAGGAGAGTAGGCAGAACCAAGGTGGCCTTACTGCCTACGTAACCAAAGATATAAAAGTTTGCTTTTAACTTGAATAAAACGGTCCCACCCCATTCATTGTCCATGAGATCAGGTCCTTTGCTGGACAAAGGCCTGGGTGTTGGGGGATAACAGACCCCAACAGGTTGGGTGTTGGGGTAGAGGACCCCAACAAGTGGCACCCAGACGTGGGGCATTACACGGAGCCATGCCTTTTGCACCCACGATCCCCAAGGTGCCTCCTTCCGGGAAGAGGATGGAGAAGAGCAGGAGGTAAGATTACATGCATACAGCCTTGGGCAAAAATCAAATTCTCAGCGGGAAGGTTTCATATCCCGTCTCCGCAGTAACCCAGTTTCAAAGCTGGTGAGGTAAGGATATTTCCTTATCATGGGGCAGTCTGCATCCTTCACAGACTCTAAGGACTTAGAGACATTCTGTAGAATACTTCACAAGCTTAGCAAGAAGCAAGGATGCATAATTCATTTGAGAAAAGTTAGGGGCATCACACCACAGCAGCAGCTGCAGCAAACACTCACACCACTACAGTAGCTACATCAAACACGATATACCCTGAAGTTCCTCAAAACAAAAGTTTTACAGACAGATGGGGCTACTGGAACAGAGAAGGAGGAGGAATTTGCAAACTTGGCAGACTTTAAACACAAGATACCAGAAAAAGACAACTTAGACTATGATCTGGAGGAAAGAATGAAGTCTCCTTAAGCCCCTCCCCCAACTCCTCAATATAAATTCAATCCATGCATCTGGGAACATAACATACATTATACGCAAGTTCAGAAGACGCTAGTAAGAGAAAAATATCTCCTACACACCTGGAAGATACCAATGGGTGATCTGTCCCAGATTATCTTAAAAGCAGGGTCTCCACGACCCCAATAAAGCATGGCACCTGGCCTCTGTTGCATCAGAGGGCCAAGCACTTTATGTATAGGATTCAAAAAATCCCCTCTGTGTTTTTTGTCCTCTGTGTCTGTGTCTGCATCTGCATTTCTGTGTGAGTGTATAATCTGACACCCTGTAATCTCCATTATCTCTTTCTCTCCCTCCCTGACTCCAGTCTCTTCAGAGGAGCGGGATGGTGGGGAGAGAGAAAGAGAGAGAAAAATGTAAACTTTTGGAAAATGGCTGGAAAATAATGCTCTTTCTTTCTCACTTCATTTTTCAAATCTGGCCAGTTTGGATCTGAAGAGAGATAAGAAAGAAAGTGGGACATTTTCCCTGAAAT
Organism: Trichosurus vulpecula; assembly: GCF_011100635.1. Classification (NCBI taxonomy): domain Eukaryota; kingdom Metazoa; phylum Chordata; class Mammalia; order Diprotodontia; family Phalangeridae; genus Trichosurus; species Trichosurus vulpecula. The sequence continues at coordinate 2,562,614 of NC_050573.1, forward strand.
TTAAATGAAATGTGTTACTCCTGATTTTATGCTTAAGATAAAGTCAGAATTTCTCATACAATTTGGCACTAAGGCAAATTCGGAAAATGCATGAATCTCTAATAAAGAGACACTCTGAGTCTTCCAGCACAAGGAGAGGGGACAAGGTACCAGTGGATTTCCTTTTTTCCAGAGTCCTACTCACCTTTGACTGGCAAGTTCGAAGTTCTCACTTCCAAAAAAGTTTTAAGTTGTTGCTCATTTTAATCTTTAAGTTTTAAGGTGAAAAGAAAGCCAGCTGGGGAAAGGAAAAGCCGGGTGAATATGTAATTTATTATTTACGTGAAATGTTTGAGGTAGTTTGGGTCAAGATTAGGGAAGAAAGATTGAAATTGGAATGCAGAGGCTAGGAGTTGGGGTGGAATTTGGGAAGGAGAGAGAAACTTGTATAAAGGAATTTAGGTGTGGGGGTAGAAATTGCAGCTGAGTCCACGTGGCTCTGGGCCCATGTGCTCTGGGCCACCCCCTCCCCCCCCCCCACTCCATCTTAGAAGAGCTGAAACTAAAAGAAACTTGTAACCTGTAGTTAGTGATGAAATGGATAATCTTGAGTCCCTCTTTAACTCACCTTTGTCAGTCCTCCTCAGCAAGTGAAAAGGATCCTCCTCTTCTCATGCTGAGGTAGACGGAAGGGAGGGAAACTAAAATTGTTTTAGCTTGCTCCTTTTGCTTGAAAGGAAGTGGCTCACCTCTTTCAAATTCCTTAGGCTTTTTGTTAATTCAAACCCTTTTGTAAAAGCAGAAGAATTAGAGTCAGGGATTGGAATGCATAAGATGAAGCTTGGAGAAAGCTGGGTGCAAATAAAGTTTTTCTTTCCTTTTATAAGTTCATTCATAGCCAGGCAAGTATTCCTGATGCCTGGGCCAGAGGTAGTGGGTGCTGAAGAATATACAGCTAAATAAATAAAATGTATTTAAGATATTAATGTATTAATATATGTTATGTATGTATTTATATATTAATGTATTAATATAGAAATACCACAAGTAACAGGATAAACAATTCCTATATGTGATAACCTAAAATTGCAATTGATGTCATCTGAAATTTATTGTTTCTGTATTTCTAAAATTATATTGTATTTCTAAAATTCTCTGGATTGTGTAATTTGAGAAGACCATTATGTGATTTTAATCTGAGTTTGATATATGTGAATTGGGTGCTTTTAAAGGATGTGATGAGAATTTGGTAATTTTACACTGTCATATTTGGTTTAGAAATGTATTTACTCAGACTGAAATGAGTAGTTCAAATTTTACATACATAATAATGTTTAGGGCATCATTACATTTCTATAATATAAAATTTTTGTTAGAGTTGCATTAGGTTAAGAAGTTGGACAATTGCTGTAACCTAAGAAATTATAAACTTCGAAGTTTTGTCTTTATTTAAAAGGAAGTTCAATTGCAGTTGTTTTTGTTATAAGTCAGGAATTTGTGCAGAGGCCTTTTGGGGTTCTCTTTTGATCTCTGTCAGCTCAGGATACATTGTGAACTGTTAAAATGTGGCTTTGTAGACAATGATTGTTTCTTTTACAATGCTAAGTTTTGGGCCTTAGAAATTAAAAGGCACTAGACAGAGAGCTAGGAAAAAAACGTTCATGCTTTCCTCCGAGTGGTATCCAAAAGTCTAGGGAGCAACGCGAAAAGAGAGAGGAGGAAGGGGCCAATTCTTTCATCCTTGTTGAATGCAAATCGAGGTGATCCTTCCCTTGAGTTACCATGCTAATTCTGAGGAGGCTGCCGGAAGGAGACTGGTAGCAACACATTTCACACAGATCCCAATATCTTATCTATAATCCCTTAGCCTTTACAAATTTGTTTGGGAAGGGAAGAAATACATAGTTTTTTTTATGTGTTTCTTCTCTTCTGCTAAGTCTTCACCTACGGTCTCTCATCTGTCCCATTCAAGAGGAATTCCTATGAAAAAGTTTTTTTAAAAAGTCCTGGTAAAACTTTGTTGTTGTAATACAGCAAATCTAATTGGGTATGTAATGTATAGAAACTAAGCGTTATCCCCATTACAACATCTTTTTGACTAAAGAATTTTGAGATATCTAGAAATTCTGTAATAACAAGAAATTCAGTTATAATACTTTGAAAATATAGGAGTGTGATTTTCAAGCCTGTATCATCTAAAGATGTATTTATGTTAATCTGGAGATTTATGGACTAATTTGTGAATGAATCCAAATGTTTAAAGGTTATTTTGCTTTAAGAAGGAGACTCATCTCATTTTAGAGCTATCCAAATAATTTTCTTCATGAAAGTTTAGTGACAATCCCTGTTTATATCAGGATAAATTTTAAACTGTTTTAAAGAAGAGAAAATACTTTTTAAAAATGCTCTTTAAAATCTTTTTATATGATTTTCAGAAGGCCTGCTGAATTTCCACCTGTAAGGTAATTGGTTGCAGTTTTCTGTGAGTTTTCCAAGTTCTGAGTGAGATGATATGATGCTTTTTTATGGCAGATCTCTGTAATCAGAAATAAGCCAGTAGTGACAAAAGGGAAGGTATCTGCCAGAATCTGTTACCATTGTGAAAGAAGTTGGTTTTATGGGAAAAATGGAAAATTGGATAAATACAAATATGTGAAATCTTGTTTTAATGAAATGACTGGTAACATTGGTACTCTTCTATAGCCAAATGAAAGATAATATGGCTTCTAAAGTATTAATGGGAATAATTTGGGAAAAAGGGAAAAGAAGTTTTATGAGACAATATTGTTTACAAATATAAGGTTGAATCATTATCCCACAGACTAAGGCTGGGATTTTAAAGTTACATTGTATCTATGTGAGATAGAGTCCCTAGATGTTCTGAAGTGATATAAGAGCAATAACTTATGATCTTAAGGGGAAGATTTTATGAACAAGGGAGGGCAATGCATACAAGCTATTTAGAGCTAGCTTTAAGGATGTTCCTTAGGCAATAGTCACTGATAGTTGGAACTTGCCATTCAAGGACTCAATGGGACTGTTAACTGACTGTTTTTCTGAGTCTAACTCCAGGTGTGAGTATCAAGGAAGGCTGACCCAAGATGCCAGCAGCCCTGTGGGAGGGCAAGCATGAGCTGCAGGTATGATTTCTTGGCAGAGTTGAGACGGCAACTGTTCAGCCTGTGCTGAGGTGGGACCCTTTTGACCTGATGCCTCAATTGAAACCTGGCAGACTAAGCCGGACTCAATGCAGCTTGCAGTTTGACACAGCCTCTGCCTGGAGTTGACAGGAAGCTGGGGAAAATATGGTCCCCTTACTCTGTGTCCCTATTCTCTTGGTGGCAAATTTCTATAATCAGAAGGTTTTGTAAGTACAGTGAAAATCTATTAATATTAATTATGGAACCTCTTAGATTACTATAGGACTGGGAGCAGTGTTTTTGTGTAGGTATAAGTTAGGTTCCTTTTTCTAGGCAATGGTGTGGAGACAATTAGGTCAAGGGCTTGTGAGAATATTTTGCTATTTGGTTTATATCAAGCTTGTCTAAAGCTTTGTTACAATTAGTAATGTTAAAAGAAGAATGGCTTGTGTATTATCCTGTAAATGCCATCAAAGAAACATGGCATGACAAAAGTTTATGACATTGTATGTATTGTGATAATTTAATGTGTTTATGTATGTGCTGAAGACTGTTAATTCCTTAAGTGAGATATCATCCTCCTGGTGAGGAAATTAACAATGAGTGAATGTAAAATATAAGAAACTGGGTTCTGATGTGAATATCTTAAACAGAACAATTGGTCAAGGTTCCAGTATTGAATTTGTAAAATGATCGGGGTTATAAGGATTAGAAATGGTAACTTAAAATTGTGCTAAGATTACTCTTGTAGGAGAATGGACAGAAAGCTGGTTCCTGCAAGAAGAGAAGAAGAAGAAGCCTCTGTGCTGGAGATGACTGGAACAGATACCAAGAACCAGAAGATTTCCTCAACGATGCCCTCTGCCAGACAGCTGCATATGAAAAGAACTTTTGAATCTTAAAGAGACAATTACATTTTTATTTCTTTTTTGAGTCTATGTATCTATATTCACAAAGGGGACTGCCCCCTTTGATTTGTCAGTGCGTTGATCAATCCTTCCCATGTTTACTTACAAGGGGATAGTTAAAGGAAAAAATTTGGATGTACCTATAGTGGTGAGGTGTCTGCAGAAAACAAAAAGGGGGAGTCATTGAGTGGAATACTGGTTAAGTGGAATATTGAAGTAGCAAAACAATTATTGATTATCGATAGTTTCAAAAAATTATTGATATTTTCAAAACATTTACCCATTTCCTAATGCATTCTTGACTATTTTCCATACAGTACCTTATGTTCTTTGTTTGGTCATAATAAGTTTTTGTCTACCTTGTGTCCTTGGGGTGGTGAATGCTATGTTTAAGCCTTAATTCATAATCAGAACATTACAGCAGAAATTACCCAGTTGTTGCAATTGACGACTGAGGAAGAAAAGGCAGCACATGAGAACTTACAACCTGACAGTGTTATAGATGACTTTCTGAGTCATATTAAGACATTTTTAATCCCCAATTGACTTACTCCTGTCTTTGGGTGTTGGGGTAGAGGACCCCAACAAGGGTAGATTTTAGAATAGATGGTATTCCAACTAATGAACAATACAAAATGTACCGAGAGAAGGGGCTTAATAGCAAAAAGAATAGAGAAGTAGGAACTGCCCCTAGAAACCCTATAGATGTTGAACTCTTGTATCCAAGTGAGTCACACCTTCAAGGAGACTAGGGAATAGGCAGAGCCCCAGCTCAGATGAAAGAAACACACAGACGGGATTACAGACTGCCCATGTTAATCTGACTATATATTGGAAGAATGTATCAAATACTATAACTAGGGCATTGATTGACATTGGGGCAGAGGCCACCTTGATATATGGAAACCCTGACAAATTTAAGAATGGAACTATTACCTTCACAGGACTAGGAGGGGCTGAAATATCAGGCAAACAAGTGAAACTGATAATGAAAATTGGACAATTGCCTAAGAAAGAATATACTGTGATCGTTGTACCCATTCCTGAGTACATTGTTGGAATAGATATGTTGAAAGGTATGACTGAATTTGCCTGATGGGAGATATCAATTTATAGTAAGGAAGATATGAGTGGGAAAAGTAAAAATGGATGTAATCACTTCATCTGAACCTTCAAAAGTAATTACTTTGAAGCAATATCGTGTGCCAGGTGGGCAAGATGAAATTGTCAATACTATAAAGGAATTTGTTGAAGCAGGAGTGTTAGTCCCTACAACCACTCGATGGAATAATCCTGTATGATCAGTAGGAAAGTCAGATAGAACATGGAGAATGACAGTGGACTATAGACAATTGAATAAAGTGACTCCTCTCTTGTATGCTGCTGTTCCAGATACTGTTACCTTAATAGAAAAGGATCCAGAAATATGATAGGACTTTGTATATAGTTATTGATTTGGCCAATGCTTTATGATCCCAATAGACTCCAAACAATGGGATCACTTTGTTTTTATGTGGCAGGGCTCACAATATACTTTTAATGCTTGCCACAAGTATATCTGCACAGCCCAACTATTTGTAACAGGATTGTGGTTGAACATTTGGATGAATTGAAGTTACCTGGTATACAGCTTACCCACTATGCAGATGACATTTTGTACAGGGAGAAACTGTAAAAGAAGTGGAGAAGAGTTTGATACTTTCAATTGAGCATATGAAAAGCAAAGGATGAGAAATTAACCCTGCAAATATTCAAGGCCCAGCTCAAACTATAAAGTTTTTGGGTATACAATGGAATAAAGCACTGTGAGAAATTCTCCTACAAGCTCAACTAAGTATTCAAGATTTTCCTATCCCCACCAAAAAGAAAGAGGCCCAAAAGTTCCTAGGACTGTTTGGATATTGAAGACACCACATTCCACATCTTGGATAGATTTTGAAACCCTTATATAAAGCTACTAGGAAAAAGTATTACTTTGATGGGAGACTTGAACAGAGTAAAACTTTTGAAGAAGCTAAAGCTGCTATAAATTTGCTCTGTAGTTAGGACCTATGCAAAGTGGACTGGTGGAATTACAAATGACTGTACAAGATGACTATGTGGATTGGAATTTACGGCAGAAACAACAAAGCCCAAATGTACCCTCAGGATTTTGGTCATGGGAACTATCTTCATCTGGACTACAGTATACACTTTTTGATAAGCAGTTGTTAGCTACATATTGGGCTTTTGTGGAGACTGGACAATTGACCCTGAGCCATAAAGTGATACTGAGGCCTGAAATCCTGATTATGACTTGGGTAATGAGTACCCCAGCATCTCACAGAATTGGATATGCACAAGAGGCTAGCAAAATTAAATGGAAATGGTATATTCAGAATAGATAGAAAACAGGCAAAAGTGGAATCTTTAGCAAGCATTGGCATTGGTGGAAATGACAGACCCTCTGAAACAGGGCAACAGTTGGTACAACCCTTGGTAAAAGGAAATGACAGATATGATGGACTGACTGAAGAACAGAAGAAACATGCCTGGTTTACTGATGGGATAGCAAAGTCTTTGGGCCACAAAAGGCATTGGAAAGCAGTAACCTATAACCCATGTAGTGAGAGAACTTTGGAAAGTGCTGGGATAGGTGGAAGTAGTCAATATGCTGAACTTATGGCAGTGCATCAAGCTATTAAAACAGAGAAAGGAGGCCAGTGTCATATATTCACTGATTCATGGGCAGTAGCTAATGGGTTGGCTACATGGATGCCAATGTGGAAAAATCAAAATTGGGAAGTGCAGAGGAAGAGACAGCAGTTATAGCTGCTAATTTCTGCTCATAGCCGTCTTGATAGAGCTGAACAGGATAACTTACCTGTATTGTCAGTTTGTTTTTGGGAAGACCCCAGCAGGGGGTCTGAGAGGTTTTGGGATGGCGAGGCTCCATGTTGTGATATCATGTATACGATGCTTTACTGCTCTAATAGATTGGGAAAATGGCTTGTGGGATATACTTCTTTGGTGTCTGAATCAATGATTTACTTCTACCTTCTATGTGGAGAGTCTCATATACTTTGTGATACAGAACCACGTAGGCATTTTGGCAATTATCATCTACATTGTTATTACTGCCTTACTGATAAAGGACTCCATAGATGGCTTGTACTTGTGAACCCCTAAACTCCATTTTAATGTTTTACTTCATACTGATGACTCATTCCGTATTACCACAAATGAAATAATTTCTCTCCAATCTTTAAAAGACTCTCACTTGACCGATGCAACCCCGTGAGATGGTGTCCAATTATCTTTTGTCCATTTTATGGCTAAACAGTGAGAGATGGCCAGTGCCACTTGGTGTCTCCAACTCCTTTCCCTGGATTTCTTTGGAACTCTCTCTCTCTTTTCTTTTTTCCTTTCTTTTCTTCTTTTCTCCCTTGCCACACTGCTAAATTTATGGGCACCATTAGACACAAATAGTTATATCAATGTAAAATTATTCTAGGCATATTTCCATTGATTAGCTCTTTCTCTATATGTGGATAGCATCATTATTCATTTGTCCTTTGTAGTTAATTTGGGTATATATATATAATAGTTAAAAAAAAAGAGAGAAGAGAAACTTTCTGTATGCTACCTCTGAAATTTATTGTTCAAGTGAAACACATCTCTCAAAAGTTACCAATAATCTCAAAATTGCTAAAATTCAATGGCCATTTCTTAATCCTAATCCTTCTTGACTTCTCTGCAGGCTTCGACCCTGTTACTCTCCCCCTTTTATTGATATTCCGCTCCCTGGATTTTAGCAACATTACTTTCTCTAGGTTGTACTTCTACCATATCCAAAAGGACACTCATTGTCTTTCCTCCAACCTTCCCATCTTCCATTCCTAATGTTATCCAAGGCATCCTGCAAATAGTCCAGGCTCAGAAATGAAATGCCATGAGCTCATCAGCTCTCACATATTCACACTCCTGATGCACATGTTCAACCTGTTCCAAAGTCCTGTTGATTCCACCTTTGTGATATATCATTCCATATATCCCTATATATCTCCATACTGTCACTTTCTTCGTTCAGACCCCTGTCACCCCATATCTGACATAGGGTCAGAGCATCCTGGTTGGTCCAGCTGCCTCAATTCTCCCCTCAGTCCAGTTTAATCCTCCATCCAGTTATCAAGTTTATCTTTCTTAAGCTCTCACCTGACCATGTAACCATGTATTCAACAGCTTCCAGTGGCTCCCCAGCAAAATATGAAATATAAAACCTTCTCTAGGGCTGTGAAAGTACTTCATTTCCTACCACTCACCTACTCTTCCAGTATTCTTTCTTCCTTCTACTCTGACCTCCTCCATATATGTTATAATCCATTTGTTGGGTCTCCGTTCTGTTCTGGAGACAGGTAACTCCCCCTTTAGACTCTGTGGGGTTTTGTTGCCATCCCTGTTGCTTAGAATGTTCTTGCTGGCTTCTCTCAATTTCCAGCTAGAGCCTACTTACCACAATAAGCCTTTCCCAGTCCACCTTAAATTTAGGGCCTTCCCTCTCTTGACTACCTCCAATTTATCCTGTCCATAGGGGGTTTCTACACAGTTGTTGGCGTGCTCTCTGACCCACCAGACTGTGAGCTCCATGGGGGCAGGAGACATCCCTTGCATTTATTTATGTGCTCAGTGCTTTGTACAGGGTCTGGAACAGAGTAGACAATCAAAAGTTGGTTGACTTGAAGAAGGTCTAGAAAAGAGCTCATATAGAATACCCTAAACCCTTTTGTACTTTCAGGAGAAGTCAACGCCCTCAAATTTAAAAAAATGACTTTTTTTGGATCATAGATTGATCCCTGTAAAGAAGGTGAAAGGCCATGGAGTCCAAACCCCTCTTATTACAGATGGAGAAACTGAGATTTAGTGGTTCAGTGACTGACCCATGAAGCCACTGCTGAGAAATAGCTGAAAAAGAATTCCAAGGTAGGCCTAGCTCTTGCTTCATCACAACAAATAGCAGCCTCTTGAAATCCCAAGTCTCATATACCTGCTTTCACCTCATTCACCTGGACAGCAGTTCCTCAGGCCGTCTTCCTCCAGCATCCATGGTGCTTCCCTTTGCTCAAAGTAAGAGCTCATGTCTTCTCTGGGAACTGGCAGCCCTGGGCATGGGGAGTCAGATAGGAATGAGCATGGAGAGAAAATTGCATTCTTTTTCTGTTTAGGGAAAAGTGTTCAGACCTAGAACTTCTCCATTTTGAGATCAACTACATTAAGTTCACACACATTAGCATGTTCTCACTCATTAGTGCTCGTAGTTCAAGCAACCCAAAATAGGGCGTGCCACGTTATCTTTTTGTACAGCCTGCTGTGAGAAGGAGCCAAACCTCTGCCCCCCATCCTGTCAAGTGCCATTTTGATAGAAACTCCTAATTCCAATGCAGGTGAAAAAGGCTTATTAAGCAAGACCAGATTGGAGGTCCAGGACAGGGACCTAGATGAGCCAGCTTTTGCTCTCTTCCCTCCCCTGTTCCTTCCTCCCTGAAATGTATAAAAACCTTCTATACTGCTAGATGTATGTCCCTGGACAAGTCTCTTAAACTCAGTTTCCTCAATTGTCAAATGGGGAGAATAATATCACCTAACTGGGAAGAAAAAATGACATAATATTGTAAAGAAGGTCCTTGGCTGAACACCTGGCAAATAGGAAGTGAGAATAAATGCTTCTTCCCTTCCCTTCCTTTCCCCCATCTGTGCTGGAATTTGAGGGCAACAGGAAGGAAGATTAAGGACAAACTCGCTATTTGAGGCACAAGTAGAAGTTGGGAGCTACAGATTGATGCTTCTTAAAAAAGAAGAATATTCCAGATCCCTGACCCATCCCAAAGAGGACAGGCTTGTAAGGGAAAGCCTCCTGAGCACCTTTCAGAGCCTTGGCAGACAGAATTCATGGCCAGGTGGAGGTTAGACCAAATAACCCCTGAGATTCTTCCACACTAATAGGAAGGTACCTAGAAGAGGTAAGAGACAGCTTCAGGAGCAACAAGGAAACCCTCAGGTTCCTGTCACACAATGCACAGACTTTCTATAGGAAACTCCAGGCAGCAGGACAGGAGACCAACACTTCTCTCTCTCTAATAACTAATCAGTGCTCCTAACCCTGCACACCAGGGCATGAAGATATTCCCTATGATGGCAGACTCAGCATTACCAGAGGAAGTATCCTTACCCAGGGGGAGCAGATTCCAGGCAATCTCCAGCAGGCCCCTTGTACGCCTCCTTCTGAGCATGATCCAAGAGGCCCCACTCCTCCTGAGTGAAGTCCATAGCCACATCCTTGAATATCACCAACCCCTAAATCATTGAAAGTCATAGAATGTAGAGCTGAAGGACACTTCAGATTTAAATAACCCAACCCTCATTAATTTACAGAACAAAACTGAAGCACAGAGAAGGGATTTGCTGAAAGGTCAGACCCTTTATGAGAATCAGAGTCAACTCCTAAAACCAGAGTCATTAGGAAACCAATTGAATTCTGAGAAAAGCTTTTCATATGATCATTATGAGTAAATCTGAGAAATATTTTCCTCTGAAATGTGTCCCCTAAGGAATCAGGGAGAAAGTTTGTGTTCCAACTGTGAGGAACAGCATGAGAAAGGATGATGGGAAATATCTTCTTTAACAGAACTGATATGTGATATGTTCTTTTTAAAATAGTATTTCTTAATCTCTTACGTGTATATTCATAGTAAACTCTAGAATTTATTTACTTTAATATTGAATGGAATTATAAGGAAGTTTACTTAAATTCAAAGGACACAGAGACCAAGGCTGAGAACTTATGGATCAGAGGACAGGGAAGCCACAGACCAAATTTGTATATTTTATGTATATACATATGTGTGTATGAACACATGGATATGAATATATGATAATACTTTATATAACAAATAGATCTTATATGTAAAAAGTAATTTCCATGTTCTCTCCTCCATGAGAATGTGAGTTCCTTAGGATTAGGAACTATGTTTTACTTTTTTAAAAAAAAATTAAATTCAGCGAACAAAACAAGCATTTCCCTAAGAGCGCAACAGACCAAAAAATTATTGCTTGTGAAACTGTAAATCTCCCATGTATAACTTGGTATTCCTTGAAATGTACAATAGTTGCGTAGAAACTTCTTTTTCTTCTCTCTGCCCTTACCCCAACCCTAGAGATGGCTATCATGTATATATATGTACATATCTCTGTATGTATGTATACATACACATATATATTTATGTAAAATTATTCCACACATACCACTATTTGTCAGTTCTTTCTCTGGATGCAGATTGCGCCACTCTTTACGTGTCCTTTATTTTTAATTTGTGTCTTTAGAATAGTCAAAATGACTTCTTTGGTAAAACTCTTCTAAAGACAATATTGTTGTTACTGTATATAATGTTCTCTTGGTTCTGCTCTATTTGCTCTTAATAATTTTGTGCAATTCTTTCCAGGCCTTTCAAAGTTCGTTGAGCTGATCCTTTCTTCCAGCACAGTAGCATTCCACCACAACCACATAGCACAACCTGTCTAGCCTTTCCCCAAATGATGGGGATGTAATGACAATTTGGATACTTGTAATTTCCAGTTCTTTGGCACCACAAAACAAGTTGCTGTCATCTCAGTCACATTTAAAGCGATAATTACTGTCTGTCAATTTCTTCCTATTTTACTTTTACTCATGTTTTTCTTTTCTACCCTCTCTTTTTGCCCCATTGCTTTTACTTTATCTTCTCCATGCACTCTCCTATGCCCCAATTGACCCACCCCCCCCAGAACCCCCCACTTTCTTCCCCTCAATTTTACTCCACAAGGCCTCCAAAAGTCCCCCCATCCTCTCCCTCACCCTCCCAAATCCGAGTCCACACACCCCTCTGAAAAGTCTGTTCCTGACCCTGTTCCCCAATTTTCTTATCTCTCTAGACATTCAGAAGACTTCTACACCCTTTCACATGTACAGGTACTTTCTTTTTCAACACAGATGAGAGTAATGTTCCAATATTACTAGCCATCCACCGCTACTCGCTTCCTCTCTGAGATCTTCTTTTCATACTCCCTTTTTCCAATATCATTTCTCCCTTTCAACTATCCCTCCCCAGTTTTGTTTTTTATCATCACCCCACTATACACAATTCACAGTTTGTTTCAAGCTAAGAATGCTGATAACTTCTCCATACATAAATAAGTAGACAGTTTTAATCTTAATGAGGGCCTTTTAATCAGTCTGTAATGTTTTACTTATATATTATGTTTCAATGGAAGTAAGAAAACCAGGGGTAGCAATCCTAATCTCAAAGCAAAAGCAAAGATAGATCTAATTAAAACAGATAAGGAAGGAAACTATGTCCTGCTAAAAGGCACCATAGACAATGAAGTAATATCATTACTTAACATATATGCACCAAGTGGTGTAGCATCCAGTTTCTTAGAGGAGAAGTTAAGGGAGTTACAGGAAGAAATAGACAGCAAAACTGTACTAGTGGGGACCCTCAACCTCCCCCTCTTTGAAATTGATAAATCTAACCTCAAAATAAACAAGAAAGAGGTTAAGAAGGTGAATAGAATTTTAGAAAAGGTAGATATGATAGACCTCTGGAAAAAATTGAATGGGGATAGAAAGGACTATACCTTTTTCTCAGTGGTACATGGCACATACACAAAAATTGACCCTGTTTAAGGAAGACTCCATTTATTCCTATGCTTTCTGGTGTTTTTCATAGGAATGGGTGTTGTATTTTGTCAAAGGCTTTTTCTGCATCTATTGAGATGATCATACGTTTTCTGCTATTTTGTTGTTATGATCAATTCTGCTGATAGTTTTCCTAACATTGAACCAGCCTTGCATTCCTGGAATAAGTCCTACTTGGTTTTAGTGTATTATTCTTCTGAGAAGTTGCTGTGGTCTTTTTGCTGCTATTTATTTTTAATTAATTTATTTATTTTTAGTTTACCACACACGGTTCTACATAATTTTGAGTTCCAGATTTTCTCCCCTTCCTCCCCCATCCCTCCCCAAGACGGCCTGGAATCTCATATAACTACCATGTATAACTTTGAATTGAATTAATTTATACACTAGTCAAGTTGTGGAGAAGAATTATGACCAATGGAAGGAATCATGAGAAAGAAGAAACAGAACCAAAAAAAAAAACAAACCGAAAAACAAAAACAAAAGAGAAGCAAAAAAGGCGAGCATGTAGTGCACCTCAATCTGTATTCAAACTTCACAGTTCTTTCTCTGGATGTAGATAGCATTCTCCATCGTGAGTCCCCTGGAGTTGTCCTTGCACCTTACATTGCTGAGAAGAGCGAAGTATGTCAGGGTTGGTCCTCACGGAGTCCATATACCTGTGGGTTGTGGACAATGTTCTCCTCGCTCTGCTCTGTTCACTCAGCAGTATGTCATGTAGGTTTTTCCAGGTTGTTACGAAGTCCATATCATCCCCATTTCTTATGGCACAATAGTATTCCATTATCTTCATATACCACAGCTTGTTCAGCCATTCCCCAATTGATGGGCATCCCTTTGATTTCCAATTCTTGGCTACCACAAAAAGAGCTGCTATAAATATCCTTGTACATATGGGTCCTTTTCCCGCTTGTGTGATTTCTTTGGGATACAACCCTAGAAGTGGTAATGCTGGGTCAAAGGGTATGAACATTTTCATAGCCCTTTGGGCATATTTCCAAATTGCTCTCCAAAATGGCTGGATCAGCTCACACCTCCACCAGCAATGTAACAATGTTCCAATTTCCCCACATCCTTTCCAGCATTTATCATTTTCCTGTTTTGTTATTTTACCCAATTTGACAGGAGAGATGTGGTATCTAAGAGTTGTTCTGATTTGCATTTCTCTAATCAGTAGTGATTCAGAGCATTTTTTCATATGCCTATAGATAGCTTTAATTTCTTCCTCTGAAAACTGTCTGTTCATATCCTTTGACCATTTCTCAATTGGGGAATGGCTTGTGTTCCCATATATTTGGCTCAGTTCCCTGTAAATTTTAGAAATGAGGCCTTTATCAGAGATACTAGTTGCAAAGATTTTCTCCCAATTTTCTGCTTCCCTCCTAATTTTTGTTGCATTGGCTTTTTTTGTACAAAATCATTTCAATTTGACATAATCAAAATTATCCATTTTGCATTTTGTAATGCTCTCTATCTCTTGTTGGGTCATGAATTCTTTTCTTTTCCATAAATCCAATAAATAGACTACTCCTTGCTCTCCCAAATTACTTATAGTATCGGCCTTTACTCCTAAATCATGAACCCATTTTGACTTTATTTTGGTATATGGTGTAAGATATTGGTCTATGCCCAGTTTCTGCCCTACCATTTTCCAATTTTCCCAACAGTTTTTGTGAAATAATGAATTATTAGCCCAGAAGCTGGCCTCTTTGGGTTTATCAAAGAGTAGATTGCTATAGTTGTTGATTTCTCCTACTTGAAATAATAAAGAACTTTAGCAAAGTTGCAGGATATAAAATAAACCCACATAAATCCTCGGCATTCCTATACATTACTAACAAAGCCCAACAGCAAGAGATACAAAGAGAAATTCCATTTAAAGTTATTGTAGACACTGTAAAATATTTGGAGTCTATCTGCCAAGACAAACCCAGGGACTATATGAACATAATTGTGCAGAAAAAGCTTTTGACAAAATACAACACCCATTCCCATTAAAACACTAGAAAGCACAGGAATCAAGGGAGCAAAGGAAAGGGGGTTGGGACATTGAAACAGTACGGCAATAATAACGATGGAGATGGAAATTGTCAAAATGCCTCTGTGGTTCTCTTTCACAAAGTATACAAGACCCTCCACATAGAAGGTAGAAGTAAACCATTTATTCAGACCACAGAGAACCATGTCCCATAAGCCACCGACCCAATCCATCGCAACCGCGAAGCATTAGCTACATCATATCACAACATGGAGCCTTGCTATGCCAAAACCTCTCTGACCCCCTGCTGGGGTCTTCCCCACAAAAAACTCACAGTACAAGCGTCGCAGTCTCTTCAGTTATCAGAGGTCTACTTGTGTTACCTCATCTCTAACAGCCACAACAGCTCTCTCTCTCTCCTCTCTCTCAGCATTTGCTGTGACACAACTTCCTTTTCCTCTCAGCAAGCTCCTCCAACCACACGTGACTTAGGCTTCCTGTGATGTAAGTAGGTCACATGGCTTATTAATGGGTGGGAAAGATCTTCAAATCTAAATTGCTATTACAGTTGGCCCCAAGATCTTTCTTATCCATTAATAGGGCAAGGGGAGTTTTGGGATAACTACTGTCAACAGAACTTTACACAACAATATAACAGGGATAACACAAGATAAGCATACAAAACAATGTCATCATTCCCTCTCGAATGATTGGAGCTCAAAATCTTAGGGTGAGGGGTGAAGGTATCATCCTCCAAAGCTACTTCCTGCTGAAATTGCACAAAGAGCTGTCCCTGACCCAAGAGATAAAGAGTCCTATTCAAGAGGTCAGATCTTTAGCAAGTTGGTATCCATAACTCAGTTGACAACAGGTCCAGGGATGGATGACACATCACAGTAGTGGACAGGTCCAGGGGTGACATCCGAACACAACAGAGAGTGACATCTGGCTTAAGCAATCAGGCATCTGCAGGTGGATGGTACTAAGACTGTGGGAAACAAATCTCATAAACATACTTAACAGACAAAATCCAAAAAGAAACAGAGACTATCATAGCCTAATTCACGATAGAATACATGAGTCAAGGACACAATTTCATAACTATTTTCTCCTAGGTAAACCACTGTTAGAGTGTTATCTTTCCCATGTGCTATAATTTCTGCAGCCTTTGGAATATCTTCTGGCTTCAGCTTTACCCACACTTTAGTTCACAAATTTGTTCCATTAAGTAGAAACAATTCCTTCCTTTGCTCTGATAGTGATTTTGGAAGGAGGGTCACTTTGAACAAGGGGTATTGTTTCACAAGGAATAATAATCAGTTGAACTATTCTATCATTTTTACACAACTGTATAGGTTCTTCACCTAAATTCTGGAGTGCCACAATAACTTCTCCTTGATAACTAGAATCTATCACTCCAGCTAATACATTTATTCCCTCAGCTACTGATCCCACTTTAGGTAATATCCATCCAAAATGATTCTTAGGGATTCTCATATATAGCCCAGTACAGATTTTTTTTTAAAATCTCTTTTCTATCCAAGCAAAACTCCTCTAAACAACTTAAATCAAATCCTGCCAATCCAGTTATTCCTGGATACGGTAGTGGGACACCTCCCACAGCCCAATACTCACTACTTTGACTCTTATGTGTTTCCTGTTTTCTAGTTGGCAGATTTGGGCTCATCATTCTGGCTAGAGGTATACTTCCCCCTAATGATCTATTATGCAAATTACATAAAGCAGTGAATGAATTATCCTTCCAATGTTGAACTTATCTTAACTATCCTTTCAATAATCCATTCATTTTTTCTATCAACCCAGATGCATATGGAATATGATGTATCCACTCTATATTGTTCAGTACACAATATCTCTTCATCTTATTACCTTTAAAATGTGACCCAGTGTCACTTTGAATCTGAATTGGGGTTCCATAATGTAGACTTATAATAGTAAGAGTTTTACAGATGTTGTTCTGGGTTGCATTCTTAAAAGGACAAGCCACTAGTACACCTGAATAGGTGTCAACACAAGTACATATAAATTTGCAACCTTTATCTTGGGGTAGTGGGCCAATATAATCTATCTGCCAAATCTGGGCTGGAATTTTTCCCCTTGCTATTTCTCCAGTTACTACCCATGGGACATATATGACACTCCTCTGCTTTAACAATGAATAAGAGATACTAATACCTCAATCTTGTGCCCACTGGTGTGTGCCTGGACCCCTAAATGGCTGGCCATTTGGTAGATCCATTTGGCTAGTGCCAGATCATCAACTGGTGTCAGAGTAGGGACAATATATTCAGTAGCAATCTTTGCTAGTTTATCAGCATGTGCGTTGTACTCATGTTCTAGCGTAGTGAGGGTCATGTGAGCATCTACATGAAAAACTGACAGATGACCAACCAAAGACATGTCCCATGTATCTTCCCATAGTTCTTTGCCCTAAACTTTACTATGAATTTCCCAATTTTGATTTTTTCCACATTGGTATCCATGTAGCTAAGCCATTAGTTACTGCCCATGAATCAGTGAATATATGACACTGGCCTCCTTTCTCTTTTAATAGCTTGATGTACTACCATAAGTTCAGCACCACTTCCACCTATCTCAGTGCTTTCCAAAGTCCACTTAGTACATGGATTATAGGCTATGATTTCCAATGTCTTTTATGGCCCAAATATTTTGCTGTCCCATCTCTAAACCATCCATGTTTCTTCTGTCCTTCAGTCAATCCATCACGTTTGTCATTCCATTTTACCAAGGATTATACCAACTGTTGCCTTGGTTCAGGGGATTTGTCATTTCCATCAATGTCTATAGTTGCAATAGATTCATGTAGAGAAGAAACTCCACTTTTGCCAGTTTTGTATCTATTCTGAACATACCATTTCCATTTAATTATGCTAGCCTCTTGTGCATG
Organism: Trichosurus vulpecula; assembly: GCF_011100635.1. Taxonomy (NCBI): domain Eukaryota; kingdom Metazoa; phylum Chordata; class Mammalia; order Diprotodontia; family Phalangeridae; genus Trichosurus; species Trichosurus vulpecula. Next base: position 2,580,258 of record NC_050573.1, read on the forward strand.
TCCAAATCGGTGAGATGCTGAGGTACTCATTACTTGACTCATAATTGGGATCCTAGGCCTTAATATCACTTCATGGCCCAGAGTCAGGTGTTCAGTGTGTACCAAAGCCCAACATGCAGCTAACTACTGTATTTCAAAAGGTGTATACTGTATTCCAGATGAAGGTACTTTCCTTGACCAAAATCCTAAAGGTACCTTTATTGTTTCTGCCATAAACTCCAATTCACATAGTCAGCCTGTACAATCACTTGTAATTCCACTGGGCCACTTTACATAAATCCAGAGCCAATTGTATAGCAGCGTTGGCTTCTTCGAAATCTTTACTCTGTTCAAGTCCCCAATCAAATTCATGTTCTCCTGGTAACTTTATGTAAGTGTTTCAAAATCTGTCCTAATGTGGAATGTGGTATCTCCAATATCTAAACAATCCTATGTCCTTTTGGGCTTTTCTTATTGGTGGGGATAGGAAAATTCTGAATCTTCTGTCAAGTTAGTGGGAGAATTTCTTCCAGTCCTTTATTCCATTTTATACCCCAAAATTTTACAGTTTGAGCTGGGCCTTGAATCTTTCAAGGTTAATTTCCCATCCTTTGCTTTTCATACACAGAAATAAAAGTATCAAAGTCTTCTCCACTTCTTTTAGTTTCTAACTGTATGAAAATATCATCTATGTAGTGGGTAAGCTGTACATTAGGTAACTTCAATTCATCCAAATGTTTAGCCATAATCCCATCCCAAATACTTGGGCTATGCAGATATCCTTGTGGCAAGCATGTGAAAGTATACTTTCAGCCTTGCCACATGAAAGCAAACTGGTCACATTGTTTGGAGTCTATTGGGATCATAACGCAAGCATTGCCCAAATCAATAACTGCATGCCAATTCCCATATTTCTGGATAATTTCTATTAAGGTAACATTATCTGCCACAGCAGCATACAAGGGAGGAGTCACTTTATTCAACTGTCTATAGTCCACGGTCATTCTCCATGTTCCATCTGACTTTCATGCTGGCCATAGAGGATTACTCCATCGAGACTAACACTGCTGCTTCAACGTATTCCTTTACAGTATTGGCAATTACATCTTGCCCACCTGGCACACAAAGCTGCTACAAAGTAATTACTTCAGAAGGTTGGGTAAAGTGATTGAGTCCATTTTTATTTTTCCCACTAAAACTGTATTAATTCCTATCTTCCTTACTGCAAATTGGTATCTCCCCTCAGGCAAGTTCAGTGTCATACCTTTCAATATATCTATTCCAATGATGTATTCAGAGATGGACACAATGACCACAATTTTCTTAGCCAATTTTCATCAGTAGTTTGACTTGTTTGCCTGATAAGCCTCCTAGTCCGGTGATGGTAAGAGGAGATCCATGCTTAAATCTGTCAGGGTTTCCATAATTCAGGTCAACCTCTACCCCAGTATCCATCATTGCCCTAGTTATAGGATTTGATCCGTTTTTCCAATATATACTCAAGATGAACATGCGCAGTCTATAATTCCGTCTGTGTTTCTTTAATCTGTGCTGGGGCTCAGCCTATTCCCTGGTCTCCTTGAAGGTATGATTCACTTGGATACAAGGGTTCAAGATCTGTAAGATTTGTCAAGTTCTAATAATTCATACCAACATTGAAAGGATAATTTGTTCACAGCTTTACATAATTTGAGTAACAGGCCATTAGGAGGAAGTACATCATTAGTCAGAATGATGACCCAAAATCTGCAAATTAGAAAACAAGAAACACATAAGATCTCAAATACTGAGTATTAGTCTGTGAGGTAAGATGTTCCAGTACCAAATGCAGCAACACCTGGTTCAGCAGGATATGATTTACATTGTTTAGAGGACTTTGGGTTGGATAGAAAAGAAATAAGAACTATCTCTACTAAAACATGTATCAGAATCCCTAAGAAGCATTCCAGACAGATATTACCTAAATCAGGCTTAGCAGCTCAAGGAATACATGTACTGGCTGGAGTGACTACTGGGGTGACAGATTCTAATTATCAAGGAGAAATTATTGTGACATTCCAAAATGTAGGTGAAGAACCCATACAGTTATGTAAAAGTAACAGAATAGTTCAAGTGATTATTATTCCTTGTGAAAACTCACCCTCCTTGCAAAATGACTAGCCAAGGAAATGAAGGGTTTGGTTCTACTGACAGAATAAAATGAGGAGCTAAAGCATGGGTTAAACGTGAAACATATGATGTTCCAAAGGCTGCAGAAATTATAGCATGTGGAAAAGATAGTACTGTAACAGTTGTTTATTCAGGAGAAGATGATTACCAAATTGTACCCTTGACTCATGTATTCTCTGGTGAATGAGACTATGATAATGAGTTTATGGACTCCAGAAGTACCCTGCTTCTGGTTATGGTTTGCTTGTTTCTTTCTGTCTTTTTATCTGTGTAACAATAATTTTGCTTGCAGCTCCTGATCAACAATACCAGCACACAGGAGGGCTGCTAGCACAGGTGCTCTCATCTGCTTTTCTGAAGGAAAGCAACTCCAAGAGGTTTACAATCTCACTTTAATTAAACATATATATGGCGTTCACTTAGTTCAGGGGAAAAAGTCAGCACCCTCAACTTCAGAGACAATACAAATAGGAATTACAAGCACAAATTATATAAACAGAGCAAATAACACATATCAGCAAACAGGCCTTCTGTCTGTCCATAGCAATACATAAAGTTACCAGAGGAAGAAGCACTAACACCTGGGTTTTTAAAGATGGGGGTGGCGGGGGGGCTCCTTACTGGCCACCCAGAGTCTCGTCTGGCCAAATCACACAAACACTCTTCCAACGAGTGAGCCCCAAAGCCAAATGCTAACCTCAGAGTATATACACACTTCTTCAGGGTCAGAGGGCATCACAACCATGTGACTTAAACTTGTGTGATTTCGGCTCTCTTGTGACTTCATCAGGTCATCAAAGACTCTTGATTCAATCAAAGGCATTTGATTGCCTCAGTGCTGAGAATTAGAACTAAAAGAAAAAAGAGCAAAAAAGTCCCACTTTCCTTGCCCTTAAAATCTGGCAAATTTGTTTGCTAGATTTGTTCCCTCTAGGCTTAGTACCCTCCACCTACAGATGCCTGATAGCTTGAGCTGGATGTCATCCCCTGATGTCACCCCTGGACGTGATGACTGTGATGTGTCATCCCTGGACCAGGTGTCCACCAAGCTAAAGAACTGACCCTTTAAATGGGACTCTCTTTTAGCCAATCTGACAGGAGAGATGTGGTATCTAAGAGTTGTTTTGATTTGCATTTCTCTAATCAGTAGTGATCCAGAGCATTTTTTCATATGCCTGTAGATAGCTTTAATTTCTTCCTCTGAAAACTGCCTGTTCATATCCTTTGACCATTTCTCAATTGTGGAATGGCTTGTATTCCTATATATTTGGCTCAGCTCCCTGTATATTTTAGAAATGAGGCCTTTATCAGAGATACTAGTTGCAAAGATTTTCTCCCAATTTTCTGCTTCCCTCCTAATTTTTGTTGCATTGGCTTTTTTTGTACAAAAACATTTCAATTTGACATAATTAAAATTATCCATTTTGCATTTTGTAATGCTCTCTATCTCTTGTTGGGTCATGAATTCTTTACTTTTCCACAAATCTGATAAGTAAACTATTCCTTGCTTTCCCAAATTACTTAATCAGCTTTTACTCCTAAATCATTTTGACTTTATTTTGGTATATGGTGTAAGATATTGGTCTATGCCCAGTTTTTGCCCTGCCATTTTCCAATTTTCCCAACAGTTTTTGTGAAAGTGAATTATTAGCCCAGAAGCTGGCCTCTTTGGGTTTATCAAAGAGTAGATTGCTAAACTTGTTGATTTCACCTACTTGTGTACCTATCCTATTCCACTGATCCACACCCCTGTTTCTTAACCAGTACCAGGCAGTTTTGATGACTGCTGCTGTGTAGTACAGTTTAATATCTGGTGTGGCTAAGCCACCATCTCTAGCATGTCTTTTCATTAATATCCTAGATACTCTAGACCTCTTGTTTTTCCAAATGAATTTTGTTATTTTGTCCAGCTCAGTAAAAAAATTTTTTGGTAGTTCGATTGGTATGGCACTGAATAGATAAATTTAGGTAAAATTGTCATTTTTATTATATTAGCTCAGCCTAACCATGAGCAACTGATATTTTTCCATTTATTTAGATCTGATTTTACTCGCGTGAAAAGTGTTTCATAGTTATGTTCATATAGGCCCTGGGTTTGTCTTGGCAAATAGACTCCCAAATATTTTATAGTGCCTTCAGTAACTTTGAATGGAATTTCTCTTTCTATCTCTTGCTATTGGGCTTTGTCAGTAATGTATAGGAATGCTGAGGATTTATGTGGGTTTATTTTATATCCTGCAACTTTGCTAAAGTTGTTTATTATTTCAAGTAGTTTTTTACTTGATTCTCTAGATAAATCATCATATCATCTGCAAAAAGTGATAATTTAGTTTCTTCTTTTCCTATTCTAATTCCTTCAATTTCTTTTTCTTCTCTTATTGCTACAGCTAATGTTTTTAGTACCAAATTGAATAATAGGGGTGATAATGAACATCCTTGTTTCACCCCTGATCTTATTGGGAATGCATCTAGTTTATCCCCATTACAAATAATGCTTGTCGATGGTTTTAGGTAGATGCTGTCAGATTGGCTAAAATAACAAAACAGGAAAATGATAAATGCTGGAAAGGATGTGGGGAAATTGGAACATTGTTGCATTGCTGGTGGAGTTCTGAGCTGATCCAGCCATTTTGGAGGGCAGTTTGGAACTATGCCCAAAGGGCTATAGAAATGTTCATACCCTTTGACCCAGCAATACCACTTCTAGGGTTGTATCCCAAAGAAATCACACAAGCGGGAAAAGGACCCATATGTACAAAAATATTTATAGCAGCTCTTTTTGTGGTAGCCAAGAATTGGAAATCAAAGGGATGCCCATCAATTGGGGAATGGCTGAACAAGCTGCGGTATATGAAGGTGATGGAATACTATTGTGCCATAAGAAATGGGGATGATGCAAACTTCGTAACAACCTGGAAAAACCTACATGACATAATGCTGAGTGAGCAGAGCAGAGCCAGGAGAACGTTGTGCACAGCCACAGATATATGGATTCCCTGAGGACCAACCCTGACATACTGCGCTCTTCTCAGCAACCTAAGGGGCAAGGAAAACTCCAGAGGACTCACGATGGAGAATGCTATCTTCATCCAGAGAAAGAACTGTGAAGTTTGAATACAGATCGAGGCGCACTACATGCTCGCCTTTTTTTTTTGCTTCTCTTTTGTTTTTTTGGGTTGGTTTTTTTTTTTGGTTCTGTTTCTTCTTTCTCATGATTCATTCCATTGGTCAAAATTCTTCTCCACAACTTGACTAGTGCATAAATTAATTCAATGCGAAGTTATACATGACAGTTATATGAGATTCCATGCCGTCTTGGGGAGGGATGGGGGAGGAAGGGGAGAAAATCTGGAACTCAAAACTATGTAGAACCGTGTGTGGTAAACTAAAAATAAAGAAATTTTTTTTTTTTTTGCTTTTTGGCAGGGCAATTGGGGTTAAGTGACTTGCCCAAGGTCACACAGCTAGTACATGTGTCAAGTGTCTGAGGCCGGATTTAAACCCAGGTCCTCCTGACTCCAGGGCCGGTGCTCTACTGACTGCGCCACCTAGCTGCCCCAAAAATAAAGAAATTTTAAAAAAAAATGGGACTCTCATGACCTTGAGGCAGGGATAGCTCTAGATACAATTAGAGCAGAAACAAGCTATGGATGACACAATGACACCCCTTAGTCTAACATTTTGAGCCACATTCATTTGAGAGGGCAATGATGATGTTGTTTTGAATTCTTAGTTTGTGTTATCCCTGTTATCTTGTTGTAAAGTTCTGTTGACACCAGTTATCCCAAAACTCCTACTGACCTGTGTCATGGATAAGAAAGATCTTGGGGCTGAATGAATTGTAACGTGAATATGAAGATCTTCCCCATACATTAATAAGACCATGTGACCTGCTTACATCACAGGCAGCCCAAGTCACATGTGGTGGGAGGAGCTTGCTGAACAAGAGGAACTACAAAGAGTGGAGCAGGAAATGCTCAGAGCAGTCAGAGGGAGAGAGAAGAGGCAAGCTAGCTGTGCTGTTTGTGGGAAGGCCTCAGCAGCAGCGGGGTGGAGGCTTTGGGATAGAGTGGTTCTCTGCTGTGATTATATATATTAATTTCCTTCCTGCCTGGATGGAGTTACTGGTTTTGGGATTTGGTTCTCTGGTGTCTGAATAAATGTTTTGCTTCTTCTGTCTTGTATGTGGAGAGTCTGTTATATTTCGTGAAACAGAACCATGCTGACATACAATGATCACAACTATTGTGAATACTGCCTTGGTGACAGATCTGGATCTTTTGAAAAAAACTGTCCCTCAATGAATAAGTTCTTCCACAATGATTTCATTCATACATTTTCTCTCCAGTGTTGATTCTCTGATGTACAGTAAGACTGTTTCACCATTTAAGTTTTTCCACATTGATCATATTCATAAGATTTCATTCCAGTGTGGTTTCTCTGATATACAGTAAGGCAAGCCTTCCCTGTAAAAGACTTTGCACGTTGACTACATTAATAATATTTCTCTCCAGTGTGGATCTTCAGATGTTCACGCAGAGACCTTCTACCTCTAAAAGCGTTTCCACATTGATCACATTTATAAGGTTTCTCTCCAGTGTGGATTCTCTGATGTTCAACAAGACTTTCTTGCCATCTGTATGTCTTTCCACATTGATAACATTTATAAGGTTCCCTTCCAGTGTGGATTCTCGAATGTAGAGTAAGACTTTCCCTCCATTTAAAAGCTTTTCCACATTGATTACATTCATAAGGTTTCTCTCTAGTGTGTGTTGTCAGATGTCTAGTAAGATGAGCCTGCTGTATAAAAGCTTTTCCACATTGATAACATTCATAAGGTTTCTCTCCTGTGTGTGTTCTCTCATGTTTAGTAAGACCATCCTTCCATGTAAAAGACTTTCCACATAGATTACATTTATAAGGTTTGTCTCCACTGTGGATTCTCTGATGTCGGATAAGACTCTCCCTTGATTTCAAAGCTTTTCCACATTGGTAACATTCAAAAGTTTTCGCTCCAGTGTGGATTCCCTCATGTAGAGTAAGACTCTCCCACGATTGAAAAGGTTTTCCACAATGATTACATTCATAAGCTTTCTCTCTAGTGTGTGTTGGTAGATGTCTAATAAGATGAGCCCGCTGTGTGAAAGCTTTTCCACATTGAAAACACTCATAAGGTTTTTCTCCAGTGTGGATTCTCTCATGTACAATAAGACCGTCCTTCGATCTAAATGCCTTTCCACATTGATTGCATTCATAAGGTTTTTTTGCTGTGTGGATTCTCTCATGTGAAATAAGACATCTTTGCCCTCTAAAACCCTTTCCAAACTGTTTACAGTCATATTTCTCCACATTTAGGATATTCTCAGGTGTTGTGCAGACTTCTCTGCAATTGAAGTCAGAGGGACCATCACTCATTAATCTTTGCTTGTGAATTGCTTTCACAGAAAGGGGTAGCACTACAGCAGTTTCCTTCATTTCCAGTCTGATCTCTCCTTCTGAAAAAAAAAATCCAACAATAAAACAAATAGTACACACACACAAACTCTCTCTCTCTCTCTCTCTCTCTCTCACACACACACACACACACACACACACACACACACACACATACATTTATAACCTCTTAGTTCCATAGGCAGAATGAAAAATCAGTTACTTCCTATTTTCTCCGGCAAAGAGAAACATCTTAAAAGGGAAGAAACAATGATTTTAAAATGCCCTTGGCTCACATCCCAACAATGATTTAATTTCCAAAGAGCTCCATGAATGAATTTATATTGGATCCTCACAAAAACCTGTGACTTGACCTAAATCCTAGCAGCTTGGACTACAATCCAAACCCTGTGAGTGGGTCTACTCTGTCAAGAGCACTTGAAAAATTGATCTCCATTTTCAATCTTTTCCTTTCCCTTTCATTGTCAGCACTTTCAGTCCTTTGTTCATAGCTACAGTGCCATTTGGTGCACATATACTAAAGATTCAAATTATTTCATGATCTACTTTATGACTAATCAGAACCTAATTTCCCTAGGGATCAGTTTCAATCTTATTTTTTCTGTTGCATTATCTACGTTTACATTCAGAGTACCAACACTTTTATGTATTTACCTGAGGTTTAAGAGGTTTTGTTCTAACCCATTAATTTCTTGAGATAGCCATGACTTACTTCTTTTTAAAAATTATCATTAAATGCCTCTGCCCACTAAAATAAAATTAAAAGCTTTCTATAAAACACAATTTTAAAAAATGCATAGCATTGGTCATTTCTGAAAATATGTGTCTCATATAGGAATGGAACTCTATCACCCTTTGGTACAGAAATGGGCATGATTCACTATTGCTCTTCTTGTACTCCTTCCCCTTCAAAGGTTCAGCAACCCATTGAAGCACTGAGGCAGTTGTCCAAGGGATTTGACCTAAAATTTGTCAGTGGCACCTTAAGTGGTAAATAATCATCCAATTAGGTTACAAAGATAATTATCTCCTGGGATAAGAAGAATGTGTATGTTTCTACCTTAACAGCTGTCCACAGTGAGTATCTCAAACTCTGCTTTTGACCAAGTGCAACATATTCTTTCAGTTTCTTAACCTGACATCAAATTGTTTCCAAACTTCCAGGAAGATTGGATATTAATGTGCAAATGGTCACAGGCATGCAAAGACCCTTGGTGGTTGTCTATCATTGCACTGGAGCAGTTCTCTCCTTCTTGTTCAACCTTGTAACTACATCTCATCAAACCTGAAATTACCAGATCAAGATCTCACTTAGGTTGGCATTCTTGCAGCAGTGAGGGCTAGATAGGAACCAATATTCAAGAGTACGGAGGCTTTTTTCTACCTTCCTTAAGGCTCTTCTGCCATAGGACACCTGTGGGAACTCCCAGCTCCCTAAAATGATGTGGTGGTCACATGCAAGGACCTGGCCAATGATTCTCCAAGAATGGGCAAACATAGCAGCCACAGAAATTTGGAAAGGGACTTGGGCTGTTGATTTATGCAAAGCTTAGCCTTGGAAGACTCCTGAGTAAGGGAGCAGCCATCTCTCCTCCTCTGATGCTGCTAAATGTAGAGAGAAAATCATGAAACCAGGCTGCCAGATCTACTACCAATTTAGGCTATGTAATGTCAGTGGGGCTCTCATTGGGGCAAGGCAATCCTTTGCCATCTCCCTGATTGACTCCCTGTGCTACTCACTGCAGTAGCTCTTTCAAATCTTTTCATCCATCTCCAACCCTCCATCATGGCTTGCTACCACTTCCCTCCCAACCAGTGGAAAAAACTAGTCATTTATCAAGGGCTTTCTTAGCCTCCTCATCTGTCATAAATCAGAAGTCTTCTCTTTGACCCACACATCACATGGTGCAATGGTGACAATTATCGTCTATATTTTAATTGTTGCCTTGCTATTTCATATGGAAAGATAATTCTCCTTGGTAAAAAAATTCCCTTACATGTGCAAATGATCTTATTCTGCCCCCTCATCTACCTCCATGTATTCCTCCTCCAGTATCTCCATTTTGTCACCAACTTTCACTCTCTCCCACACTGATCACTCTCTTTTTTACCGCAAATGATATAATTTGTCTCTAATCCTTAAAACACTCTCATTACATCCATGTACCAGCATGAAATGATGGCCAATATCTTTCCTCCATTTTATAACTAAAGAGTCAGAGATGGGCATTCCCATTTCCTGTCTTCAACTGCTTTCCCTGGCTTTCTTTGAAACTCTTTTCTATTTTCCTTGCTTTTTTTCTACCTTGCCACACTGCCCAAGATATGGTCACAATCAGACACAAATAGCTACATCTATGTAAAATTAATTCAGGCATATTTCTATTTGGGGGTACCAGCTTTATTAGTCCTTTATAATTAATTCGGGATTTATAATAGTGAAAAAAAAAACTATGCACTCAACCTCTGGAATTTATTGTTCAAATGATACACATCTCTCAAAAATTACCAATAATCTCTAAACTGCTAAAATTCAGTGGCCGTTTCTTAATCCTAATCCTTTTTGACTTCTTTGCAGGCTTTGACACTGTCAGTTCCCCCCTTCTTTTTGATCCTCTCCTCCCTAGATTTTAGCAACATTGATATCTCTAGGCTCTACTTCCACCACATCCAAAAGGAAACTCATTCTCTTTCCTCCAACCCTCCCAATAGTCCAGGCTCAGAAATGAAATGTCATGCCTTCCATATCAACTCTCACACACTCACACTCCTGAACCCCATGTTCAATCTCTTGTGGAGTCCGCTTGATTCCACCTTTGTGGCATCATTCCAGAGACTCCTTTCAACCTCCATATTGTCACATTCTTGGTTCAGATCTTTGTCATCACACCTCACATAGGGCCAGGGCCTGCTGGTTGGTCCAGCCGCCTCAATTCTCCTCCCAGTCTAGTCTAATCCTCAATCCAGTTATCAAGTTCATCTTCCTTCAGATCTCACCTCCCCATGTCACCATGTATTTAGCCTCCAGTGGGTCTCCGGTGAAACATGAAACATAAAACCCTCTCTAGGGTTGTGAAAGCACTTTATCACATACCCCTCACCTACTCTTCCAGTATTCTTTCTCCCTTCTACTCTGTGCTCCTCCATACATGTGATAATCCTTTCTGTTCTGGGGACAGGTCATTCCACCTTCAGACTCTGTGGGTTTTTGTTGCCATCCCTGTTGCTTAGAACTTTCTTGCTGGCTTCCCTCAATCTCTAGCTAAAGCCTACCTACCACAATAAGCCTTTCCCAGTCCTTCTGAAATTCAGGGCCTTCCCTCTCTTGACTAGCTCCAATTTATCCTGTCTATAGTGGGTCTCTACATAGTTGTGGACATGCTCTTTGTCCCGCCAGACTGAGATCCACAGGAGTAGGGGGAGTCTTTTGCATTTATTTATGTGCTCAGTCCTTTGTACAGGGTCTGGAACAGAGCAGGCACTCAGACGTTGGGTAACTTGAAGAAGGTCTAGGAAAGAGCTCATATAGGATACCTTAACCCCTTTTGTACTTTCAGGAGAATTCCATGCCCCCAAATTCCAAACAATGACTTTTTTGTGAATTATATATCGATTCCTGGAAGGAAGGTGAAAGGCCATGGAGTCCAAACCCCTATTACTACTGATGGAGAAACTGAGGCTCAGTGGCTCAGTGACTGACCCATGAAGCTGCTGCTGAGAGATAGCTGAAAAAGAATTCCAAGTCAGTCCTTCCTGCTCCAAATATAGCGTTGGCTTCACCAGAACACATCTTGTAATCCCAGCTCTCACAGACCTGCTTTCACCTCACTCACCTGGACCGCAGCTCCTCAGGCCCTCTTGCTCCAGCATCCATGGTGCTTCCCTTTGCTCAAAGTAAGAGATCACATCTTCTCTGGGAAATGGCAGCCCTGGGCATGGGGAGTCAGGGATAAGCATGGAGGCAAACTTGTCATTTAGTTCTCTTTAGGGAAAGGTGTTCAGACCCAGAGCTGCTCCACTTTGAGATTCACACTATTATGTTCACACACGTGACCCTGTACTCACCCATTAGCGCTTGTAATGAAAGCAACCCAGAACAGGATATGCCACATTATGCTTTTGAACCACCTGTTATGAGAAAGAGTCAAACTTCTGCCCCCCATCCTGTCAAGTCCCTTTCTGATAGAAATTCCCAATTCCAATTCAGGCTAAAAAGAGTTACTATGCAAGACCAGATTGGAGTCACAGAACAGGGACCCAGATGAGCCACCTTCTGCACTGTCCTCCTTCCCTGTTCCTTACTCCCTGAAACCTGTAGAAACCACATGTACTGCTCATTTGGGGCATCTCTACCTCTTCAGGTGAGAGCCTCCTGTTGGCAAACTCCATAAAGCCTAGTTGGTCCAAATTCTATTTCTTGGCCAGATTCTTATTCCTGGCAATGCCAGGGTCATGTAAGGAAGGACCTGAGGGTGGTTCCCAGGACTCCTGAAGGATAGTCTCATGGCATTTCTTTCCTGAGCTTTCGGCATAATTGGGGAAGAAGATCAGGGAACCAGGCTGGATTCAGAAAATGTGGCCTTGGTACATCTTCGTATAAGGATGGACTCATTGCACATTTTTTATTCTCCAGAAGTTAGAGGCAGCTGATGGTGCTGGAGAGAGTCCTGGGCCCATAGTGAGGCATGCCAGAGCCTGAATCCAGCCTCAGACAGCTACTAGATGTATGTCCCTGGACAAGTCTCTTAAAATTGAGTTTCCTCAATTGTCAAATGGGGAGAATAACATCACCCAACCAGGAAGGTCACTGGGAGGATAAAGTGACATAATATTGTAAAGAAGGTCCTTGGCTGAAGACCTGGCAAATAGGAAGTGAGAATAAATGCTTCTTACCTTCCCTTCCTTTCCCACCATCTGTGCTGGTACTGAAGAGCAATACGAAGGAAGATTAAGGACAAACTCACTGTACCAGGGACAAGAAGTTGGGAGCTACAGATTGATGCTTCTTAAAATAAAAAAAAAATTCCAGATCCCAGACCCACCCATAGAGGAAGGGCTTGTAAGGAAAAGCCACTCGAGCAGCTTTCAGAAACTTGGCAGACAGAATTCATGTCCAGGTGCAGGTGAGATCAAATAACCCTGACATTGCTTCCAGGTCTGAGATTTTTCCACACTCACCTGAAGCTGCCTAGAAGGAGTAAAAGAAAGCTTCAGGGGGAAGCTAGGTGGCGCAGTGAGTAGAACACCAGCCCTGGAGTCAAGAGCACCTGAGTTCAAATCCAGCCTCAGACACCTGACACACTTACTAGCTGTGTGACCTTGGGCAAGTCACTTAACCCCAATTGCCCTCCCTTCCATCTTCCAAAAAAAAAATAAGCAGCAGGACAGGAGACCAACACTTGTCTCTCTCTAATAACTGATCAGAGCTCCAAACCCTGCACACCAGGGGATGAAGATATTCCTTTGATTGCAGACTCAATGTTACCAGAGGAAATGTCCTTACCTAAGGAGAGCAGGTTCTGGGCATTCTCCAGCATGACCCCCTTGTACAATTCCTTCTGAGCATGGTCCAAAAGGCCCCACTCCTCCTGGGTGAAGTCTACTGCCACGTCCTTGAATGTCACCAACCCCTAAATCATTAAAAGTCATAGAATGTAGAGCTGAAGGAAACTTCAGATTTTAATAGTCCAACCCTCATTAATTAATAGAACAAAACTCAAGTGCAGAGAAGGGATTAGATAGAGTCAACTCCTAAAACAATGGTCATTAAGGGCCCTATTGAATTTTGAGAAAAGCATTTTCTTTTTTTTCCAAGGAAAAAGACAAAGTTTATTAGGGATTCACCATAATGGGCTGTGTTAAGAAATCCCACCCTTTGTGATGCCTGTTTTCACAAGAGGGCCAGATTCAATCTACTGAGCTAGATTGAATTTGAGTGCCTTCATGGAAGCATGATGAGACTTATATATACAAAGATTGTGGGAGGGATTGAGGGGTGGTCTGGGGTGACTAGAGGAGGGGTTTAGGGAGGGTCTTGAGGAGTCTAAGGAGGAGCTTGATGGGACTGGGATGAGGTCAGACTCCAGGAACCAAGAGAATGGGATTAAAGGCATGGATATTGATAGTATCAAGGGTGGGAAGTAGCTGGACAATAAAGGGCAAGGCTAGGTAATATAAGGTTATAGCCTCAGGCCAAGGCCAGATCAAGTGGGAAGATACAAGGAGAGTTCAAGGGGGTTGCCAGAGACTGTACTCCAGGTTCAAGGGGGTTCCCAGACACTGTGCCCTCATCATTCCCTGCTCAAACAAATAGGATACAAATTCTTTTGGGATAAAGGGCGAAGGTCTCAGCTTCTGAAATTGCTTCCTGCTGGCAAAGGGCGTAGAGCTGTCCCTACCTCCCTCGATTGGTCCAGTTCAAGGGGTACACAGTCTGAGCAGTCACCTGGAAGTTGACGGCTTGGAGCCTGGAGGCAGGATTGTCCCCAAGGTTGGAAAATTGGTAGAGGCTTCTCCCAGTACCCTGTCCTCCAGTCTTCTCAAGACTCGGAAGGAGGGGAAAGCCTGGGGCTTGGCAGTGCTCCCACTTTCTTCACCTCTCTTGCAGAGCCCTGGACAAAGTTGAGGCTGAAGGTATGGTTACCCACTTTATCATGGCTATGTTCTCTTGTTTTAACTAACTGCTCTGGCCCTACATGCCTCTTGACCCATTTGGTCATGGGCATCAAGGATCCGTTGTTTGAACACTCCTTCCTTACACTCTCCTCTGGCCCTGCCTCTTGTTGGGAAGAGACGTGATGGTGAAACTGGGAAGCCAATTTTCTCTAGTTACGCCTCATAACTCCCTTTTCCCTCTGTTTACAAGACCTTCATGTTTCCTCAGAGGTGTGGGAGAGGGTTGAGCCAATTGTTTGGGATCAGGGAATTCCTGGCCAAGCTACTTCTGCTACCCCAGCCATAGTTTCCCTCCATCACCTTTAATATCCAATTATGAGCAAGGCTTGGGAGGCACTGCAACCATTAATTGCCACTCAAGGCCCTGACTCACTCCAGTGGGGCCCAGACCAGGCAAAAACCTTGGTACATTGATGAAAGGAGAGGACAGGCTTTGGGAATCCTAATCCTATCCTTAAGACCTGACCCCAGGCCAGTTGCCTGTTTTTCAAAACAATTAGATTCTCTGGCTGCTACAGCCATTCCAACTGAGGAAGCTTCTAAACCTGTAGTTGACCAGCCTTTAGAAGTTCTGAATCCACATCAAGTTCAGAGCATCCTGGAAGCAGAGGGCCACCAGTGGCTGACTAGCCACAGGCTCAACAAATATCAAGCCTTGCTCTTATATACTCCTGATCTAATTCTTCGGGTATGCCACACACTCCTGAAACCCAAAGCAGTGTGCTACACAGAACATGTGATTAGGGGAGCTAGGTATGAAACAGTCACCTTTAATTCCCTCCAGGGAAACTGTCTTTTACACCAGGGACATTTTTCTATACTCCTAAACTGCCTATTTGGTGCTTGTTTGCTTAACCTCCTTGCCAGGTTTATCTCTTCCAGGCTCCAAGAAAAGCATTTTCAATGACCAATTAGAATAAAGCTGAGAATTACCTTCCTCTTAAATGAATCTCCCTGTAGAATCAGGGAGAAAGTTGGTGTTCTACCTGTGAGGCAGGTAGATCTGTGGGAGAGCATGAGGGGAAAAAGGTTAAGCAGCCAGACCACTCTGGAGATCAGGATGCAGCCCAGGGTGACCCATCCTGCAGATGGGAGCTTAACATTAGGGGCCAAAAAGCAGATGTTCAATAATGAAGAGGAGCTGGAAACATTTCTAGAAAGGAAACCAGAAAGGAAGAGATTATTTGCTTCTGAAACACCCACACTAAAGAAATGCAGGAGCAGTGAATAAATGTGGAGGACAACAGACAGACCAGGAAGACATTTCTTTCTGAAAGTCCACAGGCAGACAGGGATGAAGGAGGAACTCTGGGGGAGGTAAGAGTGCACAGGATGACAGGGGGCATTAATGACACGGTCTTCTGACATCCTGTCCTGCCTGCAGGACAAGGTCCTTTGGTGGCTCTACATGGCAACAAGGGAAGATTCAGGAAAGGAACAGAGAGAAGACAGCAGGGGAAGAAGAGAGTGATGTGACAAGGGCTCCTCAAGGACTAGAAACTGTCACTTCAATCCCATACATATCTATTAAGCATCCATCATGTACCAGGTCCAATGGTCAGGACCGGGGATAGAAAAAGAGGCACAAGGCAGTCCCAGCCCTCAAGGAGGTCACCATCCAATGGAGGAGACATCAAGCAAACCAACATATACAAAACAAGCCAAGTCCAGGGCAAACAGGCCATAATTAGAAGAGGGAAGGAGTAAGAATTCACAGTGGTGAGAGAATACTTCCTGCAGCTTTCAGTTGTTGGTTGGGACTTAAAGGAGTCTCAGCTGGGGAGGGAGAGTATTGCAGGAGTGCGGACAGCCACTGAAAATGCCTAGAGCTGAGAGAAGCCAGGAGGCCAGGGCCACTGGGTCAAGGGTATATGCTGGGGAGAAAGCTGTCAGAAGACTGGAAAGGTAGGTCATACAAGGCTTTGAATGCCTATTTTTGTAAAGAAATGCTCCAGGAGGACCACATTGCCAGCTCCATAGACCATCCTCTATGCCTACGGCAATGGCCTCATTGGCTGATGTCTGTGCACAGACTGCACTCACCTGGAGAGGAGGGCTGCTGCTCCTAGGGGCCATTCCCTCTGGCTCCAGGCTCCCTGCTGGGGCCAGGCCTTGGTCCTCTGCAGACTGAGCTGGGCAGGGAGAAGGATCCCAGAGGGGGAGAGGTCTTGCTCTTCTCTTCCTAGGCATGAAACTGGTCTACAGGGATTTACAAGAGTGAGGCTCCACAGGAGTCACAAAGGCCCTGGCCCTGCCTTAGGAGAGAGACTCCACCCTACAGAGGGAAGGAGGAAGCAGGGAGGGTCAGGCTTGAAATGAACATGGTCTCAACAGGAAGCCTACTTCCTTCCCTCTCTTACTTATTTTCTTCTGCCTCCCCCTCCCCTCCCCATTCTCCGGCATTCCCCCTCCTCAGTCACACACACATTATCTAGACTACAAACTGACTCCTAGATACAGGACGCAAGCTAGGCAAGGTTGAGGAGAGAGAGGGCTCTTGAACGGAACCACCAGAGAATGCTCAGGGGAAGCCTGGGAAACAAAAGCCAGTCTGGGATTCAGCCCCCTGGCAGGAGGCCCGGCGAAAGGCAACAGCTCTCGGAGGGAGGTCAGGCAGAGGGCAGTGACGCAAGGAGTCCAAATGGACACTAAGCCCGGAAAAGACCCTGCCGGCCTCCCCTCCCTCACGTGGAAAGCCTTCTCCAGCCCTAAAGTGCCCAGGGCCTCCAAAGTCCACCCAGAGCTCAAACTCCACCTTGGCCACGTTCCCCCATGAGAAAGTCCCCAAGCTCCCCTCCCGGAGCTCCCCGGGCTCGAGGGACCGTGACGGAAGTTTTGAGCCTGCCCCCGGGCCGACAACTGCGGGAAAGGGGACGCAGACGCACCGGACCTTCGAGAGGACTCCCTCCCTTCAGACCCCGAGCTCCCGGAGCTCCTCCGCAGCTTCCCGCTTCCGCATATGCTCCGCTCCTTCCTGGCTACCAGGAAGCCAGCGGACTCCTACAGGATGCCCCGCCCCCTTCCCATCCTGCGCCTCCTGCCCATTGGTTCCCTCAACCTCCACTTCCGGCGAGTTTATGCCAGCGGCCTTTCCGGACTGCATTTCCCTGCAGGACTTGCGGCTACCGGACAGGACCGCTCTCCGGTCTCCAAGGTTTCCGCAGGAGGACTCGGTTTCCCAGAATCGCTCTCTCCCTTGTTCCTCCCATGGACGAGGCGGGACTTCCTATCGGCCTCTGTCCCTGATTCGTCCGTTCCCAACCAAATATTGCCTTTAGGGGAAGTGGCGGATTCCGCTGGGGCAACAATCACACACAGGTTCCTTTTCCTAGAAAGGATCGCTCCAGATTCAGGCAAAGCTCCGCCGTTCTGGTGCAAGTCCTACTCGGCCGGTAGAGGGCGTCGCAGCGATCCCGCTTCACTCTGAGTATCTGGGGAGACATTCAGAGCCTTCTCTCCACCCGTCGCACCCCCAGGAGAGCACGTGGGTCCGAAATCGAGCCCAGAAGTTTGAGGCCCTTGGCCTTGTCCTTTCGCCTGGGTGCCTGCCGGGGCTGCGGCTGCCCCAATGCAGACCCTGCCTGGGAAGAGCAAAGGGAAGCAGACAGGGAGAAGCGGGATCACGCCCGCTGGAGGGTGAAGATGGACTGACGGAGGCTGGGATAGCCCCAGGGAGATTCCCGCTCCACCCCCCCAGTTGAGGAGCCCCTGCTCTTCCCCTTGGCGCCTCTTGATTGCTATTCACCCCGTAGTCCCTAATCCATCCACCATCCTCACTCCAGACTCCAGATCATTTACAAATGTCTGGGTCACCCTCCCCAGATGGACTATTGGGTCACACTTTCCCAAACTTTAGTCTTGCCCATAGAGACCCAAAAGTCATATTTTCACCCTTCTCATGAGGACCCACATGTCCTGTCTCCCTGTCTCTAGTTTCTGCCCCCAGATGGCCCCTGTAAGGATCCCCCAGTTCTGCCTACCCTGATGACCCCACCTTGAACACGGTTACCAAAGCTCTCTCCTGGTCCCCCTTATCTGCACCCATGGCTCTGGGGGACACTCAATGGTTCTCCACTCTGGATCTCAAAGACACTTTCTTTTGTATACCACTCCACAAGGACTCCCAATTTATATTTGCATTGGAGTGGACACCCCCTGAGAAATCAAACCCAGGCTAGTGAACGTGGACAGTATTGCCACAAGGCTTCTGGGAAATCCCTGCTTGTTTGGTCAGGGTTTGGGAAAAAATTTAAGGGATCTGGACTTACCTAACAAGCAGTTTATTTCAATAAGTGGATGATATCCTTAGCTATAGCCCTACTAGGGAGGAATATCTGAGTGCTGCCACAGCTACTCTTCATTTTTTAGGCACTCAAGGTGTCTGGCCAAGGTCCAAATCTATGTACCCTCTCTCTGCAGCTCTGAGTTCTCTAGTTTCCTAGTCTCTGAACTCTGCAGATTCTGAGTTCTATGGCTACCTTCTGGGTATATATACTCTCCTTAAGGCCCCAGGGCTTCACACCCAGTCAGCAAGATGGGTAGAGGCTGGGGGTTAGCACTTAGTAAGTAGAGTGCAGGCCTGGGGTTAGCACTTAGTAAATAAAGGGTGTAGGCCTGGGGTTAGCACTTAGTAATTGAAGGGTATAGGCCTGGGGTTAGCACTGTGTGAGGTAGTGAGAGAATAGAGTGTGAAGGCTTCACAGGGAATATGTGTGTGTGTGTGTGAATACATATATATATGTATGTGTATATATATATATGTATGTATTTATAGCTGAAATGTTTGAAAACCAATATTTAGAGAAAAGGGAAATAGGAGGCTGTGGGAATCTCATTATTTAGCCTTTAGGAATGTCTTTCTCTCCCTCCTTCTTTAGATTTATAGATGTCACCTCAGCCTGAATGAAATAGAAGATTGTGAAAGCTTCCCTATATATTCAAATAGAGATAGTACAAATTTAGTTAGGATATGAACCTCACCAGGCCTAAGTTTCGTTTTCCTGTAAATCATATAATTTCGGGGAAACCAGATGATATTCCCATCTCCCCCACCCCTAGCCTACTTACAAACTGCCATCTTGGCATTAAAATTTCCCTATAAGGTAATTCTGTAGTTTTTGTGCTTGTATTGGGTAAAAACTTATTCCTGATTAGATTGTGAGGCCACTCGTCTCCCGAAAATGGGGATGGGGGTCCAGCTTCTGGGGTGGGATTTCTTAGAATTGTTGGTGCAAGCATATATATCTCCCTACTTGTCTTCTCCCCCTCTCCTCTTGTCACTGCTAAAAGGTGTAGACCTACTCACAAACAAACCTCTGATCAAACTTCTCCCAACCAGCCCCACCTAAGGTGTATTGAATGGGCAGAAAAGATCTTTAATCACTGATCAGCATCTCAGGATCCTGACTTCTTTCAATGTTAACTCCTGTTCTTGTCCTACTCCTGATCCTATATTCCTTCTACTTCCTTTTGGTCCTTGTCTGCTTAATCTCCTTGCCAGATTTGTCTCTTCTAGGCTCTATGCGCTCCAAGTGACTAGGAACATTCTGCCTGTTTTTGACACCGTCTTGGACAGTGGGACGTTTCTTATCTTGGCATCCTGTGGACATATACTGTGTAGGGGAAACAGATATCCTGGGACTGTAATTGCAATTGACACTTTTGTCAATTCTCTTGTCTTATTGTATTTACATCCTATTTGACTAAGAAACTTCCTTTCCCATGCTATGGTTAAAAACATACAGAAATGATAATTTTTGAGTGATATAGACAGCCTGAGTCAGGATTGCTCTAAGAACATCTAAGTCTTCCTCATTTTTGCCTAAATCAGTCAGAATTAAAGCTCTGCTTGTATGTACTTACATGTTGGCTAGCTTAAGGGAATACACAGTGTGAATTTACACCCCACTTAGTTCCAGGTCCACAGGAATCATACGCTTACTTGTGGGAGTTCTATCCAAAGGAATATAAATGTTGATCACTTAAACATCCCAAAGTATCTTTGATTTGGTAGCAAGATTTTTTTCTTCCCTACTTATTTATTCTATGATTTTTTTTTAAAACTGGGACAATTAAATCTCATCTCATGTAGCCTTCTTTTATGATTTCTTGGAATCTAGCTCTGACCAGCCAGGCTTTGTTAAAGCCCCCTGGGATTCAAAAGGAGCTACATGATGATGCCATTACACCCAAACCACTCTGGCTCTCACTGACTGGCCAATAATAGGGCTTAGCCCAAGCCTCACTTATTCATTTTTGGGTGGTGATGGTCCAGAGTGAGTGTAAATGACAATTTTTTCTTCTGTTTTAGTCAGAAACCCTGAGGGTCTTCCTCTTCCAGGTTGATTTTTGAGAAGGCAAATTTTTAGCCTCATTTCTTACTGGCCTTCAGTCTCTCAATGGGTATTGCCTCAGACAAACTGAGACCTGGGAAAGACCTTAGCTTACAAAGACCAAGATCTCCCACTGCCTTCAGGGCCATCACCAGTTGTCCTGACCTATGTCTTGCCTCTGGACTCTGAATGATTCTGGGGGAAAGAGTGAAGTTGATGACTTCGTACAGCTCCACCCCACTCAGATCTAATTCACTTGCAAGTCAAGATCTCACCCTACTGATGTCATTGGTCCTCTTAGAAGAAGAAGAATGAACAATGGAGACCCAAGGGGCAGAAGGGGTTTGGGATCCCAGTTGTGGTAAGACCAGTGATAGCCTCAATGAGCTATGAGTCAGAGCTCTCCCTCCAAATCATTCCCCTTCCTGATGAATACACACATTAACTAGACAGCAGACTGAATGCTTCATCTAGGAGAGAGGGAAGCTAGGGAAGGTTGCAGTTGGGGAGGTGTAATATTAACTAAGGTGGCACTTTTTTTTTTTTTACTGTTTTCTCTTTGAGAATGCTAAAGTAATCAAGTGCCTTTGATTAAGTCTTACTAGGTGTAAAGCCTCAGGCTTGCACCCTTTTGCTGATTAGGTGTGAACCATTCCAGTCTTAAGAAGGGTATATAAACTCAGAAGTTGGCATTTTGTCTGGGGCTCTCACTCACTGGAAGAGTGTTGACGTGGAGACTCTGGTTAGCCACTGTCAAGAGCCCTCGCAGGCTTTAAAGAAACCCAGATGTTTCACCTTGGGGGCTCTCACTCTCTGGAAGAGTGGCATGTGACTCTGGGCAAGACATTGTAACTGCCTCCCTGCTTTGCTAACCCAGATGTTGGTTTGTATTTGTTTTCTTTATAATGTATATTTATAATTTGTTTGTATTTGCTCTGAAGTGAGGTATATTTGTATGTGTGATTAAAGTGAGATTGTTGACCCCTTAAAGTTACTCTACTTAGTAAAGCAGGTCAAAGAACCTGTGCTAGCAGCTCTTGTTGCTGGTCTTCTTGGGTCTTACATCCCCACAGCAACCAGTACCCAAATTGTTGTTACAGGAGGGCTCTTGAATAGGGCAATCAAGGAATAACCACAGGATACCTGAGACTGGGAGACAGAATCCAGTCTGGGATGAAGGCCCATGGCATGGGACCTGAGGGATCTGAAAGAAGGGGAGGCAGGGAATCAGGAGGCCTGGGTAAGGGGAGCAGGGATAGGGTCTGGAAGGCACAATCTAACATAGCTCATGGAGGGAGGTCAGGGACAATGGAATGACAGAAGGGCTCCAGGGAGACACTGAGCCTGGGGAAGCAGGATGACTGTGTCCTGAGGTCTCACTAGGAGCTGGGGAGGATTGTTGGGTCCCTCTGGGAGAGCTTAGGCTTGGAATCCCTAAAGGGAAAGTGGAGACAGGGAGCCACATGCCTGGGATCTGACAGGGAACCAGTCCCAGAGCCACGGGTGCAGAGAAGGGGGACCAGGAGAGAGCTTTGGTAACTGTGTTCAAGGTGGGGTCATCAGGGTAGGCAGAACTGGGGGATCCTTACAGGGGCCATCTGAGGGCAGAAGCTAGAGACAAGGAGACAGGACATATGAATCCTCATGAGAAGGCTGAAAAAGACTTCTGGGTCCCTATGGGCAAGACTAAAGTTTGGGAAAGTGTGACCCAATAGTCTGTCTGGGCAGGGTGACCCAGACATTGGTAAATGATCTGGAGTCTGGAGAAGAGTTAGGGGCAGGGAGTTCCAACAGAAGTCAGGCCGGAAGAGGCGTGGTACTGGTGGAGCTGGAGGACACTTACCACAAGGTCAGATGAAGAGGATGAGACCCAGTGGCAAAGGCAGCCAGCAGAGGCCTAGACCTTGTAGGACCCTGGGTCAGTCATACCTGGCACCTGCACCCAAAGAGCTGACTTCTGGAAGGCAGAGAGATTGAGCTCTATGGAAGAAAGCAGAAGGATCTCATCTCCATGGAAGGCAGAGTGACCTCAGCTTCTGCTTCCAGCCAGCCCACTTAGGGAGACTCCTCCTAGTCCCAAGAGGGCCCCCAGTGCCCAGCCCCAGAGGCCCCCGGGATGAGCCCTTTCCTCCAATGTCACCCTAGGTCAGGACGTCAGAACCCAGCCTGCCTCTCCTTCACAGGCCATGCCTTCCAAGGCCTAGGAGCTTGTTATTCAGTAGCTTTGGCCCTGCCCAGCTCTTCCGGACCCCATTTGGGGTTTTCTTGGCAAAGATACTGGAATGATTTGCATTTCCTTCTCCAGCTCATTTTATAGAGGAGAAAGCTGAGGTAAACAAGGTTAAGTGACTTGGTCAGAGTCACACAACTGGGAAGTATCTGAGGCCCGATGTGAACTCTGGAAGAGTTTTATGCCCAGGACTCTCTGCACTAGGCCACCTAGCTGCCCACTAGGAGCTTAACAAATGCTAAGTAAATAAATAACTCAAAAAGAAGACATTGTTTTCTTGGATTTATTGCAAATACTGAAGGCTTTTGATGACATTAATACTTAAACTCTTTTTTAAAAAATTCAACTTTTTTTTACCTTTATCTACCTAAGGGCCCTACCAGATCATACCCTGTCTCTGGGACTGTCCCAGACCTCAGGAGGAGAGAAGCTACATCTAAATCTGTATCTGTGTGTGCACATGTGTTTATGTGTGTGTGTTTGTGTGTGCGTTTGTGAGTGCATGTGCATGTGTGTTTGTTTCTGTGTGCATGTATGTTTCTGTGTGCCTCATTCAGAATGTCGCTAACAAGGACCCTGAGAATTCTGGCAGCAGAATCAAATGAGCTAAAATGGACAAGGTGCCTGGCACGCAGTAGGTTCATATAACCAGCCCCTTTCCAGTCTTCTTACACCTCACTCCTCTCTTCTTCCTCCTCCTGCTCTCTGATCCAGGGACGCTGGCCTCCTGGCTCATGTTTGACCAAGAACTGATCTCCTGACTCTGCCTTTCCAATGGCTGTCCCCCATGCTGGAAATGCTCTCCCCCGCTTGCTAGGATGTCTTTAGCCCCACCCCTCTTCCTTTGTAGTGATGTGGCTGTTCAAGGAGGACTAGCTCCTCTGGTGGGAGGCCTGGCTGAGTCATTTTCACACTCCTTGGATATCCACCTGTCACCCAGCTTTCCCCCGTGGCCCCAAGAAGCAGTAGCATGCTCAGCAGTGACCCTTGGAAAACTGCCTCTGGCTAAGCCAGATTGAGGGTTACTGAAAGGCCACAAACCCATGGGTGAGGGAGGGGGTACCAACCCCAAGCACAAAACTACCCCTTCCCACCCAGGAATGGGCAGATGAGAACAAATTCTTCCAATGGCCACGAAGGTGGCTGAAGGAGGCTCGGTGGAGCGCTTGGAGCGTGGGCAGACATTGAAGATGCCAAGGTCATCCACTGCATCCCCAGCCATCCCCAGTCCAAGCTTCCTAATGACCCCAACTCTAAGCCATGGTTGGGGGAGAGATGTTCTCTGCTTCTCCCCCTCCCTTCTCTCCCTCATTCTGCCTCCCTTCCCCATCCCATTCCCAGTCTGAGAGCTCTGCCCTCTTCCTCTCTGCTGCTCCACACTCTTCAGAACTTGTCTCTGTGCCTTCTTAAAATGTGATTCCTTCCTCATTTCCTGCTTCTCCTTGTGGTGTTTCCCAGTGAGTACACGAAGAGCAAGGTGTGCCCATAACCATGTCCCCATTTCATAAAGTATTAATTCACAGGGGGCCTGGGATGAAGGCAGGACACCAAACTTCCAACCTTGAGCAGGGGGAAGGGATACAGGACACCTGCGGTCCTATAGAAGGAGTCCAAAGAAAGAGACAGTGGGAATCAATGATAAAGTGGGGGATGGTGCCCTGGCGCATTTGGTATGTGACTGGGAGTCTGGTTAAGATTTAGAGACAGCGACCCCTAAGAGACAGCTAGGCCTAAGAGACAGGCATGTTCCTGACATCCATGGAGAACGGTGAGCAGCATGTAAGAAGAGAGAAATGAGGCCCAAAGGAAGGGGAGCCAGTAGGACCCTGGTACTTTGTAGGATCCTGGTCCAGACCTACCTGGGACCTGCTCTGGAAGAGTTGGCTTCCAGAAGGCAGAGTGATCTCAGCTCCTAGGCTTCCTGTTCATAGGCAGGCTACTGAGTGTGAGTCCTCCTAGTCTTAAAGAGCCCAATTCTGTCTGGTCTCTGAACCCCAGGATTGGCCCTTTCCTCCAATGGTACACTGGATTGTGACCTCAGTACCCTGCCTGCCTCTTTTCCCCAAGTCCTGCCCTTCATCCCAGGGAGTGGCTCAACCCCCTTTCTGATTTTCTTATACTTCACTTCTCTCTACTTGCTCTCTGACCCAGAGCCACTGGCCTCCTGGCTCATCCTTGGTCAAGAACCTCCATCTCCTGACACTATGTTCTTCCACTGGTGGCCTTCTATGCTTAAAATATTCTCTCTTGGGGGTAGAGCAAAGGTGGCAGAATAAAAGCAGGGACTTGCTTGAGCTCTCCCACAAACCCCTCCAAATACCTGTAAAAAATGACTCTAAACATATTCTAGAGCTACAGAACTCACAAAGTGACACAGTGAAACAAATCTCCAACCCAAGACAACCTTGAAGGCTGGCAGGAAGGGGCTATCACACCAGGCTGGGAGTGGAACACAGTCAAGCAGGGGCTGTGCTGGCACAGACAGGGCTGGAGTAGGCCTCAGGGTATTGAATCACTGGCAGTTATGGTGGTTTCCAGACTTATCAACCCACAACACCAAGGAGAAAGTAGAATGTCAGTGGGGAAAATCTGTGGTACCTGGATGAGAGAAGAGTGTGGTCTGGCCACAGCCCTGTGGTGGCAGCAGTAGCAGAGGCCGCAGCAGCAGCGGTGCTTGCTTCTGGAGCTCCAGGCTCAAAGGCGGTGAGGGGATCAAGTGACTGATCAGAGGGGTGTTGCAGGGATTTCTTTGCTCGTGCTGAGGCAGGATTCTCTTGCTTTGCCCTGTTTGGTTCTGGGTTGCAGTGGTGGCGGTCCTGGGGTAAGGAGGTGTGCTGGTGTGGCAGAGCTTGTGGTGACTATGGAGAGGCAATCCTCCTCCAATTCCAAGGCAGAAAAGAGTGCTTGTGGTCACTCACAGAGCAGAGCTCAGGCCGGGAGAGAAGTAAACACTTCTCCTTCAATTGTACTACATTAGAAGAACTGAAAATTTACAGGTGCCTAGAAATAACTCTGACACAGCTGTGTGAAACTCTGAAACTTGAGACAGAGCATTCTCCACCCTAGAAGCAGAATTCTACCTTGACAAAGAGCACAAAAATTAAGTAACTGGCTGGGAAAATGAGCAGACAGTATAAAAAAATCACGCTATAGAATCTTACTTTGGTGACAAAGAAGATTAAGACATGCAGCAGAAGACAAGAAAGTTAAAGCTCCTATATCCAAAGCAACCAAGAAGAATATAAATTGGTTTCAGGGCATGGAAGACCTCAGAAAGGATTTTGAAAATCAAGTAAGAGAAGTAGAGGAAAAATTGGGAAGAGAAATGAGAGTGATGCAAGAAAATCATGAAAAATGAATTAACAGCTTGATAAAGGAGATCCAAAAAATCCTGAAGAAAATAACACCACAAAAAATAAACTAAGCCAAATGGCAAAAGAGATCCAAAAAGGCAACGAGGAGAAAATGCCTTAAAAAGCAGAATTGGCCAAATGGAAAGGAGGGCCAAAATCTCAATAAAGAAAATAATTCCTTGAAAATTAGAATGGAGAAAATGGAAGCTAATGACTTCATGAGAAATCAAGAAATTATAAAACAGAACCAAAAGAATGAAAAAGTAGAAGACAATGTGAAATATCACATTGGAAAAACCACTGACCTGGAAAATAGGTCTAGAAAAGCTAATTTTAAAATTATTGTACTACCTGAAAGCCATGATCAAAAAAAGAGCCTAGATCTCATCTTCCAAGAAATTATCAAGGAAAATTGCCCTGATATTCTAGAACCATATGGTAAAATAGAAATTGAAAGAATCTATCAAGTGCCTCTTGGAAAAGATGCCAAAAGGAAAATTCCTAGGAATATTGTAGCCAAATTCCAGAGTTCCCAGGTCAAGGAGAAAATGTTGCAAGCAGCAACAAAGAAACAATTTGAATATTGTGGAAACACAATCAGGATAACACAATATCTAGCAGCTTCTACATTAAGGGGTCAAAGGGCTTGCAACAGGATATTCTGGAGGTCAAAGGAGGTAGGATTAAAACCAAGAATAACCTACCCAGCAAAACTGAGCATAATACTTCTGGGGAGAAACAGACATTCAATGAAATAGAGGACTTTCAAGCACTCTTGATGAAAAGACCCGAGCTGAACAGAAAATTTGACTTTCAAATACAAGAATCAAGAGAAGCATGAAAAGGTTAACAGGAAAGACAAACCATAAGGGACTTATTAAAGTTGAACTGTTTACATTCATTGCTACATGGAAAGATGATATTTGTTCCTCATGAGACCTTTCTCAGTAATAAGGTATTTGAAGGGAATATATACATATATGTACATATATATGTAGATATAGACAGAGGGCACAGGGTGAGTTGAATATGAAGGAATGACATCTAAAACATAAAATTGATAGGTGAGAGAGGAATATGTTTGGAGAGGGAGAAAGGGAGAGATAAAATAGGGTAACTTATCTCACATAAAAGAGGCAAGAAAAAGCTGTTACAATGGAGGGGAAGAGGAGAGGGGTGAAAGGGAGTGAGTGAACCTTAGTCTCATGAAGTTTGACTTAAGGAGGGAGTAACAAACAGATTCAATTGGGTATCTTGCCCTACAGGAAAGTAGGAGGGAAGGGGATAAGGGGGGGATGATAAAAGAAAGGGAAGATTGAGAGAGGAGGTAGTCAGAAGCAAATACTTTTGAAAAGTGGCAGGGTCAAAGGAGAAAATAGAATAAATAGGGGGGATGGGATAGGATGGAGGGAAATATAGTTCGTCTTTCATAATATGACTATTATGGAAATGTTTTGCATAAGAACACATGCATAACCTATACTGAATTGCTTGCCTTCTCAATGAGGGTGGGTGGGGAGGGAAGAAGCGAGAGAATTTGGAGGTAAAAGTCTTAAAAACAAATGTTAAAAAAGTTTTTTACATGAAACTAGGAAATAAGATATAAAGGCAGTGGGGTGTAGAAATCTACCTTCTCCTGCAAGAAATTAATCGGGAAGGGGATGACAGAAAGGAGGATAGTCAGGGGCAAAGGTAATCAGAACGCATACCATCTTGGGATGGGGGTTAGGGAAGAGATGGGGAGAAAATTTAGAACTCAAAATCTTACAGATTTGAGTGTTGAAAACTACAAATATATAATTAAATAATAATAATAAAAATAATCATCATACAAAAAAAGAAAGTTCTCTCTACTCACTTCAGCCTCCTGCCTACAATCTTGTCAATGAACACCTCAACTTCTTTTTTTTAATTAATTTATTTATTTTTAGTTTACCAGACACGGTTCTACATAGTTTTGAGTTCCAGATTTTCTCCCCTCCCTCCCCCCTCCCTCCCCAAGACGACATGGAATGTCATATAACTATCATGTATAACTTCGCATTGAATTAATTTATGCACTAGTCAAGTTGTGGAAAAGAATTATGGCCAATGGAATGAATCATGAGAAAGAAGAAACGGAACCAAAAAAAAAAAAACAACCCAAAAACAAAAACAAAAGAGAAGCAAAAAAGGCGAGCATGTAGTGCGTCTCGATCTGTATTCAAACTTCACAGTTCTTTCTCTGGATGAAGATAGCATTCTCCATCGTGAGTCCCCTGGAGTTGTCCTGGCACCTTAGGTTGCTGAGAAGAGCGCAGTATGTCAGACACCTCAACTTCTAAAAAAAGGTTTTTTCTGGTACCTAAAACTATTAGAGCTTTCTCTCTAAGAGAGAGAAAAACGTTTTCTCTCTAAGAAATTTCATGAGGGTGACCTATTTAGAAATGGCAATATAAGAGAAAAAAGTGTAATTTGATCTAAAGGCTGCTACACTGGTCAATGAATGCAATCATTCCATGGTGGTAAATTCATAGATGCATGAAGTGATTTTATATGTACCATAATTTGGAAACACATTCAACTGAATCAATGTCATTTGACTGTGAGTAGCTTTATGCCATATTAGAAATCTATATTATCATTTACAATCTTCTATTCCTAATGCTTTGTGATTTGGGGGAAAACACTGTGTATGAAATGTTGCTAATAAAAAATAAGTTCTAGAGGGTGATGCAACTATACTCTCACTAAATGAAGTTTTCTTTAGAAATACTGAATTAAGCTATTCAACAGTGGGGTAAAAATGCTTAACTACTTAAGTATTTAATTGAGCATGCTTTGTTTTAAAATAAATAATGATAAATTACTGTTTGGGAAGAGTACAGAAGATTTTGTAGATTCTCTTTTTCTAGGTAGTCCTTTGGGGATTTAACGCGTGCCTTGGGACCTTCTCTTTTGAAAAGATTATAAAATGTTATCAGCTCTGGGGAAAAAGTTACTAAAAGAAGTTTGTCCAATTATGACTCAGTAGCCAAGGAGGTGGTGTTCTTGGAAGCTTATTTCTAAGAAAGAAATGATTTTTATCTGATAGATTGACTAGTGATGATGAAAATTATAAAACTGAATCCAGAGGAGTATGTATGGAAGTTACACCTTTGAGCCACCTTAGTCTCAGCAGACCCTGGCCTTGATTCAAAGTGGGACTCCTTGCTTGAGAAGAGTTGATATGGTCAACTGGCAGTTGCCAGGATGATATTTGGCAGTTTCGCATAACTGTAGTTAACTTTCAAAAGAGACAATTGGCAGAATTTTTCTGTGAGTGTGTTCTCTAAACACTGAAAACCATCAGACAATATAGGTATGACCTAAATAACACCCCTTATGAATAAGCACATGGAGGTGATGAATTCATTGAAGGGATCACATCAGTAGAGTGCCAGAAGAACTATGGACAGAGGTTTGCAACACTAGACAAGAGGCAGCAAAAAAAAGTTCCAAAGAAAAAGAGCAAGAAACCAAAATGGTGATTGATGAGGTTCTAGAAATAGCTGAGGACAGAAGGAAAGGGAAAGGGAAAGGAGAAAGGGAAAGATACACCCAAGTGAATGCAGAATTCCAGAGAGTAGGAAGAAGACATAAGGTTTGCTCAAATGAGAAATACAAAGAAATAGAAGAAAGCAATAGAATGGGAATGATAAGATCTCTTCAAGAACATCAGAGATATCATCTCACATGCTAGTAAAGTTATCCTTAAGATTCTGTAAGCTAGGCTGCAGCAACATGTGAACCAAGAATCACCAGAAGAACAGGCTGGTTTTCAAAGAAGCAGACAAAGTAGACGCTAAGTTGTCAACCCTAACCCTAAATTCTTTGGATTATCATGAAATCAAGGGAGTTTCAGAAAAAAAAAACAAACAAACCTACTTCTCCTTCATTGACCATCCTAAAGCTTTTTGGACTGTTTGGATCACAGCAAAATGTGGCAAGTCCTCAAAGAGATGGGAGTACCAAATCACCTTGCTTGTCTTCTTGAGGAACCTGCAGGAGGGCCAAGAGGCAATGGGTAAAACTGAACGTGGAATAACTGATTGGTTCCTGATTGGAAAAGGAGGACAACAAGATTGTATGTTGTCACCTGTTTTTATTTAATTGTATGCAAAATACATCATGTGAAAGGCCAGGCTGGAGGGATCAAAAAGTGGAATTGAGTTTGCCAGAGGAAATATCAACAATCGCAGATATGCAGATGGTACCACTTCAAGGGCAGAAAGTGAAGAGGAATTAAGAAGCTTCTTGATGAGGGTGAAAGAGGAGGCCATAACAGCTGGCTTGCTACCTGTGGTACCAGAATAAACATAAGGAATAAACTAAAGACTAATTCTAAGGCACTGATTAAGGACAAACTATTTACTTATGATATGTGAAAATGTTATTGATATTAGTAATTATTAGTAATAGTATTATCAAAACTGTTGTCATTACTAAGGTAGTTTGCAAGAAAAATTGTGGCTGATTTGTGTATGATGGGGTGATTCTAAAAATCAAAATGGGATAGGAACAGGGAAAAGGCAGCAATTACCTCAGAAATGGGGCATGGAAGGAAGAACCAAATACAGAGGAAACCGGTAGGTGTGGAAGGCTGGTAATGTTGGAAACTTAGTTTCATTTGGGATGAACAAGAAACAACATATATATCCGAAGAGGTTTAGAAGTCTGCTGAACTTTGAGAAAGATGATAGGGTTGAAGAAGGGGGATAGGGTTGAAGAAGGATTTTTGTAAGTGTGTATAGAATAAGATAAGGACAGTGGGGGAGAAGATAAGGGAGGGGATATTAAATAAGGAACAAGAGGGAAAGATGATTCTCAAAGTATGTCATCATATCATCTGCAAAGAGTGGTAACTTAGTTTCCTCTTTGCTTATTGTAATTCCTTCAATTTCTTTTTTTCTCTTATTGCTAAAGCGAACATTTCTAGTACCATATTGTATAACAGTGGGGATAATGGATATCCTCGTTTCACCTCCGATCTTATTGGAAATGCATCTAGCTTATCCCCATTACATAAAATGCTTGCTAGTGGGTTTTGGTAGGTGCTACTTATCATTTTAAGGAACACTTCATTTACTCCTATGCTCTCTAGTGTTTGTAATAGGAACGGATGTTGCATTTTGTTAAAACTTTTTTCTGTATCTATTGAGATAATCATTTGGTTTCTCTTATTCTTGTTGTTGATATGATCAATTATGCTGATAGTTTTCCTAATATTGAACCAGTCCTGCATACCTGGTATAAATCCTACCTGGTCATAGTGCATTATTCTTGTGATAAATTGGGGTATTTTTTTATTAATATTTTATTAAAAATTTTTGTGTCTATATTCATTAGGGAAATTGGTCTATAATTTTCTTTCTGTGCTTTGAGTCTTCCTGGTTTAGGTATCAGTACCATATTTGTATCATAACTTTGCTTATTTTCCCAAATAGTCTATACAGTATGGGAAATAATTGTCCTTTAAATGTTTGATGGAATTTGCTTCTGCATCCATCTGGCCCTGGAGATTTTTTCCTAGATAGTTCATTAATGGCTAGTTCAATGTCTTTTTCTGAGATGGGGTTATTTAAGTATTTTAGTTCCTCCTCTGGTACTCTGGGCAATTTATATTTTTATAAATATTCATCCATTTCTTTGAGATTGTCAAATTTATGGGCAAGGAGTTGGGAAAAATAATTCCTAATTATTGTTTTAATTTCCTCTTCATTGGTGGTGAATTCACCCTTTCTGTTTTTGATACTGGCGATTTCGTTTTCTTCTTCTTTACAGGGGTAAATTAATAGATGTATAAAGTGATTTTGTATGTAACATAATTTAGAATCTCATTCAGCTGAATCAATGTCATTTGACTGTCAATAACTTCATATCATATAAGAAATCAATATTATCATTTACAATCTTCTATTTCTTCTTCTTTGTGATTTTGGGGAAGCCACTGTGTACGAAATGTTGCTAATAAAAAGTAAGTTCTGGACAGTGGTGCAACTATACTGTCACTAAATGAACTTTGCTTTAGAAATACTGAAATAAGCTATTCAACAGTGGGGAGACAATGCTTAACAACTTAAGTATTTAATTGGGCATGCTTTGTTTTAACATAAATAATGATAACTTACTGTGTGGGAAAAGTACAGAAGACCTTCATCCTGGTTGGTCCAGCTGCCTCGATTCTCCCCTCAGTCCAGTCTAATCCTCCATCCAGTTATCAAGTTTATCTTTCTTAAGCTCCCACCTGACCATGTAACCATGTACTCAACAGCCTCCAGTGGCTCCCCAGCAAAATATGACATATAAAACCTTCTCTAGGGCTGTGAAAGTACTTCATATCCTACCCCTCACCTACTCTTCCAGTATTCTACTCTGACCTCCTCCATATATGTTATAATCCATTTGTTGGGCCTCCTTTCTTTTCTGGAGACAGGTCATTCCCCCTTTAGACTCTGTGGGGTTTTGTTGCCATCCCTGTTGCTTAGAATGTTCTTGCTGGCTTCTCTCAATCTCCAGCTAGAGCCTACCTACCACAATAAGCCTTTCCCAGTCCACCTTAAATTTAGGGCCTTCCGTCTCTTGACTACCTCCAATTTATCCTGTCCATAGGGGGTTTCTACACAGTTGTTGGCATGCTCTCTGACCCACCAGACTGTGAGCTCCATGGGGGCAGGAGACGTCCCTTGCATTTATTTATGTGCTCAGTCCTTTGCACAGGGTCTGGAACAGAGCAGACACTCGTTGGTTGACTTAAAGAAGTTCTAGTAAAGAGCTGACTGACCCATGAAGCCACTGCTGAGAAATAGCTGAAAAAGAATTCCAAGGTAGGCCTTCCTGCCCCCAGACCTAGCTCTTGCTTCATCACAACAAATAGCAGCCTCTTGTAGTCCCAGCTCTAATATACCTGCTTTCACCTCATTCACCTGGACAGCAGTTCCTCAGGCCATCTTGCTCCAGCTTCCATGGTGCTTCCCTTTGCTCAAAGTAAGAGCTCATGTCTTCTCTGGGAACTGGCAGCCTTGGGCATGGGGAGTCAGATAGGAATGAGTATGGAGAGAAAATTGCAATTTATTTCTGTTTAGGGAAAAGTGTTCAGACCTAGAACTGCTCCATTTTGAGATCCACTTCATTAAATTCACACACATTAGCATGTTCTCACTTATTAGTGCTCGTAGTTCAAGCAACCCAACATAGGGCATGCCACGTTATCTTTATGTACAGCCTGCTGTGAGAAGGAGCCAAACCTCTGCCCCCCATCCTGTCAAGTGCCATTTTGATAGATACTCCTAATTCCAATGCAGGTGAAAAAGGCTTATTATGCAAGACCAGATTGGAGTTCCAGGACAGGGACCTAGATGAGCCAGCTTTTGCTCTCTTCCCTCCCCTGTTCCTTCCTCCCTGAAATGTATAAAAACCTTCTATACTGCTAGATGTATGTCCCTGGACAAGTCTCTTAAACTCAGTTTCCTCAACTGTCAAATGGGGAGAATAATATCACCTAACTTGGCAGGTCATTGGGAAGAAAAAATGACATAATATTGTAAAGAAGGTCCTTGGCTGAACACCTGGCAAATAGGAAGTGAGAATAAATGCTTCTTCCCTTCCCTTCCTTTCCCACCATCTGTGCTGGAATTTGAGGGCAACAGGAAGGAAGATTAAGGACAAACTCGCTATTTGAGGCACAAGTAGAAGTTGGGAGCTACAGATTGATGCTTCTAGAAAAGAAGAATATTCCAGATCCCTGACCCATCCCAAAGAGGACAGGCTTGTAAGGGAAAGCCTCCTGAGCACCTTTCAGAGCCTTGGCAGACAGAATTCATGGCCAGGTGGAGGTTAGACCAAAGAACCCCTGAGATTCTTCCACACTAATAGGAAGGTACCTAGAAGAGGTAAGAGACAGCTTCAGGAGCAACAAGGAAACCCTCAGGTTCCTGTCACACAATGCACAGACTTTCTATAGGAAACTCCAGGCAGCAGGACAGGAGACCAACACTTCTCTCTCTCTAATAACTAATCAGTGCTCCTAACCCTGCACACCAGGGCATGAAGATATTCCCTATGATGGCAGACTCAGCATTACCAGAGGAAGTATCCTTACCCAGGGGGAGCAGATTCCAGGCAATCTCCAGCAGGCCCCTTGTACACCTCCTTCTGAGCATGATCCAAGAGGCCCCACTCCTCCTGAGTGAAGTCCATAGCCACATCCTTGAATATCACCAACCCCTAAATCATTGGAAGTCATAGAATGTAGAGCTGAAGGACACTTCAGATTTAAATAACCCTCCAACCCTCATTAATTTACAGAACAAAACTGAAGCACAGAGAAGGGATTTGCTGAAAGGTCAGACCCTTTATGAGAATCAGAGTCAACTCCTAAAACCAGAGTCATTAGGAAACCAATTGAATTCTGAGAAAAGCTTTTCATATGATCATTATGAGTAAATCTGAGAAATATTTTCCTCTGAAATGTGTCGCCTAAGGAATCAGGGAGAAAGTTTGTGTTCCAAATGTGAGGAAGAGCATGAGAAAGGATGATGGGAAATATCTTCTTTAACAGAACTGATATGTGATATGTTCTTTTTAAAATAGTATTTCTTAATCTCTTACGTGTATATTCATAGTAAACTCAAGAATTTATTTACTTTGATATTGAATGGAGTTATAAGGAAGTTTACTTAAATTCAAAGGACACAGAGACCAAGGCTGAGAACTTATGGATCAGAGGACAGGGAAGCCACAGACCAAATTTGTATATTTTATGTATATACATATGTGTATATAAACACATGGATATGAATATATGACAATACTTTATATAACAAATAGATCTTATATGTAAAAAATAATTTCCATGTTCTCTCCTCCATGAGAATGTGAGTGCCTTAGGATTAGGAACTATGTTTTACTTTTTTTAAAAAAAAATTTAAATTCAGGGAACAAAACAAGCATTTCCCTAAGAGCGCAATAGACAAAAAAATTATTGCTTGTGGAATTGTAAATCTCCCATGTATAACTTGGTATTCCTTGAAATGTATAATAGTTGCCATGGAAACTTCTTTTCTTTCTCTCTGCCCTTACACCATCCCTAGAGATGGCTATCATATATATATGTACATATGTCTGTATGTATGTATACACACACATATAAATTTATGTAAAACTATTCCACACATACCACTATTTGTCAGTTCTTTCTCTGGATGCAGATTGCGCCACTCTTTACATGTCCTTTATTTTTAATTTGTGTCTTTAGAATAGTCAAAATGACTTCTTTGGTAAAACTCTTCTAAAGACAATATTGTTGTTACTGTATATAATGTTCTCTTGGTCCTGCTCGCTTTGCTCTTAATAATTTTGTGCAATTCTTTCCAGGCCTTTCAAAGTTCGTTGAGCTGATCCTTTCTTCCAGCACAGTAGCATTCCACCACAACCACATAGCACAACCTGTCCAGCCTTTCCCCAAATGATGGGGATGTAATGACAATTTAGATACTTGCAATTTCCAGTTCTTTGGCACCACAAAGCACGTTGCTGTCATCTCAATCACATCTAAAGCGATAATTACTGTCGGTGAATTTCTTCCTATTTTACTTTTACTCATGTTTTTCTTTTCTACCCTCTCTTTTCGCCCCATTGCTTTTACTTTATCTTCTCCATGCACCCTCCTATGCCCCAATTGACCGAACCCCTCAGAATCCCCCATTTTTTTCCCCTCAATTTTACTCCACAAGGCCTCCAAAAATCCCTCCATCCTCTCTCTCACCCTCCAAAATCCCAGTCCACACACCCCTCTGAAAAGTCTGTTCCTGACCCTGTTCCCCAATTTTCTTATCTCTCTAGACATTCAGAAGACTTCTACACCCTTTCACATGCACAGGCACTTTCTTTTTCAACACAGATGAGAGTAATGTTCCAACATTACTAGCCATCCACCGCTACTTGCTTCCTCTCTGAGCTCTTCTTTTCATACTCCCTTTTTCCAATATCATTTCTTCCTTTCAACTTTCCCTCCCCAGTTTTGTTTTTTATCATCACCCCACTATACACAATTCAGTTGCCAGTTTTTTTCAAACTACCTTAGTAATGATGACAGTTATAAGAATGCTGATAACTTCTCCATACATAAATAATAAGCAGTTTTAATCTTAATGAGGGCCTTCTAATCAGTCTGTAATGCTTTACTTATATATTATGCTTCAATGGAAGTAAGAAAACCAGGGGTGGTAATCCTAATCTCAGACAAAGCAAAAGCAAAGATAGATCTAATTAAAACAGATAAGGAAGGAAACTATGTCCTGCTAAAAGGCACCATAGACAATGAAGTAATATCATTACTTAACATATATGCACCAAGTGGTATAGCATCCAGTTTCTTACAGGAGAAGTTAAGGGAGATTCAGGAAGAAATAGACAGCAAAACTGTACTAGTGGGGACCCTCAACCTCTCCCTCTTTGAACTTGATAAATCTAACCTCAAAATAAACAAGAAAGAGGTTAAGAAGGTGAACAGAATTTTAGAAAAGGTAGATATGATAGACCTCTGGAAAAAACTGAATGGGGATAGAAAGGACTATACCTTTATCTCAGTGGTACATGGCACATACACAAAAATGGACCCTGTTTAAGGAAGGCTCCATTTATTCCTATGCTTTCTAGTGTTTTTAATAGGAATGGGTGCTGTATTTTGTCAAAGGCTTTTTCTGCATCTATCGAGATGATCATACGTTTTCTGCTATTTTGTTGTTGATATGATCAATTATGCTCATAGTTTTCCTAATATTGAAGCAGTCTTGCATTCCTGGAATATATCCTACCTGGTTGTAGTGTATTATTCTTCTGAGAAGTTGCTGTGGTCTTTTTGTTGATATTTTATTTAAAATGTTTGCATCAATATTCATTAGGGAAATTGGTTTATAATTTTCTTGCTCTGTTTTCACTCTTCCTGGTTTGGGTATTAGTACCATATTTGTGTCATAAAGAGTTTGGTAGGACTCCTTCTTCGCCTATTTTCCCAAATAGTCTATAAAGTAGAGGAATTAACTGTTTTTTAAATGTTTGATAAAATTCACATGTAAAACCGTCTGGCCCTGGAGATTCTTTCCTAGGGAGTTCATTGATGTCTTGCTCAATTTCTTTTGCTGAGGTGGGGTTATTTAGGAATTTTACTTCCTCTTCTGTTAACCTGGGCAATGCATATTTTTGTAGATATTCATGCATATCCCTAAGGTTGTCAAATTGATGGGCATACAATTGGGCAAAATAATTCCTAATTATTGTTTTAATTTCCTCTCCAATGGAGGTGAAGTCACCCTTTTCATTTTTGATACTGGTAATTTGGTTTTCTTCTTTCTTTTTTTTTCCTAAAATTATAAACAGCGTCTACCTAAAACCAATGAAAAACACTACTTGTAATGGGGATAAGCTAGATGCATTCCCAACAGGATCAGGGGTGAAACAAAGATGTCCATTAACACCCCTATTATTCAATTTGGTAATAGGAATGTTAGCTGTAGCAATAAGAGAAGAAAAAGAAATTGAAGAAATTAGAATAGGCAAAGAAGAAACTAAATTATCACTCTTTGCAGATGGTATGATGGTTTACTTAGAGAATCCTAGAGAATCAAGTAAAAAACTACTTGAAATAATAAAGAACTTTAGCAAAGTTGCAGGATATAAAATAAACCCACGTAAATCCTCGGCATTCCTATACATTACTAACAAAGCCCAACAGCAAGAGATACAAAGAGAAATTCCATTCAAAGTTACTGTAGACACTGTAAAATATTTGGAGACTATCTGCCAAGACAAACCCAGGGACTATATGAACATAATTATGCAGAAAAAGCTTTTGACAAAATACAACACCCATTCCCATTAAAACACTAGAAAGCACAGGAATCAAGGGAGCAAAGGAAAGGGGGTTGGGACATTGAAACAGTACGGCAATAATAACGATGGAGATGGAAATTGTCAAAATGCCTCTGTGGTTCTCTTTCACAAAGTATACAAGACCCTCCACATAGAAGGTAGAAGTAAACCATTTATTCAGACCACAGAGAACCATGTCCCATAAGCCACCGACCCAATCCATCACAACCGCGAAGCATTAGCTACATCATATCACAACATGGAGCCTTGCTATGCCGAAACCTCTCTGACCCCCTGCTGGGGTCTTCCCCACAAAAAACTCACAGTACAAGCGTCGCAGTCTCTTCAGTTATCAGAGGTCTACTTGTGTTACCTCATCTCTAACAGCCACAACAGCTCTCTCTCTCTCCTCTCTCTCAGCATTTGCTGTGACACAACTTCCTTTTCCTCTCAGCAAGCTCCTCCAACCACACGTGACTTAGGCTTCCTGTGATGTAAGCAGGTCACATGGCTTATTAATGGGTGGGAAAGATCTTCAAATCTAAATTGCTATTACAGTTGGCCCCAAGATCTTTCTTATCCATTAATAGGGCAAGGGGAGTTTTGGGATAACTACTGTCAACAGAACTTTACACAACAATATAACAGGGATAACACAAGATAAGCATACAAAACAATGTCATCATTCCCTCTAGAATGGTTGGAGCTCGAAATCTTGGGGTGAGGGGTGAAGGTCTCATCCTCCAAAGCTTCTTCCTGCTGAAATTGCACAAAGAGCTATCCCTGACCCAAGAGAAAAAGAGTCCTATTCAAGAGGTCAGTTCTTTAGCAAGCTGGTATCCATAACTCAGTTGACAACAGGTCCAGGGATGGATGACACATCACAGTAGTGGACAGGTCCAGGGGTGACATCCGAACACAACAGAGAGTGACATCTGGCTTAAGCAATCAGGCATCTGCAGGTGGATGGTACTAAGACTGTGGGAAACAAATCTCATAAACATACTTAACAGACAAAATCCAAAAAGAAACAGAGACTATCATAGCCTAATTCACAATAGAATACATGAGTCAAGGACACAATTTCATAACTATTTTCTCCTAGGTAAACCACTGTTAGAGTGTTATCTTTCCCATGTGCTATACTTTCTGCAGCCTTTGGAATATCTTCTGGCTTCAGCTTTACCCACACTTTAGTTCACAAATTTGTTCTATTAAGTAGAAACAATTCCTTCCTTTGCTCTGATAGTGATTTTGGAAGGAGGGTCACTTTGAACAAGGGGTATTGTTTCACAAGGAATAATAATCAGTTGAACTATTCTATCATTTTTACACAACTGTATAGGTTCTTCACCTAAATTCTGGAGTGCCACAATAACTTCTCCTTGATAACTAGAATCTATCACTCCAGCTAATACATTTATTCCCTCAGCTACTGATCCCAATTTAGGTAATATCCATCCAAAATGATTCTTACGGATTCTCATACATAGCCCAGCAGAGATTTTTTTTTTAAATCTCTTTTCTATCCAAGCAAAGCTCCTCTAAACAACCTAAATCAAATCCTGCCAATCCAGTTATTCCTGGATACGCTGGTGGGACACCTTCTCCCACGGCCCAATACTCACTACTTTGACTCTTATGTGTTTCCTGTTTTCTAGTTGGCAGATTTGGGCTCATCATTCTGGCTAGAGGTATACTTCCCCCTAATGATCTATTATTCAAATTACATAAAGGAGCGAACAAATTATCCTTCCAATGTTGAACTTATCTTAACTGTCCTTTCAATAATCCATTCATTCTTTCTATCAACCCAGATGCATATGGAATATGATGTATCCACTCTATATTGTTCAGTACACAATATCTCTTCATCTTATTACCTTTGAAATGTGACCCAGTGTCACTTTGAATCTGAACTGGGGTTCCATAATGTAGACTTATAATAGTAAGAGTTTTACAGATGTTGTTCTGGGTTGCATTCTTAAAAGGACAAGCCACTAGTACACCTGAATAGGTGTCAACACAAGTACATATAAATTTGCATCCTTTATCTTGGGGTAGTGGGCCAATATAATCTATCTGCCAAATCTGGGCTGGAATTTTTCCCCTTGCTATTTCTCCAGTTACTACCCAAGGGACAGTTCATTCCTTTCCCAGCTGACATATATGACATTCCTCTGCTTTAACAATGAATAAGAGATACTAATACCTCAATCTTGTGCCCACTGGTGTGTGCCTGGACCCCTAAATGGCTGGCCGTTTGGTAGATCCATTTGGCTAGTGCCAGATCATCAACTGGTGTCAGAGTAGGGACAATATATTCAGTAGCAATCTTTGCTAGTTTATCAGCATGTGTGTTGTACTCATGTTCTAGCATAGTGAGGGTCATGTGAGCATCTACATGAAAAACTGACAGATGACCAACCAAAGACATGTCCCATGTATCTTCCCATAATTCTTTGCCCTAAACTTTACTATGAATTTCCCAATTTTGATTTTTTCCACATTGGTATCCATGTAGCTAAGCCATTAGTTACTGCCCATAAATCAGTGAATATGTGACACTGGCCTCCTTTCTCTTTTAATAGCTTGATGTACTACCATAAGTTCAGCACCACTTCCACCTATCTCAGTGCTTTCCAAAGTCCACTTAGTACATGGATTATAGGCTATGATTTCCAATGTCTTTTATGGCCCAAATATTTTGCTGTCCCATCTCTAAACCATCCATGTTTCTTCTGCCCTTCAGTCAATCCATCACGTTTGTCATTCCATTTTACCAAGGATTATACCAACTGTTGTACTGGTTCAGGGGATTTGTCATTTCCATCAATGTCTATATTTGCAATAGATTCATGTAGAGAAGAAACTCCACTTTTGCCAGTTTTGTATCTATTCTGAACATACCATTTCCATTTAATTATGCTAGCCTCTTGTGCATGTCCAAATCGGTGAGATGCTGAGGTACTCATTACTTGACTCATAATTGGGATCCTAGGCCTTAATATCATTTCATGGCCCAGAGTCAGGTGTTCAGTGTGTACCAAAGCCCAACATGCAGCTAACTACTGCATTTCAAAAGGTGTATACTGTATTCCAGATGAAGGTACTTTCCTTGACCAAAATCCTAAGGGTACCTTTATTGTTTCTGCCATAAACTCCAATTCACATAGTCAGCCTGTACAATCACTTGTAATTCCACTGGGCCACTTTACATAAATCCAGAGCCAATTTTATAGCATCGTTGGCTTCTTCGAAATCTTTACTCTGTTCAAGTCCCCAATCAAATTCATGTTCTCCTGGTAACTTTATGTAAGTGTTTCAAAATCTGTCCTAATGTAGAATGTGGTATCTCCAATATCTAAACAATCCTATGACCTTTTGGGCTTTTCTTACTGGTGGGGATAGGAAAATTCTGGATCTTCTGTCGAGTTTGTGGGAGAATTTCTTCCAGTCCTTTATTCCATTGTATACCCCAAAATTTTACAGTTTGAGCTGGGCCTTGAATCTTTCAAGGTCAATTTCCCATCCTTTGCTTTTCATACACAGAAATAAAAGTATCAAAGTCTTCTCCACTTCTTTTAGTTTCTAACTGTATGAAAATATCATCTATGTAGTGAGTAAGCTGTACATCAGGTAACTTCAATTCATCCAAATGTTTAGCCATAATCCCATCCCAAATACTTGGGCTATGCAGATATCCTCGTGGCAAGCATGTGAAAGTATATTTTCAGCCTTGCCACATGAAAGCAAACTGATCACATTGTTTGGAGTCTATTGGGACCATAACGTAAGCATTGCCCAAATCAATAACTGCATGCCAATCCCCATATTTCTGCATAATTTCTATTAAGGTAACATTATCTGGAACAGCAGCATACAAGGCAGGAGTCACTTTATTCAACTGTCTATAGTCCACAGTCATTCTCCATGTTCCATCTGACTTTCATGCTGGCCATAGAGGATTACTCCATTGAGACTAACACTGCTGCTTCAACATATTCCTTTACAGTATTGGCAATTACATCTTGCCTACCTGGCACACAAAGCTGCTACAAAGTAATTACTTCAGAAGTTTCGGTAAAGTGATTGAGTCCATTTTTATTTTTCCCACTAAAACTGTATTAATTCCTATCTTCCTTACTGCAAATTGGTATCTCCCCTCAGGCAAGTTCAGCGTCATACCTTTCAATATATCTATTCCAATGATGTATTCAGAGATGGACACAATGACCACAGCATATTCTTTCTTAGCCAATTTTCATCAGTAGTTTGACTTGTTTGGCTGATAAGCCTCCCAGTCCGGTGATGGTAATAGCAGATCCATGCTTAAATCTGTCAGGGTTTCCATAATTCAGGTCAACCTCTACCCCAGTATCCATCATTGCCCTAGTTATAGGATTTGATCCGTTTTTCCAATATATACTCAAGATGAACATGTGCAGTCTATAATTCCGTCTGTGTTTCTTTAATCTGTGCTGGGGCTCAGCCTATTCCCTGGTCTCCTTGAAGGTATGATTCACTTGGATACAAGGGTTCAAGATCTGTAAGATTTGTCAAGTTCTAATAATTCATACCAACATTGAAAGGATAATTTGTTCACAGCTTTACATATTTTGAGTAACAGGCCATTAGGAGGAAGTACATCATTAGTCAGAATGATGACCCAAAATCTGCAAATTAGAAAACAAGAAACACATAAGATCTCAAATACTGAGTATTAGACTGTGACGTAAGATGTTCCAGTACCAAATGCAGCAACACCTGGTTCAGCAGGATATGATTTACATTGTTTAGAGGACTTTGGGTTGGATAGAAAAGAAATAACAACTATCTCTACTAAAACATGTATCAGAATCCCTAAGAAGTATTCCAGGCAGATACTATCTAAATCAGGCTTAGCAGCTCAAGGAATCCAGGCACTGGCTGGAGTGACTACTGGGGTGACAGATTCAAATTATCAAGGAGAAATTATTGTGACATTCCAAAATGTAGGTGAAGAACCCATACAGTTATGTAAAAGTGACAGAATAGTTCAAGTGATTATTATTCCTTGTGAAAACTCACCCTCCTTGCAAAATGACTAGCCAAGGAAATGAAGGGTTTGGTTCTACTGACAGAATAAAATGAGGAGCTAAAGCATGGGTTAAACGTGAAACATATGATGTTCCAAAGGCTGCAGAAATTATAGCATGTGGAAAAGATAGTACTGTAACAGTTATTTATTCAGGAGAAGATGATTACCAAATTGTACCCTTGACTCATGTATTCTCTGGTGAATGAGACTATGATAATGAGTTTATGGACTCCAGAAGTACCCTGCTTCTGGTTGTGGTTTGCTTGTTTCTTTCTGTCTTTTTATCTGTGTAACAATAATTTTGCTTGCAGCTCCTGATCAACAATACCAGCACACAGGAGGGCTGCTAGAACAGGTGCTCTCATCTGCTTTTCTGAAGGAAAGCAACTCCAAGAGGTTTACAATCTCACTTTAATTAAACATATATATGGCGTTCACTTAGTTCAGGGGAAAAAGTCAGCACCCTCAACTTCAGAGACAATACAAATAGGAATTACAAGCAAAAATTATATAAACAGAGCAAATAACACATATCAGCAAACAGGCCTTCTGTCTGTCCATAGCAATACATAAAGTTACCAGAGGAAAAAGCACTAACATCTGGGTTTTTAAAGATGGGGGTGGGGGGGGGGTGCTCCTTACTGGCCACCCAGAGTCTCGTCTGGCCAAATCACACAAACACTCTTCCAACGAGTGAGCCCCAAAGCCAAATGCTAACCTCAGAGTATATACACACTTCTTCAGGGTCAGAGGGCATCACAACCATGTGACTCAAACTCGTGTGGTTTCGGCTCTCTTGTGACTTCATCAGGTCATCAAAGACTCTTGATTCCATCAAAGGCATTTGATTGCCTCAGTTCT
This sequence comes from Trichosurus vulpecula, assembly GCF_011100635.1. Lineage (NCBI taxonomy): Eukaryota > Metazoa > Chordata > Mammalia > Diprotodontia > Phalangeridae > Trichosurus > Trichosurus vulpecula. Next base: position 2,624,280 of record NC_050573.1, read on the forward strand.
GAGAATTAGAACTCCAAAAGAAAAAAGAGCAAAAAAGGCCCACTTTCCTTGCCCTTACAATATGTCAAACTTGTTTCCTAAATTTGTTTCCTGTAGGCTTAGTACCCTCCACCTGCAGATGCCTGATAGTTTGAGGTGGATGTCATCCCCTGATGTCACCCCTGGATATGACGTCTGTGATGTGTCATCCCTGGACCTGGGGTCCACCAAGCTAAAGAACTGACCTCTCAAATGGGACTCTCTTGACCTTGAGGCAGGGACAGCTCTAGATCCAATTAGAGCAGAAACAAGCTATGGATGACACAATGTTCATCCCTTAGTCTAAGATTTTGAGCCACATTCATTTGAGAGGGCAATGATGATATTGTTTTGAGTTCTTAGTTTGTGTTATCCCTGTTATCCTGTTGTAAAGTTCTGTTGACACCAGTTATCCCAAAACTCCTACTGACCTATGTCATGGATAAGAAAGATCTTGGGGCTGAATGAATTGTAATGTGAATTTGAAGATCTTCCCCATACATTAGTAAGACCATGTGACCTGCTTACATCACAGGAAGCCCAAGTCACATGTGGTGGGAGGAGCTTGCTGAACAAGGGGAACTACAAAGAGTGGAGCAGGAAATGCTAAGAGCAGTTAGAGGGAGAGAGAGGAGGCAAGCTAGCTGTGCTGTGAGTTTGTGGGAAGGCCTCAGCAGCAGCAGGGTGGAGGCTTTCGGATAGAGTGGTTCTCTGCTGTGATTATGTATATTAATTTCCTTCCTGCCTGGATGGAGCTACTGGTTTTGGGATTTGGTTGTGTGGTGTTTGATAAATGTTTTGCTTCTTCTGTCTTCTATGTGGAGAGTCTGTTATATTTCGTGAAACAGAACCATGCTGACATAGAATGATCACAACTATTGTGAATATTGCCTTGGTGACATATCTGGATCTTTTGAAGTTGAAGAAAACTGTCCCTAGATGTATAAGTTTTTCCACAATGATTTCATTCATACGTTTTCTCTCCAGTGTTGATTCTCTGATGTACAGTAAGACTGTTTCACCATTTAAGTTTTTCCACATTGATCACATTCATAGGATTTCATTCCAGTGTGGTTTCTCTGATATACAGTAAGACAAGCCTTCCTTGTAAAAGCCTTTGCACGTTGATTACATTAATAATGTTTCTCTCTTCTGATGTTCACGCAGAGACCTTCTACCTCTAAAAGCCTTTCCACATTGATCACATTTATACGGTTTCTCTCCAGTGTGGATTCTCTGATGTTCAACAAGACTTTCTTGCCATCTGTATGTCTTTCCACATTGATAACATTTATAAGGTTCCTCTCCAGTGTGGATTCTCTGATGTAGAGTAAGACTTTCCCTCCATTTAAAAGCTTTTCCACATTGATCACATTCATATGGTTTCTCTCCAGTGTGGATTCTCTGATGTAGAGTAAGACTGTCCCTCCATTTAAAAGCTTTTCCACATTGATCACATTCATAAGCTTTCTCTCCAGTATGGATTCTCTGATGTAGAGTAAGACTGTCCCATGATTGAAAAGCCTCTCCAGTGTGGATCTTCTGATGTCGAGTAAGACTTTCCCTCAATTTAAAAGCTTTTCCGCATTGATTACATTCATAAGGTTTCTCTCTAGTGTGTGTTGTCAGATGTCTAGTAAGATTAGCCTGTTGTATAAAAGCTTTTCCACATTGGTAACATTCATAAGGTTTCTCTCCTGTATGTGTTCTCTCATGTTTAGTAAGACCATCCTTCCATGTAAAAGACTTTCCGCATTGATTACATTTATAAGGTTTGTCTCCACTGTGGATTCTCTGATGTCGGGTAAGACTCTCCCTTGATTTCAAAGCTTTTCCACATTGATAACATTCAAAAGATTTCTCTCCAGTGTGGATTCCCTCATGTAGAGTAAGACTCTCCCACGATTGAAAAGGTTTTCCACAATGATTACATTCATAAGCTTTCTCTCTAGCGTGTGTTGGTAGATGTCTAATAAGATGAGCCCGCTGTGTGAAAGCTTTTAGACATTGAAAACATTCATAAGGTTTCTCTCCAGTGTGGATTCTCTCATGTACAATAAGACCGTACTTCGATCTAAAAGCCTTTCCACATTGATTGCATTCATTAGGTTTTTTTGCAGTGTGGATTCTCTCATGTACAATAAGACATCTTTTCCCTCTAAAGCCCGTTCCACACTGTTTACAGTCATATTTCTCCACAGTTAGGATATTCTCAGGTGTTGTGCAGACTTCTCTCCAACTGAAGTCAGAGGGGACATCACTCATGAATCTTTGGGGTAGCTCTACAGCAGTTTCCTTCATTTCCAAGCTGATCTCTCGTTCTGAAAAAAAAAGCCAACAATAAAACAAATAGTACACACACAAACTCACACACACACATACACACACACAAACACACACACATTTATAACCTCTTACTTTCATAGGCAGAACGAAAAAAGTTACTCCCTATTTTCTCCGGCAAAGAGAAACATCTTAAAAGGGAAGAAACAATGATTTTAAAATGCCCTTGGCTCACATCCCAACAATGATTTAATTTCCAAAGTGCTTCATGCATGAATTTATATTGGATCCTCACAAAAACCTGTGACACAGTTAGGGCCATCACTCTCATCACATTCACAAGTCAGACCATGAGCTCCGAATGGCTGAGTGACTTGACCTAAATCCTAACAGCTTGGACTACAATTTGAACCCTGTGAGTGGGTCTACTCTGTCAAGAGCACTTGAAAAATCGATCTCCATTTTCAATCTTTCCCTTTCCCTTTCATTGTCAGCACTTTCAGTTCTTTGTCCATAGATACAGTGCCATTTGGTGCACATATACTAAAGATTCAAATTATTTCATGATCTACTCTATGAGTAATCAGAACCTAATTTCCCTAGGGATCAGTTTCAATCTTATTTTTTCTGTAGCATTATCTGCGTTTACATTCAGAGTACCAACACTTTTATGTATTTACCTGAGGCTTAAGAGATTTTGTTCTAACCCATTAATTTCTTGAGATAGCCATGACTTACTTCTTTTTAAAAATTATCATTAAATGCCTCTGCCCACTAAAATAAAATTAAAAGCTTTCTATAAAGCACAATTTTAAAAAATACATAGCATTGGTCATTTCTGAAAATATGTGTCTCATACAGGAATTGGACTCTATCACCCTTTGGTACAGAAGTGGACAGCATGATTCACTCCTGGTCTTCTTGTACTCCTTCCCCTTCAAAGGTTCAGCAACCCCTTGAAGGACTGAGGCAGTTGTCCAAGGGATTTGACCTAAAATTTGTCAGTGGCACCTTAAGTGGTAAATAATCATCCAATTAGGTTACAAAGATAATTATCTCCTGGGATAAGAAGAATGTGTATGTTTCTACCTTAACAGTGGTCCACAGTGGGTATCTCAAACTCTGCTTTTGACCAAGTGCAACATATTCTTTCAGTTTCTCAACTTGACATCAAATTGTTTCCAAACTTCCAGGAAGATTGGACATTAATGTGCAAATGGTCACAGGCATGCAAAAACACTTGGTGGTTGTCTATCATTGCACCGGAGTAGTTCTCTCCTTCTTGTTCAACCTTGTAACCACATCTCATCAAACCTGAAATTACCAGATCAAGATCTCACTTGGGTTGCCATTCTTGCAGCAGTGAGGGCTAGATAGGAACCAATATTCAAGAGTACGGAGGCTTTTTTCTACCTTCCTTAAGGCTCTCCTGCCATAGGACACCTGTGGGAACTCCCAGCTCCCTAAACTGATGTGGTGGTCACATGCAAGGACCTGGCCAATGATTCTCCAAGAATGGGCATACACAGTATAGCCACAGAAATTTGGAAAGGGACTTGGGCTGTTGATTTATGCAAAGCTTAGCCTTAGAAGACTCCTGAGTAAGGGAGCAGCCATCTCTCCTCCTCTGATGCTGCTAAATGTAGAGAGAAAATCATGAAACCAGGCTGCCAGATCTACTACCAATTTAGGCTATGTAATGTCAGTGGGGCTCTCATTGGGCAAGGCAATCCTTTGCCATCTCCCTGATTGACTCCCTGTGCTACTCACTGCAGTAGCTCTTCCAAGTCTTTTCATCCATCTCCAACCCTCCATCATGGCTTGCTACCACTTCCCTCCCAACCAGTGGAAAAAAACTAGTCATTTATCAAGGGCTTTCTTAGCCTCCTCATCTGTCATAAATCAGAAGTCTTCTCTTTGACCCACACATCACATGGTGCAATGGTGACAATTATCGTCTATATTTTAATTGTTGCCTTGCTATTTCATATAGAAAGATAATTCTCCTTGGTAAAAAAATTCCCTTACATGTGCAAATGATCTTATTCTGCCCCCTCATCTACCTCCATGTATTCCTCCTCCAGTATCTCCATTTTGTCACCAACTTTCACTCTCTCCCACACTGATCACTCTCTTTTTTACCGCAAATGATATAATTTGTCTCTAATCCTTAAAACACTCTCATTTCACCCATCTACTGCCATGAAATGGTGGCCAATATCTTTCCTCCATTTTATAACTAAAGAGTCAGAGATGGGCATTCCCATTTCCTGTCTTCAACTGTTTTCCCTGGATTTCTTTGAAACTCTTTTCTATTTTCCTTGCTTTTTTTCTACCTTGCCACACTGCCCAAAATTAGGTCACAATAAGACACAAATAGGTATATCTATGTAAAATTAATCTAAGCATATTTCTATTTATCAGTTCTTTCTCTATGGGGATACCATCTTTATTTCAACTTTATAATAAACTGGGGATTTACAAGAGTGGGAAAAAACAACTATGCACTCAACCTCTGGAATTTATTGTTTAAATGATACAGATCTCTCAAAAATTACCAATAATCTCCAAACTGCTAAAATTCAATGGCCATTTCTTAATCATGATACTTTTTGACTTCTTTGCAGGCTTTGACACTGTCAGTTCCCCCCTTCTTTTTGATCCTCTCCTCCCTAGATTTTAGCAACATTGCTCTCTCTAGGTTTTACTTCTACCACATCCAAAAGGAAACTCATTCTCTTTCCTCCAACCCTCCCACATCCTCCGAATAGTCCAGGCTCAGAAATGAAATGTCATGCCTTCCACATCAACTCTCACACACTCACACTCCTGAACCCCATGTTCAATCTCTTGCAGAGTCCTCTTGATTCCACCTTTGTGGCATCATTCCAGAACTCCTTTCAGTCTCCATATTGTCACATTCTTGGTTCAGACCTCTGTCATCACACCTCACATAGGGTCAGAGTCTGCTGGTTGGTCCAGCTGCCTCAATTCTCCTCCCAGTCTAGTCTAAGCCTCAATCCAGTTATCAAGTTCATCTTCCTTCAGATCTCACCTCCCCATGTCACCATGTATTTAGCCTCCAGTGGGTCTCCGGTGAAACATGAAACATAAAACCCTCTCTAGGGTTGTGAAAGCACTTTATCACATACCCCTCACCTACTCTTCCAGTATTCTTTCTCCCTTCTACTCTGAGTGCCTCCATACATGAGATAATCCATTTGTCTGGGCCTCCTTTCTGTTCTGGGGACAGGTCATTCCACCTTCAGACTCTGTGGGGTTTTGTTGACATCCCTGTTGCTTACAACGTTCTTGCTGGCTTCCCTCAATCTCTAGCTAAAGCCTACCTACCACAATAAGCCTTTCTCAGTCCTTCTGAAATCAGGGCCTTTCCTCTCTTGACTAGCTCCAAGTTTTCCTGTCTATAGTGAGTCTCTACATAGTTGTGGGCATGTTCTCTGTCCCGCCAGACTGAGCTCCACGGGAGTAGGGGGAGTCTTTTGCATTTATTTATGTGCTCAGTCCTTTGTACAGGGTCTGGAACAGAGCAGGCACTCAGACGTTGGTTAACTTGAAGAAGGTCTAGGAAAGAGCTCATATAGGATACCTTAACCCCTTTTATACTTTCAGAATTCCATGCCCCCAAATTCCAAACAATGACTTTTTTGTGAATTATATATCGATTCCTGGAAGGAAGGTGAAAGGCCATGGAATCAAAACCCCTATTATTACTGATGGAGAAACTGAGGCCCAATGGCTCAGTGACTGACCCATGAAGCTGCCACTGAGAGATAGCTAAAAAGTATTCCAAGTCAGTCCTTCCTGCTCCAAATGTAGCGTTTGCTTCACCAGAACACATCTTGTAATCCCAGCTCTCATAGACCCGCTTTCACCTCACTCACCTGGACCGCAGCTCCTCAGGCCCTCTTGCTCCAGCATCCATGGTGCTTCCCTTTGCTCAAAGTAAGAGATCACGTCTTCTCTGGGAACTGGCAGCCCTGGGCATGGGGAGTCAGGGATAAGCATGGAGGCAAACTTGTCATTTAGTTCTCTTTAGGGAAAGGTGCTCAGACCCAGAGCTGCTCCACTTTGAGATTCACACTATTATGTTCACACATGTGACCCTATACTCATCCATTAGCACTTGTAATGCAAGCAACCCAGAACAGGATATGCCACATTATGCTTTTGAACCACCTGTTATGAGAAAGAGTCAAACTTCTGCCCCCCATCCTGTCAAGTCCCTTTCTGATAGAAACTCCCAATTCCAATTAAGGCTAAAAAGAGTTACTATGCAAGACCAGACTGGAGTCACAGAACAGGGACCCAGATGAGCCACCTTCTGCACTGTCCTCCTTCCCTGTTCCTTACTCCCTGAAACCTGTAGAAACCACATGTACTGCTCATTTGGGGCATCTCTACCTCTTCAGGTGAGAGTCTCCTGTTGGCAAACTCCATAAAGCCTAGTTGGTCCAAATTCTATTTCTTGGCCAGATTCTTATTCCTGGCAATGCCAGGGTCATGTAAGGAAGGACCTGAGGGTGGTTCCCAGGACTCCTGAAGGATAGTCTCATGGCATTTCTTTCCTGAGCTTTCGGCATAATTGGGGAAGAAGATCAGGGAACCAGGCTGGATTCAGAAAATGTGGCCTTGGTACATCTTCGTATAAGGATGGACTCATTGCACATTTTTTATTCTCCAGAAGTTAGAGGCAGCTGATGGTGCTGGAGAGAGTCCTGGGCCCATAGTGAGGCATGCCAGAGCCTGAATCCAGCCTCAGACAGCTACTAGATTATGTCCCTGGACAAGTCTCTTAAAATTGAGTTTCCTCAATTGTTAAATGGGGAGAATAACATCACCCAACCAGGAAGGTCATTGGGAGGATAAAGTGACATAATATTGTAAAGAAGGTCCTTGGCTGAAGACCTGGCAAATAGGAAGTGAGAATAAATGCCTCTTACCTTCCCTTCCTTTCCCACCATCTGTGCTGGTACTGAAGAGCAATACGAAGGAAGATTAAGGACAAACTCACTGTACCAGGGACAAGAAGTTGGGAGCTACAGATTGATGCTTCTTAAAATAAAAAAAAAATTCCAGATCCCAGACCCACCCATAGAGGAAGGGCTTGTAAGGAAAAGCCACTCGAGCAGCTTTCAGAAACTTGGCAGACAGAATTCATGTCCAGGTGCAGGTGAGATCAAATAACCCTGAGATTGCTTCCAGGTCTGAGATTTTTCCACACTCACCTGAAGCTGCCTAGAAGGGGTAAAAGAAAGCTTCAGGGGGAAGCTAGGTGGCGCAGTGAGTAGAACACCAGCCCTGGAGTCAAGAGCACCTGAGTTCAAATCCAGCCTCAGACACCTGACACACTTACTAGCTGTGTGACCTTGGGCAAGTCACTTAACCCCAATTGCCCTCCCTTCCATCTTCCAAAAAAAAAATAAGCAGCAGGACAGGAGACCAACACTTGTCTCTCTCTAATAACTGATCAGAGCTCCAAACCCTGCACACCAGGGGATGAAGATATTCCTTTGATTGCAGACTCAATGTTACCAGAGGAAATGTCCTTACCTAAGGAGAGCAGGTTCTGGGCGTTCTCCAGCATGACCCCCTTGTACAATTCCTTCTGAGCATGGTCCAAAAGGCCCCACTCCTCCTGGGTGAAGTCTACTGCCACGTCCTTGAATGTCACCAACCCCTAAATCATTAAAAGTCATAGAATGTAGAGCTGAAGGAAACTTCAGATTTTAATAGTCCAACCCTCATTAATTAATAGAACAAAACTCAAGTGCAGAGAAGGGATTAGATAGAGTCAACTCCTAAAACAATGGTCATTAAGGGCCCTATTGAATTTTGAGAAAAGCATTTTCTTTTTTTTCCAAGGAAAAAGACAAAGTTTATTAGGGATTCACCATAATGGGCTGTGTTAAGAAATCCCACCCTTTGTGATGCCTGTTTTCACAAGAGGGCCAGATTCAATCTACTGAGCTAGATTGAATTTGAGTGCCTTCATGGAAGCATGATGAGACTTATATATACAAAGATTGTGGGAGGGATTGAGGGGTGGTCTGGGGTGACTAGAGGAGGGGTTTAGGGAGGGTCTTGAGGAGTCTAAGGAGGAGCTTGATGGGACTGGGATGAGGTCAGACTCCAGGAACCAAGAGAATGGGATTAAAGGCATGGATATTGATAGTATCAAGGGTGGGAAGTAGCTGGACAATAAAGGGCAAGGCTAGGTAATATAAGGTTATAGCCTCAGGCCAAGGCCAGATCAAGTGGGAAGATACAAGGAGAGTTCAAGGGGGTTGCCCAGAGACTGTACTCCAGGTTCAAGGGGGTTCCCAGACACTGTGCCCTCATCATTCCCTGCTCAAACAAATAGGATACAAATTCTTTTGGGATAAAGGGCGAAGGTCTCAGCTTCTGAAATTGCTTCCTGCTGGCAAAGGGCGTAGAGCTGTCCCTACCTCCCTCGATTGGTCCAGTTCAAGGGGTACATAGTCTGAGCAGTCACCTGGAAGTTGACGGCTTGGAGCCTGGAGGCAGGATTGTCCCCAAGGTTGGAAAATTGGTAGAGGCCTTCTCCCAGTACCCTGTCCTCCAGTCTTCTCAAGACTCGGAAGGAGGGGAAAGCCTGGGGCTTGGCAGTGCTCCCACTTTCTTCACCTCTCTTGCAGAGCCCTGGACAAAGTTGAGGCTGAAGGTATGGTTACCCACTTTATCATGGCTATGTTCTCTTGTTTTAACTAACTGCTCTGGCCCTACATGCCTCTTGACCCATTTGGTCATGGGCATCAAGGATCCGTTGTTTGAACACTCCTTCCTTACACTCTCCTCTGGCCCTGCCTCTTGTTGGGAAGAGACGTGATGGTGAAACTGGGAAGCCAATTTTCTCTAGTTACGCCTCATAACTCCCTTTTCCCTCTGTTTACAAGACCTTCATGTTTCCTCAGAGGTGTGGGAGAGGGTTGAGCCAATTGTTTGGGATCAGGGAATTCCTGGCCAAGCTACTTCTGCTACCCCAGCCATAGTTTCCCTCCATCACCTTTAATATCCAATTATGAGCAAGGCTTGGGAGGCACTGCAACCATTAATTGCCACTCAAGGCCCTGACTCACTCCAGTGGGGCCCAGACCAGGCAAAAACCTTGGTACATTGATGAAAGGAGAGGACAGGCTTTGGGAATCCTAATCCTATCCTTAAGACCTGACCCCAGGCCAGTTGCCTGTTTTTCAAAACAATTAGATTCTCTGGCTGCTACAGCCATTCCAACTGAGGAAGCTTCTAAACCTGTAGTTGACCAGCCTTTAGAAGTTCTGAATCCACATCAAGTTCAGAGCATCCTGGAAGCAGAGGGCCACCAGTGGCTGACTAGCCACAGGCTCAACAAATATCAAGCCTTGCTCTTATATACTCCTAATTCTAATTCTTCGGGTATGCCTCACACTCCTGAAACCCAAAGCAGTGTGCTACACAGAACATGTGATTAGGGGAGCTAGGTATGAAACAGTCACCTTTAATTCCCTCCAGGGAAACTGTCTTTTACACCAGGGACATTTTTCTATACTCCTAAACTGCCTATTTGGTGCTTGTTTGCTTAACCTCCTTGCCAGGTTTATCTCTTCCAGGCTCCAAGAAAAGCATTTTCAATGACCAATTAGAATAAAGCTGAGAATTACCTTCCTCTTAAATGAATCTCCCTGTAGAATCAGGGAGAAAGTTGGTGTTCTACCTGTGAGGCAGGTAGATCTGTGGGAGAGCATGAGGGGAAAAAGGTTAAGCAGCCAGACCACTCTGGAGATCAGGATGCAGCCCAGGGTGACCCATCCTGCAGATGGGAGCTTAACATTAGGGGCCAAAAAGCAGATGTTCAATAATGAAGAGGAGCTGGAAACATTTCTAGAAAGGAAACCAGAAAGGAAGAGATTATTTGCTTCTGAAACACCCACACTAAAGAAATGCAGGAGCAGTGAATAAATGTGGAGGACAACAGACAGACCAGGAAGACATTTCTTTCTGAAAGTCCACAGGCAGACAGGGATGAAGGAGGAACTCTGGGGGAGGTAAGAGTGCACAGGATGACAGGGGGCATTAATGACACGGTCTTCTGACATCCTGTCCTGCCTGCAGGACAAGGTCCTTTGGTGGCTCTACATGGCAACAAGGGAAGATTCAGGAAAGGAACAGAGAGAAGACAGCAGGGGAAGAAGAGAGTGATGTGACAAGGGCTCCTCAAGGACTAGAAACTGTCACTTCAATCCCATACATATCTATTAAGCATCCATCATGTACCAGGTCCAATGGTCAGGACCGGGGATAGAAAAAGAGGCACAAGGCAGTCCCAGCCCTCAAGGAGGTCACCATCCAATGGAGGAGACATCAAGCAAACCAACATATACAAAACAAGCCAAGTCCAGGGCAAACAGGCCATAATTAGAAGAGGGAAGGAGTAAGAATTCACAGTGGTGAGAGAATACTTCCTGCAGCTTTTCAGTTGTTGGTTGGGACTTAAAGGAGTCTCAGCTGGGGAGGGAGAGTATTGCAGGAGTGCGGACAGCCACTGAAAATGCCTAGAGCTGAGAGAAGCCAGGAGGCCAGGGCCACTGGGTCAAGGGTATATGCTGGGGAGAAAGCTGTCAGAAGACTGGAAAGGTAGGTCATACAAGGCTTTGAATGCCTATTTTTGTAAAGAAATGCTCCAGGAGGACCACATTGCCAGCTCCATAGACCATCCTCTATGCCTACGGCAATGGCCTCATTGGCTGATGTCTGTGCACAGACTGCACTCACCTGGAGAGGAGGGCTGCTGCTCCTAGGGGCCATTCCCTCTGGCTCCAGGCTCCCTGCTGGGGCCAGGCCTTGGTCCTCTGCAGACTGAGCTGGGCAGGGAGAAGGATCCCAGAGGGGGAGAGGTCTTGCTCTTCTCTTCCTAGGCATCAAACTGGTCTACAGGGATTTACAAGAGTGAGGCTCCACAGGAGTCACAAAGGCCCTGGCCCTGCCCTTAGGAGAGAGACTCCACCCTACAGAGGGAAGGAGGAAGCAGGGAGGGTCAGGCTTGAAATGAACATGGTCTCAACAGGAAGCCTACTTCCTTCCCTCTCTTACTTATTTTCTTCTGCCTCCCCCTCCCCTCCCCATTCTCCGGCATTCCCCCTCCTCAGTCACACACACATTATCTAGACTACAAACTGACTCCTAGATACAGGACGCAAGCTAGGCAAGGTTGAGGAGAGAGAGGGCTCTTGAACGGAACCACCAGAGAATGCTCAGGGGAAGCCTGGGAAACAAAAGCCAGTCTGGGATTCAGCCCCCTGGCAGGAGGCCCGGCGAAAGGCAACAGCTCTCGGAGGGAGGTCAGGCAGAGGGCAGTGACACAAGGAGTCCAAATGGACACTAAGCCCGGAAAAGACCCTGCCGGCCTCCCCTCCCTCAGCCTGCCCTCCATCACGTGGAAAGCCTTCTCCAGCCCTAAAGTGCCCAGGGCCTCCAAAGTCCACCCAGAGCTCAAACTCCACCTTGGCCACGTTCCCCCATGAGAAACTCCCCAAGCTCCCCTCCCGGAGCTCCCCAGGCTCGAGGCACCGTGACGGAAGTTTTGAGCCTGCCCCCAGGCCGACAACTGCGGGAAAGGGGACGCAGACGCACCGGACCTTCGAGAGGACTCCCTCCCTTCAGACCCCGAGCTCCCGGAGCTCCTCCGCAGCTTCCCACTTCCGCATATGCTCCGCTCCTTCCTGGCTACCAGGAAGCCAGCGGACTCCTACAGGATGCCCCGCCCCCTTCCCATCCTGCGCCTCCTGCCCATTGGTTCCCTCAACCTCCACTTCCGGCGAGTTTATGCCAGCGGCCTTTCCGGACTGCATTTCCCTGCAGGACTTGCGGCTACCGGACAGGACCGCTCTCCGGTCTCCAAGGTTTCCGCAGGAGGACTCGGTTTCCCAGAATCGCTCTCTCCCTGGTTCCTCCCATGGACGAGGCGGGACTTCCTATCGGCCTCTGTCCCTGATTCGACCGTTCCCAACCAAATATTGCCTTTAGGGGAAGTGGCGGATTCCGCTGGGGCAACAATCACACACAGGTTCCTTTTCCTAGAAAGGATCGCTCCAGATTCAGGCAAAGCTCCGCCGTTCTGGTGCAAGTCCTACTCGGCCGGTAGAGGGCGTCGCAGCGGTCCCGCTTCACTCTGAGTATCTGGGGAGACATTCAGAGCCTTCTCTCCACCCGTCGCACCCCCAGGAGAGCACGTGGGTCCGAAATCGAGCCCAGAAGTTTGAGGCCCTTGGCCTTGTCCTTTCGCCTGGGTGCCTGCCGGGGCTGCGGCTGCCCCAATGCAGACCCTGCCTGGGAAGAGCAAAGGGAAGCAGACAGGGAGAAGCGGGATCACGCCCGCTGGAGGGTGAAGATGGACTGACGGAGGCTGGGATAGCCCCAGGGAGATTCCCGCTCCACCCCCCCAGTTGAGGAGCCCCTGCTCTTCCCCTTGGCGCCTCTTGATTGCTATTCACCCCGTAGTCCCTAATCCATCCACCATCCTCACTCCAGACTCCAGATCATTTACAAATGTCTGGGTCACCCTCCCCAGATGGACTATTGGGTCACACTTTCCCAAACTTTAGTCTTGCCCATAGAGACCCAAAAGTCATATTTTCACCCTTCTCATGAGGACCCACATGTCCTGTCTCCCTGTCTCTAGTTTCTGCCCTCAGATGGCCCCTGTAAGGATCCCCCAGTTCTGCCTACCCTGATGACCCCACCTTGAACACGGTTACCAAAGCTCTCTCCTGGTCCCCCTTATCTGCACCCATGGCTCTGGGGGACACTCAATGGTTCTCCACTCTGGATCTCAAAGACACTTTCTTTTGTATACCGCTCCACAAGGACTCCCAATTTATATTTGCATTGGAGTGGACACCCCCTGAGAAAATCAAACCCAGGCTAGTGAACGTGGACAGTATTGCCACAAGGCTTCTGGGAAATCCCTGCTTGTTTGGTCAGGGTTTGGGAAAAAATTTAAGGGATCTGGACTTACCTAACAGCAGTTTATTTCAATAAGTGGATGATATCCTTAGCTATAGCCCTACTAGGGAGGAATATCTGAGTGCTGCCACAGCTACTCTTCATTTTTTAGGCACTCAAGGTGTCTGGCCAAGGTCCAAATCTATGTACCCTCTCTCTGCAGCTCTGAGTTCTCTAGTTTCCTAGTCTCTGAACTCTGCAGATTCTGAGTTCTATGGCTACCTTCTGGGTATATATACTCTCCTTAAGGCCCCAGGGCTTCACACCCAGTCAGCAAGATGGGTAGAGGCTGGGGGTTAGCACTTAGTAAGTAGAGTGCAGGCCTGGGGTTAGCACTTAGTAAATAAAGGGTGTAGGCCTGGGGTTAGCACTTAGTAATTGAAGGGTATAGGCCTGGGGTTAGCACTGTGTGAGGTAGTGAGAGAATAGAGTGTGAAGGCTTCACAGGGAATATGTGTGTGTGTGTGTGAATACATATATATATGTATGTGTATATATATATATATGTATGTATTTATAGCTGAAATGTTTGAAAACCAATATTTAGAGAAAAGGGAAATAGGAGGCTGTGGGAATCTCATTATTTAGCCTTTAGGAATGTCTTTCTCTCCCTCCTTCTTTAGATTTATAGATGTCACCTCAGCCTGAATGAAATAGAAGATTGTGAAAGCTTCCCTATATATTCAAATAGAGATAGTACAAATTTAGTTAGGATATGAACCTCACCAGGCCTAAGTTTCGTTTTCCTGTAAATCATATAATTTCGGGGAAACCAGATGATATTCCCATCTCCCCCACCCCTAGCCTACTTACAAACTGCCATCTTGGCATTAAAATTTCCCTATAAGGTAATTCTGTAGTTTTTGTGCTTGTATTGGGTAAAAACTTATTCCTGGTTAGATTGTGAGGCCACTCGTCTCCCGAAAATGGGGATGGGGGTCCAGCTTCTGGGGTGGGATTTCTTAGAATTGTTGGTGCAAGCATATATATCTCCCTACTTGTCTTCTCCCCCTCTCCTCTTGTCACTGCTAAAAGGTGTAGACCTACTCACAAACAAACCTCTGATCAAACTTCTCCCAACCAGCCCCACCTAAGGTGTATTGAATGGGCAGAAAAGATCTTTAATCACTGATCAGCATCTCAGGATCCTGACTTCTTTCAATGTTAACTCCTGTTCTTGTCCTACTCCTGATCCTATATTCCTTCTACTTCCTTTTGGTCCTTGTCTGCTTAATCTCCTTGCCAGATTTGTCTCTTCTAGGCTCTATGCGCTCCAAGTGACTAGGAACATTCTGCCTGTTTTTGACACCGTCTTGGACAGTGGGACGTTTCTTATCTTGGCATCCTGTGGACATATACTGTGTAGGGGAAACAGATATCCTGGGACTGTAATTGCAATTGACACTTTTGTCAATTCTCTTGTCTTATTGTATTTACATCCTATTTGACTAAGAAACTTCCTTTCCCATGCTATGGTTAAAAACATACAGAAATGATAATTTTTGAGTGATATAGACAGCCTGAGTCAGGATTGCTCTAAGAACATCTAAGTCTTCCTCATTTTTGCCTAAATCAGTCAGAATTAAAGCTCTGCTTGTATGTACTTACATGTTGGCTAGCTTAAGGGAATACACAGTGTGAATTTACACCCCACTTAGTTCCAGGTCCACAGGAATCATACGCTTACTTGTGGGAGTTCTATCCAAAGGAATATAAATGTTGATCACTTAAACATCCCAAAGTATCTTTGATTTGGTAGCAAGATTTTTTTCTTCCCTACTTATTTATTGTATGATTTTTTTTAAAACTGGGACAATTAAATCTCATCTCATGTAGCCTTCTTTTATGATTTCTTGGAATCTAGCTCTGACCAGCCAGGCTTTGTTAAAGCCCCCTGGGATTCAAAAGGAGCTACATGATGATGCCATTACACCCAAACCACTCTGGCTCTCACTGACTGGCCAATAATAGGGCTTAGCCCAAGCCTCACTTATTCATTTTTGGGTGGTGATGGTCCAGAGTGAGTGTAAATGACAATTTTTTCTTCTGTTTTAGTCAGAAACCCTGAGGGTCTTCCTCTTCCAGGTTGATTTTTGAGAAGGCAAATTTTTAGCCTCATTTCTTACTGGCCTTCAGTCTCTCAATGGGTATTGCCTCAGACAAACTGAGACCTGGGAAAGACCTTAGCTTACAAAGACCAAGATCTCCCACTGCCTTCAGGGCCATCACCAGTTGTCCTGACCTATGTCTTGCCTCTGGACTCTGAATGATTCTGGGGGAAAGAGTGAAGTTGATGACTTCGTACAGCTCCACCCCACTCAGATCTAATTCACTTGCAAGTCAAGATCTCACCCTACTGATGTCATTGGTCCTCTTAGAAGAAGAAGAATGAACAATGGAGACCCAAGGGGCAGAAGGGGTTTGGGATCCTAGTTGTGGGAAGACCAGCCTCAATGAGCTATGAGTCAGAGCTCTCCCTCCAAATCATTCCCCTTCCTGATGAATACACACATTAACTAGACAGCAGACTGAATGCTTCATCTAGGAGAGAGGGAAGCTAGGGAAGGTTGCAGTTGGGGAGGTGTAATATTAACTAAGGTGGCACTTTTTTTTTTTTTACTGTTTTCTCTTTGAGAATGCTAAAGTAATCAAGTGCCTTTGATTAAGTCTTACTAGGTGTAAAGCCTCAGGCTTGCACCCTTTTGCTGATTAGGTGTGAACCATTCCAGTCTTAAGAAGGGTATATAAACTCAGAAGTTGGCATTTTGTCTGGGGCTCTCACTCACTGGAAGAGTGTTGACGTGGAGACTCTGGGTAGCCACTGTCAAGAGCCCTCGCAGGCTTTAAAGAAACCCAGATGTTTCACCTTGGGGGCTCTCACTCTCTGGAAGAGTGGCATGTGACTCTGGGCAAGACATTGTAACTGCCTCCCTGCTTTGCTAACCCAGATGTTGGTTTGTATTTGTTTTCTTTATAATGTATATTTATAATTTGTTTGTATTTGCTCTGAAGTGAGGTATATTTGTATGTGTGATTAAAGTGAGATTGTTGACCCCTTAAAGTTACTCTACTTAGTAAAGCAGGTCAAAGAACCTGTGCTAGCAGCTCTTGTTGCTGGTCTTCTTGGGTCTTACACCCCCACAGCAACCAGTACCCAAATTGTTGTTACAGGAGGGCTCTTGAATAGGGCAATCAAGGAATAACCACAGGATACCTGAGACTGGGAGACAGAATCCAGTCTGGGATGAAGGCCCATGGCATGGGACCTGAGGGATCTGAAAGAAGGGGAGGCAGGGAATCAGGAGGCCTGGGTAAGGGGAGCAGGGATAGGGTCTGGAAGGCACAATCTAACATAGCTCATGGAGGGAGGTCAGGGACAATGGAATGACAGAAGGGCTCCAGGGAGACACTGAGCCTGGGGAAGCAGGATGACTGTGTCCTGAGGTCTCACTAGGAGCTGGGGAGGATTGTTGGGTCCCTCTGGGAGAGCTTAGGCTTGGAATCCCTAAAGGGAAAGTGGAGACAGGGAGCCACATGCCTGGGATCTGACAGGGAACCAGTCCCAGAGCCACGGGTGCAGAGAAGGGGGACCAGGAGAGAGCTTTGGTAACTGTGTTCAAGGTGGGGTCATCAGGGTAGGCAGAACTGGGGGATCCTTACAGGGGCCATCTGAGGGCAGAAGCTAGAGACAAGGAGACAGGACATATGAATCCTCATGAGAAGGCTGAAAAAGACTTCTGGGTCCCTATGGGCAAGACTAAAGTTTGGGAAAGTGTGACCCAATAGTCTGTCTGGGCAGGGTGACCCAGACATTGGTAAATGATCTGGACTCTGGAGAAGAGTTAGGGGCAGGGAGTTCCAACAGAAGTCAGGCCGGGAGAGGCGTGGTACTGGTGGAGCTGGAGGACACTTACCACAAGGTCAGATGAAGAGGATGAGACCCAGTGGCAAAGGCAGCCAGCAGAGGCCTAGACCTTGTAGGACCCTGGCTCAGTCATACCTGGCACCTGCACCCAAAGAGCTGACTTCTGGAAGGCAGAGAGATTGAGCTCTATGGAAGAAAGCAGAAGGATCTCATCTCCATGGAAGGCAGAGTGACCTCAGCTTCTGCTTCCAGCCAGCCCACTTAGGGAGACTCCTCCTAGTCCCAAGAGGGCCCCCAGTGCCCAGCCCCAGAGGCCCCCGGGATGAGCCCTTTCCTCCAATGTCACCCTAGGTCAGGACGTCAGAACCCAGCCTGCCTCTCCTTCACAGGCCATGCCTTCCAAGGCCTAGGAGCTTGTTATTCAGTAGCTTTGGCCCTGCCCAGCTCTTCCGGACCCCATTTGGGGTTTTCTTGGCAAAGATACTGGAATGATTTGCATTTCCTTCTCCAGCTCATTTTATAGAGGAGAAAGCTGAGGTAAACAAGGTTAAGTGACTTGGTCAGAGTCACACAACTGGGAAGTATCTGAGGCCCGATGTGAACTCTGGAAGAGTTTTATGCCCAGGACTCTCTGCACTAGGCCACCTAGCTGCCCACTAGGAGCTTAACAAATGCTAAGTAAATAAATAACTCAAAAAGAAGACATTGTTTTCTTGGATTTATTGCAAATACTGAAGGCTTTTGATGACATTAACACTTAAACTCTTTTTTAAAAAATTCAACTTTCTTTTACCTTTATCTACCTAAGGGCCCTACCAGATCATACCCTGTCTCTGGGACTGTCCCAGACCTCAGGAGGAGAGAAGCTACATCTAAATCTGTATCTGTGTGTGCACATGTGTTTATGTGTGTGTGTTTGTGTGTACGTTTGTGAGTGCATGTGCATGTGTGTTTGTTTCTGTGTGCATGTATGTTTCTGTGTGCCTCATTCAGAATGTCGCTAACAAGGACCCTGAGAATTCTGGCAGCAGAATCAAATGAGCTAAAATGGACAAGGTGCCTGGCACGCAGTAGGTTCATATAACCAGCCCCTTTCCAGTCTTCTTACACCTCACTCCTCTCTTCTTCCTCCTCCTGCTCTCTGATCCAGGGATGCTGGCCTCCTGGCTCATGTTTGACCAAGAACTGATCTCCTGACTCTGCCTTTCCAATGGCTGTCCCCCATGCTGGAAATGCTCTCCCCCGCTTGCTAGGATGTCTTTAGCCCCACCCCTCTTCCTTTGTAGTGATGTGGCTGTTCAAGGAGGACTAGCTCCTCTGGTGGGAGGCCTGGCTGAGTCATTTTCACACTCCTTGGATATCCACCTGTCACCCAGCTTTCCCCCGTGGCCCCAAGAAGCAGTAGCATGCTCAGCAGTGACCCTTGGAAAACTGCCTCTGGCTAAGCCAGATTGAGGGTTACTGAAAGGCCACAAACCCATGGGTGAGGGAGGGGGTACCAACCCCAAGCACAAAACTACCCCTTCCCACCCAGGAATGGGCAGATGAGAACAAATTCTTCCAATGGCCACGAAGGTGGCTGAAGGAGGCTCGGTGGAGCGCTTGGAGCGTGGGCAGACGTTGAAGATGCCAAGGTCATCCACTGCATCCCCAGCCATCCCCAGTCCAAGCTTCCTAATGACCCCAACTCTAAGCCATGGTTGGGGGAGAGATGTTCTCTGCTTCTCCCCCTCCCTTCTCTCCCTCATTCTGCCTCCCTTCCCCATCCCATTCCCAGTCTGAGAGCTCTGCCCTCTTCCTCTCTGCTGCTCCACACTCTTCAGAACTTGTCTCTGTGCCTTCTTAAAATGTGATTCCTTCCTCATTTCCTGCTTCTCCTTGTGGTGTTTCCCAGTGAGTACACGAAGAGCAAGGTGTGCCCATAACCATGTCCCCATTTCATAAAGTATTAATTCACAGGGGGCCTGGGATGAAGGCAGGACACCAAACTTCCAACCTTGAGCAGGGGGAAGGGATACAGGACACCTGCGGTCCTATAGAAGGAGTCCAAAGAAAGAGACAGTGGGAATCAATGATAAAGTGGGGGATGGTGCCCTGGCGCATTTGGTATGTGACTGGGAGTCTGGTTAAGATTTAGAGACAGCGACCCCTAAGAGACAGCTAGGCCTAAGAGACAGGCATGTTCCTGACATCCATGGAGAACGGTGAGCAGCATGTAAGAAGAGAGAAATGAGGCCCAAAGGAAGGGGAGCCAGTAGGACCCTGGTACTTTGTAGGATCCTGGTCCAGACCTACCTGGGACCTGCTCTGGAAGAGTTGGCTTCCAGAAGGCAGAGTGATCTCAGCTCCTAGGCTTCCTGTTCATAGGCAGGCTACTGAGTGTGAGTCCTCCTAGTCTTAAAGAGCCCAATTCTGTCTGGTCTCTGAACCCCAGGATTGGCCCTTTCCTCCAATGGTACACTGGATTGTGACCTCAGTACCCTGCCTGCCTCTTTTCCCCAAGTCCTGCCCTTCATCCCAGGGAGTGGCTCAACCCCCTTTCTGATTTTCTTATACTTCACTTCTCTCTACTTGCTCTCTGACCCAGAGCCACTGGCCTCCTGGCTCATCCTTGGTCAAGAACCTCCATCTCCTGACACTATGTTCTTCCACTGGTGGCCTTCTATGCTTAAAATATTCTCTCTTGGGGGTAGAGCAAAGGTGGCAGAATAAAAGCAGGGACTTGCTTGAGCTCTCCCACAAACCCCTCCAAATACCTGTAAAAAATGACTCTAAACATATTCTAGAGCTACAGAACTCACAAAGTGACACAGTGAAACAAATCTCCAACCCAAGACAACCTTGAAGGCTGGCAGGAAGGGGCTATCACACCAGGCTGGGAGTGGAACACAGTCAAGCAGGGGCTGTGCTGGCACAGACAGGGCTGGGGTAGGCCTCAGGGTATTGAATCACTGGCAGTTATGGTGGTTTCCAGACTTATCAACCCACAACACCAAGGAGAAAGTAGAATGTCAGTGGGGAAAATCTGTGGTACCTGGATGAGAGAAGAGTGTGGTCTGGCCACAGCCCTGTGGTGGCAGCAGTAGCAGAGGCCACAGCAGCAGCGGTGCTTGCTTCTGGAGCTCCAGGCTCAAAGGCGGTAAGGGGATCAAGTGACTGATCAGAGGGGTGTTGCAGGGATTTCTTTGCTCGTGTTGAGGCAGGATTCTCTTGCTTTGCCCTGTTTGGTTCTGGGTTGCAGTGGTGGCGGTCCTGGGGTAAGGAGGTGTGCTGGTGTGGCAGAGCTTGTGGTGACTATGGAGAGGGAATCCTCCTCCAATTCCAAGGCAGAAACGAGTGCTTGTGGTCACTCACAGAGCAGAGCTCAGGCCGGGAGAGAAGTAAACACTTCTCCTTCAATTGTACTACATTAGAAGAACTGAAAATTTACAGGTGCCTAGAAATATCTCTGACACAGCTGTGTGAAACTCTGAAACTTGGGACAGAGCTTTCTCCACCCTAGAAGCAGAGTTCTACCTTGACAAAGAGCACAAAAATTAAGTAACTGGCTCGGAAAATGAGCAGACAGGATAAAAAAATCACACTATAGAATCTTACTTTGGTGACAAAGAAGATTAAGACGTACAGCAGAATACAAGAAAGTTAAAGCTCCTACATCCAAAGCATCCAAGAAGAATAGAGATCGGTTTCAGGCCATGGAAGACCTCAGAAAGGATTTTGAAAATCAAATAAGAGAAGTAGAAGAAAAATTGGGAAGAGAAATGAGAGTGATGGAAGAAAATAATGAAAAATGAATTAACAGCTTGATAAAGGAGATCAAAAAAATCCTGAAGAAAATAACACCACAAAAAATAAACTAAGTCAAATGGCAAAAGAGATCCAAAAAGGCAATGAGGAGAAAAATGCCTTAAAAAGCAGAATTGGCCAAATGGAAAGGAAGGCCAAAATCTCAATAAAGAAAATAATTCCTTGAAAATTAGAATGGAGAAAATGGAAGCTAATGACTTCATGAGAAATCAAGAAATTATAAAACAGAACCAAAAGAATGAAAAAGTAGAAGACAATGTGAAATATCGTATTGGAAAAACCACTGACCTGGAAAATAGGTCTAGAAAAGATAATTTTAAAATTATTGGACTACCTGAAAGCCATGATCAAAAAAAGAGCCTAGATACCATCTTTCAAGAAATTATCAAGGAGAACTGCCCTGATATTCTAGAGTCACAGGGCAAAATAGAAATTGAAAGAATCCATCGATCGCCTCCTCAAATAGATCCCAAAAAGAAATCTCCTAGGAATATTGTCACCAAATTCCAGAGCTCCCAGATCAAGGAGAAAATACTGCAAGCAGCCAGAAAGAAACAATTTGAGTATTATGGAAACCCAATCAGAATAACCCAAGACCTGGCAGCTTCTACATTAAGAGATCGAAGGGCTTGGAATGCAATATTCCGAAGGTCAATGGAGTTAGGATTAAAACCTAGAATCACCTACCCAGCAAAACTGAGTATCATGTTCCAAGGCAAAATATGGATTTTCAATAAAATAGAGGACTTTCAAGCTTTCTCAGTGAAAAGACCAGAACTGAATAGAAAATTTGACTTTCAAACACAAGAATCAAGAGAAGCATGAAAAGGTAATCAAGAAACGGAAATTGCAAGGGACTTACTAAAGTTGAACTGTTTTGTTTATATTCCTACATGGAAAGATGATGTGTATGATTCATGAGACCTCAGTATTAGGGTAGTTGAAGGGAATATGCATATATATATATATGTATATGTTTATGTATATATATAAGAGAATGTGTATGTATGTATATATCTATGTGTATATGTATGTATGTGTATGTATGTGTATAAATATATATGTCTGTATATGTATATGTATGTGTGTGTATATATATATATATATATACATATATATATATATATATGTAAAAGAGAGAGAGCAGACACAGGGTGAGTTGAAGATGAAGGGAAGATATCTAAAAGAAATAAAATGAAATTAAGGGATGAGAGAGCAACATAGTGAGAGAGGGACATAGGGAGAGATAGAATGGGGTGGATTATCTCAGGTAAAGGTGGCAAGAGGAAGCAGTTCTGTGGGAGGAGGGGAGAGGGCAGGTGAGGGGGGAATGAGTGAACCTTGCTCTCATCAGATTTGGCCTGAGGGGGAATACCATACATACTCAGTTGGGTATCTTACCCCACAGGAAAGAAGAGGGAAGAAGATAAAAAAAAAATTAAAGGGGGGGATGATGGAGGGGAGGGCAGATGGGGGTGGAGGTAATCAAAACAAACACTTTGGAAAGGGGACAGGGTCAAGGGAGAAAATTCAATAAAGCGGGATGGGTTGAAAAGGAGCAAAATGTAGTTCGCCTTTTACAACATGAATATTGTGGAAGGGTTATACATAATGATACATGTGTGGCCTAGGTTTAATTGCTTGACTTCTTAGGGAGGGCGGGTAGGAAGGGAAGAGGGGAGAGCATTTGGAACTCAAAGTTTTAAAATCAGATGTTCAAAAAAAAAAGTTTTTGCATGTAACTAAAAAATAAGATACACAGGCAATGGGGCGTAGAAATTTATCTTGCCCTACAAGAAAGGAAGGGAAAAGGGGATGAGAGGGGAGGGGGGTGATAGAGGGGAGGGCTGACTGGGGAACAGGGCAACCAGAATATATCCCATCTTGGAGTGGGGCGGAGGGTAGAAATGGGGAGAAAATTTGTAATTCAAACTGTTGTGAAAATCAATGCTGAAAACCAAATATGTTAAATAAATAAATTTAATTAGAAAAAAAATGACAAAAAAAGTCATTAGTAAGCATTTATTAGGCACTAAAAAAAAACTAAAATAAAAAAAAATAATTGAGGAAAATAATTAAAAAAAAAAAAACTCAAATGGCAAAAGAGCTCCAAAAAGCCAATGAGGAGAAGAATGCCTTGAAAGGCAGAATTAGCCAAATGGAAAAGGAGGTCCAAAAGACCACTGAAGAAAATACTACTTTAAAAATTAGATTGGAGCAAGTGGAAGCTAGTGACTTTATGAGGAATCAGGATATTATAAAACAGAACCAAAGGAATGAAAAAATGGAAGACAATGTGAAATATCTCATTGGAAAAACCACTGACCTGGAAAATAGATCCAGGAGAGATCATTTAAAAATTATTGGACTACCTAGAAGCTTATTTCTAAGAAAGAAATGATTTTTATCTGATAGACTGACTAATGATGATGAAAATTATAAAACTGAATCCAGAGGAATATGTATGAAAGTTACACCTTTGAGCCACCTTAGTCTCAGCAGACCCTGGCCTTGATTCAAAGTGGGACTCCTTGCTTGAGAAGAGTTGATATGGTCAACTGGCAGTTGCCAGGATGATATTTGGCAGTTTCGCATAACTGTAGTTAACTTTCAAAAGAGACAATTGGCAGAATTTTTCTGTGAGTGTGTTCTCTAAACACTGAAAACCATCAGACAATATAGGTATGACCTAAATAACACCCTTTATGAATAAGCACATGGAGGTGATGAATTCATTGAAGGGATCACATCAGTAGAGTGCCAGAAGAACTATGGACAGAGGTTTGCAACACTAGACAAGAGGCAGCAAAAAAAAGTTCCAAAGAAAAAGAGCAAGAAACCAAAATGGTGATTGATGAGGTTCTAGAAATAGCTGAGGACAGAAGGAAAGGGAAAGGGAAAGGAGAAAGGGAAAGATACACCCAAGTGAATGCAGAATTCCAGAGAGTAGGAAGAAGACATAAGGTTTGCTCAAATGAGAAATACAAAGAAATAGAAGAAAGCAATAGAATGGGAATGATAAGATCTCTTCAAGAACATCAGAGATATCATCTCACATGCTAGTAAAGTTATCCTTAAGATTCTGTAAGCTAGGCTGCAGCAACATGTGAACCAAGAATCACCAGAAGAACAGGCTGGTTTTCAAAGAAGCAGACAAAGTAGACGCTAAGTTGTCAACCCTAACCCTAAATTCTTTGGATTATCATGAAATCAAGGGAGTTTCAGAAAAAAAAACAAACAAACCTACTTCTCCTTCATTGACCATCCTAAAGCTTTTTGGACTGTTTGGATCACAGCAAAATGTGGCAAGTCCTCAAAGAGATGGGAGTACCAAATCACCTTGCTTGTCTTCTTGAGGAACCTGCAGGAGGGCCAAGAGGCAATGGGTAAAACTGAACGTGGAATAACTGATTGGTTCCTGATTGGAAAAGGAGGATAACAAGATTGTATGTTGTCACCTGTTTTTATTTAATTGTATGCAAAATACATCATGTGAAAGGCCAGGCTGGAGGGATCAAAAAGTGGAATTGAGTTTGCCAGAGGAAATATCAACAATCGCAGATATGCAGATGGTACCACTTCAAGGGCAGAAAGTGAAGAGGAATTAAGAAGCTTCTTGATGAGGGTGAAAGAGGAGGCCATAACAGCTGGCTTGCTACCTGTGGTACCAGAATAAACATAAGGAATAAACTAAAGACTAATTCTAAGGCACTGATTAAGGACAAACTATTTACTTATGATATGTGAAAATGTTATTGATATTAGTAATTATTAGTAATAGTATTATCAAAACTGTTGTCATTACTAAGGTAGTTTGCAAGAAAAATTGTGGCTGATTTGTGTATGATGGGGTGATTCTAAAAATCAAAATGGGATAGGAACAGGGAAAAGGCAGCAATTACCTCAGAAATGGGGCATGGAAGGAAGAACCAAATACAGAGGAAACCGGTAGGTGTGGAAGGCTGGTAATGTTGGAAACTTAGTTTCATTTGGGATGAACAAGAAACAACATATATATCCGAAGAGGTTTAGAAGTCTGCTGAACTTTGAGAAAGATGATAGGGTTGAAGAAGGGGGATAGGGTTGAAGAAGGATTTTTGTAAGTGTGTATAGAATAAGATAAGGACAGTGGGGGAGAAGATAAGGGAGGGGATATTAAATAAGGAACAAGAGGGAAAGATGATTCTCAAAGTATGTCATCATATCATCTGCAAAGAGTGGTAACTTAGTTTCCTCTTTGCTTATTGTAATTCTTTCAATTTCTTTTTTTCTCTTATTGCTAAAGCGAACATTTCTAGTACCATATTGTATAACAGTGGGGATAATGGATATCCTCGTTTCACCTCCGATCTTATTGGAAATGCATCTAGCTTATCCCCATTACATAAAACTGCTTGCTGGTGGGTTTTGGTAGGTGCTACTTATCATTTTAAGGAACACTTCATTTACTCCTATGCTCTCTAGTGTTTGTAATAGGAACGGATGTTGCATTTTGTTAAAACTTTTTTCTGTATCTATTGAGATAATCATTTGGTTTCTCTTATTCTTGTTGTTGATATGATCAATTATGCTGATAGTTTTCCTAATATTGAACCAGTCCTGCATACCTGGTATAAATCCTACCTGGTCATAGTGCATTATTCTTGTGATAAATTGGGGTATTTTTTTATTAATATTTTATTAAAAATTTTTGTGTCTATATTCATTAGGGAAATTGGTCTATAATTTTCTTTCTGTGCTTTGAGTCTTCCTGGTTTAGGTATCAGTACCATATTTGTATCATAACTTTGCTTATTTTCCCAAATAGTCTATACAGTATGGGAATAATTGTCCTTTAAATGTTTGATGGAATTTGCTTCTGCATCCATCTGGCCCTGGAGATTTTTTCCTAGATAGTTCATTAATGGCTAGTTCAATGTCTTTTTCTGAGATGGGGTTATTTAAGTATTTTAGTTCCTCCTCTGGTACTCTGGGCAATTTATATTTTTATAAATATTCATCCATTTCTTTGAGATTGTCAAATTTATGGGCAAGGAGTTGGGAAAAATAATTCCTAATTATTGTTTTAATTTCCTCTTCATTGGTGGTGAATTCACCCTTTCTGTTTTTGATACTGGCGATTTCGTTTTCTTCTTCTTTGCAGGGGTAAATTAATAGATGTATAAAGTGATTTTGTATGTAACATAATTTAGAATCTCATTCAGCTGAATCAATGTCATTTGACTGTCAATAACTTCATATCATATAAGAAATCAATATTATCATTTACAATCTTCTATTTCTTCTTCTTTGTGATTTTGGGGAAGCCACTGTGTACGAAATGTTGCTAATAAAAAGTAAGTTCTGGACAGTGGTGCAACTATACTGTCACTAAATGAACTTTGCTTTAGAAATACTGAAATAAGCTATTCAACAGTGGGGAGACAATGCTTAACAACTTAAGTATTTAATTGGGCATGCTTTGTTTTAACATAAATAATGATAACTTACTGTGTGGGAAAAGTACAGAAGACCTTCATCCTGGTTGGTCCAGCTGCCTCGATTCTCCCCTCAGTCCAGTCTAATCCTCCATCCAGTTATCAAGTTTATCTTTCTTAAGCTCCCACCTGACCATGTAACCATGTACTCAACAGCCTCCAGTGGCTCCCCAGCAAAATATGACATATAAAACCTTCTCTAGGTTTTATATGTCACCTACTCTTCCAGTATTCTACTCTGACCTCCTCCATATATGTTATAATACATTTGTTGGGCCTCCTTTCTGTTCTGGAGACAGGTCATTCCCCCTTTAGACTCTGTGGGGTTTTGTTGCCATCCCTGTTGCTTAGAATGTTCTTGCTGGCTTCTCTCAATCTCCAGCTAGAGCCTACCTACCACAATAAGCCTTTCCCAGTCCACCTTAAATTTAGGGCCTTCCCTCTCTTGACTACCTCCAATTTATCCTGTCCATAGGGGGTTTCTACACAGTTGTTGGCATGCTCTCTGACCCACCAGACTGTGAGCTCCATGGGGGCAGGAGACGTCCCTTGCATTTATTTATGTGCTCAGTCCTTTGCACAGGGTCTGGAACAGAGCAGACACTCGTTGGTTGACTTAAAGAAGTTCTAGTAAAGAGCTGACTGACCCATGAAGCCACTGCTGAAAAATAGCTGAAAAAGAATTCCAAGGTAGGCCTTCCTGCCCCCAGACCTAGCTCTTGCTTCATCACAACAAATAGCAGCCTCTTGTAGTCCCAGCTCTAATATACCTGCTTTCACCTCATTCACCTGGACAGCAGTTCCTCAGGCCATCTTGCTCCAGCTTCCATGGTGCTTCCCTTTGCTCAAAGTAAGAGCTCATGTCTTCTCTGGGAACTGGCAGCCCTGGGCATGGGGAGTCAAACAGGAATGAGTATGGAGAGAAAATTGCAATTTATTTCTGTTTAGGGAAAAGTGTTCAGACCTAGAACTGCTCCATTTTGAGATCCACTTCATTAAATTCACACACATTAGCATGTTCTCACTTATTAGTGCTCGTAGTTCAAGCAACCCAACATAGGGCATGCCACGTTATCTTTATGTACAGCCTGCTGTGAGAAGGAGCCAAACCTCTGCCCCCCATCCTGTCAAGTGCCATTTTGATAGATACTCCTAATTCCAATGCAGGTGAAAAAGGCTTATTATGCAAGACCAGATTGGAGTTCCAGGACAGGGACCTAGATGAGCCAGCTTTTGCTCTCTTCCCTCCCCTGTTCCTTCTTCCCTGAAATGTATTAAAACCTTCTATACTGCTAGATGTATGTCCCTGGACAAGTCTCTTAAACTCAGTTTCCTCAACTGTCAAATGGGGAGAATAATATCACCTAACTTGGCAGGTCATTGGGAAGAAAAAATGACATAATATTGTAAAGAAGGTCCTTGGCTGAACACCTGGCAAATAGGAAGTGAGAATAAATGCTTCTTCCCTTCCCTTCCTTTCCTCCATCTGTGCTGGAATTTGAGGGCAACAGGAAGGAAGATTAAGGACAAACTCGCTATTTGAGGCACAAGTAGAAGTTGGGAGCTACAGATTGATGCTTCTAGAAAAGAAGAATATTCCAGATCCCTGACCCATCCCAAAGAGGACAGGCTTGTAAGGGAAAGCCTCCTGAGCACCTTTCAGGGCCTTGGCAGACAGAATTCATGGCCAGGTGGAGGTTAGACCAAAGAACCCCTGAGATTCTTCCACACTAATAGGAAGGTACCTAGAAGAGGTAAGAGACAGCTTCAGGAGCAACAAGGAAACCCTCAGGTTCCTGTCACACAATGCACAGACTTTCTATAGGAAACTCCAGGCAGCAGGGCAGGAGACCAACACTTCTCTCTCTCTAATAACTAATCAGTGCTCCTAACCCTGCACACCAGGGCATGAAGATATTCCCTATGATGGCAGACTCAGCATTACCAGAGGAAGTATCCTT
The DNA here is from genome assembly GCF_011100635.1 of Trichosurus vulpecula. Classification (NCBI taxonomy): domain Eukaryota; kingdom Metazoa; phylum Chordata; class Mammalia; order Diprotodontia; family Phalangeridae; genus Trichosurus; species Trichosurus vulpecula. The sequence goes on from NC_050573.1 coordinate 2,652,710, forward strand.
ACCCAGGGGGAGCAGATTCCAGGCAATCTCCAGCAGGCCCCTTGTACACCTCCTTCTGAGCATGATCCAAGAGGCCCCACTCCTCCTGAGTGAAGTCCATAGCCACATCCTTGAATATCACCAACCCCTAAATCATTGGAAGTCATAGAATGTAGAGCTGAAGGACACTTCAGATTTAAATAACCCTCCAACCCTCATTAATTTACAGAACAAAACTGAAGCACAGAGAAGGGATTTGCTGAAAGGTCAGACCCTTTATGAGAATCAGAGTCAACTCCTAAAACCAGAGTCATTAGGAAACCAATTGAATTCTGAGAAAAGCTTTTCATATGATCATTATGAGTAAATCTGAGAAATATTTTCCTCTGAAATGTGTCGCCTAAGGAATCAGGGAGAATGTTTGTGTTCCAACTGTGAGGAAGAGCATGAGAAAGGATGATGGGAAATATCTTCTTTAACAGAACTGATATGTGATATGTTCTTTTTAAAATAGTATTTCTTAATCTCTTATGTGTATATTCATAGTAAACTCGAGAATTTATTTACTTTAATATTGAATGGAGTTATAAGTAAGTTTACTTAAATTCAAAGGACACAGAGACCAAGGCTGAGAACTTATGGATCAGAGGACAGGGAAGCCACAGACCAAATTTGTATATTTTATGTATATACATATGTGTATATAAACACATGGATATGAATATATGACAATACTTTATATAACAAATAGATCTTATATGTAAAAAATAATTTCCATGTTCTCTCCTCCATGAGAATGTGAGTGCCTTAGGATTAGGAACTATGTTTTACTTTTTTTAAAAAAAAATTTAAATTCAGGGAACAAAACAAGCATTTCCCTAAGAGCGCAATAGACAAAAAAATTATTGCTTGTGGAATTGTAAATCTCCCATGTATAACTTGGTATTCCTTGAAATGTACAATAGTTGCCATGGAAACTTCTTTTCTTTCTCTCTGCCCTTACACCATCCCTAGAGATGGCTATCATATATATATATATGTACATATGTCTGTATGTATGTATACATACACATATAAATTTATGTAAAACTATTCCACACATACCACTATTTGTCAGTTCTTTCTCTGGATGCAGATTGCGCCACTCTTTACATGTCCTTTATTTTTAATTTGTGTCTTTAGAATAGTCAAAATGACTTCTTTGGTAAAACTCTTCTAAAGACAATATTGTTGTTACTGTATATAATGTTCTCTTGGTTCTGCTCGCTTTGCTCTTAATAATTTTGTGCAAGTATTTCCAAGCCTTTCAAAGTTCGTTGAGCTGATCCTTTCTTCCAGCACAGTAGCATTCCACCACAACCACATAGCACAACCTGTCCAGCCTTTCCCCAAATGATGGGGATGTAATGACAATTTAGATACTTGCAATTTCCAGTTCTTTGGCACCACAAAGCAAGTTGCTGTCATCTCAATCACATCTAAAGCGATAATTACTGTCAGTGAATTTCTTCCTATTTTACTTTTACTCATGTTTTTCTTTTCTACCCTCTCTTTTCGCCCCATTGCTTTTACTTTATCTTCTCCATGCACCCTCCTATGCCCCAATTGACCCAACCCCTCAGAATCCCCCATTTTTTTCCCCTCAATTTTACTCTACAAGGCCTCCAAAAGTCCCTCCATCCTCTCTCTGACCTTCCCAAATCCCAGTCCACACACCCCTCTGAAAAGTCCGTTCCTGACCCTGTTTCCCATTTTTTTTTACCTCTCTAGACATTCAGAAGACTTCTACACCCTTTCACATGTACACGTAGTTTCTTTCTCAACACAGATGAGAGTAAGGTTCCAATATTACTAGCCCTCCACTGCTACTCGCTTCCTCTCTGAGTTCTTCTTTTCATACTCCCTTTTCCCAATATAATTTCTTACTTTCAATTTTCCCTCCCCAGTTTTGTTTTTTATCATCACCCCACTATACACAATTCAGTTGCCAGTTTTTTTCAAACTACCTTAGTAATGATGACAGTTATAAGAATGCTGATAACTTCTCCATACATAAATAAGTAGACAGTTTTAATCTTAATGAGGGCCTTCTAATCAGTCTGTAATGCTTTACTTATATATTATGCTTCAATGGAAGTAAGAAAACCAGGGGTAGCAATCCTAGTCTCAGACAAAGCAAAAGCAAAGATAGATCTAATTAAAACAGATAAGGAAGGAAACTATGTCCTGCTAAAAGGCACCATAGACAATGAAGTAATATCATTACTTAACATATATGCACCAAGTGGTATAGCATCCAGTTTCTTACAGGAGAAGTTAAGGGAGTTACAGGAAGAAATAGACAGCAAAACTGTACTAGTGGGGACCCTCAACCTCCCCCTCCTTGAACCGGATAAATCTAACCTCAAAATAGACAAGAAAAAGGTTAAGAAGGTGAATAGAATTTTACAAAATTTAGATATGATAGGCCTCTGGAAAAAACGGAATGGGGATAGAAAGGACTACTTTTTTCTCAGGGGTACATGGCACATACACAAAAAACGACCCTGTTTAAGGAAGGCTCCATTTATTCCTATGCTTTCTAGTGAATGGGTGTTGTATTTTGTCAAAGGCTTTTTCTGCATCTATCGAGATGATCATACGTTTTCTGCTATTTTGTTGTTGATATGATCAATTATGCTGATAGTTTTCCTAATATTGAACAAGCCTTGCATTCCTGGAATAAATCTTACCTGGTTGTACTGTATTATTCTTCTGAGAAGTTGCTGTGGTCTTTTTGTTGATGTTTTATTTAAAATGTTTGCATCAATATTCATTAGGGAAATTGGTTTATAATTTTCTTGCTCTGTTTTCACTCTTCCTGGTTTGGGTATTAGTACCATATTTGTGTCATAAAGAGTTTGGTAGGACTCCTTCTTTGCCTATTTTCCCAAATAGTCTATAAAGTAGAGGAATTAACTGTTTTTTAAATGTTTGATAAAATTCACATGTAAAACCGTCTGGCCCTGGAGATTCTTTCCTAGGGAGTTCATTGATGTCTTGCTCAATTTCTTTTTCGGAGGTGGGGTTATTTAGGAATTTTACTTCCTCTTTTGTTAACCTTGACAATGTATATTTTTGTAGATATTCATCCACATCCCTAAGATTGTCAAATTGATGGGCATACAATTGGGCAAAATAATTCCTAATTATTGTTTTAATTTCCTCTCCATTGGAGGTGAAGTCACCCTTTTCATTTTTGATACTGGTAATTTGGTTTTCTTCTTTCTTTTTTTTCCCTAAAATTATAAACAGCATCTACCTAAAACCATAAACAAGCATTATTTGTAATGGGGAAAACCTAGATCCATTCCCAACAGGATCAGGGGTGAAACAAAGATGTCCATTATCACCCCTATTATTCAGTTTGGTACTAGGAATGTTAGCTGTAGCAATGAGAGAAGAAAAAGAAATTGAAGAAATTAGAATAGGCAAAGAAGAAACTAAATTATCACTCTTTGCAGATGGTATGATGGTTTACTTAGAGAATCCTAGAGAATCAAGTAAAAAACTACTTGAAATAATAAAGAACTTTAGCAAAGTTGCAGGATATAAAATAAACCCACGTAAATCCTCGGCATTCCTATACATTACTAACAAAGCCCAACAGCAAGAGATACAAAGAGAAATTCCATTTAAAGTTATTGTAGACACTGTAAAATATTTGGAGTCTATCTGCCAAGACAAACCCAGGGACTATATGAACATAATTGTGCAGAAAAAGCTTTTGACAAAATACAACACCCATTCCCATTAAAACACTAGAAAGCACAGGAATCAAGGGAGCAAAGGAAAGGGGGTTGGGACATTGAAACAGTACGGCAATAATAACGATGGAGATGGAAATTGTCAAAATGCCTCTGTGGTTCTCTTTCACAAAGTATACAAGACCCTCCACATAGAAGGTAGAAGTAAACCATTTATTCAGACCACAGAGAACCATGTCCCATAAGCCACCGACCCAATCCATCACAACCGCGAAGCACTAGATACATCATATCACAACATGGAGCCTTGCTATGCCGAAACCTCTCTGACCCCCTGCTGGGGTCTTCCCCACAAAAAACTCACAGTACAAGCGTCGCAGTCTCTTCAGTTATCAGAGGTCTACTTGTGTTACCTCATCTCTAACAGCCACAACAGCTCTCTCTCTCTCCTCTCTCTCAGCATTTGCTGTGACACAACTTCCTTTTCCTCTCAGCAAGCTCCTCCAACCACACGTGACTTGGGCTTCCTGTGATGTAAGTAGGTCACATGGCTTATTAATGGGTGGGAAAGATCTTCAAATCTAAATTGCTATTACAGTTGGCCCCCAGATCTTTCTTATCCATTACATAGGGCAAGGGGAGTTTTGGGATAACTACTGTCAACAGAACTTTACACAACAATATAACAGGGATAACACAAGATAAGCATACAAAACAATGTCATCATTCCCTCTAGAATGGTTGGAGCTCGAAATCTTGGGGTGAGGGGTGAAGGTCTCATCCTCCAAAGCTTCTTCCTGCTGAAATTACACATAGAGTTGTCCATGACCCAAGAGATAGTCTTCCTCAAGAGGTCAGTTCTTTAGCAAGCTGGTATCCATAACTCAGTTGACAACAGGTCCAGGGATGGATGACACATCACAGTAGTGGACAGGTCCAGGGGTGACATCCGAACACATCAGAGAGTGACATCTGGCTTAAGCAATCAGGCATCTGCAGGTGGATGGTACTAAGACTGCGGGAAACAAATCTCATAAACATACTTAACAGACAAAATCCAAAAAGAAACAGAGACTATCGTAGCCTAATTCACAATAGAATACATGAGTCAAGGACACAATTTCATAACTATTTTCTCCTAGGTGAACCACTGTTAGAGTGTTATCTTTTCCTTGTAGTATAATTTCTGCAGCCTTTGGAATATATTCTGGCTTCAGCTTTACCCATACTTTAGTTCACAAATTTATCCTATTAAGTGGTAACAATTCCTTTCTTTGCTCTGATAGTTATTTAGGAGGGAGGGTCAGTTTGAACAAGGCATATTGTTTCTCAAGGAATAATCATCAGTTGAACTATTCTATCATTTTTACACAACTGTATACGTTCTTCACCTAAATTCTGGAGTGTCACAATAATTTCTCCTTGATAACTAGAATGTATCAACCCAGCTAACACATTTATTCCCTGAGCTACTAATCCCAATTTAGGTAATACCCATCCAAACATGATTCTTAGGGATTCTCATACATAGCTAAGTAGATTTTTTTTTTAAAATCTCTTTTCTATCCGAGCAAAACTCCTCTAAACAACCTAAATCAAATCCTGCCAATTCAATTATTCCTGGATACGGTGGTGGGACACCTTCTCCCACGGCCCAGTGCTCAGTACTTTAGCTCATACGTGTTTCCTTTTTTCTAGTTGGCAGATTTGGGCTCATCACTCTGACTAGAGGTATGCCTCCCCCTAATGATCTATTATTCAAATTACAGAAAGGAGCGAACAAATTATCCTTCCAATGTTGAACTTATCTTAACTGTCCTTTCAATAATCCATTCATTCTTTCTATCAACCCAGATGCATATGGAATATGATGTATCCACTCTATATTGTTCAGTACACAATATCTCTTCATCTTATTACCTTTGAAATGTGACCTAGTGTCACTTTGAATCTGAATTGGGATTCCATAATGTAGACTTATAATAGTAAGAGTTTTACAGGTGTTGTTCGGCGTTGCATTCTTATAAGGACAAGCCACTAGTACACCTGAATAGGTGTCAACACAAGTACATATAAATTTGCATCCTTTTTCTTGGGGTAGTGGTCCAATATAATCTGTCTGCCAATCTGGGCTGGAATTTTTCCCCTTGCTATTTCTCCAGTTACTACCCAAGGGACAGTTCATTCCTTTCCCAGCTAACATATATGACATTCCTCTGCTTTAACAATGAATAAGAGATACTAATACCTCAATCTTGTGCCCACTGGTGTGTGCCTGGACCCCTAAATGGCTGGCCGTTTGGTAGATCCATTTGGCTAGTGCCAGATCATCAACTGGTGTCAGAGTAGGGACAATATATTCAGTAGCAATCTTTGCTAGTTTATCAGCATGTGCGTTGTACTCATGTTCTAGCGTAGTGAGGGTCATGTGAGCATCTACATGAAAAACTGACAGATGACCATCCAAAGACATGTCCCATGTATCTTCCCATAGTTCTTTGCCCTAAACTTTACTATGAATTTCTCAATTTTGATTTTTCCACATTGGTATCCATGTAGTTAAGCCATTAGTTACTGCCCATAAATCAGTGAATATATGACACTGGCCTCCTTTCCATTTTAATAGCTTGATGTACTACCCTAAGTTCAGCACACTGACCACTTCCCCCTATCTCAGCACTTTCCAAAGTCCACTTAGTACATGGATTATAGGCTATGATTTCCAATGTCTTTTATGGCCCAAATATTTTGCTGTCCCATCTCTAAACCATCCATGTTTCTTCTGTCCTTCAGTCAATCCATCATATTTGTCATTCCATTTTACCAAGGATTATAGCAACTGTTGCCTTGGTTCAGAGGATTTGTCATTTCCATCAATGTGTATATTTGCAATAGATTCATGTAGAGAAGAAACTCCACTTTTGCCAGTTTTGTATCTATTCTGAACATACCATTTCCATTTAATAATGCTAGCCTCCAAAGTGGTAAGATGCTGGGGTACTCATTACTTGACTCATTATTGGGATCGTAGGCTTTAATATCACTTCATAGCCTAGAGTCAGGTGTTCAGTGTGTACCAAAGCCCAAGATGCAGCTAACTACTGCATTTCAAAAGGTGTGTACTGTATTCCAGATGAAGGTACTTTCCTTGACCAAAATCCTAAGAGTAGCTTTGTTGTTTCTGCCATAAACTCCAATTCACATAGTCATCCTGTGCAATCACTTGTAATTCCACTGGGCCACTTTACATAAATCCAGAGCCAATTGTATAGCAGCATTGGCTTCTTCGAAATCTTTACTCTGTTCAAGTCCCCAATCAAATTCGTGTTCTCCTGGTAACTTCATGTAAGTGTTTCAAAATCTGTCCTAATGTGGAATGTGGTATCTCCAATATCCAAACAGTCCTATGAACGTTTGGGCTTTTCTTATTGGTGGGGATAGGAAAATTCTGAATCTTATGTCGAGTTTGTGGGAGAATTTCTTCCAGTCCTTTATTCCATTGAATACCCCAAAATTTTACAGTTTGAGCTGGGCCTTGAATCTTTTAAGGTTAATTTCCCATCATTTGCTTTTCATACACAGAAATAAAAGTATCAAACTCTTCTCCACTTCTTTTAGTTTCTAACTGTATGAAAATATCATCTATGTAGTGGGCAAGCTGTACATCAGGTAACTTCAATTCAACTAAATGTTTAGCCATAATCCCATTCCAAATACTTGGGCTATGAAGATATTGTCGTGTCAAGCATGTGAAAGTATATTTTCAGCCCTGCCACATGAAAGCAAACCAGTCACACTATTTGGAGTCTATTGGGATCATAATGCAAGCATTGCCCAAATCAATACCTGCGTGCCAAGTCTCATATTTCTGGATAACTTCTATGAAGGTAACATTATCTGGAACAGCAGCATACAAGGGAGGAGTCACTTTATTTAACTGTCTATAGTCCACGGTCATTCTCCATGTTCCATCTGACTTTCATGATAGCCATAGAGGATTACTTCTTCGAGACTAATACTGCTGCTTCAACATATTCCTTTACAGTATTGGCAATTACATCTTGCCCATCTGGCACACAAAACTGCTACAAAGTAATTACTTTAGGAGTTTTAGGTAAAGTGATTGCGTCCATTTTTATTTTTCCCACTAAAACTGTATTGATTCCTATCTTCCTTACTGCAAGTTGGTTTCTCCCCTCAGGCAAATTCAGAGTCATACCTTTCAATATATCTATTCCAATGATGTATTCAGGGATGGGTATAATGACCACAGTATATTCTTTCTTAGGCAATTTTCCAGTTTTCATCAGTAGTTTGACTTGTTTGGCTGATAACCCTCCTAGTCCAGTGATGGTAATAGAAGATCCACGCTTAAATCTGTCAAGGTTTCCACAAATCAGGTCGGCCTCTACCCCAGTATCCATCATTGCCCTAGTAACAGGATTTGATCGATTTTTCCTATACACAGTCAGATTAACATGAGCGGTTTGTAATTCCGTCTGTTTCTTTAATCTGTGCTGGGGCTCGGCCTATTCCCTGGTCTCCTTGAAGGTATGATTCACTTGGATACAAGGGTTCAAGATCTGTAAGATTTGTCAAGTTCTAATAATCCATACCAACATTGGAAGGATAATTTGTTCACAGCTTTACGTAATTTGAGTAACAGGCCATTAGGAGGAAGTACATCATTAGTCAGAATGATGACCCAAAATCTGCAAATTAGAAAACAAGAAACACATAAGATCTCAAATACTGAGTATTACACTTTGAGGTAAGACGTTCCAGTACCAAATGCAGGAACACCTGGTTCAGCAGAATATGATTTACATTGTTTAGAGGACTTTGGGTTGGATAGAAAAGAAATAACAACTATCTCTACTAAAACATGTATCAGAATCCCTAAGAAGTATTCCAGGCAGATACTATCTAAATCAGGCTTAGCAGCTCAAGGAATCCAGGCACTGGCTGGAGTGACTACTGGGGTGACAGATTCAAATTATCAAGGAGAAATTATTGTGACATTCCAAAATGTAGGTGAAGAACCCATACAGTTACGTAAATGTGACAGAATAGTTCAAGTGATTATTATTCCTTGTGAAACAATACCCCTTGTGAAAACTCACCCTCCTTACAAAATGAATAGCCAAGGAAATGAAGGGTTTGGTTCTACTGACAGAATAAAATGAGGAGCTAAAGCATGGGTTAAACGTGAAACATATGATGTTCCAAAGGCTGCAGAAATTATAGCATGTGGAAAAGATAGTACTGTAACAGTTGTTTATTCAGGAGAAGATGATTACCAAATTGTACCCTTGACTCATGTATTCTCTGGTGAATGAGACTATGATAATGAGTTTATGGACTCCAGAAGTACCCTGCTTCTGGTTATGGTTTGCTTGTTTCTTTCTGTCTTTTTATCTGTGTAACAATAATTTTGCTTGCAGCTCCTGATCAACAATACCAGCACACAGGAGGGCTGCTAGCACAGGTGCTCTCATCTGCTTTTCTGAAGGAAAGCAACTCCAAGAGGTTTACAATCTCACTTTAATTAAACATATATATAGCATTCACTTAGTTCAGGGGAAAAAGTCAGCACCCTAACTTCAGAGACAATACAAATAGGAATTACAAGCACAAATTATATAAACAGAGCAAATAACACATATCAGCAAACAGGCCTTCTGTCTGTCCATAGCAATACATAAAGTTACCAGAGGAAGAAGCACTAACATCTGGGTTTTTAAAGATGGGGGTGGTGGTGGCTCCTTACTGGCCACCCAGAGTCTCATCTGGCCAAATCACACAAACACTCTTCCAACGAGTGAGCCCCAAAGCCAAATGCTAACCTCAGAGTATATACACACCTCTTCAGGGTCAGAGGGCATCACGACCATGTGACTCAAACTCATGTGATTTCAGCCCTCTTGTGACTTCATCAGGTCATCAAAGACTCTTGATTCAATCAAAGGCATTTGATTGCCTCAGTGCTAAGAATTAGAACTCCAAAAGAAAAAAGAGCAAAAAAGGCCCACTTTCCTTGCCCTTACAATATGTCAAACTTGTTTGCTAGATTTGTTTCCTGTAGGCTTAGTACCCTCCACCTGCAGATGCCTGATAGCTTGAGCTGGATGTCATCCCCTGATGTCACCCCTGGACCTAACGACAGTGATGTGTTATTCCTGGACCTGGTGTTGACCAAGCTCTGGATACCAGCTAGAGAACCGATCTCTCAAATGGGACTCTCTTGACCTTGAGGCAGAGACAGCTCTAGATCCAATTAGAGCAGAAAAAGCTATGGATGACCGAATGTTCACCCCTTAGTCTAAGATTTTGAGCCACATTCGAGAGGGCAATGATGATGTTTTTTTGAATTCTTAGTTTGTGTTATCCCTGTTATCTTGTTGTAAACTTCTGTTGACACCAAGTTATCCCAAAACTCCTACTGTCCTATGTCATGGATAAGAAAGATCTTGGGGCTGAATGAATTGTAGTGTGAATTTGAAGATCTTCCCCATACATTAGTAAGACCATGTGACCTGCTTACATCACAGGCAGCCTAAGTCACATGCAGTGGAAGGAGCTTGCTAAACAAGAGGAACTAGAAAGAGTGGAGCAGTTAGAGGGAGAGAGAGGATGCAAGCTAGCTGTGCTGTGAGTTTGTGGGAAGGCCTCAGCAGTGGGGTGGAGGCTTAAGAGTGGTTCTCTGCTGTGATTATATTAATTTTTTTGCTGCCTGGTTGGAGTTACCTGTTTTGGGATTTGGTTCTCTGGTGTTTGAATAAATATTTTGCTTCTTCTGTCTTCTATGTGGAGAGTCTGTTATATTTCATTAAACAGAACCATGCTGACATACAATGATCACAACTATTGTGAATACTGCCTTGGTGACATATCTGGATCTTTTGAAGTTGAAGAAAACTGTCCCTAGATGTATAAGTTTTTCCACAATGATTTCATTCATACATTTTCTCTCCAGTGTTGATTCTCTGATGTACAGTAAGACTGTTTCACCATTTAAGTTTTTCCACATTGATCACATTCATAAGATTTTATTCCAGTGTGGTTTCTCTAATATATAGTAAGACAAGCCTTCCTTGTAAAAGCTTTTGCACATTGATTACATTAACAATGTTTCTCTCCTGTGTGGATCTTCTGATGTTCACGCAGAGACCTCCTACCTCTAAAAGTCTTTCCACATTCATCACATTTATAAGGTTTCTCTCCAGTGTGGATTCTCTGATGTTCAACAAGACGTTCCTGCCATCTGTATGTCTTTCCACATTGATAACATTTATAAGGTTCCTCTCCAGTGTGGATTCTCTGATGTAGAGTAAGACTTTCTCTCCATTTAAAAGCTTTTCCACATTGATTACATTCATATGGTTTCTCTCCAGTGTGGATTCTCTGATGTCGAGTAAGACTGTCCCTGGATTTCAAAGCTTTTCCACATTGATTACATTCATAAGGTTTCTCTCCAGTGTGGATTCTCTGATGTAGAGTAAGACTGTCCCATGATTGAAAAGCCTCTCCAGTGTGGATTCTGTGATGTCGAATAAGACTGCCCCTTGATTTCAAAGCTTTTCCACATTGATTACATTCATAAGGTTTCTCTCTAGTGTGTGTTGTCAGATGTCTAACAAGATGAGCCTGCTGTATAAAAGCTTTTCCACATTGATAACATTCATAAGGTTTCTCCCCAGTGTGGATTCTCTCATGTATAATAAGACCATCCTTCCATGTAAAAGCCTTTCCACATTGATTACATTTATAAGGTTTGTCTCCACTGTGGATTCTCTGATGTCGAGTAAGACTCTCCCTTGATTTCAAAGCTTTTCCACATTGATAACATTCATAAGGTTTCTCTCCAGTGTGGATTCTCTCATGTAGAGTAAGAATCTCCCATGATTGAAAAGCTTTTCCACAATGATTACATTCATAAAGTTTCTCTCTAGTGTGTGTTGTTAGATGTCTAATAAGATGAGCCCGCTGTATGAAAGCTTTTCCACATTGAAAACATTCATAAGGTTTCTCTCCAGTGTGGATTCTCTCATGTATAATAAGACTGTCCTTCGATGCAAAAGCCTTTCCGCACTGATTGCATTCATAAGGTCTTTCTGCAGTGTGGATTCTCTGATGTGTAATAAGACATCTCTTCCCTCTAAAACCCTTTCCACACTGTTTACAGTCATATTTCTCCACAGTTAGGATATTCTCAGGTGTTGTGCAGATTTCTCTCCGACTGAAGTCAGAAGGACCATCACTCATGAATCTTTGCTTGTGAGTTACTTTTACAGAAAGGGGTAGCTCTGCAGCAGTTTCCTTCATTTCCCATCTGATCTCTTCTTCTGGAAAAAAAAAAGCCAACAATAAAACAAATAGTACACACACACAAACTCACACACACACATACACACACACACACACACACACTTATATCCCCTTAGTTCCATAGGCAGAATAAAAATTCAGTTACTTTCTATTTTCTCCAGGAAAGAACAACATCTTAAAAGGGAAGAAACAATGATTTTAAAATGCCCTTGGCTCACATCCCAACAATGATTTAATTTCCAAAGTGCTTCATGCATGAATTTATATTGGATCCTCACAAAAACCTGTGACACAGTTAGGGCCATCATTCTCATCACATTCACAAGTCAGACCATGAGCTCAGAATGGCTGAGTGACTTGACCTAAATCCTAGCAGCTTGGACTACAATCCAAACCCTGTGAGTGGGTCTACTCTGCCAAGAGCACTTGAAAAATTGATCTCCATTTTCAATCTTTCCCTTTCCCTTTCATTGTCAGCACTTTCAGTCCTTTGTTCATAGCTACAGTGCCATTTCGTGCACATATACTAAAGATTCAAATTATTTCATGATCTACTCTATGAGTAATCAGAACCTAATTTCCCTAGGGATCAGTTTCAATCTTATTTTTTCTGTTGCATTATCTGCGTTTACATTCAGAGTACCAACACTTTTATGTATTTACCTGAGGCTTAAGAGATTTTGTTCTAACCCATTAATTTCTTGAGATAGCCATGACTTACTTCTTTTTAAAAATTATCATTAAATGCCTCTGCCCACTAAAATAAAATTAAAAGCTTTCTATAAAACACAATTTTAAAAAATGCATAGCATTGGTCATTTCTGAAAATATACATACAGGAATACAGGAATACAGGAATTGGACTCTATCACCCTTTGGTACAGAAGTGGACAGCAATGATTCACTCCTGGTCTTCTTGCACTCCTTCCCCTTCAAAGGTTCAGCAACCCCTTGAAGCACTGAGGCAGTTGTCCAAGGGATCTAAACTAAAATTGGTCAGTGGTACCTTAAGTGGTAAATAATCATCCAATTAGGTTACAAAGATAATTATCTTCTATGATAAGAAGAATGTGTATGTTTCTACCTTAACAGCTGTCCACAGTGACTATCTCAAACTCTGCTTCTGACCAAGTGCAACATATTCCTTCAGTTTCTTAACTTGACATCAAATTGTTTCCAAACTTCCAGTAAGATTGGATATTTATGTGCAAATGGTCACAGGCATGCAAAGACCCTTGGTGGTTGTCTATCATTGCACTGGAGTAGTTCTCTCCTTCCTGTTCAACTTTGTAACTACATCTCATCAAACCTGAAATTACCAGATCAAGATCTCACTTGGGTTGGCACTCTTGCAGCAGTGAGAGCAGGCTATTGGAAAACCATCATCACAAGGCATGCACAGTAGAATCCATCATGAAACCATCATGGAGCACCACAACCTTGCTACAAAACAGACCTTAAAATGCCACTCATTGAAATGCTGCGGTTATTTTCTACTTTGAACTTTCCTCTGTTCATGTTAATCTTCTTCTATATGGCAGCTTCTCAAAGGACTTGGTTGACACCATGGTTAATCATTCAGTAGATTATCAGTGAATGTGTAGCCACTTTACCAGTGGTAGAAATAAAGTCACTTCTGAAGAAATCCTATCCTTCCTAAAGTTGTTTTGTATATAAACACTAATTTAAAAAACCAACAGCAATAACAAAGTTATATTTGCAATTGACCTTCAAGCACAGTTGTCATTTAATTAGGTACTTGCCAAGAGCCAATAGAAAAAGAAAAATTTTAAATAGGAATTCATTGTGACTAGTTACAGTTAACCTGGGAGAAGCTTCTCAAATTTGCCTTTCATTTTCCACCTCATGAAGGAGGGAGCATTTCGACATATTCTGTTTAAAAGATGAGAATTTAAAAATAAAAAAAAAGGGAGTAAAAGATGAGAATACAACTGGTGGTGCAGTGGAGAGAATGCTGGGCCTAAAATCAGGAAGACTTGAGTTCTAATTAAAGCTTAGAAAGTCACAAGACCGCTCTTTGCCTCAGTATTTTTAATACATGGAGTGGGCATAATTACAGCATCTAATTCCTAGGGTTCTACTTAGGATAAAATGAGACAATATTTGTATGCTGCATGACACACAGTAGCTGCTGTATAAATGGTACCTATAAATTTCCTTTGATTTTTGACTGTTTCCTCCCCAATTCTGCTCTCCTTCTTAAATCTGTATTAAACTCACTTCTTTTATTTCCTTGTTGAACTAAATGTACTTTCATCCCAAAACATTCACTTTCCTCTGCATCAGCATTTGAGCTCTGGCACAACCGAGATTGTCTTTTGCCTTCCTTTGAATCCTCTTGGATTAGTATAGTGGCTAAAACAGAAGGAACTTAATGTTTATTGATTCCCAGCCTGGCCCCAGGCTTATAGCAATCCCCATCTCTACTCCCTGCATTCTGGTCTCTCCCCTAGTTGTTGAATAGATGTTCAGGCCGCAGACATGTTTTTGTCCCTTTCTTGTATTCAATCACCTGTAAGTAGTCACCTTAGTTAAGTTTGAAACCCTGATGGAACTAGACAGGAACCAATATTGAAGAGTACAGAGGCTTCTTTCTAGGTTCCTTAAGGGTCTCCTGCCATAGGACACCTGTGGGTCTCTAACTCCCAGCTCCCTAAACTGATGTGGTGGTCACATGCAAGGACCTGGCCAATGATTCTCCAAGAATGGGCAAACATAGCAGCCACAGAAATTTGGAAAGGGACTTGGGCTGTTGATTTATGCAAAGCTTAGCCTTGGAAGACTCCTGAGTAAGGGAGCAGCCATCTCTCCTCCTCAGGTGCTGCTAAATGTAGAGAGAAAATCATGAAACCAGGCTGCCAGATCTACTACCAATTTAGGCTATGTAATGTCAGTGGGGCTCTCATTGGGGCAAGGCAATCCTTTGCCATCTCCCTGATTGACTCCCTGTGCTACTCACTGCAGTAGCTCTTCCAAGTCTTTTCATCCATCCCCAACCCTCCATCATGGCTTGCTACCACTTCCCTCCCAACCACTGGAAAAAACTAGTCATTTATCAAGGGCTTTCTTAGCCTCCTCATCTCTCATAAATAAGATGTCTTCTCTTTGACCCACACATCATGGTGCAATGGTGACAATTGTCATCTATATTTTAATTACTGCCTTGTTATTTCACATGGAAAGATAATTCTCCTTGGTAAAAACAAAAATCCCTTACACATACAAATGATCTTATTCTGCCCCCTCATCTACCTCCATGTATTCCTCCTCTAGTATCTCTGTTTTGTCACCAACGTTCACTCTCTCCCACACTGATGACTCTTTTTTACCGCAAATGATATAATTTGTCTCTAATCCTTAAAACACTCTCATTACATCCATGTACCAGCATGAAATGATGGCCAATATCTTTCCTCCATTTTATAATTAAACAGTCAGAGACGGGCATTTCCATTTGCTGTCTTCAACTGCTTTCCCTGGCTTTCTTTGAAACTCTTTTCTATTTTCCTTGCTTTTTTTCTACCTTGCCACACTGCTCAAGATATGGTCACAATCAGACACAAATAGCTACATCTATGTGTAATATCAATTAGTTGGGACTTTCTTACGGTTTTAAAATGATTGTCTTTGAGTCTTACCAGGTGCTAAGCCCCAGGGCCAAACCCCAATTAGGTGCTAAACCTATGTGGGTGTGACTTGGTAACCAAGGTGGGGCCCCAGGTGGGGCTAACTAAGGGAGGACCGAGTTTACACATGAGTTTGAGTGATAGGTTTGGGACATCAGAGGCTCTTAGACCATGTGGGTTTAAGTCGCCCCTTTGTGATAATTTAAGGTCACATGGGTAAGTTGCATGTGTGACTCACACTGACCCTGAAAAACATATAAAACCAGGGGTTGGCTTTCTCTTCTTTGGAGCTCTTACCCACAGCGGTGGTGGCACAAGTAAACTCTAGGCCAGCTCACATTATAAGCTCCCGGGCTGAACCTATATGTTGGTAACTATGAATCTGTATTTGATCTGTCAATGTTTATAATTTGTTTGGGGCTCTCACTCGTGCTGGTGTGCTGATGCAGAGACCCCGGGAAGCTGTAGCTAAGGGCTCTCCAGCTTGTAACCCAGATACTGAGACTTTGTTGAACTCTGGTAACTATGTATTGGGATTTGAATCAGACAAAGTCTGTCTGTCGATGTTTGTACTTTGTATTTTGCTCTGAAGTTCAGGGTGCTGGTCTTTTCCCCAGAACTAAATGAATGATATTTGTATGCTGAATTAAAGTAAGCTTGTCAACCCCTTAACGTTGCTTTCCTTAGTGAAGAGGATCAAAAGAACCTGTGCTTTTGCAGCATGTTGGCAGCTTTCTGGGTGCTGGCTGTTGGTGGATCTTACAGCCCCACAGAAGCTGCTAGCCAGATTGTGGAAATACTATATAAAATTAATCTAGGCATATTTCTATTTATCAGTTCTTTCTCTATGGGGGTACCATCTTTATTTGTCCTTTATAATTAATTGGGGATTTATAATAGTGGGAAAAAAACAAACTATGCACTCAACCTCTGGAATTTATTGTTCAAATGATACAGATCTCTCAAAAATTACCAATAATCTCCAAACTGCTAAAATTCAATGGCTATTTCTTAATCATAATACTTTTTGACTTCTTTGCAGGCTTTGACACTGTCAGTTCCCCCCTTCTTTTTGATCTTCTCCTCCCTAGATTTTAGCAACATTGCTCTCTCTCGGTTCTACTTCCACCACATCCAAAAGGAAACTCATTCTCTTTCCTCCAACCCTCCCACATCCTCCGAATAGTCCAGGCTCAGAAATGAAATGTCATGCCTTCCACATCAACTCTCACACACTCACACTCCTGAACCCCATGTTCAATCTCTTGCAGAGTCCTCTTGATTCCACCTTTGTGGCATCATTCCAGAGACTCCTTTCAATCTCCATATTGTCACATTCTTGGTTCAGACCCTTGTCATCACAAACCTGACATAGGGTCAGAGCCTGCTGGTTGGTCCAGCTGCCTCAATTCTCCTCCCAGTCTAGTCTAAACCTCAATCCAGTTGTCAAGTTCTTCTACCTTCAGATCTCACCTCACCATGTCACCATGTATTTAGCCTCCAGTGGGTCTCCAGTGAAACATGAAACATAAAACCCTCTCTAGGGCTGTGAAAGCACTTTATCACCTACGCCTCACCTACTCTTCCAGTATTCTTTCTCCATTCTACTCTGAGCTCCTCCATACATGTGATAATCCATTTGTCTGGGCCTCCTTTCTGTTCTGGGGACAGGTCATTCCACCTTCAGACTCTGTGGGTTTTTGTTGCCATCCCTGTTGCTTAGAACTTTCTTGCTGGCTTCCCTCAATCTCCAGCTAGAGACTACCTACCACAATAAGCCTTTCCCAGTCCTTCTGAAACTCAGGGCCTTCTCTCTCTTGACCAGCTCCAATTTATCCTGTCTATAGTGGGTTTCTACACAGTTGTTGGCAGGCTCTCTGTCCCGCCAGACTGTGAGCTCCATGGGAGCAGGGGACATATCTGGCATTGATTTATGTGCTCAGTCCTTTCACAGGGTCTGGAACAGAGCAGGTACTTAGAAGTTAGTTAACTTGAAGAAGGTCTAGGAAAGAGCTCATACAGGACAGCCTAATCCCCTTTACTACTCTCAGAAGAATTCCATGCCCCCAAATTCCAAACAGTGACTTTTATTTGGATCACATATTTATCCCTGGAAGGAAAGTAAAGGGCCATGGAGTCAAAACCCCTCTTATAACTGATGGAGAAATTGAGGCTCAGTGCTCAGTGACTGACCCATGAAGCTGCCGCTGAGAAATAGCTGAAAAAGAATAAAGTCAGGACTTCCTGCCCCAAATCTAGCATTTGCTTCACCAGAACACATCTTGCAATCCCAGCTATCATATATACCTGCTTTCACCTCACTCACCTGGACCGCAGCTCCTCAGGCCCTCTTGCTCCAGCATCCATGGTGCTTCCCTTTGCTCAAAGTAGGAAATCACGACTTCTCTGGGAACTGGCAGCCCTGGGCATGGGGAGTCAGGGATAAGCATGGAGGGAAACTTGTCATTTAGTTCTCTTTAGGGAAAGGTGTTCAGACCCAGAGCTGCTCCACTTTGAGATTCACACTATTATGTTCGCACACATGACCCTATACTCACCCATTAGCGCTTGTAATGCAAGCAACCCAAAACAGGATATGCCATATTATCCTTTTGAACCACCCCTTCTGAGAAAAGAGCCAAACCTCTAACCCCCATCCTGTCAAGTCCCTTTCTGATAGAAACTCCCAATTCCAATTAAGGCTAAAAAGAGTTATTATGCAAGACCAGACTGGAGTCACAGAACAGGGACCCAGATGAGCCACCTTCTGCACTGTCCTCCTTCCCTGTTCCTCACTCCCTGAAACATGTAGAAACCTTGTGTACTGCTCATTTGGGGCATCTCTGCCTCTTCAGGTGAGAGTCTCCTGTTGGCAAACTCCATAAATCCTAGTTGGTCCAAATTCTATTTCTTGGCCAGATTCTTATTCCTGGCAATGCCAGGGTCATGTAAGGAAGGACCTGAGGGTGGTTCCCAGGACTCCTGAAGGATAATCTCATGGCATTTCTTTCCTGAGCTTTCGGCATAATTGGGGAAGAAGATCAGGGAATCAGGCTGGAATCAGAAAATGTGGCCTTGGTACATCTTCTTCATAAAAGGACGCACTCATTGCACACTTTCTATTCTCCAGAAGTTAGAGGCAGCTGATGGTGCTGGGGAGAGTCCTGGGCCCATAGTGAGGCATCCCAGAGCCTGAATCCAGCCTCAGACAGCTACTAGATGTATGTCCCTGGACAAGTCTCTTAAACTGAGTTTCCTCAATTGTCAAATGGGGAGAATAACATCACCCAACCAGGAAGGTCATTGGGAGGATAAAGTGACATAATATTGTAAAGAAGTTCCTTGGCTGGAGACCTGGCAAATAGGAAGTGAGAATAAATGCTTCTTCCTTTCCCTTCCTTTCCCACCATCTGTGCTGGTACTGGAGAGCAATACAAGGAAGATTAAGGACAAACTCGCTGTACCAGGGACAAGGAGAAGTTGGGAGCTACAGATTGATGCTTCTTAAAATAAAAAAAAATATTCCAGATCCCAGACCCATCCCATAGAGGAAGGGCTTATAAGGAAAAGCCACTCGAGCAGCTTTCAGAGACTTGGCAGACAGAATTCATGTCCAGGTGGAGGTGAGATCAAATAACCCTGAGATTGCTTCCAGGTCTGAGATTTTTCCACACTCACCTGAAGCTGCCTAGAAGTGGTAAGAGAAAGCTTCAGGGGGAAGCTAGGTGGTGCAGTTGAGTACAGCACCAGCCCTGGACTCAGGAGGACCTGAGTTCAAATCCAGCCTCAAACACTTGACACACTTACTAGTTGTGTGACCTTGGGCAAGTCATTTAACCCCAATTGCCTTGCCTTCACCCTCCAAAAATAAAAGAAAAGAGAGACAGCTTCAGGAACAACAAGGAAACCCTCAGGTTCCTGTCACACAATGCACAGACTTTCTATAGGAAACTCCAGGCAGCAGGATAGGAGACCAACACTTTTCTCTCTCTAATAACTGATCAATGCTCCAAACCCTGCATACCAGAGAATGAAGATATTCCTTTGATTGCAGACTCAGCATTACCAGAGAAGTGTCCTTACCCAGAGAGAGCAGGTTCTGGGCATTCTGCAGCATGACCCCCTCGTACAACTCCTTTTGAGCATGGTCCAAGAGGCCCCACTCCTCCTGGGTGAAGTCCACAGCCACGTCCTTGAATGTCACCAACCCCTAAATCATTAAAAGTCATGGAATGTACAGCTGCAGGACACTTCAGATTCAAACAACTCAACCCTCATTAGTTTACAGAACAAAACTGAAGCGCAGAGAAAGGATTTGCTGAACCTCAGACTTTTGATGAGAGTCAGAGTCAACACCTAAAACCATGGACATTAAGGGCTGTATTAAATTTTGAGAAAAGCATTTTCAATGATCAATTAGAATAAAGCTGAGAATTACTTTCTTCTTAAATGAATCTCCCTGTGGAATCAGGGAGAAAGTTGGTGTTCTATCTGTGAGACAGGTAGATCTGAGGGGGAGCATGAGAGAGCGTGACAGGAAAAATCTTCCTTATAAGAACTGATATAAGTGACATATTAATTTTTAAAATATTATTTTTTCAATCTCTTAGTGCATATCCAACTTAAACTCTAGAATTTATCTCCTTTCATACTAAATGGAGTTATAGGAAGATATACTTAAATTCAAAGGACAGAGACCAAAACAGAGAACTTATAGATCAAAGGAAGGGGAAGCTTCTTTGTTCTAAAGTGATTGTAGCACTTCTCTTTGTAGCAAAGAACTAGAAATTGCATGGAAATTATATGCATAGAATAGTTTTACATATACATACACACCTATCTGTGTCTAATGGCAGCCACCTCTAGGGCAAAGGCTGGGGGTGTCAGAAGAAAAAAGAAATGTACTTGACAATTTTGTTGTATATTGTAAAGGAATAGAAAGTTGCACGTAGTAGATTTGCAATTTCATGTGCAATCATCTTTTTATTGTACTATGCTTTGGAAATGCTTGTTTTCTTCCATAAATTAAAATTTAATAATGATTAAAAAAAACAAACAAAAACAAACCCAAGGCTGCAGCCTCCAAGAGTGGTAGTAGTTATATTTACCAATTCAATTTAAAAACAAAAAGTCCTCCAATCAACCAGGAGAAAGACTTTCATACACAATGGAAAGGACTTTGGAATCATGCAAGACTTATGCCAACATACTCAAAAGGAGGGAATGGAAGAATGTGTTCCAGAGCTGCACTTCTCAAAGAGCAGGTTGGGACTCTACATGGGGTCACCTAGCTAAATATGAGGGTCTAAAAAAATTGGACAACAGTTAAAAGGTTTCTGAACCCAAAGAGCAAAAATTAATTCAAAATCAAATAGGGAATGAATCCAAGCAGTTGCTGGCAGTGCTTGCCCATGTTGCATTGCACATCTTTACTGTGGCCTTGATGGGGTACTTGGGTGCTTGTGCTTGGACCCTAATTCTAACAGCCTCTGCTTGGATGCCAGTGCCTGAACCCAAATTCCAAAATTACATCTCTCCCTAGCTTCAAAACATTGGCCCTAGCAGTCTCTAGCAAAGCAGGGCAGCATGCCCTAGCAAAATACTTATCTCTGCTCCTTCCTCAGTAAGCAGCTGTGCCTCTCTCTATAGACTGACTCCCGGATGCTGTTAATTAACTGTACGCTGAGTCATGACCACATTTGCTACTCACTGACCTTTCTAATATGTATCCTACACATAGAATTTTGTCTAACAAGACATTAGATGAGAAGCTACATAGAGACTGCTTGTTAGCCCTGACCAATAGTTAAGTTAGTGAGGTTCCATATTAAAAACCACACCCCCTAGTAGCCCCTACCTTGGGCTATTTCCCAGTGAACTCTCGGTAATATGCCTGTGCCAGTAGATGCTAAAAGTGCATGTTCCTTTAAGAACCACTCCTTAACCATGCCTTAACCACTCCCTAATCCAACCCCAAAACATCTAATTGACATGTTTCTCCCCTACATCTCTTACAAAACCTTTCCCTGCACCCCTCTAATGTTGCAGGTTCCCTAAGAACTCTTGCCTGCTGTAAAATCTAATAAATCTTTGCCACCTTGATTTAAGGAATGCTTGAGATTGTGAATTCATTCCTGGCGACCTTACCCTGAGAACTTCCCAAATGCCTGGTTTTTTCCCCCTCAACAACCTTGGTTCTCAACACACAACATGTACACTTTGCAAGGCCCATGCTGTCACACAAAACCAATAAACACTGCCAGAAATACCTCAGGATCAGATACAAGACTACTGGATGTTATGAAACCAAAAGGTCATTCCACTCTGAAAAAGGTTGAAGATGCTCTATGTGCTGCAATATCCAAAGTTCTGCCAATATTTAATTCTTAATGTACACATAAACATCCATCTCCTCAGTATGCAAATGGGCCTTCATCTTTGGCAAATGGCAAAATCATATGTATCCCAAAGAAATGTTCTGAAATAAATTACTTTATGATTTGTTATCAGTATATGCTTTGATTTATATACCTATCTTGTAGGCCCAGGGTCTCGTAAAAAATTTCTCAGTTGCAAAGGGGTCAAGAGTGGGAAAAGGTTAAGCAGCCAGAACACTCTGGAGATCAGGATGCAGCCCAGGGTGACCCATCCTGCAGATGGGAGCTTAACAATAGGGGCCAAAAAGCAGATGTTCAATAATGAAGAGGAGCTGGAAACATTTCTAGAAAGGAAACCAGAAAGGAGGAGATTATTTGCTTCTGAAACACCCACACTAAAGAAATGCAGGAGCAGTGAATAAATGTGGAGGACAACAGACAGACCAGGAAGACATTTCTTTCTGAAAGTCCACAGGCAGACAGGGATGAAGGAGGAACTCTGGGGGAGGTAAGAGTGCACAGGATGACAGGGGGCATTAATGACACGGTCTTCTGACATCCTGTCCTGCCTGCAGGACAAGGTCCTTTGGTGGCTCTACATGGCAACAAGGGAAGATTCAGGAAAGGAACAGAGAGAAGACAGCAGGGGAAGAAGAGAGTGATGTGACAAGGGCTCCTCAAGGACTAGAAACTGTCACTTCAATCCCATACATATCTATTAAGCATCCATCATGTACCAGGTCCAATGGTCAGGACCGGGGATAGAAAAAGAGGCACAAGGCAGTCCCAGCCCTCAAGGAGGTCACCATCCAATGGAGGAGACATCAAGCAAACCAACATATACAAAACAAGCCAAGTCCAGGGCAAACAGGCCATAATTAGAAGAGGGAAGGAGTAAGAAGTCACAGTGGTGAGAGAATACTTCCTGCAGCTTTTCAGTTGTTGGTTGGGACTTAAAGGAGTCTCAGCTGGGGAGGGAGAGTATTGTAGGAGTGCGGACAGCCACTGAAAATGCCTAGAGCTGAGAGAAGCCAGGAGGCCAGGGCCACTGGGTCAAGGGTATATGCTGGGGAGAAAGCTGTCAGAAGACTGGAAAGGTAGGTCATACAAGGCTTTGAATGCCTATTTTTGTAAAGAAATGCTCCAGGAGGACCACATTGCCAGCTCCATAGACCATCCTCTATGCCTACGGCAATGGCCTCATTGGCTGATGTCTGTGCACAGACTGCACTCACCTGGAGAGGAGGGCTGCTGCTCCTAGGGGCCATTCCCTCTGGCTCCAGGCTCCCTGCTGGGGCCAGGCCTTGGTCCTCTGCAGACTGAGCTGGGCAGGGAGAAGGATCCCAGAGGGGGAGAGGTCTTGCTCTTCTCTTCCTAGGCATCAAACTGGTCTACAGGGATTTACAAGAGTGAGGCTCCACAGGAGTCACAAAGGCCCTGGCCCTGCCCTTAGGAGAGAGACTCCACCCTACAGAGGGAAGGAGGAAGCAGGGAGGGTCAGGCTTGAAATGAACATGGTCTCAACAGGAAGCCTACTTCCTTCCCTCTCTTACTTATTTTCTTCTGCCTCCCCCTCCCCTCCCCATTCTCCGGCATTCCCCCTCCTCAGTCACACACACATTATCTAGACTACAAACTGACTCCTAGATACAGGACGCAAGCTAGGCAAGGTTGAGGAGAGAGAGGGCTCTTGAACGGAACCACCAGAGAATGCTCAGGGGAAGCCTGGGAAACAAAAGCCAGTCTGGGATTCAGCCCCCTGGCAGGAGGCCCGGCGAAAGGCAACAGCTCTCGGAGGGAGGTCAGGCAGAGGGCAGTGACACAAGGAGTCCAAATGGACACTAAGCCCGGAAAAGACCCTGCCGGCCTCCCCTCCCTCACGCGGAAAGCCTTCTCCAGCCCTAAAGTGCCCAGGGCCTCCAAAGTCCACCCAGAGCTCAAACTCCACCTTGGCCACGTTCCCCCATGAGAAACTCCCCAAGCTCCCCTCCCGGAGCTCCCCGGGCTCGAGGCACCGTGACGGAAGTTTTGAGCCTGCCCCCGGGCCGACAACTGCGGGAAAGGGGACGCAGACGCACCGGACCTTCGAGAGGACTCCCTCCCTTCAGACCCCGAGCTCCCGGAGCTCCTCCGCAGCTTCCCACTTCCGCATATGCTCCGCTCCTTCCTGGCTACCAGGAAGCCAGCGGACTCCTACAGGATGCCCCGCCCCCTTCCCATCCTGCGCCTCCTGCCCATTGGTTCCCTCAACCTCCACTTCCGGCGAGTTTATGCCAGCGGCCTTTCCGGACTGCATTTCCCTGCAGGACTTGCGGCTACCGGACAGGACCGCTCTCCGGTCTCCAAGGTTTCCGCAGGAGGACTCGGTTTCCCAGAATCGCTCTCTCCCTTGTTCCTCCCATGGACGAGGCGGGACTTCCTATCGGCCTCTGTCCCTGATTCGTCCGTTCCCAACCAAATATTGCCTTTAGGGGAAGTGGCGGATTCCGCTGGGGCAACAATCACACACAGGTTCCTTTTCCTAGAAAGGATCGCTCCAGATTCAGGCAAAGCTCCGCCGTTCTGGTGCAAGTCCTACTCGGCCGGTAGAGGGCGTCGCAGCGGTCCCGCTTCACTCTGAGTATCTGGGGAGACATTCAGAGCCTTCTCTCCACCCGTCGCACCCCCAGGAGAGCACGTGGGTCCGAAATCGAGCCCAGAAGTTTGAGGCCCTTGGCCTTGTCCTTTCGCCTGGGTGCCTGCCGGGGCTGCGGCTGCCCCAATGCAGACCCTGCCTGGGAAGAGCAAAGGGAAGCAGACAGGGAGAAGCGGGATCACGCCCGCTGGAGGGTGAAGATGGACTGACGGAGGCTGGGATAGCCCCAGGGAGATTCCCGCTCCACCCCCCCAGTTGAGGAGCCCCTGCTCTTCCCCTTGGCGCCTCCTTGATTGCTATTCACCCCGTAGTCCCTAATCCATCCACCATCCTCACTCCAGACTCCAGATCATTTACAAATGTCTGGGTCACCCTCCCCAGATGGACTATTGGGTCACACTTTCCCAAACTTTAGTCTTGCCCATAGAGACCCAAAAGTCATATTTTCACCCTTCTCATGAGGACCCACATGTCCTGTCTCCCTGTCTCTAGTTTCTGCCCTCAGATGGCCCCTGTAAGGATCCCCCAGTTCTGCCTACCCTGATGACCCCACCTTGAACACGGTTACCAAAGCTCTCTCCTGGTCCCCCTTATCTGCACCCATGGCTCTGGGGGACACTCAATGGTTCTCCACTCTGGATCTCAAAGACACTTTCTTTTGTATACCGCTCCACAAGGACTCCCAATTTATATTTGCATTGGAGTGGACACCCCCTGAGAAATCAAACCCAGGCTAGTGAACGTGGACAGTATTGCCACAAGGCTTCTGGGAAATCCCTGCTTGTTTGGTCAGGGTTTGGGAAAAAATTTAAGGGATCTGGACTTACCTAACAGCAGTTTATTTCAATAAGTGGATGATATCCTTAGCTATAGCCCTACTAGGGAGGAATATCTGAGTGCTGCCACAGCTACTCTTCATTTTTTAGGCACTCAAGGTGTCTGGCCAAGGTCCAAATCTATGTACCCTCTCTCTGCAGCTCTGAGTTCTCTAGTTTCCTAGTCTCTGAACTCTGCAGATTCTGAGTTCTATGGCTACCTTCTGGGTATATATACTCTCCTTAAGGCCCCAGGGCTTCACACCAAATTCTCAGTGTGAAGCAGTTTCAGAAACTGAGACCTTTGTCCCTTACCCCAAAAGATTTTGGGTCTCATCTGTTTAAGGGGGTAATGATGGGATGCTTCCCTGCTTATGCTTGGACAATTCTAAGATCACATTTCTCCCTAGCTTCAAAATACTATCCCTGACAGTTTTCTCCTCAGCCCAAGCACACTATGCCCAGCAATTACTCCTCAATGGCCCCAGTAAGACAAACTACCTTTCCCCAGAATCACTCATGAGTGGGCCGCATTAAAACAAACTATCTTTCTCCATCACGCTAACAAGCTGGCCTCTGAAGAAATTCTCTCATCAAAACAGGACTATCTTGTAACCACAGAATTATCATGCATTGATTCCCAAAGTTATCAGGTTCAATCCAGAGGTCAAGCTACAGACATAAACTCTCAAAGCTATCTTGTCACAATTGTAACAGACCTAAAATACACCCCTGAGAAACCCCTTCCCCTGATTTCTAGTAGTGAGTGACACCTGTGAGCAAGGTTATAAGTTACCACCAAATTAGCACATCTCCCAGATAATCCACTTCTTTTCCCATAGAAGTCTTAGTATCATTTATGTTAAGTTGCATGTTCCCTGAGGGGCGCTACCTGTTTCAATAGCACAATAAACTTTTACCAACTTGAGTGAAAGATTGCTTGAGTCTGTGACTTCATTGCAGATGATCCTATCTGTATTACAGTCTTGGGGGGAGGGGTCTCTGAACCTCTCAAACCACATCAGTATGAACAGGAAGATTACTTCCCTCCCTCCCTTCTGTCTGCCTCTCCTTCCCATCCTTCTATAGAGACCCAAGAAGCACAGGGGGCTTTTTGATCCCAGGTAGGGTGAGACCAGTCAGAGTCTCAGTGACACAGAGTCAGAGCTGCCCCTCCACCTGGTACTCTGCCCCCTTGTATTGAGAACCAAGGATGAGCAACATCCTGTAAGTAGTAGTAGCTGCCTCCCTGGGGACTACCTGGCCAGTTCCAGTTGGACAACGCTGCCATTTCTTTCCTTCCTTCTTTCCTTCCTTCCTTCCTTCCTTCCTTCCTTCCTTCCTTCCTTCCTTCCTTCCTTCCTTCCTTCTTTCCTTCCTTCCTTCTTTCCTTTCTTCCTTCCTCCCTCCCTCCCTCATGGGGCATGATATTACTTAAGATTTTTTCAACCCAAGTAAGGGCCAAAGCCTGAACTAATTCATGAGACATGCTTTGCTTTGCTCTCTGAGTGAACTAAAAATGCCCCTTCCTGTGTCCGTAGCTATAGGATCTGATGAAGCCGAGCAGGAACATTCTGCATGTTTTTGACACCGTCTTGGACAGTGGGACGTTTCTTATCTTGGCATCCTGTGGACATATACTGTGTAGGGGAAACAAAGATATCCTGGGACTGTAATTGCAATTGACACTTTTGTCAATTTCTTGTCTTATTGTGTTTATATCCTATTTGACTAAGAAACTTCCTTTCCCATGCTATGGTTAAAAACATACAGAAATGATAATTTTTGAGTGATACAGACAGCCTGAGTCAGGATTGCTCTAAGAATATCTAGGTCTTCCTCATTTTGCCTAAACCCATCTGAATTAAAACTCTGCTTCTATTTACTTACATGTTGGCTAGTTTAAGGGAATACACAATATGAATTTCCATCCCACCTAGTTCCAGGTTCACAGGAGTCATATACTTACTTGTGGGAGTTCTGTCCAAAGGAATATAAATGTTGATCACTTAAACCTCCCAAATTACCTTCCATTTTGCAGCAAGATAGTTTCTTCCCCACTTATTTATTCTATGATTTTTTTAAAGCTGGGACAATTAAATCTCATCTTGTGTATTCTTCATTTATGATTTCTTGGAATCTAGCTCTGACCAGCCAGGCTTTGTTAAAGCCCCCTGGGATTCAAAAGGAGCTACATGATGATACCATTACACCCAAACCACTCTAGCTCTCACTGACTGGCCAATAATAGGGCCTGGCCCAAGCCTCACTTACTCATTTTTGGGTGGTGATGGTCCAGAGTGAGCGTAAATGACAATTTTTTCTTCTGTTTTAGTCAGAAACCCTGAGTGTCTTCCTCTTCCAGATTGATTTTTGAGAAGGCAAATTTTTAGCCTCATTTCTTACCTGGCCGTCAGTCTCTGAATGGGTATTGCCTCAGACAAACTGAGACCTGGGAAAGACCTTAGCTTACAAAGACCAAGTTCTCCCAGTGCCTTCAGGGCCATCACCAGTTGTCCTGACCTATGTCTTGCCTCTGGACTCTGAATGATTCTGGGGGGAAGAGTGAAGTTGATGACTTTGTACAGCTCCACCCCACTCAGATCTAATTTACTTGCAAGTCAAGATCTCAGCCTCCTGGTGTCATTGGTCCTCTTAGGAGAAGAAGAATGAACAATGGAGACCCAAGAGGTAGAAGGGATTTGGGATCCCAGATGTGGTAAGACCAGTGATAGCCTCAATGACCTGTGAGTCAGAGCTCTCCCTCCCAATAATTCCCCTTCCTAATGAATACACGCATTAACTAGATGGCAGACTGAATGCTTCATCTAGGAGAGAGGGAAGCTAGGGAAGGTTGCAGTTGGGGAGGTGTAATATTAACTAAGGTGGCACTTTCTTTTTTCTTTACTGTTTTCTCTTTGAGAATGCTAAAATAATCAAGTGCTTTTGATTAAGTCTTACAAGGTGCAAAGCCCTAGACCCACATGCTTTTGCTGATTAGGTGTGAATCATTCCAATCTTAAGAAGGGTATATAAACTCAGAAGCTGGCATTTTGTCTGGGGCTCTCACTCACTGGAAGAGTGTTGAAGTGGAGACTCTGGGCAGCCATTGTTAAGAGCCCCCACAGGCTTTAAAGAAACCCAGAGGTTTTACTTTGGTGGCTCTCACTCTCTGGAAGACTGGCGTGTGACTCTGGGCAAGACGTTGTAACTGGCCCCCAGGTTTGCTAACCCAGATGCTGGCTTGTATTTGTTTTGTTTATAATGTATATTTATAATATGTTTGTATTTGCTCTGAAGTTCAGGTTACTGACCTTTCCCCCTGAACTAAGTGCAGTATATTTGTATGTGTGATTAAAGTGAGATTGTTAATGCCATTAAATTTACTTTCCTTAGTAAAGCAGATCAAAGAAGCTGTGCTAGCATCTCTTGTTGCTGGTCTTCTTGGGTCTTACACCCCCACAGCAGCTGCCACCCAAATTGTTGTTGTAGGAGGGCTCTTGAATGGCGCAATCACCGAATTACCACAGGATGCCTGAGACTGGGAGACAAAATCCAGTCTGGGATGAAGGCCCATGGCATGGGACCTGAGGGCTCTGAAAGAAGGGGAGGCAGGGATTCAGGAGGCCTGGGTAAGGGGGGCAGGGATAGGGTCTGGAATGCAACACAATCTAACATATCTTATAGAGAGAGGTCAGGGACAATGGAATGACAGAAGGGCTCCATGGGGACATTGAGCCTGGGGAAGCAGGATAACTGTGTCCTGAGGTCTCACTAGGAGCTGGGGAGGAATGTTGGGTCCCTCTGGGAGAGCTTAGACTTGGAATCCCCAAAGGGAAAGTGGAGACAGGGAGCCACATGCCTGGGATCTGACCGAGAACCAGTCCCAGAGCCATGGGTGCAGATAAGGGGGACCAGGAGAGAGCTTTGGTAACTGTGTTCAAGGTGGGGTCATCAAGGTAGGCAGAACTGGGGGATCCTTACAGGGGCCATCTGAGGGCAGATACTAGAGACAGGGAGACAGGACATGTGGGTCCTCATGAGAAGTGTGAAAATATGACTTTTGGGTCTCTATGGGTAAGACTAAAGTTTGGGAAAGTGTGACCCAATAGTCCATCTGGGGAGGGTGACCCAGACATTTGTAAATGATCTGGAGTCTGGAGAAGAGTTAGGGGCAGGGAGTTCCAACAGAAGTCAGGCCAGGAGAGAGGCGTGGTACTGTTGGAGCTGGAGGACACTTACCACAAGGTCAGATGAGGAGGATGAGACCCAATGGCAAAGACAGCCAGCAGAGGCCAAGACCTTTGTAGGACCCTGCCACCTGCACCCACAGACCTGGCTTCTGGAAGGCTGAGAGATCTCAGCTCTTGGGAAGAAGGCAGAAGGATCTCATCTCCATGGAAGGCAGAGTGAACTCAGCTTCTGCTTCCAGCCAGCCCACTTAGGGAGACTCCTCCTAGTCCCAAGAGGACCCCCAGTGCCCAGCCCCAGAGGTCCCCAGGATGAGCCCTTTCCTCCAATGTCACCCTAGGTCAGGACGTCAGAACCCAGCCTGCCTCTCCTTCATAGGCCATGCCTTCCAAGGCCTAGGAGCTTGTTATTCAGTAGCTTTGGCCCTGCCCAGCTCTTCCGGACCCCATTTGCGGTTTTCTTGGCAAAGACACTGGAATGATTCGCATTTTCTTCTCCAGCTCATTTTATAGAGGACAAAGTTGAGGCAAACAAGGTTCAGTGACTTGGCCAGGGTCACACAGCTAGGATGTACCTGAGGCCTGATCTGTACTCTGAAACAGTTTTATGCCCAGGACTCTCTGCACTAGGCCACCTAGCTGCCCACTAGGAGCTTAATAAATGCTAATTAAATAAGTGACTCAAAAAAGAAGACATTGTCTTCTTGGTTTTATTGCAAATACTAAAGGCCATTCATCACTTTAACACTAAGAACTTTTTTTTTAATTCACATTTTTCTAACTTTTTCTGCCTAAGGGCCCTACCTGATCATACCCCAATATCTGGGCCAATTCCAGACCTCAGGAGGACAAAATCTACATCTATATCTCTGTGTGTGCATGCATGAATGTGTTTGAGCGTATATGATTGTTTCTATATGTGTGCCTTATTCAGACTGTCACTAACAAGGACGTGGAGAATTCTGGCAGCAGAATCAAATGAGCTAAAATGGACAAGGTGCCTGGCACACAGGTACATATATCAAGCCCCACCCCCCTTTCCAGTGTTCTTGCACCTCACTCCTCTCTTCTTTCTCCTCCTGCTCTCTGATCCAGGGACACTGGCCTCCTGGCTCATGTTTGACCAAGACCTGATCTCCTGATGTTGCCTTTCCAATGGCTGTCCCCCATGCTGGGAATGCTCTCCCCCTCTTACTAGGGTATCTTTAGCCCAACCCCTCTTCCTTTGTAGTGATGTGGCTGTTCAAGGAGGAGTAGCTCCTGGTGAGAGGCCTGGCTGAGCCATTTTCATACTCCTTGGGTGTCCACCTGTCACCCAACTCTCCCATGGCCCCAAGAAGCTGTAGCACACCTAGAAGCCACCCTTGGTAAGTGCCTCTGGCTAAGCCAGCTTGAGGGTTACTGAAAGGCCACAAACCCATGGGTGTTGAAGGGGGGTGTCAACCCCAAGCACAAGAACTACCCTCTCCCACCCAGGAATGGGCAGATGAGAACCATTTCTTTCAAAGGTCATGAAGGTGGCTGAAAGAGGCTCTGTGGAGCGCTTGGAGCGTGGGCAGACATGGAAGATGCCAAGGTCATCCACTGCACCCCTAGCCATCCCCAGTCCAAGCTTCGTAGTGACCCCAACTCTAAGCCATGGTTGGGGGAGAGATGTTCTCTGCTTCTCCCCCTCCCTTCTCTCCCTCATTCTGCCTCCCTTCCCCATCCCATTCCCAGTCTGAGAGCTCTGTCCTCTTCCTCTCTGTTGCTCCACACTCTTCAGAGCTTGTCTCTGTTCCTTCTTCAAATGTGATTGCTGCCGCATTTCCTGCTGCTCATTGTAGTCTTTCCCAGTGAGCACACAAGCAAGGTGTGCCTGTAACCCTGCTCCCCTTTCATAAAGTATTAATTCACAGGGGGCCTGGGATGAAGGCAGGACAACCTAACCTCCAACCTTGAGCAGGGTGGCAGGGATACAGGACCTCTAGGGTAACTTATAGAATTCTGAAGATTAAGACAGTGGGAGCCAATGATAAAATGGGGGGTGGTGTCCTGGGGGCATTTGGGATGTGATTGGGAGTCTGGTTAACATTCAGGGACAGGGACCCCAGCCAGTGGCTAAGCCTAAGAGACAGGCATGTTCCTGACATCCATGGAGAATGGTGAGCAGCATGTAAGAAGAGGGAAATGAGGCCCAAAGGAAGGGGAGCCAGTAGGACCCTGGTACTTTGTAGGATCCTGGTCCAGACTTACCTGGGACCTGCTCCTGAAGAGTTGGCTTCCAGAAGGCAGAATGATCTCAGCTCCCAGGTTTCCTGTTTATAGCCAGTCTACTGAGAGGGGGTCCTCCCAGTCCTAAAGAGCCCAATCATGTTTGGTCTCTGAACCCCAGGATCAGCCCTTTCTTTCAATGGCTCACTGGGTCAGGATCTCAGGACCCTGCTTGCCTCTCCTCCCCAAGCCCTGCCCCTCATCCCAGAGAATGCCCCAACCCCCTTCCCCAACTTCTTATACTTCTCTCCTCTCCATTTACTCTCTCACCCAGAGCCACTGGCCTCCTGGCTCATCCTTGGTCAAGAACCTTCATCTCCTGATTCTGTGTCCTTCCAATGGTGGTCTCTTATGCTTAGAATGTTCTCTCTTCTCACTTCAGCTTCCTGGATTCAGTCTTCTCAGCCAACATCTCACCTTCTGAAAAAAAGTTTTTTTCTGGCCCCTAAAACTATTAGAGCTTTCTCTCTGAGAGCCCTAGATTTCTTCTTCCTGTATAGACTCCTCCTAGGTCTCCAAATTCCGTCCCAGGGTTTTAATTTCACTTGGGCCACTACACCCCAACCTGATCACTCCTGAGAACTCTGCCTCCCCCATCCCTCTACCATCTCCCCTACCCCTCCTGCTTTGGGGTTCAAAACCTCCTCCTTCTATGCTGAAAAACAGCCAGGATAAACTCAGGCAGCAGACTAACTGTAATTATTGGGTTCCATTATAGAAAGTGCTGACAGCAAATGGCCCTTTGGTAAACTGAGATTCTGTATGATAGCATTTATAACTGTAAGTCCAGATTTCATGGGACTGAAATTGTCCCAAACAATGGGGTACCATTTAAAGTTGCACGTGTGTTACCATTAGGATAATTGTGATATTTGATCTTGTAAAGGTAAGACAGACCTGAATACAATTTATGCATGAAATTTCACAAGTGTGACCTACTTAGAAATGTCAGTATAAGAAGTAAAGTGTAATTGGATCTAAAGTCTGCTACCGTCGTCAATGAATGCAATCATTCCACAGAGATAAATTAATAGGTATATAAAGTGATTTTGTATGTAACATAATTTGGAAGCTCATTCAGCTGAATCTATGTCATTTGACCATCAATAACTACATATCATATAAGAAATCTATATTATCATTTACAATCTTCTATTCCTTCTTTGTGATTTGGGGGAAAGCACTGTGTATGAAATGTTGCTAATAAAAAATAAGTTCTAGAGGGTGATGCAAGTATACTCTCACTAAATGAAGTTTGCTTTAGAAATACTGAATTAAGCTATTCAACAGTGGGGTAAAAATGCTTAACAACTTAAGTATTTAATTGGGAATGCTTTGTTTTAAGATAATGATAACTTACTGTGTGGGAAAAGTACAGAGGACCTTGTAAATTCTCCTTTTCTAGGCAGTCCTTTGGGTACTTAACAGGTGCCTTGGGACCTCCTCTTTTGAAAAGATATCAACTCTGGGGAAGAAGTTGCTAAAAGAAAGTTCTCCAGTTCTGACTCGGTAGCCAAAGGGGTGGTGTTGTTTAGAAGCTTCTTTCTAAGAAAGAAATGACTTTTATCTGCTAGATTGACTACTGATGATGAAAATTATAAAACCGAATCCAGAAGAGTATGTATGGAAGTTACCCCTTTGAGTCACCTTAGTCTCAGCAGAACCTGGCCTTGATTCAAAGTGGGACTCCTTCCTTAAGCAGAGTTGATACAGTCAACTGGCAGTTGCTAGGATGATATTTGACAGGATGATGTAACTGTAGTAACCTTCAAAAGAGACTACTGGCAGAATTTTTCTGTGTGTTCTATAAATAGGGAAAACCTATCAGACCATATAGGTATGACTTTACATAACATCCCTTATGAATAAGCATATGGAGGTCATGG
This sequence comes from Trichosurus vulpecula, assembly GCF_011100635.1. NCBI lineage: Eukaryota > Metazoa > Chordata > Mammalia > Diprotodontia > Phalangeridae > Trichosurus > Trichosurus vulpecula. The sequence continues at coordinate 2,686,566 of NC_050573.1, forward strand.
AGAGATTGAAGGGATCAGAGCAGATAGATAGAGTGCCTAGAGGACTACGGACTGAGGTTTGCAATATTGGAAAAGAGGCAGCAGCAGCAGCAGCAACAACACAAAAGCATTCCAAAGACAAAGAAGAGCAAGAACGTGAAATGGCGTCTGATGAGGTTCTAGAAATAACTGAGGGCAGAAGGAAAGGGAAAGGGAAAGATACACCCAAGTAAATACAGAATGCCAGAGACTAGCAAGGAGAGATAAGCTTTGCTTAAATGAGAAATGGAAAGAAATAGAAGAAAACAATAGAATGGGAAAGACAAGATCTCTTCAAGAAAATTATTTCCAGAGATGTTATTTCACAGGCCAGTAAAGTTATGCTTAAGATGCCGTGAGCTAGGCTGCAGCAATACGTGAACTGAGAATTTCCAGAAGAACAGGCTGGTTTTCAAGGAGGCAGAGGAAGTACTCACCAAATTGTCAACCCTAACCCTAAATTCTTTGGATTATGATGAAATCAAGGGAGTTTCAGGGAAAGAAATTCCTTCTTCTTCATTGACCACCCTAAAGCTTTCGACTGCTTGGATCACAGCAAAATGTGGGAAGTCTTCAAAGAGACTGGAGTACCAAATCACCTTACTTGTCTCCTGAGGAACTTGTATGAGGGTCAAGAGGTAACAGGTAGAACTGAACATGGAACAACCGATTGGTTTCAGATTGGAAAAGAAGGACAACAAGTTTGTATGTTGTCACATATTTTATTTAACTTGTTCACAAAGTACATCATGCAAAATACCAGGCAGGAGGAATAAAAGGAGGAATTGAGGTTATCAGGAGAAATATCAACAATCTCAGATATGCAGATGGTACCACTCTGATGGCAGAAAGGGAAGAGGAATTAAGAAGCCTTGTGATGAGGGTGAAAGAGGAGAGTGTAACAGCTGGCTTGCTCCCTCTGTCACCAGAAGAACCATAAGCAAATAATGAAAGACTAATTCTAAGGCACTGATTAAGGTCAAACTGTTTACTTACAACATATAAAAACGTTATTAATATTAGTCATTATTAGTAATAGCATCCTCAAAATTGTTGTCATTACTAAGGTAGTTTGAAGGAAAGGTATGGCTGACTTGTGTATGATAGGGTGATTCTAAAACACAAAACTGGGTAGCAAAAGGTAAAAAGGAGCAATTCTCTCATAAAAACAGGGCGTGGAATGAAGAACTAATTGTAATAGCAATTTAGATTTAAAGATCTTTCCCACCCATTAATAGGCCATGTGACCTGCTTGTATCACAGGAAACCTAAGTCACATGTGGTAGGAGCTTGCTGAGAGGAAAAGGATATTGTGTCACAGTAAATGCTGAGGGAGCAGTTACAGCAGTTAGAGCTGAGGGAAAGAGCAGAGGAGTGGTGGCTGTGAGGGAGCTTTTGGGAAGGCCCCAGCAGGGGGTTGGATGGTTTTTGGATGGAGTGGTTCTCTGCTGTTTTCTATTGAATTCTTTTGCTGCTTTGATGGATTGAATGTATTGGTTTCAGGATCTGGATATTTGGTGTTTCAATAAATGATTTACTTCTTTTACCTTCTATGTGGAGAGTCACATATATTGTGAAATATAGAACCACATAGGCATTTTGACAACTATCATCCATATTGTGATTATTACCTTGCTGATACATTTGGCATTATGAACAGGATTGCAAGGTATAAGATCTCTATTTGGAGGTAGAAGGGCTTTAGAAGAAGAAATGGTTATCCCGGGATGGAACAAAGTACCTGTAATAGCAATTTAGATTTGAAGATCTTTCCCACCCATTAATAGGTCATGTGACCTCCTTACATCACGGGAAGCCTAAGTCACATGTGGTGAGAGGAGCTTGCTGAGAGGAAAAGGATATTGTGTCACACTAAATGCTGGGGGAGCAATTACAGCAGAGCCAAGGGAAAGAACAGATGTGTGGTGGCTGTGAGCGAGTTTTTGGGAAGGCCCAAGCAGGGTGGGGAGTGGATGGTTTTGGGATGGAGTGGAAATGTTGGAAACTTACTCTCATTTAGTTGGATGAGGAAACAACATCCACATCAGAAGAGGTTTCCAAGTCTACAGAACATCCAGAAAGACAAGAAAACTAGGGCATAGGGTTGGAGAAGGATCTTTGCAAGTGTGTATAGAATAAGATGAGGAGGATGAATGGAGAAGATAAGAGAGGGGATATTAGAAGGGTGGGTAAAACAAGGAAAGGAAGGGTAAAAGGAAAAGATAAGGTAGTAGGGATAGTGTTAAAAAAGAGGCTGAGATGGAAAAGAGTGAGCAAAAATAAGCTAGAGGGAAATCCACAAGTACCATTTAGAACTTTCTCAAATCTCTAAGAAGAGGAGTCATTGCCCTGTTGATAAATGGATAAAGGATAAGAACAGGTGGTTTCCCAATGAAAAAACTGAAATAATTTATAGTCATATAAAAATGCTCTAAATTGTTATTGACTAGATAAATGCAGATTACAACTACCAGATTGATAAAATGATAGAAGAGGGAAGTGACCAATATTGGAGAAAATGGGGAAAAATACTGACACTACTTCATTGTTGGTGGAATTGTAAAATGATTCAAATCTTTTGCCCTTTGGGCATATTGATACTTGTTCTATTTCCAAACATGATTAGGGGAAAAGGAAAGGAGGCTACACATTTGGAAATGTTTATAGCAGTTCTATTTCAAGTGGCAAAGAACTGGAAATTCCATCGGTGGCCAACAATTGGGAAACATGTGAGCTAACTGTGGTATATGATTATGATGGAACACTACTATGCTATTAGAAATAATGACCTCAAGAGTTTACAAAAATATGGAAACATTTGCATGAAATACTGAAGAGTGAAATGAGCAGAACCAAGAGAACATTGCACACAGCAACATCAATAGTCTCTGAAGAATGACTCATGAACAAGTCAGTGAACAAGTCCATACTCAAATTAGCTGTAAAGGGCATATGATGAAAGATGCTATCTGCATCTACAGAAAGAGTAACATATGCACACCTCTGTGCCTAATGGTAGCCATTTCTAGGTTTGGGGTTGAGGGAAGAAATAAATAACATCATCATTTTGTTGTATATTGAAAGGAATAGGAAGTTGTGCATGGTACATTTGCAGTTTCATTTACAATCATCTTTTTTATTATACTATGTTATAAAAATGCTATTTTTATTCCACATAATAACAATTTATTAAAAAAAACTATTTTAAAGAGGTATTTTGAAGATACACACATACCGCCCCCCCACACACACACACATGTATATGCACGTATGTATGTATGTACGTCGGTATACTATGATCTTGGCATACGGTCCAATTACTTCCTGGCAGAAACAGGGAGAATAAATGAGAGCAGCTTAAGATTTTATGTCCTTGGACTCAAAGATCACAGTAGATAGTGACTGAAGCCATGAAATTAAAAAAATGCTTCTTTCTTCTAAGGAAAGCAACTGCAAGTCTGGACAGCATCCTAAACAGCAAAGACATACCCCTGCCAACAAAAGTCCATAGAGTCACAGATATGGGTCTTTCTGCTATATAAGGAAAGTTGAGTGGCACAGAATCAACACTTTTAAATTGTGGTGCTGGAGAAGACTTTTGAGAGTCCCTTGGACAGCAAAAAGATGAAATCGGCTAATACTTAAATAAATTCATTCATCCTATTCACTGCTGCTGAAATACTTTGGCCACATAATGAGAAGATAGGATTCATTAAGAAAGTCCCTGATGTTGGGAAAGGTAGAAGGAAAAAATAGAAGGGGAAAGCAGAGGATAAGATAAACGGTGTCATGGACAAAACAAACATGAACTTGGATAGACATTGGCAGACGGTGGATAGAAGGGCTAGGTTTGCTATAGCCAGTGGGATCACAGAGAGTCAGACAAGCCTGAGATGACTGAACAATAAATCAGTCAAGACTGTCATGATGACCTCAAGACAATCAGGTCTAATTTGATGACAATGGTCTTCCTGTATAGATTCTATAAACTAAAGCCTTCTTTCAGGAGAATCCATTGGGGATCTCAAGACCAAAAGGACTAATTGTGATAAGGAAAATCAAGTCCACCGAGGTACAAAGCTCAGAGCACTAGCAGTTTATTAGTTAACATGCATTTACTAATAAAGAGGGAAAATGGCTTCCCCATCAAGCTCAAAGACATGGAGGATGAAAGACAGCCCCCCAGCTTAAGGATGGAAAAAAGAACAGAAGTTGGTAGGTGGGGAAAACAATATAAATGGTTAAAGCATCATGGGGGCAGGAAGAATATGATTGGCTGAAAGTCTGAAATATGGGCTGGAAACAGCCCCTCTTTTCATTTTTAAAATGTTGATACTTTCCATCTGGATCTTGCAGAAATAACTTATGATAGATAATAAAATTTCCTCTAATTGTACATACACACCTAGAGACAATATTTCCAGGAATGCCATCATGAGGTCTGGTAGAGATAACAACAGATGGCCTAGAATTGAATCAGGATACTTAAAGGTATAGAAGGGTAAATAAGTTTCCTTGACACAAAGTGATTTGCAGCTGGTGCTGAGATAATAATTCCTTTTGAAGTAAAGTGTTTTAAGAGAGCACTGCACTTTTAAACTTACCTCAGAGTTTTTCTTGAATTAAAAGTGACTGATGGGAAAACTGAGCTTTGCATTTAACTGAGAGAGGAACACTGAACTTTTGAACTCAGGAGCTTCTTAACCCACAGATTGTTGTGGTTGGTCCTTTCTTTGCAAGTGAGTTGGATTTAAGCAAAGCAGAGCAGTGCAAAGTCATCAACCTCACTCTCCTCTGGAATTATCACAGTCCAGGGGCAAGACATAGGTCAAGACTACTCATGATATCTCCCCATTTCTAACTAATCCATAAACATAGCCACAATTGACAGATTTTAGGGTGGCAAAGTTGTGGTTCCGCCATTGTTCACAAAAACTTATTACACAATTATAAGATTTTACAAAGTAATTTATACTCCAGGATGTTTGCATTTTTTTTTTCTGAGTTCATGTTTTATTTCAAGAGCTATAGATTACATGCTAAGTTGACAGCAGGTCCTTTAGCCAGGGAACTTGATGATGGACAAAGTATACACACACACACACACACATATACTGGGCTCCATTTATGTTTCTTTCACAGCTGGAGTTTTTTTAGACCTTGCCTTGAAGTAAAGTATGAGCAAAGCGATTCCTCCATAAGTGGCCAGTACATAATTCTTTCTGCCATTAAGGGTGTATGAATTGAAGTATTTCTTAAAACCAGTGAACTGATACTGACTGTCAGATTCTGGACCTGCCATAATTGAAATCCCGACCGTAGGACCCACCGCAGCCGCTGCCCTTCACTGTCCGCTGCGGCCGCCCCCAACCCCGACCCGGAAGACGGATGTTTGCATTTTTGACAGCTACCTCCAGACAAATAAATATGGACAAACAAATATCTATTTCTATCTATCTGTAATAAACTGGAGATAATCAACAAGAGGCCTTGACTAGTTGGAATACATCCAAAGAAGGATTATGAATATGATTGATTGGAGACCATGCTAAATAAGGGTCAGTTGAGAGGAGTGAGGGCACTTATCCCAAAGAAGAGAAAATTGGTGGGCAACATGAAATACTCTTCAAATATCCCAGTGGGAAGACCTAGAACAAGTGAGGTTCTGAAAGAGGCAGATTTCAGCTTAGAATGATGAACAGTGCTTTAATAATGGGCTGCTTTCCTAGCTGGTCTTCAAGAAGAAATGATTTCAAAGAGATGCCTCTGTAGGTATGAGTCTGGCCTAGATGGCCGCTGAAGCACCTTCCAACTCAAGATTCTGATAAAATCAGTTACAAGGGAACAAGAAGTTGGCTTAGTTCCTCATTAACATGCAAGTGAATTTCTTTAGAAAATTATCTTGTTATCAATGCTTGTCTTTTTAGGCAAAATAAGACTCTTCTGACTTGCCCTGATGAGACAATATAGAGACTTCTTGTAATGCCTCTTGAATTGCTCCATCATGTCCAACCTGTTGGTCTCTGCACTGGAAAGCATAACTCTGATGAGGGTGCTGTCTTTGGGACCTGACCCTTTCACTGATTTTTAGAGAGAATGTGACAAGCAGCCCAGATGCCTCTGATATGAAACTGAGTTCCTTCAGCTTTCCCTGCCAGGCTGGCAGAGCAGGAGCAACGATGGGAAACTTTGTAGAAAGAAATTTACAAGGCCTCTTGTCTGCCTAGGAGCTGCTGCTTTGTTCACACAATGGCTCTCCTCTGCCTCAAGTCCATCAGGGGAATCCCTGCCTCATCATCATGATTGTTGGGTCACCAGTAACAGGAAGCAGAAACGACCTCAACTCAATGAGAACTTTCTCGACTGTCACATGCAGTGGCCTGGATGTAGTCTCAATAAATGTATGGGGGTTACCTGTGGGAGAACACAAAATTCCCCTAAATTGCTCCAATATTTATATCCTTGATCAAACAAATCTGATTTCTTCTCTTCACCAAAGATTATTTCTCAGTTGACATAAAATTGGTACAAAGTCCTTTCCTTATTCTGAAGACATTCTATTTCTGAGAACATCCAGATGGATCCTATCATATATATCTGAAGATTATTAGCCTATTGCCTCCTTTTCTGGTTTGACCACCTGGAAGAGCAGCATGAATTATTTTTCTTATCTCCCCTTTCTGTTAGAGACAGACACAAAATTTAACCTTCACCCATGACCTCTATGTCATAAAGAAAGGCATGTACCCACTGAGCACATTCATAGAGCCTTTTTTCATTAACAATCCTCTGATGAGAGGATAAGAGTTGATCTCTGGTTGAAACCCTTCCCACATTGAGTCCATAGATGGCTTGTACCCAGAGTGAATTTTCTGGTAAAAAGCTCTGTATTCCATCTCAATGTCTTTCCGCATTCATATCTGTTATAAGATTCCTATATCTCTGATGAATTCTCTGATGGTAAATGCGGACTCACTTTAGACTGAAGGTTTTACCACAATGATCACATTCTTAAGGTTTCTCTTCAGTGTGGATTCTCTGATGTTGGGTAAGATGGTTCCTCTGTTTAAAAGCCTTTTCACACTGGGTACATTCATAAGGTTTCTCTCCAGTGTGGATTCTCTGATGTACAACAAGAGAGTCCTTCCGTGTAAAACTCTTTCCGCACTGGGTACATTCATAAGGTTTCTCTCCAATATGAATTCTCTGATGTTGGACAAGACGGTTCCTCTGTTTAAAAGCCTTTATGCATTGGGTACATTCATAAGGTTTCTCTCCAGTGTGCATTCTCTGATGAACAATAAATCCAGCTCTCTGTGCAAAAGCCTTTCCACATTGATTGCATTCATAAGGTTTCTCTCCAGTATGGATTCTCAGATGTGTAACGAGGCTATTCTTATATGCAAAAACCTTTGCACATTGATTGCATTCATAAGGTTTCTCTCCAGTGTGGATTCTCTGATGTGTAACAAGGCTATTCTTATATGCAAAAGCCTTTCCGCATTGATTACAGTCATAAGGTTTCTCTCCAGTGTGGATTCTCAGATGAGCAATAAGACATCTCTTCAATCTAAAAGCCTTTCCACAATGATTACAGTCATAACATTTCTCTCCAGTGTGGATTCTTTCATGACTAACAAGACTGGGCTTCCATGTAAAAGTCCTCCCACAATGATTACATTTATAGCATTTCTCTTCAGTGTGGCTTTTCTGATGTTTAGCAGCGCTGGACATACATCTGAAAACTTTTCCACATTGATTACACTCATAAGGTTTCTCTCCGGTATGGATTCTCAGATGAGCAGTAAGGCATCTCTTCAATCTGAAAACCTTTCCACATTGATTACAGTCATAAGGTTTCTCTCCAGTGTGGATTCTTTCATGTTTAACAAGACAGTCCTTCCATGTAAAAGTCTTTCCACATTGATTGCATTCATAAGGCTTCTCTCCAGTGTGAATTCTTTCATGTCTAACAAGACTGCGTTTACATGTAAAAGTCTTTCCACATTGATTACATTTACAAGGTTTCTCTTCAGTGTGTGTTCTCTGATATTCACCAATATTCTGTGTACATTGATTACCTTTATAATGTTTCTCTCCATTGTGGATTCTTTGATGTTTAATAAGACCATCCATCCGTGTAAAAGACTTTCCACATTGATTGTATTCATAAGGTTTCTTTCCAGTGTGAATCTTCTGATGTTCACCAATAGATTTCCTACCTCTGAAAGTCTTTCCACATTGGTTACATGTATAAGGTTTCTCTCCAGTGTGGATTCTGTGATGTTCAACAAGACTTTCCTTCCATCTGAAAGTCTTTCCACATTGATAACACTTATAAGGCTTCTCTGCAATGTGGATTCTCTGATGTAGAGTAAGACACGGCCGCCATTTAAAAGTCTTTCCACATTGATAGCATTTATAAGGTTTCTCGCCAGTGTGGATTCTCTGATGTGCAATAAGACACTTCCTCTTTGTAAAACCCTTTCCACATTGTTTACAGTCATAATATTTCTCTGCAGTGTAGATTCTCTTCGGTTTTGTGCAGACTTCTCTCCAACTGAAGTCATAGGGGCCATCACTCATGAATCTTTGCTTGTGAGTTTCTTCCACAGAAAGGCTTAGCTCTTCAGTAATTTCCTTCATTTCAAGTCTGGTCTCTCCTTATAAAAAAAAGAGAATAACAACACAAATATAGACACTACACACACACACACACACACACACACACACATTTATATCTCCTTTGCTCCACAGGCAGAAAAAAACTCAGTTACTTTCTATTTCCCCAGGCAAAGAGAAACATCTTAAAAAGGCAGAAATTTATTTTAAAATGCCCTTAGCTCACATCCCAAGGAGGATTTAATTTCCAAAGAGCTTCATGCATGGATTTACACTGGATCTCACAACAAACTTGCAACACAGGTAGGGCCATCATTCTCATCATATTCACAACTCAGACCATGAACTCAGAGTGGCTGAGAGACTTGACTCAAATCCCAGCAGCTGTGACTAGAATCCAGACCTGGTGAATGGCTCTGCTGTGACCACAGTACTTGACAAATTTTCAGTTTTTTCACTTTCAATCTTTCTCTTTCACTTTCATTGTCAGCACTTTCAATCCTTTCTTCATAGCTACAATGCCATTGGTCCACATATACTAAATATTAAAATTATTTCAAGATCTATTCTACCAGTAACCATAACTTAATTTCCCTGTGGATCACTTTCAATCTTATTGTTTCTGTTGTATCATCTGAATTTACACTCAAAGTACCAACACTTTACCTGAGGCATAAGGGATTTTATTCTGAATCTTTAATTTTCTGAGATAGTCATTACTTATTTTTTGAAAAAATTATCTTTAAATGCTTCTGCTTACTAAAATAAAATGAAAAGCCTTCTATAAAACACAACTTTAAAAAATGCATGGCATTACACATCTGAAAATGTGTCTGATACAGAAATTGGAGTATATTACCCTTTGGTACAGAATTGGACAGCATGCTTCACTACTGGTCTTCTTGCACCCCTTCCCCTTTAAAGGTTCACAAATGCCTTTGAAGGATTGAGACAGTTGTCCAAGGGATTTGAGCTAAAAATTGGTCAGTGGCCCCGTAAGTGGTAAATATTCACCCAATTTGATTACAAAGATTTTTACCTTCTGTGACAAGAAGTGTGTGCATGTTTCAACCTCAATAGCCATCTTTTTGCAGTGATTCCAAACTATTATGATCAGGAACATACAGCTTTTGGGGATCGTGCAGTGAGCACCTCAAACTCTGACTGCTTCTAACTATGTGCAACATAATCTTTCAGTTTCTCAACTTGACATCAAAGTGTTTCCAAATTTCCAGGAAGGTTAGGTATTCATGTGCAAATGGTCACAGGCATGCAAAGACCATTGGTAGCTGTCTGTCACTGCACTGAAGTAGTCTGCTCATTCGTGGTCTACCTCATAATCACATCTCATTAAACCTGAAACCACCTGACCAAGATCTTACTTGGGTTTACATTCTTACAGCAGTGAAGGCAGGTTATTGGAAAACCATCATTGCCAGGCATGCACAGTAGAGTCCATCATGAAACCATCATAGACCACCACAACCTTGCTACAAAAACAGACCTTAAAATGCCACTCATTGGGAGCAGCTAGGTGGCGCAGTGAGTAGAGCACCAGCCCTGGAGTCAGGAGGACCTGAGTTCAAATCCAGCCTCAGACACTTGATACATGTACTAGCTGTGCGACCTTGGACAAGTCACTTAACCCCAACTACCCTGCCAAAAAAAAAACAACAACCCCAAAATGCCACTCATTGAAATGTTGGGATTGTTTTCTAATTTGAACTTCTCCTCTGTTCATGTTACTCTTCTATCTGGCAGCTTCTCAAAGGACTTGGTTGGCAACATGGGTTGGTCATTTAGTAGAGTTTCAGTGAAAGTGTAGCCAGTTTACCAGTGCTAAGAATAAGAAAGCCATGTCTGAAGAAATCCTATCCTTCCAAAGGCTGTTTTGCATATAAAAACTAATTAAAACAACAACAACAACAAAGCAATATTTGCAATTGACCTTGGAGCACATTTGTCATTTAATGTGGTACTTGCCAAGAGCCAACAGGAAAAGCAAGTTTATTTAGTAATTAGCAATTCACTGTGACTGTTTAGAGAGTTAAAAAAATGAATTCCCATCACCTGGAAGGAATCTGTCAAATTTGCCTTCCATTTTCCACCTCATCCATGGGTGAGCATTTTCAACATATTTTGTTAAAAAAATCAGAATACAACTGGTAGTGCAATGGACAGAATTCTGGGCCTCGAATCAGGAAGACCTGAGTTCCAATCCCACCTCAGAAAGTTACTAGTCCTGTGGCTCTAGGGAAGTCATAAGACTTCTATGTGCCTCCCTTTTTTAAAACTGTAAAATGGACATAGTTATGGCATCTAATTCCTAGGGTTCTTATGAGGATAAAATGAGACATTTGCGCACTACGTGACACATAGTACATGCTGTATAAATGCTAGCTACTACTTTCATTTGATTTTGACTGTTTCCTCCCCAATTCTGCTCTCTTTCTTAAGCCAGTATCATCCTCGCTCCTTTTATTCCCTTATTTCCTTGTTGAACTAAATGTATTTCCATTCCAAAAGACTGTCTTTTCCCTGTATCAGCATCTGTTTGTAAACTAGACTCTGAACTTTGTGACAGCAGACACTGTCTTCTGCCTTCCTTTGTAATCTCATGGCTTACTACAGTGCCTAAAACAGAAGGCACTTAATCAATGTTTATTGATTCCCTGCCTGGGCCCAGGGCTGACAGCAGTCCCCAGCCTCTACCTCTACTCCCTGCATTCTGGTCTCTCCCCTAGTTGCTGAATGCACATTCAGGCCTCAGCCCAGTTTCTGTTCCTTTCTTATACTCCATCACCTCCAAGTAGTCCCCTTAGTCAGGTTCTAATATTGAAGATTACAGAGGCTTCTTTCTGGGCTCCTGAAGGGTCTCCTGCTATAATGCACCTCTGGGTCTCTAACTCCCAGCTCCCTAAACTGATGTGGTGGTCACCCACATGAACGTGGCCAATGATTCTCCAAGAATGGGGACAGAGATTAGCAATAGAGATTAGAAAAGCATCTTGGGCTGATGATTTATGCAAAGTTTAGCCTTGGAAGACTCCTGGGTAAGGGAGCAGCCTTCTCTCCTACTCGTGTACTGCCAAATGGAGAGAGAGAAAATCATGAAGCCAGGTTGCCAGATATACTACCAATTTAGGCCATGTAATGTCAGCTGGGCACTCACTGGGGCAAGGCAATCCTTTGCCATCTCCCTGGTTCCCTGTGCTGCTCACCACAGCAGCAATTCTAAATCATTTCATTCATCCCCAACCCTCCATCATGGCTTGCTACCACTACCCTTCCAACCACTGGAAAAAACTAGACATTTATCAAGGGCTTCCTAATCCTCCTCATCTCACATAAATCAGATATCTTCTTCTCCCTTTTGACCCCCATATCACATAGAAAGATTATCCTTCTGCTTGCTAAAGAAAATCCCCTTATGCGTGCAAATGATCACACTCTGCCCCCTCATCTACCTCCATATAATCCTCCTCTAGGATCTTTTTTTTTTTTTTTGCTAATTTTCACTCTCTCCCACACTGATGACTCTTTACCTATTACCAGAAATAAAATCATTGATCTCTAATATTTAAAACACTCTCACTTGACCCATGCACCCCCATGAGATGGTGTCCAATACTGTCCCTCCATTTTATAGCTAAACAGTTAAAGAAGGGCATTTCCATTTAGCGTCTCCAACTCCTTTCCCTGGGTTTCCTCGAAACTATTTTTTTTTCCTTTCTTTCCTTTATTTTCTATCCTGCTATACTGCCCAAGATATGGTTACAATTAGATACAAATAGGGATATCTATGTAAAATTGTTCTAGGCATATTTCTATTTGTCAGTTCTTTCTCTGTATATGCATAGCGTCTTTCTTCATTTGTCCTTTATAGTTAATTTGGGTATTTATAATAGTTAAAAAAAAGGACTCTGCACTCTACCTCAGAAATTTATTGTTCAATGAAACACATCTCTCAAGTTACCAATAATCTAAAATTGCTAAAATTCAGTGGCCATTTCTTTTTTTTTAATTTATTTTTTTAACATATTTAGTTTTCAGCATTGATTTTCACAAGAGTTTGAATTACAAATTTTCTCCCCATTTCTACCCTCCCCCCCACTCCAAGAGGGTGTACATTCTGGTTGCCCTGTTCCCCGGTCAGCCTTCCCTTCTGTCACCCCACTCCCCTCCCATCCCCTTTCCCCTTCCTTTCTTGTAGGGCAAGATAAATTTCTACACCCCATTGCCTGTGTATCTTATTTTCTAGTTGCATGCAAAAACATTTTTGTTTGTTTTTGAACATCTGTTTTTAAAACTTTGAATTCCAAATTCTCTCCCCTCTTCCCTTCTCACCCACCCTCCCTAAGAAGTCAAGCAATTCAACATAGGCCACATGTGTATCATTATGAATAACCCTTCCACAATACTCATGTTGTGAAAGACTAACTATATTTTGCTACTTCCCAACCCATCCCCCTTTATTGAATTTTCTCCCTTGACCCTGTCCCCTTTCCAAAGTGTTTGTTTTTGATTACCTCCACCCCCATCTGCCCTCCCCTCCATCATCCCCCCTCTTTATTTTATCTTCTTCCCTCTTCTTTCCTGTGGGGTAAGATGCCCAATTGGGTAGGTATGGTATTCCCTCCTCAGGCCAAATCTGATGTGAGCAAGATTCACTCATTCTCCCCTCACCTGCCCTCTCCCCTCCTCCCACAGAGCTGCTTCCTCTTACCACCTTTATGAGAGATAATCCACCCCATTCTATCTCTCGCTATCTCCCTCAATATATTCCTCTCTCATCCCTTAATTTGATTTTATTTCTTTTAGATATCTTCCCTTCATCTTCAACTCGCCCTGTGTCCGCTCTCTCTCTCTGTCTCTGTCTCTCTGTCTCTGTCTCTCTCTCTATATATATATATATACACATAGGTATATACATACATACACATTCACTTCTAGATATACATAAACATATATATATATATATATATATATATACATGTATATATGCATATTCCCTTCAACTACCCTAATACTGAGGTCTCATGAATCATACACATCCTCTTTCCATGTAGGAATGTATACAAAACAGTTCATCTTTGGTAAGTCCCTTGCAGTTTCTTTTTCTTGTTCTTTTTCTTGATTACCTTTTCATGCTTCTCTTGATTCTTGTGTTTGAAAGTCAAATTTTCTATTCAGTTCTGGTCTTTCCACTGAGAAAGCTTGAAAGTCCTCTATTTTATTGAAAATCCATATTTTGCCTTGGAGCATGATACTCAGTTTTGCTGGGTAGGTGATTCTAAGTTTTAATCCTAGCTCCATTGACTTCCGGAATATCGTATTCCAAGCCCTTCGATCTCTTAACGTAGAAGCTGCCAGATCTTGGGTTATTCTGATTGTGTTTCCACAATATTCAAATTGTTTCTTTCTGGCTGCTTGCAATATTTTCTCCTTGATCTGGGAGCTCTGGAATTTGGTGACAATATTCCTAGGAGATTTCTTTTTGGGATCTATTTGAGGAGGTGATCGATGGATTCTTTCAATTTCTATTTTGCCCTGTGGCTCTAGAATATCAGGGCAGTTCTCCTTGATAATTTCTTGAAAGATGATATCTAGGCTCTTTTTTTTGATCATGGCTTTCAGGTAGTCCAATAATTTTTAAATTACCTATCCTGGATCTATTTTCCAGGTCAGTGGTTTTTCCAATGAGATATTTCACATTGTCTTCCATTTTTTCATTCCTTTGGTTCTGTTTTATAATATCTTGATTTCTCATAAAGTCACTAGTTTCCACTTGCTCCAATCTAATTTTTAAAGTAGTATTTTCTTCAGTGGTCTTTTGGACCTCCTTTCCCAACCAACTAACTTGACCCTTGAGTTTTTCAGCGGGGTATGACTGCTTGTAGAATAAAGAGTTCTATGTTCCATGTTCGGGGGGGATGTGCCAGCTCTGTCACACCAGCACTCCTCCTTCCCCAAGAACCCCCAACCTGGACTGGACTTAGGTCTTCAGCAGGCTCTTCACTCCTGCTCTGATCTGCCACTTAATTCCTCCCACCAGGTGGGCCTGGGGCCGGAGGCAACTGCAGCTATAGCTGCCCCACCTGCACTGTGCGGGGGCAGTGGCCAAACCCCGAACTCCTTCCACTCCTGCAGCTTTTCCCACTAACCTTCTCTGCTGTCTTTGGTGTTCGTGGGTTGAGAAGACTGATAACTGCCGCAGCTCACTGATTCAGGGTGCTAGGGCACACTCCGCCCGGCTCCTGGTCTGGTTGGTCTGCGCCCCTCACACTGGGCTCTGTTCTGCTCCGCTCCCAGCTCCCAGCTCCCAGCTCTGTGTGGGATAGACCTCACCCAGAGACCATCCAGGCTGTCCTGTGCTGGAGCCCTGCTTCCCTCTCCTGTTTTGTGGGTTCTGCAGTTCTAGAATTGGTTCAGAGCCATTTTTTATAGGTTTTTGGAGGGACTCGGCAGAGAGCTCACGCTAGTCCCTGCTTTCCAGCCGCCATCTTGGCTCTGCCCCCAGAAGTCCGGTCAGTGGCCATTTCTTAATCCTAATCCTTCTTGACTTCTCTGCAGGCTTCCACACTCTCAGTCTACCCCTTCTTTTGATCCTCCCCTCCCTTGATTTTAGCAATATTACTCTCTCTAGGCTGAACTTCTACCATATCCAAAAGGAAACTCATTCTCTTTCCTCCAACCCTGCCATCTTCTTCCATTCCTAAAGCTATCCAAGGTACCTCCCAATAGTCCAGGCTGAGAAATGAAACGTCATGCACTCCTCATCAACTCTCCATCAACTCCCACACATTCACACTCTTGATGTCCATGTTCAGTCTGTTCCAAAGTCCCCTGGATTTCACCTTTGTGACATCATTCATATACTCCTCTACATCTCAATATTATCACTTTCTTGGTTCAGATCCCTGTCATCGGATACCTGACATAGGGTCAGAGCCTTCTGGTTGGTCCAGCTGCCTCAATTCTCCCTCCAGTCCAGTCTACTCCTCCATCCAGTTATCAAGTTTATCTTCCTTAAGCTCTCACCTGACCAGGTCATGATGTACTCAACAGCCTCCAGTGGCTCCCCAGAAAAATATGAAATATAAAACTCTCTCTAGAGTTGTGAAAACATTTCATTACCTACCCCTCATCTACTCTTCCAGTCTTGTTTCTCCCTTCTACCCTCTTCTCCTCCATATGTTATAATCCATTTGCTTGGGCCTCTTTTCTCTTCTGGGAACAGGTCATTCCACCTTCAGACTCTCTGAGGTTTTTTTTGTTTTTTTTGTTTTTTTTTGCCATCCCAGTTGCCTAAAATGCTGGCTTCCCTGAATCCTTAGCACAATAAGCCTTTTCCAGTCCTCCTTAAATTTAGGGCCTTCCCTCTCTTGATTAGCTTCAATCTATCCTGTCCATAGGGGGTTTCTACATAGTTGTCTGGCCCACCAGACTGTGAGCTCCATGGGAGCAGGGGACACATTTTGCACTGATTTATGTGCTCAGTCCTTCGTACAGGGTCTAGAACAGAGCAGGCACTCAGAAGTTGGTTGACTTGAAGAAGGTCTAGGAAAGAGCTCATATAGGAGAGCCTAATCCCCCTTACTACTCTCAGGAGAATTCCATGCCCCCAAATTCCAAATAATGACCTTTTTTTGGATCATAGCTTGATCCCAGGAAGGAAGGGAAAAGGCCATGGAGTCCAAACCCCTCTTATTACGGATGGAGAAACTGAGGCTCAGTGGTTCAGTGACTGACCCATGAAGCTGCTGCTGAGAAATATCTGAAAAAGAATTCCAAGGCAGGCCTTCCTGCCCCAAATCTAGCACTTGCCTCACAACAACACAAAGCAGCCTCTTGTAATCCCAGCTCTCATAGACCTGCTTTCCCCTAACTCACCTGGACAGCAGCTCCCCCGACCTTCTTGCTCCCACATCCATGGGGCTTCCCTTTGCTCCAAATAAGAGACCATGTCTTTTCTGGGAACTGGCAGCCCTGGGCATGAGGAGTAAGATAGGAATGAGCAGAGAGAAACTTGTCATTCAGTTCTCTTTAGGGAAAGGGGTGTGAATACAGAGCTGCTGGAGTCTGAGATTCATACTATTATGTTCACACACATGAGCCTGCTGTCACTCATTAGTGCTTGTAATGCAAGTAACGCAAAACGGTGTGCCCCATTATCCTTTTGCACAACCTGCTGTGAGAAAGAGCCACACCTCTGCCCCCCATCCTGTCAAGTCCATTCTGATAGAAGCTCCTAATTCTAATGCAGGCTAAAAAGGCTTATCATGAAAGACCAGACTGGGGTCCCAGAATAGGAACTGAGATGAGCCAGCTTTTGCACTGTCACCATCCCCTGTTTCTTACTCCCTGAAACCTATAGAAACCTTGTTTACTGCTCATTTGGGGCATCTCTGGTTCTTCAGGTGAAAGTCTCCTGTTGGCAAACTCAAGAAACCCTAGTTGGTCCAAATTCCATTCCTTAGTCAGTCTGTTTTTCCTGGCAATGCCAGTGTCATGTAAGCAAGGACCCCAGGGTGGATCCCAGGACTCCTGAAGGATAGTCTGATAGCATTTCTCCTTTGAGCTTTGGGGAAAAGTGGGGGAGAAGATCAGGGAACCAGGTTGGAATCAGAAAATCTAGTCGTGGTGCACTTTCTTCATAGAAGGATGGACTCATTGCACATTTTCCATTCTCTAGAAATTAGAGGCAGCTGATGGTGCAGTGGAGAGAGGCCTGGGCCTACAGTGAGGCATGCCAGGGTCTGAATCCAGCCTCAGACAGTTACTTAGCTGTGCGCCACAGGACAAGTCACTTAAACACCATTTGCCTCAACTGTCAAATGGGGAAAATAATATCAGTGCTCCAAACCCTACACACCAGGGGATGAAGATATTCCTTTGACTGCAGACTCAGCGTTACCAGAGGAGGTGTCCTTACCCAGGGAGAGCAGGTTCCGGGCATTCTCCAGCATGACCCCCTTGTACAACTCCTTCTGAGGATGGTCCAAAAGGCCCCACTCCTCCTGGGTGAAGTCCACAGCCACGTCCTTGAATGTCACCAGCCCCTAAATCATTAAAAGTAATAGAATGTACAGCTGAAGGATGCTTCAGATTTTAATAGTCCAAACTCTCATTAATTTACAGAACAAAACTGAAGTCCAGGCAAGGGATTTGCTGAAAGGTCATAACCTTCATGAGATTCAGAGCTAACTCCTAAAACCACAGTCATTAAGAGCCCAACTGAATTGAGAAATTTTTATATGATCACTATGAGTAAAGCTGAGAAATATTTTCCTCTGAAATGCATCTCCCTGTGGAACCAGGGAGAAAGTTTGTGTTCCAGCTGTGCGGGAGGTGGATCTGTGGGGGAGCATGAGAGAGGATGATGGGAAATATTTTCCTTGTCGGAACTGATAAGTGATATATATTTTCTTAAATATTATTTCTTAATCTCTTACGTGTATATCCATGGTAAACTCTAGAATTTATTTCATTTAACATTGAGTGGAATTATAGGAAGATTTACTTAAATTCAAGGACAGAGAGACCAAAGCAGAGAACATATAGATCAGAGGAAGGGGAAGCCACAGACCAAATTTATATATTTTATGTATATACATATGTCTATAAACATATATGGATGTGAATGTATAACAATACTTTATATAACAAATACACCTTATATGTACAAAATGATTTCCAAGTTATGTCCTCCATGAGCATATGCGCTCCTTAGGATTAAGAACTGGATTTTCCCTTTCCTTTTTAAAAAAAGTTTATTTAAATTTCAGGGATCAAAACAAGCATTTCCATAAGAGTACAATCAAAAAGATCATTGCTCATGAAACTGCAAATCTCCCATGTACAACTTGGTATTCCTTGAAATGTACAATAGTTATGATGGAAATTTCTTTTCTACCCCCCGCCCCAACTGTATAGATGGCTACCATGTATGTGTATATATATGTCAGCATGTATATGTATACACACATATGTGTATGTAACATTATTCCACACATACCACTGTTTGTCAGTTCTTTCTCTGGATGCAGATAGCGTCACTCTTTACACCCCCTTTATTTTTCATTTGTGTCCTTAGAATAGTCAAAATGACTCGTGCTCAAACTCTTCTGAGCACAATATTGCTGTTACTGAATACAATGTTCTCTTGGTTCTGCTCACTTTGCTCTTAGACACTTTGTGCAAGTCTTTCCAGGCCGTTCTAAGACCACTGAGCTCATCCTTTCTTACAGCACAGTAGCATTCCATCACAACCACACACCACAACCCATCCAGCCTTTCTACAAGTGATGGGGATCCCTGCACTTTCCAGGTGTCACCACAAAGCAAGTTGCTGTCAACATCTCAATCACATTCAGTCATAATTACTGGCTGTGAATTTCTTTCCATCTCATTTTTACACGATTTTCTTTTCTGCTCTCTCTTGTTACCCTATTGCTTTTACTTTATCTTTCCCCTCCCTCCTCCTATCCCCCCATTCACCCAACCCTCCAAGAGTACCTCATTTCCTTCCCCCCAATTTCAGCTCACAAGGTCTCCAAAAGTCCCCCACCGCTCCCAGGCCACACACCCCTCTGACAAGGCCTTCCCAGATCCTGCCCCCCAATTTTATTACCTTTCTACATGTTCAGAAGACTTCTACACCCTTTCACATGTACATGATGCTTCTTTTTCAAGCCAGATGAGAGTAAGGTTCCAACCTCAGCAGCTCTCCACTCCTACTTGCTTCCTCTCTATGAGGTCTTTATTTCACTCTCCCTTTTTCCAATATCATTTTTCCCTATGAACTTTTCCTACCCAGGTTTATTTTTTATCATCACCCCATCATACACAACTCAGCCACCACCTGTCTTTCAAACTACCTCAGGAATGATGACAGTTAAAAGAATACTGATAACTTTTTCATATATAAATGATACTAAAACAGTTTGATCTTCATGGGGGCCTAATAATCAGGCTTTGATGATTTCCTGATATTTCTTCCGGATTTTTTATATCAAATTTTCCAATGAGTTTTGCTCCTTTTTTCAAATCCTAAAGGTCTTTCCATTCATTAAATAGTCATTTTTTTTTCCCATTCGAGATTATACTTTACTTTGCTAGGTAACTTACTCTTTGATGCAACCATGGCTCTTTTATTCTTTGAAATCTAATGTCCCCAAACATTCAGTCTTTGAGAGTGGAATCTGCCAGTTCTTGGGAAATCCTAACTAGATTTCCACTTTATTGAAATGCTTTCTTTTTCTTGTTGTTTACAAGATTTTCTCCTTACCCTGGGAGTTTTGAAATTTGGCTATGACATTTATGTAAGTTTTCCTCTTGGCATGTCTTTCAGGTGGTGAACAGTAGATTTTTTCTATATCTATTTCATCCTTTTCTTCTAGAATATGGAGGCACCTTTCCTTAATAATTTCTAATTAATAAGTGACATGTTCTAAAGAAAATTCAGTGAAAAGTCTGTGTGAAGCTGACAGTTCTACATCATTCTGGGGGAAAACATTTAATGTGATCACTTAAAAGAGAAGAAAGTTAAAGATCTAGTTTGCTTCCTGAATGTCTGAAATGAAGTCTTATCTGGAAGAGGATTCCAAAGAGCTATTCATTGGAACCTGGACCACGGAGAAGTATAAGAGATGGTCCCCAGCCATGTGAAGGAGAGTTATCTGTTGTGACATTGAGGGCTTGAGGTTACTCCGGAGATGATGTGCCATAGCCAAGACAGCTCATGCCTTTCCTTTCTGAGTGCTTTCATTTGTCTATGAATTACATTCCTTAACTATAAAATTAATTACCTAGAAATAAAAGTAACAATGATGGAGAAAAGTGAGCTAAGTGGCATGGTGCATAGAGCACTGAGCTTGGTAGCAGGAAGATACCACCATTATAAGTTCAAATCTGGCTTCAGAAAGTTACTAGCTATGTGACTCTGGACAAATCACTTAACCCTGCTTGCCTCAGTTTCCTCATTTGCAAAATGCACTGAAGAAGGAAACTGCAAACCACTCCAGTATCTTTGTCAAAAAAAAACAAAACCCCAAACGGTTTATAAAATCTCAAACATGATTGAACAAGAATGATGAAGAGGGTGATTCCTTCAATGGTTAAAAATAAAAGCAATATTCAGTTAAGTTGGGTTTTGTTTGAGCTAATTCATCAGAAGAATGTTGCGAATTTCTTTATGAGAAATAAATGACCTAAACTCACATGGAGAATTGTAGAAACTTGGTAGAACAAGAGTCAAGAGGAGGACTAAGAGGCCTACTGATGGGCCATATAAAGGAGAGGCTGGTCAGGTTTGAGAATATGAGAGAAACCATTCATTGAGGACCCCTACTCAAACAGCATTAGTCAGTTCATTAGGATTATATAAGGGGTAATGATTGTTGTAATGCTTTTAGTATATTCATCTTGTCAGTCACTAAATACGAGGTCTAAGAATAAGCAATGTGTTAATGCATACTTTGTACAAGTCACAGAGGAATATGGATTCCAAAAGAAGGGCCCCAGAATAGGCCTCCAACTTTAATGCAATGTTCATCACTTGGTTACCAGCTGTGGAACTCAGCTGCACAACCACAAAAATGCTGACAAAGATCATCTCCATCTTGTTTTGCTCAAATTCCCTGAACAAACCAAACACGAGTGATAGTATAGTATGGAAAGGTTCCTTTCCTCCCTTCCCTTGCAGTGTATGTATAGCTTGGACCATTTCCTCCTGCCTAAACTAAGGAGGAGCCCACCCATCTTGTGACCACCTGGTCAGTGGAGATATTCCTGCTTCCCCCAACTCATGACTCTCCTGACACATCATTTTTGCTTCTTTTAGCTTAAGAGTCATAGGTCAACTAATGGCATTCCACATTTTGTGTTGCTACTTTAGAATGTCCGGGAAACTGATCTGGTATCAAATCCTATAAAAATAAGGTCCCAGAAGAAGGGCGAATATCAGATCCTGAAGAAGATATCAGGTGCACTTATTAGAGGGGACCACGGGCCCATCAATAAAGTGCCATTGGCTCACAGCTCTGCCTCAGTCTCTTTTTTTGTGAGTTGGACAATTTTAATCCCCACAGTCAGGTATTCCTTGATACTTGGAAGGGGTCATCTCTATTTCCAACCTGCTACATGGACAGCATGTGTCTGGCCAATGTGCCTGGAACCTGATGTCATCTCTTCCATTTCATTTTCTTCCATTTTCATCATGAGCATAGTACTCACTTTATCAGAGATTCTGATATTTGGGACTCATCCTCCATCCCGGGCATAAAATTGCCCTTTCATTTTTCATCATTGTGACTTCTTTAAAACACCTGATTTCGGGTCTCTTTGGAATCCACATTTCACCTTTCACCTCCTTTAGTCTCTTGTTAGACTTCTAAACTATGGGGGAATTTATTCAGTTTTTCCACTTTTTGAGGTTCCCAAGAATGTCTAAATCTCCCTTTTCTCTGGGCTCTCTGGAGTTACTCTTCTTCACTGCACAGTAGTAGGCTCCCTCCATTACTTTGGGTTTACAGGCTAAATTTCTTTTTCAAAAACCAAGCCTTAAACCCACCTCAATCTGGAGCTCGTAGACTGGACAACAGGCCCCTGCCCTCCTATCCCAGAGTGAATGTAAATATTAAACAGTAACTTTTTCTCTGTTGGCCAGGAACCCTAAGGATCTTCCCTTTTCAGTTTGATTTTTTTTTTGAGTTTTTCATTAAAGGAGTCATCCCTTGATTAACTTCTTAAAGAGGCCCATTCACTGAATGGGTATTACCTCAGTCAAGCACTAGAAAAGACCTTGGCCTAAAAGGGCCAGGGTCTCCCGTTGCATTCTTGGCCATCTCCAGGCATCCTGGTGAATATCAGGCTACTAGACCCAGATGGCTCTGGAGGAGAAAGTGAGGCTGGTGACCTTACACAGCCCTCCCTCCCTCAAATCAACGTCAACTCCGAGTTATGTCATCATTTCCCTGATGTCATGGTCCTCTTCGAGAAGGAAGGAAAAACACAAGTCTCAGTGTGGGGGAGGCAGTACATTTATTGATGGGTAACTGTCCTCTAACTAGTTCCCTAACTCACACCCCACAGAAGCTCTCCCAAACCTTCTTTCTTCTCCAGCACCTCCCAGGTCTCCCCTTCACCAGCAGTGGGTGGGGCTATGAACTCCAAACCTGGGGTAAAGGAGGAAGCTCACCTCAGTCATCTCCTCATTTCTCACCTGGCTCTGCTGCTGGGGACTTCTGGGACTGACTTCCCCCCAGACCCCTGAATTGGGTACTTGCTTCCATTCCTGACCCCCTTTTAATCCTTTTTCCTGTGGTCTTCTTTGGTTAATTGTTGGTACCTTGAGGCTAAGGGAAAAAAAAACCTGGAATCTGCCCTGGCAAGCCCCTCCAAAGACAACAAAAGAAAGTACAATAGAGAACACAAATAAACAAAAGGGAAGGACAGCCAAGAAAAAGAGAAGGAAAAAAAAAACATTAAAAGAAACTTTGCCCCTTAAGGAAGAAACATATTGAATTTAAAATATACTGAATTGTCTACAGACAACCCAAGGATCATTGGTCTACCAAAAAAATAAGGTGACACAATCATGAAGGAAATATTCAAAGGGAATTGGCCAGAACTTGGGAACATGGAAAACAACCTTCTAATTCATAGAACTCACAGACTGCCTCCAGAAAGAAACCCAATGGCCCTATTCTGGGAAGATGGCAGCATAGGTCAGGAATTTCCAAGCTCCCTGGATTTCCTCCACAAGTGGACAGAAAATCACAACAAAATGAATGTAGACCAGCAAAAAGAAAGGGGTAAAGCATTTGGAGAACAACTGGAGAGGACTTCACAGAAGACTCCAGGGGCTGAGGTTCAGTCTAAGGGAAGTGTAGACACCTCCAGGCAAACTCCACTGTAGCAACGAACAGTCCCAAAGAGCAGCAGACTAGGCCTCCAGAAACTTCACCTCCACTTTCCCCTCACCCCCAGCCTCAAGAACTTTCACCTGCAGAAATTCTGTTGGGTTTTTTTTTTTGGAGGGGGGAAGGCAGGGCAATTGGGGTTAAGTGACTTGCCCAAGGTCAGTGTGGTAACTGTCAGAGGTCGGATTTGAACTCAGGTCTTCCTGATTCCAAGGCCAGTGCTCTACTCACTGTGCCACCTAGCTGCTCCCCACCTGCAGAAATTCTACTTCACAAACTTTCATCTAAGGAAGAGCAGATGCTGACAGAGGGAAGACAGACAGACCCCCCTAATATCTCCAGAAGTCAAGCCTGGCAGTGCTGCCTGCCCATGATCCTGGGCTGTAACTGTGGGTGAGGAGAAGGGAATATGCTTCCAGTGAGTGTGGTACTACAGGCAGAAAGAACATTTTCAGGACAGTGTGACTTGGGCTTAGGGAGGAAGAGAGGAATCCTAGAGGCTGAGCCCCCAGAGAAAATTCAGAAAACAAGAGTAAGGAGGACCTGAGGCCCAGGGCAACATTAGCCACCAGACTTGGATTAAAACTTGATTACAGTAATATCAAGCTGCTAAAAACAAAATAAGACCAATTAAACATAAAAATGAGGAAGCAAAGGAAGAGGAACCTGACCACTGATAACTCCTGGGGTATAAAAGAAGATCTATCTGTGTCACATTGAGAAGAAGGTAGGTTAAAACAAGTCACTGCTATCCTAAAGAGTAATGTCAATTGGGTGCAAGCTCAAAAAGAAGTCTTGGAAGAACTTAAAAAGGAGTTCAAAAATCAAGTAAGAGAGAATGAGGAAAAATTAGAAAAAAAAATGAAACTCAAGAAAATTATAATAAGGAATTCTAAGTTGTCAAAGAGAATAAGGAAAAATTAGAAGAAAAAGAAAAGAAAATCAAGAAAATGGTGAAAAGAAAGTCAACCAATTAGGAAAAGAGATATAAAATCATAAGGAAGGAAATAAAAAGGATTTCAAAAACCAGACAAAAGAAAATGAGGAAAAGTTAGAAAAAAATAAAAATAACTCAAGAAAATTATAAAAAGGACTCCAAAACCAAAAGAGAAAGGAGGAAAAATTAGAAAAACAAATAAAAGCAATTCAAAAAATTATGAAAAGAAATATCACTAGTTAGAAAAAGGGATATAAATTCCTAAAGAAGAAAATAATTCCTTGAAAACTCCAAGTAGGATTGAATGACATGGTAAGACCCCAAGATGTAATAAAACTAGAAAAAACAGAAGAGAATCTGAAACATTTTATTAGAAAAACAGCTGATGTAGAGAACAGACCAAGGAGAGATAACATATGACCTTTCAGCCTACATGAAAGTTATGGTCAAAAAAAGAATCTCAACACAATATTCCAAGAGGTTATTAAGGAAAATTGCCCTGAAGTTCGGGAACAAGGAGGCATAGTGGAGATAAAAAGAATCCACTGATCAGCCCCCAAGAAAGATCCTGGGAAGAAACCTTACAGGAATGTCAAAGCTAACCTTCAAAATTCTGAGGTTAAAGAGAAAAGATAATTAGGGAAAAAGGAAAAGAACTTCTATGTTCTAAAGTGATGGTAGCAGCTCTTTATGGTGGCAAAGAACTAGAAATTGCATGGAAATTCCATGTAGAGAATAATTTTATATATACATATACACCTATTTGTGTCTACTGGCAGCCACCTCTAGGGCAGGAGCTTGGGTTGTGGGAAGAAAAAAAAAACACACGATAATTTTCTTGTAAGTTGGAAAGGAACAGCAAGTTGTGCATAGCGGATTTGCAATTTCATGTGCGATCATCTTTTTATTGTACTGTGTTTTGGAAATGCTTGTTTTCTTCCATAAATTAAAATTCAATGATGATTCAAAAAACAAAAACAAACCCAAGGCTGCAACCCCCAAGACTGGTAGTGGTTACATTTACCAATTCAATTTAGAAACAAAAAGTTCTCCAAGCCACCAGGAGAAAGACTTTCACACACAATGGGACTCTGGAATCATACAAGACTAATGCCAATGCACCAGACAGAAGGAGGGAATGGAAGAATGTGTTCCAGAGCAGCACTTCTAAAACAGCAGGCTGGGACCCTACATGGGGTCACCTAGCTAAATATGAGGGTCAAAAAAAATTGGACAACAGTTGAAGGTTTCTGAATACCCAGTGAGCAAAAATTAATTCAAAATCAAATAGGGAATAAATCCAAGGAATTACTGGCAGCACTTTCCCATGTTGCATCTCACATCTTCACTGTGGCCTTGGTTCTGAACACAGAACATGTGCACTTTGCAAAGCCTATGCTGTCACAATATGCAAAGCCAATGAACACTGCCAGAAACACCACAGCTCAGATAGGAGACTACTGGATGTTATGAAATCAAAAGGTCATTCCACTCTGAAAAATGTTGAAGATGCTGCAATATCCAATATTCTGCCAAGATTTAATTCTTTGTGTAAAAATAAACAAGCACATCCATCTCCTTAGTATGCAAATGGGCCTTCATCTTTGGTAAATGGTAAAATTATATGTAACCCAAAGAAATGTTTTAAAATAAATTACTGTAAGATTTATTATCAGTAAATGCTTCGATTTATATACCTGTTTTATAGACCCAGTGTCTCATAAAATGTCTCAGTTGTAAAGGGGTCAAGAGTGGAAAAAGTTTGAGAAGCCCTGTTCCAGAGCACTGTGGAGCCCAGGATACAGCCCAGGGTGACCCATCCTGCAGATGAGAACTTATCAACATGGGACAAAAAGTGGATGCTCAACAATGAAGAGGAGATGTAAACATTTCTAGCAAGAAAACCAGAAAAGAAGAGATTATTTGCTTCTGAAACACCTACACTAAAGAAATGCTGGAGCAGTGAATAAATGTGGATGACAACAGACAGACCAGGAAGACATTTCTTTCTGAAAGTCCACAGGGAGACAGGGATGAAGGAGTCACTCTGGTGGAGGTAAGAGTGCACAGGATGACAAGGGGGATTATGGACAGAATCTTCTGACATCCTGCCTGCAGGAGAAGGTCCTTTGGTGGCTCTACGTAACAAGGGAAGATTCAGGAAAGGGAGGAGGAGGAAAAGACAGCAGGGGAAGAAGACAGTGAGGTGACAAGGCTTCCTCAAAGGCTAGAAATTGTCACTTCAATCCCATACACTTTTATTGAGCACCCATCATGTGCCAGGCACAGCATTGGGGATACAAAAAGAGGCAAAAGGCAGTCCCTGCCCTAAAGGAGGTTACCATCCAATGCGGAAGACGTCAAGCAAACCAATATAACTAAAGCAAGCCAAGTCCAGGACAAAAAGCCCATGATTAGAAGAGGGAAGGAGTAAGAATTCAGAGGGGTGAGGGAATATTTCCTGGAGCTTTTCAGTTGTTGGTTGGGACTTAAAGGAATCTGAGCTGGGGAGGGAGAGTATTCCAGGTATGAGGACAGTCATTGAAAATGCCTAGATCTGAGAGAAGCCAGGAGGCCAGGGCCACTGGGTCAAGGATATATGTGGGGGAGAAAGCGGTAAGATGACTGGAATGGCTGATATCTGTGCACATACTGTACTTACCTGGGGAGGGGGGCTGCTGCTCCCAGGGGCCATTCCCTCTGGCTCCCTGCTGGGGCCAGGCCTTGGTTCTCTGCAGACTGAGCTGGGCAGGGAGAAGGAACCCAGAGGGGGAGAGGTCTTGCTCTTCTCTTCCCAGGCAGCAGGCTGGCCTACATGGATTTACAGGGTGAGGACCCACAGGAGTCACGAAGGCCTTGGCCCTGCCCTAAGGAGAGATACTTCACCCTACGAGGGGAGGGAGGAAGCAAGGAGGGTCAGGCTTGGAAATGAAGATGATCTAAACAGGAAGACTACTTCCCTCCCTCTCTTACTTATTTTCTTCTGCCCTCCCCCCACTCCCCATTCTCCCACAGAGACCCAAGAGGCAGAGGGAGCTTGGGATCCCAGATGGGATGAGAACATTCAGAGCTTCGATGATTCCTCAGTCAGGGCTCTCCCTCCACATGGTCCCCTGCCCTCCCTGCATCCCCTCTCCTCGACTCACAGACACATTATCTGGACTACAGAGTGACTCCTGGATCTAGAAGGGAAGCTAGGAAAGGTTGAGGAGGAGAGGGCTCTTGAATGTAGTCATCAGGGAATGAACAGGGGAAGCCTGAGGTTGAGAGACGAAATCCAGTCTGGGATTCAGCCCCCTGGCAGGGGGCCTGAGGCAAGGGAGCAAGAAGTCTGGGAGGCAAGACAATCTAACATAGGTCAGGGAGGGAGGTCAGTGACTCTGGAGTGACAGAAGGGCTCCAGGGGGACCCTGACCCTGGGGAAGCAGGATGACTGTGTCCTGAGGTCTAACTAGGAGCTGGGGAGGACTTCTGGGCTGCTCTGGGAGAGCTTAGGCTTGGAATCCCTAAAGGGAAAGTGGAGACATGGAGCCACATGCCTGGGATCTGACAGGGAATCAGCCCCAGAACCCCGGGTGCAGATAAGAGGGACCAGGAGAGAGCTTTGGTAACTGTCTCCAATCCTGGGTGGGCAGGTAGAAAGGTAGGATTCTGGGATCTCCAAAGGGGCTGGATCTGAAGGCAAGACAAGGGAATTTCTACCCAGGAGGTTAGAGATTAGGGGACAGGGAGGCAGGACACGTGTGGCCTCATAGGAAGGCTGAAATCAGGACTCCAGGAACCCTAGGGGCAAAGTCTGAAGTCCAGTGATAAATCTGGGGAAGGTGAGCCAGGAATTTAGGGAGTGATGGGGAGTCTGGAAAAGATCTAGGGGCAGGGAGCTCATCCGGCAGCCGGGCTGGGGAGGAAGGTGTGCTGCTGGCAGACCTGCAGGACACTCACCATGTAGTCAGAGGAGGAGAAGGAGACTGAATTGCCCGGGCAGCCAGCAGAACCAGGAAAGTGGGCGGGGGCGGGAGGGAAGGCGCGCTCTGGCTCAGACTTACCGGGGATCTGCAAACACAGAGCTGGCATCTAGAAGGCAGAACGATCTCAGATCCCAGGGAAGGAGAGAGATTTCGGCTCCAGGGAAGGCGGAGAAATTTCAGCTCTGAGAGAAGAAAGGAAAGAGATTTGAAGTCCAAGGAAGGCTGAGGAGTCTCGGCTCAAACACTTCCTGCTTCTGGCCAGCACACTCTGGGAGGGTCTTCCTATTCCAATAGCACCGCCCTGTCCAGCCCCTGAGGCCCCCAGGATGGCTGGGCCTTTTCCTCCAATCAGACCCAGGACTAGGACTCAGAGGCCGGGACAGCCTCTCCCTCCTAAGCCCTGCCCTCCATCACGGGGAATGCCTTCTCCAGTGCAAGGACACTCTCCTCTGCCCTAAACTCCTCCCCGGCCTCCAAACTCCACCCAGAGTTCAAACTCGACCTGGGCCACCACCCACCAGGCTGCCCATCTCTGAGAGCTCCTCCTCTCCAGTGTCTCCACCCCCTCCCCTCCTCCCTCCCTCCCAGACTCACCCCCTCCTCTTCAGGAGCAGAAAGACAGCTACTGTCGGTCGTTTGTTTTTGAAGAGGACCTTGACGTCAGGGAAAGGATAACATAACTTGCAGTTGACTTTGATTTGAGCGAGGGAGGGCTGTGCAAGGTCACCAGCCTCACTTTCTCCTCCAGAGCCATCTGGGTCCAGTGACCAGATATTCATCAGAATGACTGGAGATAACACAGGATGAATTGGGAGACTCTGCGCCTTTTAGGCCAAGGCCTTTTTATGTACTCACTTAGAGTGAGGTAAGGCTGTTCAATGAATAGGCCTCTTTAACAAGTGATTCAAGGGATGGACCCTTTAATTAGAAAATAGGGAAAAAAAAAATCAAGCTGGGAGGAAAAGACCTTCAGGGTTGCTGTTAAAAAGAGAAACAGTTACCATTAAGTGGAGCTCAGGCAGAGATCTATTGTGGTCCAGTCTATGGGCTTCAAAATGAAGTGGTTTCATGAGAGGAGAGAGAGGAGGGGAGGAGAGGGGAGGCAGAGAGGGAGGGAGGGAGGGAGGGAGGGAGGGGGAGAGAGAGAGGAAAGGGGGAGGCTAGCCAGGAAACCTCAAGTTAAGTGGGCAGCTTCTCCCCCTCCCTTCTCTTCCTCATTCTGCCTCCTTTCCCCATCCCATTCCCAGTCTGAGAGCTCTGCCATCTTCCTCTGTTACTCTACACAGATTAGGACAGTGGGGGAGAAGATAAGGGAGGGGATATTAGAGGTGTGGGTAAGATAAGGAACAAGATGATAAGATGATTCTCTAAGTATATCATCATATCATCTGCAAAGAGTGATAACTTAGTTTCTTCTTTGCCTATTCTAATTCCTCCAGTTTCTTTTTCTCTCTTATTGCTAAAACTAATATTTCTAATACCATATTGAATAACATGGTTATCACCCCCAATCTTATTGGAAATGCATCTAGCTTATCCCCATTTCATATAATTGTGTAATATATAATAAATATTTGTATATAGAATATATGTATGTGTATACACATATGTGTATGTAATAAATATAAGTAATATAATATGATAAAATATATAATACATACAATCCCCATTACATATAATGCTTGCGGATGGTTTTTGGTAGATGCTACTTATCATTTTTAGGGAAGGCTCCATTTATTTCTATGCTCTCTAGTGTTTTTAATAGGAATAGGTGTTTTATTTAGTCAAAAACTTTTTCTGCATCTATTGAGGTAATAATATGGTTTCTGCTAGTTTTGTTGTTGATATGATCAATTGTACTGATAGTTTTCCTAATATTGAACCAACCCTGCATACCTTGTATAAATCCTACCTGATCAAAGTGTATTATTCTTGTGATAAATTGCTGTAATCTTTTTGCTAATATTTTATTTAAAATTTTTGCATCTATATTCATTAAGGAAATTGGTCTATAATTTTCTTTCTCTGTTTTGGCTCTTCCCAGTTGAGGTATCAGTACCACATTTGTGTCCCAAAAAAATTTGAAAGGACTCCTTCTTCACCAGTTGTATTAGCAACCAAAAATGGGCTCCTTAGCACTTAGTCAACAAGTGGCCTTGACTAGTTTGGCTTTTTCCCCTGAACTGAATGCTGTTTGTATCTTGGACTGGAGTAAGCTTGTCGGCCCCTTCACCTTGCTTCCCTTGCTTAAGCAGATTGAAAGAACCTGTGCTTTCCCCAGCGTACCTTACACCCCCGCAGAAGCTGGATGGTTAAAAGCAGCTCCCGTTGGAGCCAGAGGCTGCCACAGCTACAGCCACAGCTATAGCCACAGCTATAGTTATAGCCACAGCCGAAGCAGGAGCTGCCAGTAGCAGAGCTGACCTACGGGAGGAAGCTGAACAAAGACTTCAGGCCAGTGGGTAATCTTTTTACCGTAGAGGGGGAAGCATGATTTTGCTTTATGCAATCATGCTTCTCTGTAGCCTCCTGGTTACTCTTTCAAGGCGTACTTATTGGGCCTGGAAACTTTTCATTAATATGTCAAAATGGGGATGCTGGTTCATGGGTTGGTTACTGTGGAGCCTAAATATATGTTTTGATTCTTCTGCCTTCTACTTTGAGAGTTTCTTATATCCGGCGGGTCCGAACCTTTCAGACATGTTTATGATCCTCTTTGAGATTATAAACTCTGCCCTCCAATTACACCAGTTTACCCAAATAGTCTATATACTATGGGAATTAATTGTTCTTTAAATGTTTGATAGTATTTGCTTGTGAATGCATCTGGCCCTGGAGGTTTTTTCCTAGGGAGTTCATTGATGGCTTCCTCAAATTCTTTTTCTGAGATGGGGTTATTTAAGTATTTTACTTCCTCTTCTGTTAATCTGGGCAATTTATATTTTGGTAAATATTCATCCATTTCCCTAAGATTGTCAAATGTATGGGCATACAATTGGGCAAAGTAATTCCTAATTATTGTTTTAATTTCCTCTTCATTGGTGGTGAATTCACCCTTTTCACTTTTCATTTTGGAAATTTGGTTTTCTTCTTTCTTTTTTAAAATCAAATTAACCAAAAGTTTAACAATTTTATTGGTTTTTTTTTTTATAAAACCAGCTCTTAGTTTTATTAGTTCAATAGTTTTCATAATTTCAATTTTACGAATCTCTCCTTTTGTTTTCAGCATTTTAGTTTGGTATTTAATTGAGGATTTTTAATTTATTCTTTTTTTTTTTAGCTTTTTCACTTGCATGCCCAATTCACTGGTGTCCCCTTTCTCTATTTGATTCATGTAAGCATTCTGAGATATAAAACTTCCCCTAAGAATCACTTTAGCTGCATCCCATAAGTTTTGGTATGTTGTCTCATTATTGTCATTCTCTTGGAGGAAATTATTGATTAGGTTGTTTAATTTCCAATTACTTTTTAGTTTATATTTCCATAGCCCTGTATTGGGGATCCTTAAAGAGTTTGGCCTTGTTTCCTTTGATTAATTCATTGTCTTTGATTGAGTCTTACTAGGTGCTAAACCCCAGCCCCAATCCCCTTTCTATTAGGTGCTAAGCTATGAGGGTGTGAATTGGTAACTAAGGTGGGCTCCAGGTGGGGACAATGAATGGAGGTGCTAACACCAGACCCAACCATAGGAGCCTAAGTTCTGGTCACTCAGATGACATTTAATGATGTCTGAAACTGTATAAAAGGGGAGAACAGAGCTATTTGCTGAGGGCTGTCACTCTTGGTGTGGCACTGATATGGAGACTCTGGGCAGCTGTAGCTAAGAGCCCTCCAGCTTGTAAACCTGATGTTGGGACATTGCTAAGCTCTGATAACTGTGTATTGGGTTTTGAATCAGACAACATCTGTCTGTTGATGTTTGTAATTTGTTTGTATTTGCTCTGAAGTTCAGGGTGCTGGCTTTTTCCCCCTGAACTAAGTGAATGATATTTCTATGCTGGATTATAGTTAGCTTGTTAATCCCTCAACGTTGCTTTCCTTAGTAAAGCAGATCAAAAGAACTTGGGCTTGCAGTGTCCTGTGAGCGGGTTGTTGTTGGTTTTACACCCCCACAGCAGCTGCTAGCCAGATTGTTGAAACAAGCCTTTTATTGCATATAATTTTTATTGCATCATAACCTGAAAAGGATGCATTTACTGTCTCTGCTTTTCAGCACTGGATTGTGAGGTTTTTATTCACTAGTAGAGGGCTATCCAACCTTAGGTTTTTATTGAAACAATAGACAATATATTTTGATTTGCCATTTTAGTGAGAGCTCTATGGTAGCTCTGCTTCATTTACTAGAGAATTTATGTAAATTTCTATGCTTGTATACTGGCCACATAAATCACACTGCATTTTGGATACCCTGCCCTAGTACATGGTCAATTTTTGTGTATATGCCATGTACCACTGACAAAAAGGTATATTCTTCTCTATCCCCATTCAACTTTCTCCAGACATTTACCACATCTCTTTTTTCTAAAATTCTATTTACCTCCTTAACTTCTTTCTTGTTTATTTTGACATCAGATATACCAAGTTCAGAGATAGGGAGGTTGAGGTCCTGCCTAGTATAGTTTTGCTCTCTATTTCTTCCTGTAACTCCTTTAACTTATCCCCAGAGCAAAAAGCCAGTAACCACGTCCCTAGCCTGGAGCATAAGAAGCCTGTGACAGAATGCCCTGTGCCCCAGAAGCAGAGATCCACTTTAAAAGCTAGGAAAAAAGCAATCACAGTGAGCAAAAAGCAACCTAGAAAAGCAAAGACCATAGATTTTTACTATGGGGAGAAGAAAGACCCAAATACAAATTCAGAAGAGGACAGCATGGACACTGTACCCACATCTAAAACCTCAAATGGAATGTGAACTGATCACAAGCCCAAAAAAAATCTTTGGAAGAGTTCAAGAAGGATTTTAAAAGTCAAGTTACAGAGGTAGGAGAAAAATCAATCAATTCCTATAAAAATGCAAATGACAAAATGGGAAAAAAAATTCACTGAAGAAAGAATTTGGATGCTATACCACTTGGTGCATATATGTTTAGTAATGATACTACTTCATTGTCTATGGTGCCTTTTAGCAAGATATAGTTTCCTTCCTTCTCTCTTTTAATTAGATCTATTTTTCCTTTTGCTTTGTCTGAGATTAGGATTGCTACCCTTCCTTTTTTTACTTCAGCTGAAGCAGAATATATTCTACTTAAGCCTTTTACATTACACTGTGCGTGTCCCCCTATTTCAAATGTGTTTCTTGTAAACAACATACTGTAGGATTATGGTTTTTAAACCATTCTGCTATCTTCTTCTGTTTTGTTTTTGTTTTTGTTTTCAATTTTATCATTTTTATTTAATTTTTATTTAATATTTTAGTTTTCAACATTGATTTCCACAAGATTTTGAGTTACAAATTTTCTCCCCATTTCTACCCTCCCCCGCATTCCAAGATGGCATATATATTCTGATTGCCTCATTCCCCAGTCAGCCCTTGTTTCAACAATCCAGCTAGCAGCTTCTGTGTAAGATCCACCAACAGCCAACACCCAGAAAGCTGCCAACAGCACAGGTTCTTTTGATCTGCTTAACTAAGGAAAGCAAGGTGAAGGGGTTGAAAAGCTTACTTTAATTCAGCATACAAATATCATTCACTTAGTTCAGAGGAAAAATCCAGCACCCTGAACTTCAGAACAAAATACAAACAAATTACAAACATCAACAGACAGACCTTGTCTGATTCAAATTCCAATGCATAGTTACCAGAGTTCAACAAAGTCTCAGCATCCAGGTTTACAAGCTGGAGGGCTCCTTAGCTACAGTTGTCCGGAGTCTCCTCATCAACACCATCTCAAGAGCCCTGCACAAATTGCTCTGTCCTCCCTTCTTATAGGGCTTCAGACATCATCAAACGTCATCTGAATGACCAGAACTTAGGCTACTGTGATTGGCTCTTGAGTTAGCCCCTCCCCTTAGGACCCTGGGAGGTTCACATCCACATAGGTTAGGTTAACACCTAATAGGGCATGGCTCTGGAGTTAGCACCTCCCCTTAGCCAGCCCCACCTTGGGCCCCACCCCAGTCACCAATCCACACCCACACGGGTTCCACACCTAATAGGAGTTTGGGCCTGGGGCTTAGCACCTAGTAAGGCTCAATGAAATACACTGAATTACTCAAAGCAAACAAAAGCCAAACTCTTCAAGGGCACTTGTTGAACTAAGTGCTAAGGAGCCCGTTTTGCTTACCAACACAGCCCTCCCTTCTGTCACCCCACCACCCCATCACCTTTCCCCTTACTTTCTTGTAGGGCAGGATAGATTTCTATGCCCCATTCCCTATATATCTTGTTTCCCAGCTCCATGCAAAAAACAACTTTTTTTTGAGCATCTGCTTTTAAAACTTTGAGTTCCAAATTCACTCCCCTCTTCCCTTCCCACCCACCATCCCTAGGAAGGCAAGCAATTCAACATAGATCGCACATGTATCATTATGTAAAACACTTCCACGGTGTCCATGTGGTGAAAGGCTAACTATATTTCCTTCCACCCTATCCTGTCTCCCTTTATTCCATTTTCTCCCTTGACCCTGTCCCTTTTCAAAAGTGTTTGCTTTTGATTACCTCCTCCCCCATCTGCCCTCCCTTCTATCATTCCCCCCCTTTTTTTATCCCATTCCCCTTACTTTTCTATGGAGTAAGATACCCAATTGAGTGTATATGTTATTCCCTCCTCATGTTGAATCCAGTGAGAGTAAGATTCGCTCATTCTCCCTCACCTGCCCCCTCTTCCCTTCCAACAGAATTGCTTTTTCTTGCCACTTTTATGTGAGTTAATTTACCCCATTCTATCTCTCCCTTTCTCCCCCTCTCAATATATTCCTCTCTCGCCCCTTAAATTTATTTCATTTTTTAAGATATCATTCCTTCATATTGAACTCACCCTGTGCCCTCTATGTATATATGTGTGTGTGTGTGTGTGTGTGTGTGTGTGTGTGTGTATTCCCTTCAACTAACCTAATACTGAGAAAGGTCTCATGAGTTACAAATATCATCTTCCCATGTAGGAATGTAACCAAAACAGTTCAACTTTAGTAAGTCCCTTATGATTTCTCTTTCTTGTTTACCTTTTCATCCTTCTCTCGATTCTTGTGTTTAAAAGTCAAATTTTCTATTCACTTCTGGTCTTTTCACTGAGAAAGCTTGAAAGTCCTCTATTTTATTGAAAATCCATGTTTTGCCCTGGAGCATGATACTCAGTTTTGTTGGGTAGGTGATTCTTGGTTTTAATCCTAGCTCCTTTGACCTCCAGAATATCATATTCCAAGCCCTTCAATCCATTAACCTAGAAGCTGCTAGATCTTGTATTATCCTGATTGTGTTTCCACAATACTCAAATAGTTTCTTTCTGGCTGTTTGCAGTATTTTCTCCTTGACCTGGGAACTCTGGAATTTGGCCACAAATTTGGTCAGTTGTTTTACTGATGGGGTATTAATGAAGTGCTTGGATGCTTGTGCTTGAACCCTAATTCTAATAGCCTCTGCTTGGGTACCTGTGCCTGAACACCAATTTCAAAACCACATCCAGTTCTGAAATCACATCTCTCCTTAGCTTCAAAACATTGGCCCTAGCATTTTCTCTTTAGCTAAAGGGCAGTGTGCCCCAGCTTATCTCTGCTCTTTCCTTAGGAAGCAGCTGTGCCCATCTATAGATTGATTTCCGGATGCTGGTAATTGACTGTACACTGAGTCATGCCCATATTTGATACTTACTGACCTTTCTAATATGTATCCTAGACATAGTATTTTGTCTAACAAGACATTGGATGAGAAGCTACATAGATTGGTTGTTATCCCTGACTGATAATTAACTTACTGACTTTTCACAGTAAAAAAAACCACACCCCCTAGCAACGCCCCCCCCCCCCGGGGTATTTCCCACTGAACTCTGGGCAATACACCTGTGCAGTAGATACTAAATGTGCATGTTCCTTTAAGAGCTAACCAGTCCTTAACCACTCCCTAGTCCCACCCCAAAACACCTAATTGACATGTTTCCCCCCTAAAACCCTTTTATAAAAACTTCCTCTGCACCCCTGAAAGGACGCAGGTTTCCTAAGAACTCTTGCCTGCTGTAAAGCATAATAAATCTTTGCCACCTTGACTTAAAGAATGCTTGCGATCGTGAATTCATTCCAGATGGCCCGACCCTCTCCAGTACTCACGTCCTTGAGGGGCACTCCCCCTCAACCGGGAACTCCAGTCCTGGGAACTTTAGTTTTGGGATCCCTGAATCCCTCGTTTTTCCCCCTCAACAGTATTTTATGTTTTCTTCTGTTTTTTCATTCTTTTGATTTTATTTGACCAATTCTTGATGCCTCAGATGCCTACTTGCCTGATTCTAATTTTTAACAAATCGTTTTCTTCAGTTATCTTTTATACCTCCTTTTCCATTTGGCCAAATTTACTTTTTAAGGAGTTGTTTTATTCAGTTAGGTTTCATACCTCCTTATCCAACTGGCCAAGTTTACTTTTTAAAGAGTTATTTTCTTCGTGAATTATTTTTCCATTTTGTCAGTTGTATTTTTAAAGGAATTGTTCAATTTTTCTTCTACCTCTCTAATTTGACT
The DNA here is from genome assembly GCF_011100635.1 of Trichosurus vulpecula. NCBI lineage: Eukaryota > Metazoa > Chordata > Mammalia > Diprotodontia > Phalangeridae > Trichosurus > Trichosurus vulpecula. Next base: position 2,723,696 of record NC_050573.1, read on the forward strand.
TTTAAAATCCTTCTTGAGCTCTTCCAAGAAGGCTTTTTGGGCTTGAGACCAGTCCATACTCCCTTTTGGGGTTTGAGATGTGTGTATCATGTCAATGCTGTCCTCTTCTAATTTGTATTTTGGTTTCCCTGTCCCCATAGTAAGAATCTATGGTTCATGCTTTTCTAAGTTGCTTTTTGCTCATTTTGATTGCCTTTTTCCTCACTTTTAAAGTGGATCTCTGCTTCTGGGGCACTGGGGGCTCTGTGCAATGCATCTTGTGTTGGGGGATGGGGGCCTGGTTATTGTCTTTGAATGCTGGGGCCTCTGGTTCTGGCAGCTGGAAGGTATATAATGCTATAGCTTACCTGGTGCTGAGCTGGAGCTGACTGATGTGTGTGGAGGCCAGGTGAGGTCTTTTTGCATTTCCCCAGGGTTAAAGTGAAGCTCACAGCATGAGTGTGGGGGAGAGGTGGTCTGGCCACTGGAGGTCTCCTCCTCCCTAAGGGCTGTGCAGGAGGACAAGTAGCCTCAGCAGCTGGTGGAAGCCTGTCCATGCATATCTGCCAATTCTCCTGGCTGTTCAAAGGCAGGCTGGGGGTCCTGTTGTTGGTGCTTGCCAGCTCCACTGCCCTGGGGCTCAGGATCTCCCACTAGTCCACTGAAGTGGACCTTGCTGCTGGTTTGCTTGGATGCCTCCTGTCCTGTCCTGGTTCCCTTTAGGCACAGCAAGAGGGACCTTTCCTGTTAATCCCCCTAGCCTCTTGAGCTAAAAAACTGCTGCACCCTGTCTTGCTACTGGCTCCACTGTTGGAGGATTTTTCCTAGGGCATTATTTTCCGGGTTTTTCAAGGTCAGTAAGGGAGAGTGAGGGCAACTTACTGCTTACTCTGCCATCTAAGCAGATTCAATGGTGATAAGCTAGAAGCATTTCCAATAAGAATGGAGGTTAAACAAGGATGTCCCTTATTACTACTGTTATCCAATATTGTCCTACAAATGTGAACTTTAGCAATAAGAGAAGAAAAAGAAGTTGAAGGAATTAGAATAGGTAAAGAAGAAACTAAGCTATCACTCTTTGCAGATGATACGATGGTATACTTAGAAAATCCTAAAGAATCAAGTAAAAAATGATTTGAAATAAAAAAAAACTTTAGCAAAGTTGCAGAATATAAAATAAACCCCCCCAAAATCATTGGCATTTCTATATATTACTAACAAAGCCCAGCAGCAAAAGATAGAAAGAGAAATTCCATTTGAAGTTATAGTAGACATTATAAAATATTTGGGAGTCTACCTGCCATAACAAACCCAAGGACTATATGAACACAATTACCAAATACTTTTCACACAAATAAAGTCAGATCTAAATAATTGGAGAAACATCAGCTGCTCATGGGTGGGCTGAGCCAATACAATAAAAATGGCAATTCTACCTAAATTAATTTACTTATTCAGTGCCATAACAATCAAACTACCAAAAATTATTTTATAGAGCTAGAAAAAATAATAACAAAATTCATCTGGTAGAACAAAAGGTCCAGATTATCAAGGGAATTAATGAAAAGAAATGCTAGAGAAGGTTGCTTATCCATACCAGATCTTAAATTGTATTATAAAGCAGCAATCATCAAAATTACTTGGTGCTGGCTAAGAAGTAGAGGGGTAGATCAGTGGAATGGGTTAGCTACACAAGACACAGTAGTCAATGACTATAGTAATCTACTGATTAATAAACCCAAAGACCCCAGCTTCTGGGTTAAGAACTCACTATTTGACAGTATGGGAGAAACAGTACAAAAATATTTATAACAGCTATTTTTCTGGTGGCCAAGAACTGAAAATTGAGATGCCCATCAATTGGGGAATGCTGAACAAAATGTGGTATTTGAATGTAATGGAATACTACTATGATATAAGAAATGATGAACAGGTGGACTTTGGAAAAACCTGGAAAGACTTATATGATCTGATCCTGAGTGAAGTGAGCAGAACCAGAACATTATACACAGTAACAGCCAGAGTGTGTGATGACTGATTTTGGTAGACTTTGCTCTTCTCGGTAATGCAAGGACCTAAAACAACTCCAAAAGACTCATGACAGAAAATGCCATCCACATCCAGAAAAAGAAATAAGGAATCTGAATGCAGATCGAAGAAGACTGTTTTCTTTTTTTGTTTTGTTTTGTTTTGTTTCTTTCTCATGATTTCTCTCATTCTAATTCTTCTATACAACATGACTAATATGAAATTATGTTTAATAAGAATGCATATGGAGAGCATTCACCAGATTGCTTGCTGTTTTGGGGAGGGGGAGAAAAGGGAGCAGGAGAAAATTTACAATTAATGGAAGTGAATGTTGAAAACTAACAATAAATAAATTAACTTATTTTTAAAAAGGATAAGAGGAAAAGATAAGATAGCAGGAATAGAGTAAAAATAGAGACTGAGAAGGAAAATAGTGAATAAAAATAAGCTAGAGGGAAATTCACTAAAAGTGATTAGAACTTTCTAAAATTTCTTTTTTTAAGATTAATTTTTTTAGTTTTCAACATTCATTTCCACAAGATTTTGAGTTACAAATTTTCTCCCCATTTCTGCCCTTCCCCGCCCCAAGATGGCATGTATTCTGATTGCCCCTTTCCCCAATCTGCCCTCCCTTCTATCACCCCATTCCCCCCATTCCCCTTTATTTCTCACTGCCTGAAATATTTTTCCTTGATTTGAGAACTCTGGAATTTGGCTACAATATTCCTAGGAGTTTTCCTTTTAGGATCTTTTTCAAGAAGTGATCAATGGATTCTTTCAATTTCTATTCTACCCTCTGGTTCTTGAATATCAGGGCAGTTTTCCTTGATAATTTCTTTAAAGATGATGGCTAGGCTCTTTTTTTGATCATGTCTTTCAGGTAGTCCAACAGCATCTGCTTTTAAAACTTTGAGTTCCAAATTCTTTCCCTATCCACCCTCCTTGAGAAGACAAACAATTCAACATAGGCCACATATGTATCATTATGCTAAACACATCGTCATGTTGTGAAAGACTAACTATATTTTCCTCCATCTTATCCTGTCCCCCTTTATTCAATTTTCTCCCTTGACCCTGTCCCTTTTCAAATGTTTGCTTTTGATTACCTCCTCCCCCTATCTGCCCTCCCTTCTATCATCCCCCCTCTCTTATCTCCTTTCCCCCTACTTTCCTGTGGGGTAAGATATTGAGTGTGTATGTTATTCCCTCCTTAAGTCAAATCTGATGAAGGCAAGATCCACTCATTCCCTCTCACCTTCCCCCTCTTCCCTTCCAATAGAACTGCTTTTTCTTGTCTCTTTTATGTGAGATAATTTACCCCATTCTATCTCTCTTGCAATGTATTCTTCTCTCACCCCTTCATTTGATTTGATTTTTTTTAGATATCATACCATCATATTCAACTCACCCTGAGCCTACATATATATATATACATATATATGTATATATATATATATACATATATATGTGTGTGTGTGTGTGTGTGTGTGTGTATATATATATATATATATATATATATATATATATATATATATATGTATTCCCTTCAAGTACCCTAATACTGAGAAAGATCTCATGTGTTACAAATATCAGCTTTCCATGTAGGAATGTAAACAAAATGGTTCAACTTTAATAAGTCCGTTATGAGTTCTCTTTCCTGTTTACCTTTTCATGCTTCTCTTGATTTTTGTATTTGAAAGCCAAATTTTCTATTCAGCTCTGGGCTCTGGCTGTATTTTTGATCTTCTTTGTCACCAAAGTAAGATTCTGTAATCTGAGTCTTTTTATGCTTTCTGCTTGTTTTCCCCAACTGAATACTTGACTTTTGAGCTCTTTGTGAAGGTATGACTCTGATTCCAGAGTGGAGAGTGCTCTATCCAAAGCTTCACGGGTTTTGCACTGCTGTTTCCTGAGCTACTTGTAGGCAACTGTAAAATTTCCATTCTTCTGACGTGGTATGATCCAAGAAGAGGTGTTTACTCCTCTACTGGCCTGTGCTCTGGTCTGTGAATGACCTCAAGCACTCTTTTCTACCTTGGAACAGCTAAGATGACTCCCTCTCTGCAGGCATCACAAGCTGTGCCACAGCAGCACTCCTTCTGACCCCAGGACCACCACCCAGGACTACAACCCAGATCCAAGCAGGAAAAAGCAAAAGAATCCTTCCTCAGTGCCAGCAAAGAGATCCCTGCACTCGTGCTCTGATCAGCCACTTGATTCCCCCCACCATCTGTGGGCCTGGAGCTCCAGAAGTACCTCTGCTGCCCCAGGGCTGGAACCAGACTGCATCATTCTCTCACCCAGGTCTAACAGAGTTTTCTCACTGACCTGCTAAGTTGTCTTTGGCATTTGTGGGTTAAGCAGTCTGGAAAGGGAGACAGCTCAGTGATTCAGTGCCAAGGCCTGCTCCTCCAGGTCTGCTCTGGCCTGGTCTCTGCTGGTGCAGCCCACACTGGGCTGCGCTCCACTCCCAGCACCATGTGATAGATACTTCCCAGCAACCATACAGGCCATCTTGGGCTGGAGACTTGTTTTACTCTGTCATTTCTTGGGTTCTATAGCTCTAGAATTTGTTGAGAGTCATTTTTTACAGATGTTTGGAGGGATTTGGGGGAAAGCTCAAGCAAGTCCCTGCTTTTACTCCACCATCTTGGCTCCACTCTCCTCAAATTTCTAAGAAGTTGAGTCATTCTCCATTGATAAATAACAAGAAGAGGCAGTTTTCCAATGATGAAATCAAAACAATTTATAGTCATATAAAAATGTTCTAAATAATTATTGAATAGAAAAATGCAGGTTACCACAACCTTGAGATGTTATGTTACAACAACCAGATTTGCTAAAATTATAGAAGAGGAAAGTGACAAATACTGGATAAAATGTGGAAAAATTAAGACATTAATTCGTTGTTGGTGGAATTGTAGAATGATCCAAAGATTTTCGAGAGCAATCAGGAACTATGCCTTTTGGGCATGCCAATATTTGGTCTATTTGCAAAAATGATAGGGAAAAATGAAAAGAGCCTACATGTTCTTAAATGTTTATAGCAGCTCTCTGTGTGCTGGCAAAGAACTGGAAACTGCAGAGATGTAGTTGGGGAATGGTTGAACAAATTGTGTGGTATATGATTGTAGTGAAATACTACTGTGTCATAAGAAATGGTGACCTCAAGATTTTAGAAAAATATGAAAAGATATGCAGGAAATACTGAAAAGCGAAATGAGGAGAAGCAAGAGAATATTGTATAAAGTAAAAGAAATACTGTTTTAAAAATGACTCTATGCAAATAAGTTATTTTGTGCAATATTAATACCCAAATTAGCTATAAAGGACATATAAAGATGCTATCTGTGTCTAGAGAAAGAACTGATAAGCATACACAAAATAATTATTTTTATTTACGTATATATATGTATATACATACATACACACACACACAAATACACATACCTATTTATGCTTGATGGTAGCCATTTCTAGGGTGGGGGAAGAAAAAGAAAAAAAATTACATGCTTAATATATACATATGTATGTATACTAAGATCTATTTTTTAATCACTAGTTTTAAAAATTTATTTAGCATTTAATTATTCACAGTTACATGTAAAAACATTTCTTTCATTTGTTTTTTAAAACTTTGAGTTCCAAATTGTCTTCCTTCCTTCCTCCCTCTCCACCCCACCCCCCACATTGATAAGGCAACCAATTCCATATAGGTTATTATATGTATAGTTAGGCAAAATCTATCCATAATAGTTATGTTGTGAAAGAAAACACAGGTGAAAAAAAACTCAAGAAAAATAAAGAAAAAAGTATGCTTCAAACTGCATTCAGACTCCATAGTTCTTTCTCTGGATGTTGATGGCATTTTCCATCTTGAGTCTTTTGGAATTGATTTAGGCCCTTATATCGCTGAAAAGGGCTAAGTCTATCAAAATCAGTCATCACACACTGTGGCTATTACAGTGTACATTGTTCACCTGGTTCTGCTCACTTTACTCAGCAGCAGTTCATATAAGTCTTTCCAGGTTTTTCTGAAGTCCACTTGTTCATCATTTCTTACAGCACAATAGTATTCCATTATATTCATATCCCACAACTTGTTCTACCAGTCCCCAATTGATGGGCAGCCCCTCAATTTCCAATTCTTTACCCTTAGAAAGGAAATGCTATAAATATTTTTGCACATATACATCCATTTCTTTTTCATTTTTATCTGTTTTGGGATACAGACCTAGTAGGGGTATTGCTAGGTCAAAGGGTACGTATGGTTTTATAGCCCTTTGGGTACGATTCCAAATTGCTCTATAGAATGGTTTGATCAGTTCACAACTCTGACAACAGTACATTAATGTCGCTTTTCCCCCACATCCCCTCCAACATTTATCATTTTCCTTTTCTGTCCTGTTACCTAATCTAACAGGTACGAGATAGTACCTCAGAACTGTTTTAATTTGCATTTCTCTAATCAATAGTGAGTTAGAATTATTTTTTCATGTGGTTATGGAAAGCTTTAGTTATTTCATCTGAAAACTGATCCTATCTTTTGATCATTTGTCAATTGGGGAATGTCTCTTATTTTTATAAACTTGACACTGTTCTCTAAATGTCAGAGAAATGAACCCTTTTCCAAAGAAATTTGCTTCAAATTTTTTTCACAGTAACTATTGCTAACTCTGTTTCCCTCCATCCTATTCCCTCTACCCCCCTCCAATCTGCCCTCCCTTCTTTCACCCCCTTCTATTTTCCTGTACTGTAAGACAGATTTCTATATCCCACTGACTGTGTATCTTATTTCAACAGTTACATGTAAAAATAATTTTTAACATTTGTTTTTAAAACTTTGAAGCCCAAATTCTCTCCCTTTGAACCTCCTGACCCCGCTTCATTGAGAAGGCAAGCAATTTGGTATGGGTTATACATGTGTAGTCATGCAAAACACTTCCAAAACAGTCATATTGTGAAAGACTAACTATATTTCCCTCCATCCTATCCCACCCTACCCCATTTATTCTGTTCTCTCCTTTCACCCTGTCCCTACTCAAAAGTGTTTGCTTCTAATTACCCCCTCCCACAATCTACATTTTCTTCTATCACCCCCTGCCCCATCCTCTTATCCCCTTCCCCTCTACTTTCCTGTAGGGCACCATAGTTTTCTACACCTAATTGAGTACGTATGTTGTTTCTGCTTTAAGGCTGTATAATAAGATCTTGGCAACTGGTCCCATTAATCCCTGGAAACCAGAAGGAGAAGAAATGGAAACAGTGTCAGAGTTGAAATCCTTGGGCTCAAAGACCACTGAAGATGGTGACTACAGCCATAAAATTGAAAGATGCCTCCTAGAGTTGTAGTATAAGGAAAGCTGAGTGCCACAGAATCAACGAATTAAATTGTGGTGCTGGAGAAGACTTTTGAGAGTCCCTTGGACAGCAGAAAGGTGACATCAGGCAATACTTAAAGACATTAATTCAGGTTATTCACTGGAGGGTCAAACACTAAAGCTGAAATACTTTGACCACATAAAGAGAAAATGGGATTCATTAGGAAATACCCTGATGTTGGGAAAGATAGAAGGAAAAAGGAGAAGGGGAAAGCAGAGGATGAGATGGATTGTGTCATGGAAACAAGGAACATGAACTTGGACAGAATTTGAGAGACAGTTGAGGATGGATGGGCCTGGTCTGTAATGGTCCACGAGGTCACAAAGAGTAGGACACAACTAAAGGACTCAACAACAACAAATAGTGTCTCAGCGTAAAGGCTCCTGTATGGTGAAACCAAGGGCAGCTAGTTGATGCCATAGTGAATAGAGCACTGGGCTTGGAATCAGGAAGACTCAACTTCATGAGTTCAAATCCATCCACAGACACTTACTAGGTGTGTGAACCTGGCCAAGTCACTTAACCCTGTTTGCCTCAGTTTTCCTCATCTGTAAAATGAACTGGAGAAGGAAACGACAAACCACTCTAACATCTTTGCAAGAGCCACCTCCCCCCCCAAAATGGGGTCACAGTGTCAGATATGACTGAAATGACCAAACAACAAAACAGGTGAGACTGTCTGTCTGTTATGACTGTCATGATGGCCTCAAGACAATCAGGCCTAATTTGATGACAGTGGTTTCCATGAAAAGATTCTATATGTTAAAGCCTTCCTTCAGGAGAGATTGTATTCGTGGTCTCTAGACAGGAATTAATTGTCACAAGAAAAATCAAGTCAAGTGAGGTACAAAGCTCTGAGCACTAGCAGTTTATTTGTTAACATGAATTTACTAAAATAGAGGGCCAATAGTTTCCCCATGGAGCTCAAAGTCTTGGAGGAGAAGAGGCAGTTTTGTCCATCACAGTTTTTTGAATCTGCTTTTACCTTTTTAAGAGGTGCCAGGGATATATTTTTTCAGTGAACTATAAAGATATTTAAAGAACAAATAACAGACCACACACTTTTCACAAAAGGAGTCCTTCGTCATTATCTTGTTTACTCTTGTGTTTGTCCAAACATTTTCACTAAAAAACTACATATTCAAGAAAAAGATGGAACAAAGAAGAGAAGTTGGTAGGTGGGGAAAACAGTATAAATGGTTAAAGGACTGACAGCATTATGGGGGCAAGGACAATGTGACTGGTTGAAAGTCTGAAAGGTGGGCTGGGAACAGCCCCCCTTTTCATCTTGAAATTGTAGATACTTTCCACCTGGATCTTGCAGAAATAAGTAATGACAGATAACAAATTCCCTCTAATTGTACAAAAACCCCTAAAGACAATGTTTCCAGGAATGGCATTCATCCTGGTTGGTAGAGATAATAACAAATGGCCTAGAACTGAATCAGGAAACTTAAAGGTATAGAAGATAACAAGTTTCCTTGACACAAAGTGATTGGCAGCTAGTGCTGAGAAAATAATTCCTTCTAAAGTAAAGTGTTTTGAAAGAGCACTGCACTTTTAAATTTAGCTCAGAGTTTTTCTTTATTTAAAAGTGACTGATGGGAAAATTGAGCTTTTTCATTTGACTGAGAGAGGAGCACTGAACTTTTGAACTCAGGAGTTTCTTCACCCACAGATTGTTGCTGTTGGTGCTTTGTTTGCAAGTGAGTTGGATTTAAGGGAGGTAGAGCTGTGCAAAGTCATCAACCTCACTCTCCTCTGGAATTATCACAGTCCAGGGGCAAGACATAGGTCAAGACTACTCATGATATCTCCCCATTTCTAACTAATCCATAAACATAGCCACAATTGACAGATTTTAGGGTGGCAAAGTTGTGGTTCCGCCATTGTTCACAAAAACTTATTACACAATTATAAGATTTTACAAAGTAATTTATACTCCAGGATGTTGGCACTTTTGACAGCTACCTCCAGACAAATAAATATGGACAAACAAATATCTATTTCTATCTATTATTTATGATAAATTGGAGATAATCAACAAGTGGCACTGACAAGTTGGAATACATCCACAAGACTATGAATATGATGGATTGGAGACCATGACAAATGAGTCGAAAGAATTGAGGCAACTTACCAGAAGAAGAGAAAACTTGGTGAGCAACATGAAATACTCTTAAATACCTGAAAGGCTATCATGTCTAAGATGAGTCACACTTGTTCTGCTTGACCCCAGAGGGAAGACCCAGGACCAATAAGTGTAAGCTGCAAGAGGCAGATTTGTTTGATGTGATGGACCCTAACAATGGGCTGCCTTCCTAGCAGGTCTTCAAGCAGAAATCTATTCAGAGATGCCACTGCAGGTATGAGTCTGGCCTAGCTGTCCTCTGAAGGCCCTTCCAACTTAAGATTCTCTGATAAATTCAGTGACAAGGGAACAAGAAGTGGGCTTGGGTCCTCGTTAGCATCCAAATGTATTTCATTAGAGACCTTTATTCCTATCAGTGGTTGCCTTTCTGGCAAAGCAACTCTTCTGACTTGCCTTGATGAGAGAATGTAAAGACTCCCCACAATGCTTCTTGAATTGCTCCCTTATGTCCAACCTGTTGGTCTTTGTACTGGAAACCATCACTCTGATGAGGGTGCTGTCATCAGGACCTGAGACATTCACTGATTTTTAGAGAACACGTGACAAGCAGCCCAGATGCCTCTGATATGGAGCTGAGTTCCTTTAGATTTCCATTTCAGGCTGGGAGAGCAGGTATAACTGTTGTGCAGAAAATAACAGCGAGATGAGACCTGGGTTCAAGGTAAATTTAAGTGTGGATTTATTGATCAAGCGTGCGACTACCTGGAGTATACACTCAAATCAGGCAGTCCCGAACCAAGGGACTTATAGGCTTATAAAGGCAAAAACCACAAAGGGAGGGTCGCTAGCAGAAGCAATGATGTACAGAAGCAAAGAATAGCCATTGGTGAAATCCATAGCTCAGGGCTAATTTGGGAATATGGCACAAGGATACAGGGGTGCAACCCTCTTGTGACATGGGGGTCCCTCCTAGGTTGTGATTAGCTTCCTAGAACAGGGTGGGGGGCACAGGGTGGAGAGACATGAGGCAAAGGGCAGTGGAATTCCCCGGAACAGGCCAGGGTCACGTTCTGGGTGAAGGGTAGGGAACGTCTGTAACCCCCTGCTTGGTCAGCTATATTCTGGGTGGAGGGACAGCAGAACAGTTGCACCATAACCCAGGGTGTGGGGGCCCTATTTGGGAACAGGGTGGTCTCTCCTTATGATGAACTTGTACCTTGACCCTGGGACTGATCCTTGTATGTAATGCTGATGTAAAGAAGAATACACAGAATGCTGATTCAGGAGAAAGGGGGGGGGTCAGAGGACTAGCCTTGGGCAATCTACCCAGAATGGTGCCTTAGGCTGTTTCAAGCCATTACAGAATATAGGACAAAGACAAAGACAAAAAATATAAAGGGGAATAATGGTGAGCTTCAAATTTGGGTGTAACACAACCATGGGAAGCTTTGTAGATAGAAATTGCAAGGCCTCTTATCTGCTTAGTAGAGGCTCCTTTCTTCACAATGGCTCTGCTCTACCTCAGGTCCATTGGGGGAATCTCTTCCTCATCATCATGATTGCTGAGTCACAAAAATGAGGAGGAATAAATAAGCTCAAATTAATGAGAAGTTTCTTGACTGTCACGTGCAGTGGCCTCAATGTAGACTGGACACATGCATGTAGGTGGCCTGTGGGAGAAGACAACATTCCCCTAAATTGCTCCAATCTTTAAACATTAAACAAACCTGAATTCTTCCCTTCACCAAAGATTGTTCCCCAATTGACATAATTTTGACTTCAGTGCTTTTCCTTATTCTGAAGACATTCTATTTCTGAGAACATCCAGATGGATTCTTTCACACAGTTTTGCAGTTTATAGGCCTATTCCCTCCTTTTCTGGTTTTACAACCTGGAGGGGTGGCATAAATCATTTTCCTCATCTCAAGTTTCTGTTATAGTCAGTCACAAAATGTAACTTTCACCAATGACCTCCATGTTCTAGAGCAGGGCTATCCAACCTTAGGTTTTTATTGAAACAGTAGACAATATATTTTGATTTGCCATTTTAGTGAGAGCTCTGTGGTAGCTATACAAATTTCTATGCTTATAGGCTGGCCGCATAAATTACACTGTGGGCCACTGCATTTTGGACAGCCCTGGTCTAGAGAAAGGCACGTCCCATTGAGCACATCCATAAAATTTCTTTTCATTATAAATCCTCTGATGAGAGGATAAGAGTGTGTTGATAAACAAAATGGGCTCTTAGCACTCAGTTCAACCAAGTGCCCTTGAAGAGTTTGGCCTTTGTTTCCTTGATTAGATTGAGAGTCCTTGGTGACCTCCTTGCCTCAGGTGAGGGCCTAGTTTACACACGAGTTTGAGTGACATGTTTGGGATATCAGAGGCTTTTAGACCACATGGGTTTAAGTCACCTCTTTGTGATGATTTTGGGTCATGTGGGTAAGTCGCATGTATGACTCACCCTTGACCCTGAAAAAGATATAAAACCAGGGGTTGGCTTTCTGTTTTTTGGACCTCTTACCCACAGCCATGGTGGCACTAGTGACTCTGGGCCAACCCTTGCTATGAGCTCCCAGGCTGAACCTAGATGTTGGTAACTACGAATTGTATTTGGTCTGTCTGTCGATGTTTGTAATTTGTTTGTATTTTGCTCTTAAGTTCAGGGTGCTGGCTTTTTCCCCTGAACTAAGTGAATGGTATTTGTATGCCAGATTAAAGTAAACTTGTCAACCCCTTAACATTGCTTTCCTTAGTAAAGCAGATCAAAAGAACCTGGGCTTTGGCAGCATTCTTACTGTTGGGTTTGTGTTGGTCTTTTACCCCCCGAGCAGCTGCTAGCTGGATTGTTGAAACAAAGAGATGATCCCTAGTTGAAAGCCTTCCCATACTGAGTGTCTAGATGGCTTGTACTCAGAGTTAATGTTTTGCTGAGAAGCTCTATACTCCATTTCAATGCCTTTCCTCTTTTAGGTCAGTTATAAAATTCTTATATCTTCCACGAATTCTCCAATAGTAAACAAGGACTGACTTTAGCCAGAAGGCTTTACTACAATGATTACATTCTTAAGGTTTCTCTCCAGTGTGAATTCTCTGATGTTGGGTAAGACCATTCCTCTGTGTAAAAGCCTTTCTACACTGGGTACATTCATAAGGTTTCTCTCCAGTGTGGATCCTCTGATGTAGAGTAAGAGAGGATTTCTGTGTAAAAGCCTTTCCACATTCAGTACATTCATAAGGTTTCTCTCCAGTGTGCATTCTCTGATGTAGAATAAGACTGGCACACCACTTAAAAGCCTTTCCACATTGATTACATTCATAAGGTTTCTCTCCAGTGTGGATCCTCTGATGAACAATAAAACCATCTCTACGCGTAAAAGTTTTTCCACATTGATTGCATTCATAAGGTTTTTCTCCAGTGTGGGTTGTCTGATGTAGAGCAAGCCCTCTCCTTTCCCAAAAAGCCTTTCCACATTGATTACAAGTATAAGGTTTCTCTCCAGTATGGATTCTCTGATGAACAATAAAATCATCTCTCCATGTAAAAGCTTTTCCACATTGATTACATTCATACACTTTCTCTCCAATGTGGATTCTCTCATGTTCAACAAGACTGTCCTTCTGTATATAAGTCTTTCCACACTGATTACATTCATGTAGTTTTTTTACACTGTGTATTCTCTGATGTAGAGTAAGACTGTTCCACCATTTAAAAGCCTTTCCACACTGATTACATTTATAAGGTTTCTCTCCAGTGTGGATTCTCTGATGTGCAATAAGAGATCTCCTCTCCCTATAAGCCTTTTCACATTGATTACAGCCGTAAGGTTTCTCTCCAGTGTGGGCCCTCTGATGTATAGTAAGACGAGCCCTCTGTATAAAAGCCTTTCCACATTGATGACATTCATAAGGCTTCTCTCCAGTGTGGATTTGCTGATGTGCAATAAGAGATCTCTTCTCTCTGAAAGTCTTTCCACATTGATGGCACTCATAAGGTTTCTCTCCAGTGTGGATTCTCTGATGTACCATGAGATAAGAATTCTGTATAAAAGGCTTTCCACATAGATTATATTCATAGGGTTTCTCTCCAGTATGGATTCTCTGATGTAGCATAAGAGTGTTCCACCATTTAAAAGCTTTTCCACATTGATTACATACATAAGGTTTCTCTCCAGTGTGGATTCTCTCATGTTTTACAAGACTGTCTTTCCATGTAAAAGTCTTTCCACATTGATTGCATTTATAAGGTTTCTCTCCTGTGTGGATCCTCTGATGTTGAAGAAGACCATTCTTCCATTTAAAAGTCTTTCCACATTGATAACATTTATAAGGTTTCTCTCCAGTGTGGATTCTCTGGTGTGCAATAAGATACTTCCTCTTTGTAAAACCCTTTCCACATTGTTTACAGTCATATTTCTCTGCAGTGTGGATATTCTCAGGTGTTGGGCAGACTTTTCTTAAATTGAAATCATAGGGACCATCACTCATGAATCTTTGCTTATGAGTTTCTTCCACAGAAAGGCTTAGCTCTTCAGTAATTTCCTTCATTTCAAATCTGATTTCTCCTTATGGAAACAAAAAAGCCAAGAATAAAACAAATACAGAAACTACACACAAACACCCACACCCACACCCACATATACATTTATATCCTCTTCGCATCCACAGGCAGAACAAAACCTCAGTTACTTTCTATTTCCCCAGGCAAAGGGAAGTATCTTAAAAGGGCAGAAACGATCATTTTAAAATGCCCTTAGTTCACACCCCAAGGATGATTCAATTTCCAAGGAGCTTTATACATGAATTTACATTGGACCCTCACAACAAATCTGTGATACTGGTAGGGCCATTATTCTCTTCACATTCACAACTCAGACCATGAGCTCAGAATGCACAGTAACTTCACACAAATCCCAGCAGCTAAGATTACAATCCAAATCCTGTCAAGCGCTGTTTCAACAATCCAGCTAGCAGCTGCTGTGGGGGGTGTAAAACCAACAATAACCAGCTCACAGAATGCTGCAAGCTCAGGTTCTTTTGATCTGCTTTACTAAGGAAAGCAATGTTAAGGGGTTGACAATCTCAATTTAATCCAGCATACAAATCATTCGCTTAGTTCAGGGGGAAAAGCCAGTACCCTGAAGTTCAGAGCAAATACAAACAAATTACAAACATCAACAGACCAAATACAATTCATAGTTACCAAGAAAACCATCAACATCTGAGTTCAGCCGGAAGGCCCTTACAGATGCTGCCCAGAGTCCTGCTCCTCCAGGAGTGAGAGCCTTAAGCAAATAGCTCTGTTCTCTCTTTTTATACACTCTTTAGCCATCATCAAATGTCATCTGAGGACCAGAACTCAGGCTCCTACTATTTGCTCTGGTCTTAGCAACTCCCCTTAGGACCCTGAGGGCTTCACACCTACATAGGCTTAGAACCTAGTAGATAGGGGTTTGGGCCTGGGGCTTGCACCTACTAAGGCTCAATCAAAGATGCTTAATTAATCATTCTGAAACAGTAAAAAAGTCCCAACTTAATTGCCAATATAAGGGCCTTCTCTGTCCAGAGTATTCAACCAATTATCTCCACTTTCAATCCTTTCTTCATAGCTACAATGACATTTGGTGCACATATACTCAAATTATTTCATAATCTAGCCTACCTGTAAGCATAATGTAATTTACCTGGAGATCACTTTCAATCTTAGGTTCTCTGTAGCATTATCTCAGGTTACATGCAGAATACCAACACTTTTTTTTTATTTACCTGAGGCATAAAAGATTTTGTTCTGACCCTTTAACTTCCTGAGGCAGTCATTACTTATTTCTTTTTAAAAATTATCTTTAAATGCCTCTGCTCACTAAAATAAAATTAAACACCCTCCATATAATCCAACTTTTAAAAGTGCATGAATTGCCCATGTCTGAAAATAAATGTCTGACACAGGAACTGGAATTCATTATCCTTTGGTGCAGAAGTGGCCAGCGTGCTTCACTGTTGGTCCTCTTGCACCATCGCCCTTTCGAGGTTCACAAACCCCTTGAAGGATTGAGAACATAGTCCAAGGGACTGGAGTTAAAAATTTGTCAGTGGCACCTCAAGCAGCAAATAATGATCCATTTGGTTACAAAGGTATTTATCTTCTGGGACAAGTATGTGCGTGTCTCAATCTTAACAGCTGTCTTTTTGCAGTGATTGCAAACTATTATGATCAGGAATATACAGTTTGGGGGGATTTTGCACTGAGTACCTCAAACTCTGACTACTTCAAACTATGTGCAACATATCCTTTCAGTTTCTCGACTTGACATCAAATTGTTTCCAAACTTCCAGGAAGGCTGGACATTCACGTGCAAATGGTCACAGGCATGCAAACACCCTTGGTGGCTATCACTGCACCACAGTACTCATCTCATTCTTGGTCTACCTTCTAATCACATCTCATTAAACCTGAAATCACCTGACCAAGATCTCACTTGGGTTTACGTTCTTACAGCAGTGAAGGCAGGTTATTGGAAAACCATCATCGCCAGGCATGCACAGTAGAGTTCATCATGAAACCATCATGGATCACCACAACCTTGCCACAAAAACAGACCTTAAAATGCCACTCATTGAAGTGCTGTGGTTGCTTTCTAATTTGAACTTCTGCTCTATTCATGTCACTCCTCTTCTATCTGGCAGCTTCTCAAAGGACTTGCTTGGCAACTTGGATTAGTCATTCAGTAAAGTTTCAGTGAATGTGTAGTCACTTTACATGTGGAAGAAATAACAAAGTCATGACTGAAGAAATCCTATCCCTCCAATGGTTGTTTCACATATAAACACTAATTAAAAAAAAAACAACAAAGCAATATTTTCAATTGACCTTCAAGCACATTTGTCATTTAAAGTAGTACTTGCCAGGAGCTACTAGAAAAAGAAATTTTTAAAATAGTAATTAGCAATTTATTGTGACCGGTTAGAGAGTTTAAAAAAATGAATTTCCATCACTTGGAGACTTATCAAATTCACCTTCCATTTTCCACCTTATCCGTGAGTGAACATTTTCAAAATATTCTGTTAAAAATGAGAATACAACTGGTGGTATAGTGGACAGAATGCTGGGCCTTGAATCAAGAAGACCTCAGTTCCAATCTCACCTCAGAAACTCGCTAGTCCTGTGACCCTAGGGAAGTCACAAGACCTCTGTGTCTCTCAGTTTTTTTGTCAATCTATAAAGTGGACATAATTATAGTATCTCATTCCTAGGGTTCTTATGAGGATGATATGAAACAATATTTATATAGTGCATGACACATAGTAACTGCTGTTATTTCATGTGATTTTGACTCTTTCCTCCCCAATTCTGCTCTCCTTCTTAAACCATTATTAACCTCACTCCTTTTATTCCCTTATTTCCTTGTTGAACTAAATGTATTTTCATTCCAAAACACTGTCTTTTCTCTGCATCAGTGTTTGTTTATAAACTAGACTCTGAGCTCTGTGACAGCAGAGACTGTCTTTTGCCTTCCTTTGTATCCTCTTGGATTAGCACAGTGCCTAAAACAGAAGGCATTTAATCATTGTTCATTGATTCCCTCCCTGGGCCCAGGGCTGATAGCAGTCCCCAGCCTCTACCTCTACTCCCTGCATTCTGGTCTCTCCCCTAGTTCTTGATTACATGTTTGGGCCTCAGCCCTGTTTCTGTCCTTTCTTATACTCAATCACCTTTAAGTAGTTACATTAGTCAGATTTTAACCCTGATGGAACTGGACCAGAACCAATATTGAAGATTACAGAGGCTTCTGATAAGTCTCCTGCTATATGACACCTGTGGGTCTCAAAATCCCAGCTCCCTAAACTGATGTGGCAGTCACCTACATGAACCTGGCCAATTATTCTCCAAGAATGGGGACAGAGATTAGCCATAGAGATTAGGAAAGGGACTTAGGCTGATGATTTATGCAAAGTTTAGCCTTGGAAGACTCCTGAGTAAGGCAGCAGCCATCTCTCCTCCTCATGTACTGCTAAATGTACAGAGAGAAAATCATGAAACCAGGCTCCCACATCCACTACCAATTTAGGCTATGTAATCTCAGCTGGGCCCTCACTGGGGAAGGGCAATCCTTTGCCATCTCCCTGACTGACTCCCTGTGCCACTCACCACAGCAGCTCTTCCAAATCTTCGTTCATCCCCAACCCTCCATCATGGCTTGCTACCACTCCCCTTGCAACCACAGAAAAAACTAGTTATTTATCAAATGCTTTGTTATCCCTCTCATCTCACATAAATCAGATGTATTCTTCTCCTTTTTGAACCCTATATCACATGGAAAGATTATTCTTCTGCTTGCTAAAGAAAATCCCCTTCCAGAATATGCATATTAGATATATGTTTATGTATATATATGGGTGAATGTGTATGTATGTATATATCTATGTGTATGTATATATATGTGTGTGTGTGTATGTATATATATATATATACATATACACAGAGGGGGGGGGGGACACAGGGTGAGTTGAAGATGAAGGGAAGATACCTAAAAAAAATAAAATCAAATTAAGGGATGAGAGAGGAACATACTGAGAGAGGGAGATAAGGAGAGATAGAATGGGGTGGATTATCTCGCATAAAAGTGGCAAAAGGAAGCAGTTCTGCAGGAGGAGGGGAGAGGGCGGGTGAGGGGGGAATGAGTGAACATTGCTCTCATCAGATTTGGCCTAAGGAGGGAATACCATACATACCCCAATTGGGAATCTTACCCCACAGGAAAGAAGAGGGAAGAAGATAAAAAAAAGTCGGGGGGATGATGGAGGGGAGGGCTGATGGGGGTGGAGGTAGTCAAAAACAAACACTTTCGAAAGGGGACAGGGTCAAGGGAGAAAATTCAATAAAGGGGGATGGGTTGGGAAGGAGCAAAATATAGTTAGTCTTTCACAACATGAGTATTGTGGAAGGGTTATTCATAATGATACACATGTGGCCTAGGTTGAATTGCTCGACTTCTTAGGGAGGGTGGGTGAGAAGGGAAGAGGGGAGAGAATTTGGAACTCAAAGTTTTAAAAACAGATGTTCAAAAACAAACAAAAATGTTTTTGCATGCAACTTGAAAATAAGATACACAGGCAATGGGGCGTAGAAATTTATCTTGCCCTACAAGAAAGGAAGGGAAAAGGGGATGGGAGGGGAGTGGGGTGACAGAGGGGAGGGCTGACTGGGGAACAGGGCAACCAGAATATACACCATCTTGGAGTGGGGGGGGAGGGTAGAAATGGGGAGAAAATCTGTAATTCAAACTCTTGTGAAAATCAATGCTGAAAACTAAATATGTTAAATAAATAAAAAAAAATTAAAAAAAAAAGAAAGAAAATCCCCTTCCACATGCCAATGATCTCACTCTGCCCCCTCATCTACCTCCATATATTCCTCCTCTAGGATCTTCTTTGTTTTTCCCACAAATTATCACTCTCTCCCACACTAGTGACCTTTTTTCTATTATCAAAAATAAAATGATTTCTCTCTAATCCTTAAAACACTCTCACATGATCCATGCATCCCCACGAAATGGTGTCCAATATCTTTTGTCCATTTTATGGCTAAACAATTAGAGATCTCTATTTCCATTTGGTGTTTCCAGCTCCTTTCCCTAGCTTTCTTTGGAACTCTCTTTTTTATTTTTTTCCTTTCTTTTCTTTTTTTTCTACCCTGACACGCTGCCCAAGATATGGCCCCCATTAGACATAAATAGGTATATCTATGTAAAATCATTCTTGGCCTATTCCTATTTATCAGTTCATTCTGCATATGTGGATAGAATCTTTCTTCATTTGTCCTTTCTAATTAATTTGGGTAGTTATAAGAGTCAAAAGAAAAAAAAAGAAACTCTGCATGCTACCTCCCAATTTTATTGTTGAAGTGAAAAGCATCTTTCAAAAATTAGCAACAATCTCAAAATTGGGAAAACTCAATGGCCATTTCTTAATCCTAAGTCTTCTTTACTTCTCTGCAGTCTCTGACACTGTCAGTCTCCCCCCTTTCTTGATACTCCCCTCTCTAGATTTTAGCAACATTGCTCTCTCTGGATTCTCCTTCTACCATATCTAAAAGGAAACTCATTCTCTTTCCTCCAACCTTCCCATCTTCTTCCATTCCTAATGCTATCCAAGGCACCATCCAGTGGTCCAGGCTCAGAAATGAAATGTCATGCACTCCTCATCAACTCTCACACACTCACACTCCTGAACCCCATGGTCAATCTGTTCCAAATCCTGTTAATTCCACCTTTGTGACATCATTCCATAAACCCCTTTCCATCTCCATATTGTCACTTTCTTGGTTCACCCCATAACTGACGTAGGGTCAGACCCTGCTGGTGGTCCAGCTGCCTCAATTCTCCCTCCAGTCCAGTCTAATCCTCCATACAGTTATCAAGTTGATCTTCCTTAAACTCTCACCTGATTATATAATCATGTACTCAACAGTCTCCTGTGAATCTCCAGCAAAAGTATGAAACGTAAAATCATCTCAAGGGCTGTGAAAACACTTCATCACCTCCCCCTTACCCCCAATTCCAGTCTTCCTTCTCCCTTTGCCCACCCTTCCCCATATAAGTTATAATCCATTCATTTGGGTCTCTTCTCTGTTCCTGGGACAGGACCTTCCACCTCAGAACTCAGTGGGTTTTCCTTGCCATCTCTGTTGCCTAGAATGTTCTTGCTGGCTTCCCTGAATCCCTAGCTAGAGCCCACCTCCCACAATAAGCCTTTCCCAGTCTTCCTTAACTCTAACGCCTTGCCTCTCTTGACTAGTTCCAATTTGTCCTGTCCATAGTGAGTTTCTACATAGTTGTTGGTGTGTTGTCTGCCCCACCTGACTGTGAATTCCATAGGAGCAGGAGACATCCCTTGCACTGATGTATGTGTGACCCGCTTTGTACAGGATCTGGAATATAGAAGGCACTTAGATATTTGTTGACTTGAAGAAAGTCCAGGAAAGAACTCACATAGGATACACTAACCCCTTTGTGCACTTTCAAGCCCCCAAATTCTAAATAATGAATTCTTTTAGGATCATAGATTGTTCCCTGGAAGGAAGGTGAAAGGCCATGGAGTCCAAACCCCTCTTATTACTGATGGAGAAACGGAGGCTTAATGGTTCAATGACCATCCGATGAAACCACTGCTCAGAAATATCTGAAAAAGAATTCGAAGGCAGGCCTTCCTGCCTCAGATCTAGCACTTGCCTCACCACAACACAAAGCAGCCTTTTGTAATCCCAGCTCTTATATACCTGCTTTCACCTTACTCACCTGGACAGAGGCTCCTCAGGCCTTCTTGCTCCAGCATCCATGGTGCTTCCCTTTGCTCAAATGAAGAGATCATGTCTTCTCTGGGAACTGGCAGCCCTGGGCATGGGGAGTCAGATAGAGATGAGCATAGAGACAAACTTGTCATTTAGTTCTCTTGAGGGAAAGGTGTTCAGACCCAGAGCTGCTCCATTGTGAGATTTACACACATGAGCCTGTACTCACCCATTAGTGCTTGTAATGCAAATAACCCAAAACAGGGTATGCCACATTATCCTGTTGTAAGACCTGTTCTGAGAAAGAGCCAAACCTCTGCTCCCCCATCCTGTCAAGTTGCATTGTTGTAGAAACACTTAATTCCAAAAATTGAATTTTAATTGAATTATATATAATTAATACTCATATTAATTATGGAAATTTAATAATAAACATAAATGTATACAAAATAAAGAAATAAAAATAATAAAACAATAAAATATACAAATATAATTAAGGATTAACAAAATAATTAAAGTAAAATTAAATTCTAAAAAGGGTTATTATGGAAGACCAGCCTCAAGCCCCAGAAACAGGAACCTTGACCGACCACCTTTTGCACTGTCCCCTTCCCCTGTTTCTCACTCCCTGAAACCTATAGAAACCTTGTGTACTGCTCATTTGGGGTGTCTTTGCCTCTTCAGGTGAGAATTACCTGCTGGCAAACTCAATATACCATTGTTGGTCCAAATTCCATTTCTTGGCCAGTCTGTTATTCCTGAATGCCAGGGTCATGTAAACAAGGACCCCAAGGTGGATCCCAGGACTCCTGAAGGATAGTCTGATAGCATTCTCCTTTGAGCTTTGGGGAAAAGTGGGGGAGAAGATCAGGGAACCAGGCTGGAGTCAGAAAATCTAGTCTTGGTGCGCTTTCTTCATAGAAGGATGGACTCACTACACTTTCCATTCTCTAGAAATTAGAAGCAGCTGATGGTGCTATGGAGAGAGCCCTGGGCCTAGAGTGAGGCATGCCAGGGTCTGAATCCAGCCTCAGGCAGTTACTAGCTATGTGTCCCTGGACATGTCACTTAAACTCCATTTGCCCCAGGTTCCTCCACTGTCAAATGGGGAGAATAATATCAACTAATTTGGAAGGTGACTGTGAGGATAAAGTAACAAAATATTGTAAAGAAAGCCCCAGGCTCAGCACCTGACAAGTACTAAGTGAGAATAAATGCTTCTTCCCTTCCCTTCCTTTCCCACCATCTGTGCTGGAATTTGAGGGCAACAGGAAGGAAGATTAAGGACAAACTTGCTATACCAGGGACAAGTAGAAGTTGGGAGCTACAGATTGATGCTTGTTAAAAAGAAGAATATTCCAGATCCCAGACCCATCCCAGAGAGGACAGGCTTGTAAGAAAAAGGCCTCCTGAGCAGCTTTCAGAGCCTTGGCAGACACAATTCATGGCCAGGTGGGGGTTAGGCCACATGACCCCTGACATTAGTTCCAGGTCTGAGATTCTTCCACACTAATTTGAAGCTGCCTACAAGAGGTGGGAGACAGCTTCAGGAGAAACAAGGAAACCCTCAGGTTCCTGTCACACAATGCACAGACTTTCTATGGGAAACTCCAGGCAGCAGGACAGGAGACCAACACTTTCCTCTCTCTAATAACTGATCAGTGCTCCAAACCCTACACACCAGGGCATGAAGATATTCCTTTGACTGCAGACTCAGCATTACCATTGGAGGTGTCCTTACCCAGGGAGAGCAGGTTCCGGGCATTCTCCAGCATGACCCGCTTGTACAACTCCTTCTGAGCATGGTCCAAGAGGCTCCACTCCTCCTGGGTGAAGTCCACAGCTACATCCTTGAATGTCACCAACCCCTAAATCATTAAAAGTCATGGAATGTAGAGCTGAAGGACAGTTCACATTTAAATAATCCAATCCTCATTAACTTTACAGAACAAAACTGAAGCCCAGAGAAGGGATTTGCTGAAAAGTCAGACATCAGAGACAACTCCTAAAACCAGAGTTGTTAAGAACCCAATTGAATTTTGCGAAAAGTTTTTCATATGATCACTATGAGTAAAGCTGAGAAATATTTTCCTCTGCAATGTGTCTCCTGTGGAATCAGGGAGAAAATTTGTGTTCTAGCTGTGCAGGAGGTGGACCTCTGGGAGAGCATGAGAGAGGATGATGGGAAATATCTTCTTTATCCAAACTGATATAAGTGATATATGTAGGGAGTTAGTGCTGACCCCGGGGCTGCTCAGACCCTAGCGCTTGGCCTGTTTCCTGGGTAAAACCAGACAGGTTTAATAGGAGTTGGAATGGTAGGCACCCGGAGGAAAGACTTTTGTCCCTAACAGGCCCCCTCCTGCTCACTCTGGTAGCCATCCTTTCTCATGCAGGCAGAGTCCATCCACCAAGGACTCACAAGCCCAGTAGGAGGAACCCAGCTGGCCATTACTGAACGCTCTTGAACCAGTGCCTAACACAAACATGCTTTAAGTAGTGAGAACTTCTTGGATACTTTACAAGGGGATCCTGCCCTGTGCCTCACATAGCTCATACAGTTCTGATAATCAGTTTGTATCCTGCCCAAGCCTTCCCATGCCTCTTTAGATACTGTAAAAACAGCACTCCCCTCCTGTTCCCAGCCTTCCCTGTCACTGTAGAATAGCACTCCCCTCCTGTTCCCATACTCCTATGGAAACCACCTTACCACAACCCTAGTTTTCCCATACGCTTGTAGGCAATATAGTTTATAATAATCCAGATTCTTCCCACCAGATATCGCTACTTACATCTAATCTAAGTGCAACAATACATTACTGAAGCACATCTCTTTTTTCCCTTGCTTTCATCCCCTTGAATACCTGCTTCTGCTTATGTAGTGCAAAAACCTATAAATATGGATAATGGCTTCCAATAAATTAGAGTTATATCCATCTTTGCTCCCGCCTCATCATTGCATACTGAGATAGGGCAACTTGCTGGTCAAGACCCTAACATCTGGCACCCAACGTGGGGCTCAGGGGAAAAAACACGCCAGGGATAAGGGCCCCACGTTCCGTGAGACCCCTCAACCTCACTGAGGGAAGGTCTCCTCGGCGGCCGCGGAGCCGAGTCACTCACGGAGAATACACTTCACTCAGCTCGCCCGGGAGGGAAGGATGAGTCTCCAGTGCGCAACCTGAAAGCAGGGCAAGGACACCGTAAGACTTTCGGGAAGAGGTAAGAGCCGAGCCCTTACCAATGGGGCAGTCTGCATCCTTCACAGAATCTCAGGACTTAGAGACATTCTGTAGAATAATTCATAAGATTAGTAAGAAACAGGGATGCACGATACACTATAAAAAAATTAGGGATTTTATAGACACCCTCAAGGAAGTCTCTCCTTGGATAGAGCAGCGCCCCCCTGTCACTTTAGCAGCATGGAAGATAGTGGGAGAGCAGCTGACTTCCTGGGACCAGGAAAAGCCAGGGTAACTAGAACCAGGCACATTTTACTTGTATAACATCATAAAAGCTGCCATAGAGGAGGATACAGGGGCGAGTGAAAGGGCAGTGTGACAATTCTCCCTGTCCACTCAAACCACCCCGTCACCCTCCCCTACAAGTTCCCTGGGGGGTTCCAGGGCTACTTCTCCCACACGCCTCTGTCCAGACTTAAGGAACACCACTCCAGGGTCTGAGCCCACTTTAACTGAAAGGACCCAGGAGTTGGAGGGACAAATGAGGGAGGTACAGCACAAATTAGAGCACATGAGTATGAAACAGACAAAAACGGTTTTGTTTAGGGAAGGAACCCCAGTGCAAGAGACTATGAAACCCAAAAGTACAGCAGGGGAAGCTGCATCCCAGGTTGTGGAAACGGGGGAGGTGGGAAAAACCTGGTGTGGAGACAGGTTCAAACCACCCTCTAGTGTTCCGCAACCGGAATCGCAATCCCCTTTACAATCGATGATCACTAAATTATGGAAGGAAGGCCAGGATGTTGACTTTATGGGGCTAGGGGCTTACCCAGTCCTGGAGGATGGGAATATTAGGAGACATGCCCCTGTGTCCCCGAATGCTATTAAAGAATTGAAAAAGGCTATTACTGAATATGGGCTGAAATCACCTTACGTAAAAATCAGACTAAAAGACTCGGCTTCTTATGTACTCACACCTAATGATTGGAAACTGGTGATGCAGACTATCTTGAGTCCAGGGGAAATGGTGGTGTGGACATCCCTCTTTTCGGAGGAGTGTCACAATCTAGCCGTGCAACTGAACCCTGGTAACCCTGCCAATGCTCAGACATGCTACAACATGCTGTTTGGCTGTGGTGATTTTTTAACCGATCAAAACCAGCTCCAGCATCCCATAGAAGTATATGAAAGATTGGCCATGTGTGTAGAGAATGCTTGGGATAAACTCCCAGTCCCGGGGCAGCAAGCCCCCAAACTTCAGTCTTTAAAACAAAAACCTAATGAACCTTTCTCCAATTTTTGTGCGCGTGTACAGGACACTGTCACAAAGATAATGGGGGAGGTCGAAGGAACTATTATAGTGATTAAAAGTATACTGAGGAACAACTGTAATGCAGATTGCCAGAAGGCCATGATGGGCTTGCGTAAGGATGCAGGGATTGAGGAAATGCTGCAGAGGTGTGAGATAGTTGGCTCGGAGGTCTTTATGGCCCCGGTTAGAGCCGATGCTTATGGGTTTGATAAGGACAGATACAAGGACTGCCCGAGGTGCCCGCGGGGTATTTGCTTTCGCTGCTGGAAGCCAGGACATTTTAGAAGAGAGTGCAGGGCTGTCGGACAAGGTGCCAGACAAGATACCGGACAAGGCGCTGGACAGGGACAGGTTGAGGCAGGCAAAGGACCAATACGACCCCAATACCCCTGCCGCAAATGCCGGAGACGTGGGCACTGGGCCTCCCAGTGTCGGATGAGGGAAACTGACCTGCCCGGTGAACCTAGGCAGCAGTATTTAAACATGCTGACGGGCCCCTCACCAGCCCAGGGCCAATGGTGGGGATGGGAGAGGGAATGAGAGGATCAGCCCAACAAACCTACCCAGAAAATGAGGAAACAATTACACGCTCTCTCCCTTCAACGACCCCCTACTGGATTATAGACATGTGCAGTGCCGGATACTATTATGTGAATCCCCTAACCACCGTCATGGCCCCCATAAGCCCTCAGGTACAATTGAGTGAACATGAATTGGGATTGCTAATAGCTCCTCCAACACACCTTTAAACTGGACTCCTTCCTATAGTTCAAGTGATTACTCCAGGTGGAGTAAGTAAAATTCCTTTAGTTAACAGCACCAACCAAGAATGTTGCCTTGATAAAAGACAGCTTGCTGCCCAGATGTTGATATTCAGCCAAAGGGTTCCTGGCCAAAGAAGAAACTAAGTTATCACTCTTTGCAGATAACATGATGATTTACTGAGAAAATCCTAGAGAATCAAGTAAAGAAACTATTTAAAATAATGAACAACATCAGCAAAGTTGCAGGATATAAAATAAACCCACATAAAACCTCGGCATTCCTATATATTGGGCCATAAAAGACATTGGAAAGCAGTAGCTTATAACCCATGTACTAAGAGAACTTTGGAAAGTACTGGGAGAGGTGGAAGTAGTCAATATGCTGAACTTATGGCAGTACATCAAGCTACTAAAACAGAGAAAGGAGGCCAGTGTCATATATTCACTGATTCATGGGCAGTAGCTAATAGGTTAGCTACATGGATGCCAATGTGGAAAAATCAAAATTGGGAAATTCTTGGCAAACAAGTTTGGGGCAAAGAATTACGGGAAGACATATGGGACATGTTTTTGGTTACAAATTTGTCAGTTTTTCATGAAGATGTTCACATGGCCCTCACTATGCCAGAACGTGAGTACAATGCACATGCTGATCTACTAGCAAAGATTGCTACTGAACATATGTGGCCAGAGTGGCCTTTGTTTTCTTTGAGTGACTCAGTTTATCTCCTTGAGCCTTGCTGGGTGCTGGGCCTGCTGCCTCTCTTCTGGGGCAGGAAGCCCAGAGACCCATGCCTGGGAGCAGAGAACTTCCTGTGTGACCTCTTCCGGGGCAGGAAGCCCAGAGACCCATGCCTGGGAGCAGAGAACTTCCTGTGTGACGATTCATGGGGCCAACTCAAGAACCAATCGGCCCTGGTCATTCAGGCGGTGCTTGATGATGTCAAAAACTCTATAAGAGGGGAGAAGACGGCTTGAAGATCCCTTTTTCCTTTTCCGGTTGGAATGGCAGGGGTGGCGAGTGTGACTCTAGGCCAGTCCAAGTTCTTGGGCAGAACCTAGATGTTGGTAACTATGAATCGTATCGGGTCTGTCTGTTGATGCTTGTAATTTGTTTGTATTTTATTCTGAAGTTCTGGGTGCTGGTTTTTTCCCCTGAACTAAATGAATGTTGCCTGTATGCTCCCCTGAACTAACTGAATGCTGGATTAAAGTAAGCTGGTCAACCCCTTCACCGTGCTTTCCTTGTTTAAGCAGATAAAAAGAACCTGTGCTTTCCCGGCGTGCCGGCAGCCTCCTGGGTGCTGGCTGTGGGAGGATCTTACGCCCCCACAGAAGCTGCTAGCCGGATTGTTAAAACAACATATTGTCCCTAGCATGACAGCTGATGATCTGGTACTAGCAAAATGGGTCCGTGAAATGGCCAGCCATTTAGGGGTCCAGGCCACACACCGGTGGGCACAAGATCAAGGTATTAGTATCTCTCATTCATTAGTAAAATAAATACCAGAGGAATGTTATATACGTCAATTGAAAAAGGAACAAACTGTTCCTAGGTCAGTAACTGGGGAAATAGCAAGGGGAAAAGTTCCAGCCCAGATCTGGCAGAGAGATTATACAGGACCACCGCCCCAAGATAAAGGATGTAAATTTACATGTGCTTGTGTTGATGCTTATTCCAGAGTATTAGTGGCATGCAACCCAGAAAAACAATTGTAAATCTCTAGATATTATGAGACTATATTATGGAACCCCAATGCTGATTCAAAGTGACAGTGGGTCACATTTCAAAGGTAATGAGATGAAGAGATCGTATATTGAATAATATAGAGTAGAGATATCATATTCCATATTATCCGCAAGCACCTGGGTGGATAGAAAGAATGAATGGATTGTTGAAAGAACAGTTAAGAAAGTTAAGTTCTAATAATTTGTATCTACATTGGAAGGATAATTTGTTCACTGCTTCATGTAATTTGAATAATAGATCATTAGGAGGAAGTACACCTTTAGCCAGAATGAGGACCCCAAATCTGTCAATTAGAAAACAGCAAACACATAGGATCCAAAATATTGAGGATTGGACCATGAGGGAAGATGTCCCACCACTGTATCCAGGAATACCTAGCTTGGCAGGATATGATTTACATTGTTTAGAGGACTTTTGGCTGGATAGAAAAGAGATAAGAAAAATCTCTACTGGGATATGTATGAGAATCCCTAAGAATAATTTTGGATGGATATTACCTAAAGTGAAGATTAGCAGCTCAGGGAATACATGTATTGGCTGGAGTGATAGATTGTAATTATCAAGGAGAAATTATTGTGACATTCCCAAATGTAAGTGAAGAACCTATACACTTTTGTAAAAATGATAGAATAGTTAAATTGCTTCTTATTCCTTGTGAAGCAATACCCCTTGTGAAACAATACCCCTTGTGAAACTGACCACCCTTCCAAAATAACTATCAGAGGGAAGGAAGGATTTGGTTCTACTAATAGAATTAAATTGGGAGCTAAAGTATGGGTAAAGTGGAAGCCAGAAGATGTTCCAAAGGCTGCAGAAATTATAGCACATGGGAAAGATAATACTGTAAAAGTGGTTTACCCAGGAGAAAATGGTTATCACATTGTACCCTTGACTCATGTATTCTATCATGAATGAGGCTATGATAGTCGTTGTTTCTTTTGGGCTTTGGTCTGTTAAATTTGTTTGTGAGATTTGTTTGCTGCAGGCTTAGTACCATCCACCTGCAGATGCCTGATTGCTTAAGCCAGAGGTCACCCTCTGATGTGTTGGGATGTCACCTCTGGACCTGTCCACATCTGTGATTTGTCATTCCCGGACTTGGTATCAACTGAGTTCTGGATGCCAGCTTGCTAAAGAACTGACCTCTCAAACAGGACTCTTCACCTCTTGGGGCAGGGACAGCTCTACATCCATTTTCAGCAAGAAGCTATGGAGGATGAGATCTTTGCCCCTTACCCCAAGATTTTCAGCCCCATTCATTCAAGGGGGGGATGATGATGTTGTTTTATATGCTTATCTTGTGTTATCCCTGTTATATTGTTGTGTAAAGTTCTGTTGATACCAGTTATCCCAAAACTCCCATTGCCCTGTGTAACGGATAAGAAAGATATTGGGGACAAATTTAATAGCAATTTAGATTTGAAGATCTTTCCTACCCATTAATAGGTCATGTGACCTGCTTGCATCATAGGAAGCCTAGGTCTCATGTAGTGGGAGGAGCTTGCTGAGAAGAAAAGGAATTTGTGTCACAGGAAATGCTGAGAGAGCTTTTATGGCTATTAATGGCCGTTATGATAGTTAGAGCTGAGGTAAAGACAGGTGACCTGTGATAGCTGTACTGTGAGTTTTGTGGGAAGACCCCAGCAGGGCGTTGGAGAGGTTGGAGAGGTTTTGGGATGGCGAGGTTGGATATTATGATATTGTGTTCAAAGTTGCTTGCTGTTATACTAAAGTGGGCTCACTGGTTGTGGAAGCTGAGCATTTGATTACAGGATCTGGTTATCTGGTGTCTGAATAATTGTTTTGCTTCTTCTGCCTTCTATATGGAGAGTCATACTTTGCGATAGAGAATTACATAGGCATATTCATGGTTATTGTTCATGTTGTGTTTATTGCCTTGCTATTACAAAAAGCAAAAGATAGAAAGAGAAATTGCATTTAAACTTACTATGGACCCTAACAATAAAAA
Source organism: Trichosurus vulpecula (assembly GCF_011100635.1). NCBI lineage: Eukaryota > Metazoa > Chordata > Mammalia > Diprotodontia > Phalangeridae > Trichosurus > Trichosurus vulpecula. Next base: position 2,753,441 of record NC_050573.1, read on the forward strand.
TGACAATTTTACCTAAATTAATTTACTTATTTAGTGCCATACCAATCAAACTACCAAAAAATTATTTAATACAGCTAGATAAAATAATACCAAAATTCATCTGGAGGAACAAAGGTCCAGAATATCAAGGCAATTAATGAAAGGAAATGGTAGGGAAGGTTGCCTAGCCATACCTGATATTAAACTGTACTATACAGCAGCAGTCATCAAAACTACTTGGTCCTGGCTAAGAAACAGAGTGGTGGATCAATGGAATAGGTTAGGTACACAAGATGCAATGGTCAACAACTATAGTAATCTACTCTTTGATAAACCCAAAGAATCCAGCTTCTGGCTAAGAATTCACTATTTCACAAAAAATGCTGATAAAATTGGAAAATGGTATGGCAGAAACTGGGCATAGACCAATATCTTACACTGTATACCAAAATAAAGTCAAAGTGGACTCATGATTTAGGAATAAAGGTTAATACTATAAGCAATTTTGGAGAGGAAGGAATAGTTTCCTTCTCAGATCTGTGGGAAAGGGAAGAATGTATGACCCAAGCAGAGATAGAAAGCATTACAAAATGCAAAATGGATCATTTTGATTATGTTCAATTGCCAAGATTTTGTATAAACAAAGCCAATGCAACAAAGATTAGGAGGGAAGCAGAAAATTGGGAGGAAATTTTTATAACCAGTGTCTCTGATAAAGGTCTCATATTTAAAATATACAGGGAACTGAGACAAATTTATAGGAATACAAGTCATTCCCCAATTGAGAAATGGTCAAACAATATGAACAGGCAATTTTCAGAGGAAAAAATTAAAGATATCCATAGTCATATGAGAAAATGCTCTAAATCGCTATTGATTAGAGAAATGCAACTCTTAGGAACCAGATCTCTCCTGTCAGATTGGCTAACATGACAAAACAGGAAAATGACAAATGCTGGAGAGGATGTGGGAAAATTGGAACATTATTATTACACTGTTGGTGGAGTTGTGAACTGATCCAACCATTCTGGAGAGCAATTTGCAACTATGCCCAAAAGGCTATAAAAATGTGCATTCCCTTTGACCTAGCAATACCACTTCTAGAGCTATATCCCAAAGAGATCAGACATGTGGGAAAGAGACCTGCATGTACAAAAATATTTATAGCAGCTCTTTTTGTGGTAGCAAAGAATTAGAAATCAAGGGGATGCCCAGCAATTGGGGAATGGCTGAACAAATTGTGGTATATGAACGTAATGGAATATTATTTTGCTATAAGAAATGAGGAGCAGATGGACTTCAGTATAACCTGGAATGACTTATATGAAATGATGCTGAGTGAGGGGAGCATAACCAGGAGATCAATATATACGATTACAGACACACGGTATCTGTAAGGACTACCTTGGTAGACTTGACTCCTCTCATCAATGCAAGGTTCAAAAATAGTTCCTAAAGACTCATGATGGAAAAAGCTCTGCACATCCAGAGAAAGAATTATGGAGTCTGAATGCAGATGGAGGCAAACTTTTTGCTCTCTCTTTTTTTCCTTCTTTTTTGGTTTCATTTCTTCTTTCTCATGATTCATTCCATTGTTTATAATTCTTCATTACAACTGGACTCTTATGTAAATAAGTTCAATGTGAAGGTATCTGTAGTACCTACATTGGATTACATGCTATCTTGGGGGGGTGGGGGAAGGGGCAGGAGGGAGAGAAAATTTGGAACCCCAAAACTTGTGGAACACAGTGTTGCAATATAAAAATAAATTTATTATTTAAAAAAAAGAAAGTAAACAAACCCCCCAAAAAGTGCCATTGGCTCAGAGCTGTGCCTCAGTCTCTTTTTTGTGGGTTGGACAATTTTAATCCCCATAAATACCCTGACACTTGGAAGGGGTCATCTCTATGTCCAACCTGCTACATTTATAGCACGTGTGTACCCAATGAGCTTGAAATCTGATGGTCTCCCAATTCATTTTCCTTTATTTCTATCATAAGCATCATATTCACTTTATCAGAGATTCTGACATTTGTGACCATGTCTCTATCCTGGGCATGAAATCGCCATTTCATTTTTCATCACTGTGATTACTTCTTTACAACACCTGATTTCAGGTCACTTTGGAATCCTCATTTCACCTTTCACTTCCTTCAGTCTAGGGTTTGACTTCTGAACAAACGAGGAATTTATGGCTCTTTTATGCTTTTTGAGATTTCCAAGAATTTCTAAATCCTCCTGTTTCTTTCTGAAAGTCCACAGGCAGACAGGGATGAAGGAGGCACTCTGGGGAAGGTAAGAGTGCACAGGGTGACAGGGGGGATTATGGACAGAGTCTGCTGACATTCTGCCTGCAGGAGAAGGTCCTTTGGTGGCTCTACATGACAAAAAGGGCAGATACAGGAAAGGGAGCAGGAGAAGACAGCAGGGGAAGAAGAGACTGATGTGACAAGGGCTCCTCAAGGACTAGAAATTGTCACTTCAATTCCATACACATTTATTGAGCACCCATCATGTGCCAGGGTCAATGCTCAGCACTGGGGATAGAAAAAGAGGCAAAAGGCAGTCCCTGCCCTCAAGGAGGTCACCATCCAATGGGGGAGACATCAAGCAAACCAATATATACAAAGCAAGCCAAGTCCAGGACAACTAGGCCACAATTAGAGGAGGGAAGGAGTAAGAATTCAGAGGGTGAAGGAATACTTCCTGCAGCTTTTCAGTTGTTGGTTGGGACTTAAAGGCAGACAGTGAGGCTAGGAGTCTGAGCTGGGGAGAGAGAGTACTCCAGGTGTGGGGACAGCCATTGAAAATGCCTAGAGCTGAGAGAAGCCAGGAGGCCAGGGCCACTGGGTCAAGGATATATGTGGGGGAGAAAGCTGTAAGAAGACTGGAAAGGTTGGGGGGGGTAATAACTTATACAAGGCTTTGAATGCCTATTTTTGTAAAGAAATGGTCCATGAGGACCACACTGTCAGCTTCATAGACCATCCTCTATGTCTGTGGCAATGGCCTCAATGGCTTATGTCTCTGCACAGACTGCACTCACCTGGGGAGGTGGGCTGCTGCTCCCAGGGGCCATTTCCTCTGGCTCCAGGGTCCTTGCTGGGGCCAGGTCTTGGTCCTCTGCAAACTGAGCTAGGAAGGGAGAAGGATCCCAGAGGGGAAGAAGTCTGGCTCTTCTCTTCTTTGGCAGCAGGCTGGTCTACAGGGATTTACAAGGTGAGGCTCCACAGGAGAGACTCCACCCTATAGAGGGAGGGAGGAAGCAGGGAGGGTCAGGCTTGGAAATGAAGATGGTCTGAACAAGAAGACTATTTCCTTCCCTCTCTTACTTATTTTCTTGTGCTCCCTCCCTCCGCCCGCTCCCCCCCCCCCCCCCGCCCCATACAGACCCAAAGGGCTGAGGGGGCTTGGGATCCGAAATGGGATGAGACCATTTTGAGCCTCAATGGCTCCTCAGTCAGACCTCTCCCTCCACATGGTCCCCTGCCCTCCCTGCATCCCCTCTCCCTGACACTCGAATACACATTGTATAGACTACAAACTAACTCCTTGATCTAGAAGGGAAGCTAGGGAAGGCTGAGGAGGGGCAAGGCTCTTGAATGGAGCCACCAGGGAATGTTCAGGGAAAGCCTGAGGCTGGGAGACAAAATCCAGTCTGGGATTCTGCCCCCTGGCAGGGGACCTGAAGCAGGGGAGCAGGAAGCCTGGGGAAAGGGAGGAGGGGTGAGGTCTAGGAGGCAAGACAATCTAACATAGCTCACGGAGGGAGGTCAGAGACACTGGAGTGACAGAAGGGCTCCAGGGGGACACTGAGCCTGGGGAAGCAGGATGACTGTGTCCTGAGGTATAACTAGGAACTGGGGAGGACTGCTGGGCTGCTCTGGGAGAGCTTAGGCTTGGAATCCCTAAAGGGAAAATGGAGACAGGGAGCCACATGTCTGGGATCTGACAGGAACCAGTCTCAGAGACATGGGGGCAAATATAGGGCACCATGAGAGAGCTTTTGTAACTGTGTCCAAGCCTGGGTAGGCAGGGAGAAAGGTAGAATTCTTGGATCTCCAAAGGCACTTGATCTGAACGCAAGACAAGGGAATTTCTAACCAGAGATTAGGGGACAGGGAGGCAGGACACAGGGGGCCTGATGGGAAGGCTGAAATCAGAACTCCAGGAACCCTAGGGGTAAAGTCTGAAGTCTGCAATAGTGTTATCCAATGATAAATCTGGGGAAGGTGAGCCAGGAATTTAGGAAGTGATGGGAAGTCTGGAAAAGATTTAGGGGCAGGGAGCTCATCCAGTAGCCAGGCGGGGGAGGAAGGTGTGCTCCTGGCAGACCTGGAGGACACTCACCATGAGGTCAGATGAGAATGACACTGAATTGCCTGGGCAGCCAGCAGAACCAGGAAATATGGCGGGGCTCTTGCTCAGACTTAACGGGGACCTGCAAGCACAGAGCTGGAGTCCAGCAGGCAGAGTAATCTCTGCTCCGGGGAAGAAAGAGTAAGCTCGGCTCCAGGGAAGGCAGAGAGATCTCTGATACGGGAAGAATGGAAAGAGAGTTGAAGTCCAGAGAAAGCAAAGCAGTCTGGGCTCAAAGCCTTCCTGCTTCTGGCCAGCGCACTCTGGGAGGGTCTTCCTTTTCCCAATAGCACCGCCCTGTCCAGCCCCTGAGGTCCCCAGGAGGGCGGGGCTCTTCCCTCCAATCACACCCAGGGCCAGTCAGAGACACTGACTGCCTCTCCCCCGTAAGCCCTGCCCTCCATCACATGGAATGCCTTCTCCAATGCAACAATCCCTTTTTCAGCCTTAAACTCCTCCCAAGCCTCCGAACTCCACCCAGAGCTCAAACTCCACCTGAACCACCACCCACCAGGCTGCCCATCTCTGAGAGCTCCTCCTTTCCAGTGTCTTCACTCCCTCCCTCCCAGACTCACCCCCTCCTCCTTCTGAGCAGAAAGACTGCCAGGATAAAACCATAGCACCAGAATACCTTGAAGTGATGCAGAGGGATGGAGGAAGCAGGGAGGGCCAGGCTTGGAAATGAAGGTGGTCTAAGCAAGAAGACAACTGCCCTCCCTTTCTTACTCCTTCTGTTTTGTCTGCCTCCTGTCCCCATCCTTCTATAGAGACCCAAGAGGCACAGGGGGCTTTGAGATCCCAGATGGGATGAGATCAGTCAGAGCCTCAGTGACCCGAGCATCAGAGCTGCCCCTCCACCTGGTGCTCTGCCCTCCTTGTATTGAGAACCAAGGATGAACAACACTCTGTAAGTAGTAGTAGCTGCCCCACTGGGGACGAGCTGGCCAGTTCCAGCTGGACAATTATTGTGTTTCCTTTCTTCCTTCCTTCCTTGCTTCCTTCTTCCTCCCTGATGGGGAGTCATACCCTCATGTGTGAGAGTTGTGTCCAAGGGAATATAAATTTTGATTCATTAAATATCTGAAGATATCTTGAATTTGGGGGCTGGGTTTTTTCTTCCCTACTTATTTATTCTATGATTTTTTTAAACTGGGACAATTAACTCTCATCTCGTGTACTCTTCATTTCTGATTTCTTGGAATCTACCTTTGTTAAAGCCACCTGGGATTCACATGAAACTACTTGATGATGCCATTACACCCAAACCACTCTGGCTCCCACTGACTGGCCAATAATAGGTCCCAGCCCAAGCCTCACTTACTCAGTTTTGGGTGTTGATGGTTCAGAGTCAGTGTAAATAGCAATTTTTTCCTCTTATTTTAGTCAGAAACCCTGAGGGTCTTCCCCTTCCAGATTGATTCTTTCAAGAAGGCAAATCCTTAGTCTTATTTCTTACCTGGACTTTAGTCTCAGAATGGGCATTGTCTCAGATAAGAGACCTATGAAAGACTTTAGCCTAAAAACACCAAGGTCTCCCACTGCCTTGAGGGCCATCACCAGTTATCCTGATATATGTTTTCCCACTGGACTCTGAATGACTCTGGGGGAGACAGTGAAGCTGATGACTTGGTACAGTTCTGCTCCACTCAAATCCAGTTCACTTGCAAGTCAAGACATTACTCTCCTGATTTCATTGATCCCCTTAGAGAAACAAGAATGAACAATGGGGACCCTAGAGGCAGAAGTAGTTTGGGATCCCAGGTGGAGTGAGGCCAGTCATAGCTTCAATGGCCTAGGAGTCAGATTGGAAAAGGAGAACAACAAGGTTGTATGCTGTCACGTATTTGATTTAAGTTGTATCCAAAGTCCATCATCAGAAATGCCAGGGAAAGATGGAATTGAGGCCATCAGGAGAAATAGCAGCACCCTCAGATATGCAGATGGTACCACTCTGATGGCAGAAAAGGAAGAGGGATTAAGAAGCCTTGTGATGAGGGTGAAAGAGGAGAGTGTAACAGATGGCTTGCTACCTCTGGTACCTGAAGAAACATAAGAATTTAACTAAAGGCTAATGCTAAGGCACTGATTAAGGCCAAACTTCTTACATACAACATATGAAAATATAATTAATAGTATTCTCAGAGATGTTGTCATTACTAAGATAGTTTGAAAGAAAGGTTGTGGCTGACTTGTGTATGATGGGATGATTCTAAAAAACAAAATGGGTTAGCAAAAGGTAAAAAGGAATAATTCTCTCATAAAAACAAAGTACCAAAGGAAGAACTAATACAGAGGAAAGAGGTGTCGGAGGGCTACTAATGTTGGAAACTTACTCTCATCTGGTAGGATAAGGAAAAAACATGTACATCAGAAGAGGTTTACATGTCTACAGAACATTCTGAAAGATGAGAAAACTAGGGGATATGGTTGGAGAAGGATTTTTCCAACTGTGTATAGAATAAGATTAGGAGGATGGGTGGAGAACGGAAGTGATATTATAAAAAAACAAGGAAAGAGAGGGTAAAAGGAAAAGATAAGGTAGCAGGGAAAGGGTAAAAAGAGAGGCTGAGAAGGAAAATAGTGAGTAAAAATAAGCTAGAGGGAAATACACAGATTTACAAAGTTCTCAAATCTCTAAGAAGATGAGTCATTCCCCAATTGATAAATGGATAAAGGATAAGAACAGGCAGTTTTACCATGAAGAAATCAAAACAATTTATAGTCACATAAAAATGCTCTAAATCATTATTGACTAGAGAAATGCAGATTGCAACAACCTTGAGACATCAATTTACAACTACCAGATTTGATGAAATGATAGAAGAGGGAAATGACCAATGTTGGGCAAAGTATGGAAAAATGAGGTCACTTCTTCATTGTTGGTGGAATTGTGAAATGATTCAAACCTTTTGGAGAGCAATCTGGAATTATGCCCTTTGGGCATACCAATACTTGTTCCATTTCCAAACATGATTTGGGGAAAGGAAAGGAGGCTACCTGCTCTAAAATGTTCACAATAGCTCTATTTGAGGTGGCAAAGAACCAGAAAGTGCATGGATGACCACAAATGGGGGAATGTTTGAACAAATTGTGCTTTATCATTGTGATGGAACACTACTGTGCTATTAGAAATGATGAGCTCCAACTTTTCCCACATCTTCTTCAACATTTATCATTTGTCCTGTTTTGTCATGTTAGCTAATCTGATAGGTGTGATCTGGTACCTCAGAGTTGTTTTGATTTGCATCTCTCTAAGCAATAGTGATTTAGAGCATTTTTTCATATGACTATAGATAGCTTTAATCTCTTCCTCTGAAACCTGCCTGTTCATATCCCTTGACCATTTATCAATTGGGGAATGACTTGTATTCTTGTAAATATGACTAGGTTCTCTATTTATTTTAGAAATGAGGCCTCTATCAGAGACACTAGTTGTAAAAATTCTTTCCCAGTTTTCTTTTTCCCTCCTGATCTTGGTTGCATTGGCTTTGTTCGTGCAAAAACTTTTCAATTTAATGTAACCAAAATTATCCATTTTGCATTTCATGATGTTCTGTATCTCTAGTTTGGTCATAAATTCCTCCATTCTACATAAATCTGACAGATAAACTATTCCTTCCTCCCTTAATTTGTTTATAGTATCATTCTTTATACCTAGATCATGTACCCATTTTGACTTTATTCTGATATACAGTGTCAGACATTGGTCTATGCCCAGTTTCTGCCGTACTGTTTTCCAGTTTTCCCAGCAGTTTTTGCCAAACAGTCAGTTCTTATCCCAGAAGCTCAGTTCTTTATAATGCAATTTAAGATCTGAGATGGCTAGGCCACCTTCTCTAGCATTTCTTTTCATTAATTCCCTTCATTTTCTGGACCTTTTGTTCTTCCAGATGACTTTTGATATTTTTTTTCTAGCTCTATAAAATGATTTTTTGGTAGTTTGATTGGCATGGCACTGAGTAAGTAAGTTAATTTAGGTAGAATTGCCATTTTTATTATATTAGCTCAACCTAACCATGAGCAACTGATGTTTTTCCATTTATTTAAGTCTGACTTTATTTGTGTGAAAAGTGTTTTGTAATTGTGTTCTTATAGGTCCTGGGTTTGTCTTGGCAGATAGACTCCCAAATATTTTATAGTGCCTACAGTAACTTTAAATGGAATTTTTCTATCTCTTGCTGTTGGGCTTTGTTACTAATGTATAGGAAATGCTGAGGATTTATGTGGGTTTATTTTATATCCTGCAACTTTGCTAAAGTTTTTTATTATTTCAAGTAGTTTTTTACTTGATTCTCTAGGATTTTCTAAGCATGCCATCATATCATCTGCAAAGAGTGATAGTTTAGTTTCTTCTTTGCCTAATCTAATCCCTTCAATTTCTTTTTCTGGCCATTCTGGAGAGTGATTTGGAGGCATGCCCAAGCGGATATGGAATGTGCATGCCCTTTGACCCCGGAATCTCACTCTTGGGGCTGTATCCCAAAGACATCATGGAAATGGGAAGGAGACCCAAATGTACAAAAATATTTGTGGCAGTTCTTTTTGTGGTGGCCAAGAGCTGGAGATCAGAGGATGCCCATCCGTTGGGGAATGGCTGAACAAGATGTGGTATGTGAATTTAATGGAATACTATTGTGCTATAACAAATGATGAGCAGGCAGACTTTGGGAAAACCTGGAACTGATTCTGAGTGAGGTGAGCCAGGAGAACATTGTACACAGTAACAGCCAGCGTGAGAGGACTGATTTTGATGGATTTTGCCCTTCTCAGCAATGCAAGGACCAAAAGCTTTTCCAAGGGACTGCCATCCACATCCAGGGAAAGAACTGTGGGGTCAGAGTTCAGAGCTAAGCAGATTCTTTTCTCTTTTGTTTTGTTTTGTTTTCTTTCTCATGGCTTCTCACATTCTTTACAACTCCTCTATGCAACATGATTAACGTGAAGGTGTGTTTAATAGGAATGTATGTGTGGAGCCCATGTCGGACTGTATGCTGTCTTGGGGAGGGAGGTGGGAAGGAAGGAGAGAAAATTCAAAAACTTGTGGAAGTGAATGTTGCAAACTGAAAATAAATATTTTTTAAAAAAAGAAGTGGAAGTTGCATGACACAGTACAAAAAAATTAATATATGGATCATAGACAGAGTTGGAAGAGACACTGGAGGTCATCTAGTCCAGCCTTCCCCCTTTTTTAATTACTGAAGAAAATGAGGCTCAAAGGATTAAATTTCTTGTCACAAATTAGATAGATTGGGTCATAGCTTTTTTTGCTAGAAAGAACTACAACTGCCATTTAATCCAACCCCACTATTTTTCAGATGAGAAACAAAAACTCAGAAAAGTCTAGTGATGCCCAGGGTCATGCAAATAGTTAAGTAACAGAGGCAAGATTTAAATTTAGATCCTCTAACTCCAAAGCCATTGTGCTGTTCTTCCTTTGATAGCAAGTAAAAGAGAAGTAATCTGAACCAAGACTTCAGGGATGGGCTAGAACCAATTCAAATGAGCTCTAGAGAACATACTATTAAATATTCAGTGGGAACATTTATCCCTCTAAAATCAATGAATGCTACAAATTAGGGTTTGATTCATTGTTCTGTTGATTTTCTAGACTTAAGAAAGTGATGGAGAAAATGTTAATAATGCAGATTAAACTTAAAAGTGTGTCTTGTAAAAAAAATGATGAGTTCAAGAGTTTACAAAAACATGGAAACATTTGTATGAAAGACTGAGAATAATATGTACTCACCTCTTTGTGCCTAATGGTAGCCATTTCTAGGTTATGGGTTGAGGGAAGAAAAAAATTACTTGATAATTTTGTTGTGTATTTGAAAGAAATAGCAAGTTGTGCAGAGGAGATTTGCAGTTTCATGCATAACCATCTTTTATTGTACTATGTTATAAAAATGCTCATTTTATTCCACAAAATGAAAACATATTAAAAAATTTTAGAGTTATTTTAAGCTATATATGTACATACACACACACGCACACACACATATATATGCATGTTTGTATGTATGTATGTAATTATACTAAGATCTTGGCAACTGGTCCCATCACTTCCTGGTAAACAGAGGGAGAAGAAATTGAAGCAGTGTCAGAGTTGAAATCCTTGGGCTCAAAGATCATTGCAGATGGTGACTGCAGCCATGAAATTAAAAGTTGCCTCTTTCTTCAAAAGAAAGCATTGGCAAATCTGGACAGCATCCTAAACAGCAGAGACATCACCTTGCCAACAAAAGTCCATAGAGTCACAGATATGGGTCTTTCTGCTGTATATGGAAAGTTGAGTGCCACAGAATCAAAACTTTTAAATTTTGGTGATGAGGAAGACTTTTGAGAGTTCCTTGGACAGCAAAAAAGGTGACATCAGGCAATACTTAGAGAAATTCATTCATCCCATTCACTGGAGGATCGAACACTGAAGCTGAAATACTTTGGCCACATAATGAGAAGATGAGATTCATTAGGCAAGACCCTAATGTTGGAAAAGATAGAAGGGAAAAGGAGAAGGGGAAAGCAGAGGATGAGATGGATGGTGCCATGGACAAAACAAATATGAACTTGGAGAGACTTTGAGACATAGTGGAGGATAGATGGGCCTGGTCTGCTATGGTCCATGGGATCAGAGAGAGTCAGACAAGGATGAAATGACTGAACAACAAATCAGCCAAGACTGTCCTGATGGCCTCAAGACAATCAGGTTTAATTTGATGACAATGGTTTTCATGCATAGATTCTATAAATTAAAAACTTCCTTCAGGAGAGAAACCATTAGTGGTCTCAATCCACAAGGACTGTCACAGGGAAAATCGAGCCAACTGAGGTACAAAGCTCCAAGCACTAGCAGTTTATTAGTTAACATGAATTTACTAATAAAGAGAGAAAATGGCTTCCCCATCAAGCTTAAAGACACGGAGGATGAAAGGCAGCCCCCCCATCTGAAGGATGGAAAAAAGAACAGAAGTTGGTAGGTGGGGAAAACAATATAAATGGTTAAAGCATCATGGGGGCAGGAAGAATATGATGGGCTGAAAGTCTAAAATGTGGGCTGGAAACGGCCCCTCATTTCAGCTTGAAAATGTTGATACTTTCCACCTGGATCTTGCAGAAATCACTAATGATAGATAACAAGTTTCCTCTAATTGTACAAAAACACCCAGAGACAATATTTCCAGGAATGATATCATCCTGGCTGGTAGACATAACAGATGGTCCAGAATTGAATCAGGAAACTTAAAGGTATAGAAGATAACAAGTTTCCTTGACACAAAGTGATTTGCAGCTGGTGCTAAGATAATAATTCCTTTCAAAGTAAAGCGTTTTAAGAGAAGACTGCACTTTTAAACTGTCGACCTGAAAGTCTGGTTAAAGGAGGCCAACAAGCTAGGTGATATGTAAATTCGTACTGTTTATTCCCTTAAAGCTAGTGAAGCTAGCTTACTTGTACGTACAAGGAGCCAGAGCATAAGTTCTGACTATTTAAACAAAAGAATGAGAAAGTGTAAATACATTTTTACAACAGTCCCAACTCAGCATGTCTACGTCACTCAAATTTATGATCTCCATGTATGTTTAATGACAGTATAAGAAAGGAATTTCTTAATTGGATAGGATTGTAAATACAATAAGAGAGTTGACAAAATGTCAATTGAAATTACTATCTAGGACATCTATATTTTCTTTAATATTAACACACCACAACGTAGCATATGTTTATAAAATATTAAGATAAGAAAAAGTCCCATTATTCAAGATAGTGTCTTGGATTCAGGGTCTCATCCTTAATGGCTGTGAGCAGAGGAAAGAATGCTCTTAAGTAAGCCCCATCTGGGCTTGTTGACATAAGAGGTATTCTCAGAGTTTAGTCTAAGAACAAAGAAGGTGTTAGGTCCATGCTTTTCTTCTGGTTGATTATTAGCTCAGGCTCTGGTCCTTATCGAAGTTATTAAATTGATATTAAATGATTATCAAAACTTAGCTCAGAGCTTTTCTTCAATTAAAAGTGAGTGATAGGAAAACTGAATTTTGTATTTAACTGAACTTTTGAACTCATGAGCTTCTTCACCCACAGATTGTTGTTGTTGGTCCTTTGTTTGCAAATGAGTTGGATTTAAGTGAGGCAGAGCTGTGCAAAGTCATCAACCTCACTCTCTCCTCCAGTGTTATCAGAGTCCAGTGGCAAGACATAGGTCAAGACAAGTCATGATATCCTCCCCATTTCTAACTAATCTATAAACAAACATATCTACAACTGAAAGGTATTAGGGTACCAAAGTCATGGTTCCACCATTGTTAGCAAAAACAGATTATACAATTATAAGATTTTACAAAATAATTTATGCTCCAGTTTGGTGGCACTTTTGGCAGCTACCTGCATACAAATAAATACGGACAAACAAGATATCTGTTTGTCTATAGATAATCAACAAGAGGCATTGACTAGTTGGAATACATCCAAAGAAGGGCTACGAATATGGATTGGAGACTATGCCAAATGAGGATCCATTGAAAGAAATGAGGCTACTTATCCAGAAGAGAAAACTTGGTGGACAACATGAAATACTCTTCAAATACCTGAAAAGCTGTCATGTCCAAGATGAATCACACTTGTTCTGCTTGACCCCAGAGGGAAGACCCAGGACCAGTGAGTATAAGCTGAAAGAGGCAGATTTCAGTTTGATGTGATGAACTGTGTCCTAATAATGGGCTGCCTTCCTGGCTGGTCTTCAAGCAGAAATGTTTTCAGAGAGAAGCCTCTGGAGGTACGAGTGTGGCCTAGACGACCCCTGAAGGCCCTTACAACTCAAGAATCTCTGATAAATTCAGTGACAAGGGAACAGCAAGTTGGCTTGGGTCCTTATTAGCATCCAAATGAATTTCTTTAGAAATTTCCTTATCAGTGTTTGCCTTTTCTGGCAAAGCAAGACTCTTCTGACTTGCCTTGATGAGAGAATATAAAGACTTCCCATAATGCCTTTTGAGTTGCTCCCTCATGACCAACCTGTTGATCTCTACGCTGGAAGGCATCACTCCAAGGAAGGTATTGTCATCAGGACCTGAGCCCTTCATTGATTTGTAGAGAGCATGTGACATGCAGCCCAGATGCCTCCGATATGGAACTGAGTTCCTTTAGCTTTTCTTTCCAGGCTGGCAGAGCAGGAGCAACCATGGGAAACTTTGTAGAAAGAAATTTACAAGGCCTCTTGTCTGCCTAGGAGCAGCTGCTTTGTTCACACAATGGCTCTGTTCTACCTGAAGTCCACCAGGGGAATCTCTGTCTCATCATTATGACTGTTGGATCACCAAAATCAGGAGGCAGAAATGATCTCAACTTAATGAAAAGTTTCTTGACTGTCACATTCAACGTCCTAGATGTAGTCTCAATACATGCATGTAGGTGGTCTGTGTTAGAACACGACATTCCCCTAAATTGCTTCAATTTTTATATCCTTGATCAAACAAATCTAATTTCTTCCCTTCAACAAATATTGTTCCCCAGTTGACATAATATTGACCCAAAGTATTTTTCTTATTTTGAAGGCATTTTATTTCTAAGAACATCCGGGTATATTCTCTCACACAGTTCTGTAGATGATCAGTCTATTGCCTCCTTTTTTGGTTTTGCGACCTGAAAGGTAAGCATGAGTTGTTTTCCTTATCTCACCTTTCTTTTATAGTCAGAAACAAAATTTAACCTTCACCCACAATCTCCATGTTCTGGAGAAAGACGCGTACTTCATTAGAAATCCTCTGATGAGAGGACAAGAGATGATCCCTAGCTTAAAGCCTTCCCACACTGGGTCTACAGATGACTTGTATCCAGAGTGAATGTTTTGCTAAGAAGCTCTGTACTCCATTTCATGCCTTACTTCATTCAGATCACTTATAGGATTCCTCTATCTCCCATGAATTCTCTGATGGTTAACAAGGACTGACTTTAGCCTGAAGGTTTTACCTCAATGATTGTATTCTTAAGGTTTCTCTCCAGTGTGGATTCTCTGATGTAGAATAAGACTGGTACACCATTTAAAAGCCTTTCCACATTGATTACATTCATAAGGTTTCTCACCAGTGTGGATTCTCTGATGAACAATAAAACCAGCTCTCTGTGCAAAAGCCTTTCCACATTGATAACATTCATAAGGTTTCTCTCCAGTGTGGATTCTCTGATGAACAATAAAACCAGCTCTCTGTGCAAAAGCCTTTCCACATTGATAACATTCATAAGGTTTCTCTCCAGTGTGGATTCTCTGATGAACAATAAAACCAGCTCTCTGTGTAAAAGCTTTTCCACATTGATTGCATCCATAAGGTTTCTCCCCAGTGTGGATCCTCTGATGTTTAACAAGGCCCTCTTTATATGTATAAGACTTTCCACATTGATTACAATCATAAGGTTTCTCTCCAGTGTGGATTATCAGATGAGCAATAAGACATCTCTTCAATCTGAAAGCCCTTCCACATTGATTACAGTCATAAGGTTTCTCTCCAGTATGGATTCTTTCATGTCTAACAAGACTGCGCTTCCATGTAAAAGTTTTTCCACAATGATTACACTTATAACATTTCTCTTCAGTGTGGCTTTTCTGATGTTCAACAAGACTGGACATATATCTGAAAGCTTTTCCACATTGATTACACTCATAAGGTTTCTCTCCAGTGTGTATTCTTTCATGCCTAACCAGACGGCACTTCCATGTAAAAGTCTTCCCACAATAATTACATTTATAACATTTTTCTTCAGTATGGCTTTTCTGATGTTCAACAAGACTGGACATATATCTGAAAGCTTTTCCACATTGATTACACTCATAAGGTTTCTCTCCAGTGTGGATTCTCAGATGAGCAGTAAGACATCTCTCCAATTTAAAAGTCTTTCCACATTGATTACAATCATAAGGTTTCTCTCCATTATGGATTCTTTCATGCCTAACCAGACGGCACTTCCATGTAAAAGTCTTCCCACAATAATTACATTTATAACATTTTTCTTCAGTATGGCTTTTCTGATGTTCAGTAAGACTGGACATACATCTGAAAGCTTTTCCACATTGATTACACTCATAAGGTTTCTCTCCAGTGTGGATTCTCAGATGAGCAGTAAGACATCTCTCCAATCTAAAAGTCTTTCCACATTGATTACAATCATAAGGTTTCTCTCCATTATGGATTCTTTCATGTCTAACAAGACTGCGCTTCCATGTAAAAGTCTTTCCACATTGATTACATTCATAAGGTTTCTCTCCAGTGTGAATTCTTTGATGTTTAATAAGGCCATCCATTCGTGTAAAAGTCTTTCCACATTGATAACATTCATATGGTTTCTCTCCAGTGTGGGTCCTCTGATGCATAATAAGACGAGCCCTCCTTGTAAAAGCCTTTCCACATTGATTGCATTCATAAGGTTTCTCTCCAGTGTGGATCCTATGATGTTCACCAATAGACTTCCTACCTCTAAAAGACTTTCCACATTGATTACATTTATAAGGTTTCTCTCCAGTGTGGATTCTCTGATGTTCAACAAGACTGTCTTTCCATCTGTAAGCCTTTCCACATTGATCACATTTATAAGGTTTCTCTCTAATGTGGATTCTCTGATGCAGACTAAGACTTTCCCACTGTTTAAAAGTTTGTCCACATTGATTACATTCATAAGGTTTCTCTCCACTATGTATCCTCTGATGTGCAACAAGACATCTCTTCTCTCTAAAAGCCTTTTCACACAGATTACCATCAAAAGGTTTCTCTCCAGAGTATGCTCTCTGATGTACAATAAGATGAGCCCTCTGTATAAAAGCATTTCCACAATGATTGCATTTATTAGATTTCTCTCCAGTGTGGAACGTCTGATGTTGAAGAAGACCATCCTTCCATGTAAATGTCTTTCCACGCTGATGGCATTTATAAGATTTCTCTGCAGCGTGGATTCTCTGATCTGCAATCAGATATTTCTTCTCTGTAAAACCCTTTCCACATTGATTACAGTCATACGGTTTCTCTCCAGCGTCAATACTCTCAGGTGTTGTGCAGACTTCTCTCCAATTGAAGTCATCACTCATGAATCTTTGCTTGTGAGTTTCTTCTACAGAAAGGGTTAGTTCTGTAGTAGTTTCTTTCATTTCCAGGCTGATCTCTCCTTCTTAAAAAAAAAAGGCAACAGTAAAACAAATGACACTATACATACACACATATATACGTATATCCCCTTTGCTCCACAGCCAGAATAAAAACTCAAGTTACTTTCTATTTCCTTGGGTAAATAGAAACATCTTAAAATCAGAGAAACAATCATTTTAAAATGCCCTTAGCTCCCTTCCCAAGGATGATTTAATTTCCAAAGAGCTTCATGTGTGAATTTATAATGGAACCTCACAAAAACCTGTGCCAAAGGTGAGGCTATCATTCTTGTCATATTCACAATTCAGACCAAGGGCTCAGAATGGCTGAGTGTCTTGACCCAAACCTCAGCAGTTGGAATTAGAATCCAAACCCTATGAATGGGTCTGCTCTTTCCATGGTACTCAACAAATTATCTCCACTTTCAATCTTTCTCCTTCTCTTTCCCTTTCATGGTCGTCACTTTCAACCCTTTTTTCATAGATACAATACCATTTGGTGCACCTACACTAAATATTAAAATTATTTCATGATCTATTCTACCAATAACCATAACCTAATTTCCCTAGGGATCACTTTTTTGTTTTTGGAGGGGAAAAGGCAGGGCAATTGGGGTTAAGTGACTTGCCCAAGGTCAGACAGCTAGTAAGTGTGTCAAGTGTCTGAGGCCAGATTTTAACTCAGGTCCTCCTGACTCCAGGGCCAGTGCTCTGCTCACTGCGCCACCTAGCTGCCCCAACGTAATTTGTTAAAAAATCAGAATTCTGATGGTCCCGTGGATAGAATGCTGGGCCTCAAATCAGGACTTCTTGAGTTCCAAACTCACCTCAGAAACTTGCTAGTCCTGTGACCCTTAGTATTTTTGTCAATCTATAAAATGGGCATAATTATAGTATCTCATTCCTAGGGTTCTTATGAGGACAAAATGAGGCAATATTTGTACACTGCATGACACATGGTACCTGCTGTATAAATGCTACCTATTACTTTCATATGATTTTGACTATTTCCTCCCCAATTCTGCTCTCCTTCTTAAACCTTTATTATCCTCACTCCTTTATTCCCTAATTTCCATATTGAACTAAATATATTCCCATTCCAAAAATATTCTCTTTTCCCTGTATCAGCATTTGTTTGCTAACCTAATCTAAACTAGATTCTGAGCAGAGACTGTCTTTTGCCTTCCTTTTTATCCTCTTGGATTAGCACCATGCCTAAAACAGAAGGCACTTACTCAATGTTTATTGATTCCCTGCCTTGCTCCAAGGCTGACAGCAGTCCCCAGCTTCTATGTCTATTCCCTCCATTCTGTTCTCTCCCCTAGTTGTTGAATGCATGTTCAGGACTCAGCCCTGTTATGTCCCTTTCTTGTGCCCAATCACCTCTAAGTAGCTACCTCAGTCAGATTCTAACCCTGACAGAACCAGACCAGAACCAACACTGAAGATTACAGAGGCTTCTTTCTAGGCTCCTGAAGGGTCTCCTGCTATAGGACACCTGTGAGTCTCTAACTCCCAGCTCCCTAAACTGGTGTGCTGGTCGCCTACATGAACCTGGCCGATGATTCTCCAAGAATGGGGACAGAGATTAACCACAGAGATTAGGAAAGGGATTTGGGCTGATGATTTCTGCAAAGTTTAGCCACAGAAGACTCCTGAGTAAGGCAACACCCATCTCTCCTCCTCAGGTGCTGGTAAATGTACAAAGAGAAAATCATGAAACCAGGCTGCCAGATCCACTACCAATTTAGGCTATGTAATCTCAGCTGGGCCCTCATGGGGGCAAGGAAATACTTGGCCATCTCCCCAACTGACTCCCTGTGCCACTCACCACAGCAGCTCTTCCAAATCTTTTCATTCATTCCCAACCCTGCATCATGGATTGCTTCTACCTACCTCCCAACCACTGAAAAAAACTGGACATTAAGGGCTTTCTTATCCTTTTCATCTCACATAAATCAGATGTTTTCTTATCTTTTTGACCCTTATATTACATGATCATTATATTACAAGATTATTTTTCTCCTTGTGTATTAGCAAGGCAATAATCACAATATAGACAATAATTGTCAAAATACCTATGTGGTTCTGTGTCAAAAAATATGAAACTCTCCATATCGAAGGCAGACGTAAGCCATTCATTCAGACACCAAAGAACCAGGTCCCAAAACCAATAAGCCCAATCCATCACAGCAGCAAAAAATTCAATACACAACCTCACAGCAGAGAACCACTCCATTCCATAACTTTCCACTCCCCTGCTGGAGCCTTGCCACCAACAATCACTCACAGCACTAACACGACATCTGCTCTCTTCCTCAGTTCTAATTGCTCTCTCTCCGAGCATTTCCTGTGATACACTTTCCTTTTCCTCTTGGGAAGCTCCTCCTACCACATGTGACTTAGGCTTCCAGTGATGCAAGCAGGTCATATGGCCTATTAATGGGCCCATTAATTTAAATTACCATTAGACCTTGCTAAAGAAAAGTAAGGACACTTGCAAATGATCTTACTCTACCCACTGATCTACCTCCATATATTTCTCCTCTAGTATCTCCTTTTTTTCCCACTAATTTTCATTCTCTCACACGCTGAGGACTCTTTCCCTATTATGACAAATAAAATCATTTCTCTTTAATACTTTTTTCTACAATTATACCAATATTGTTTTTTTAAGTTAATTTATTTATTTTTAGTTTTCAACAATCACGTCCATTAAGCTTCAAATTTTCTCCCCCACCCTGCCCTGAGAGAGCCTGCAATCTGATATAAGCTCTACATATACATTCCTATTAAACATATTTTCACATTAGTCATATTGTACAGAAGAATTAGAACAAACGGGAGTAACCATGAGAAATAAAAACATAAAAAACAAAATGAAACAAGGAAAGTGAATAGTCTGCTTTGATCTGCATTCAGACTCCATATTTCTTTTTCTGGATGTGGACGGCATTTTCCATCATGAGTCTTTTAGAATTGTTTTCGGTCCTTGCATTGCTGAGTACAGCTAAGTCCTTCAAAATCAGTCATTACACACTGTGGCTGTCACTGTGTATATTGTTGTCCTGGTTCTGCTCACTTCACTGAGAATCAGTCTATATGTCTTTCCAGGTTTTTCTGAAGTCTGCCTGTTCATCATTTCTTATGGCACAATAGTATTCCACAATTTATTTAGCCATTCCCCAATGGATGGGCATCCCCTCAATTTCCAGTTCTAGGCCACCACAAAAAGAACTGCTATAAATATTTTTGTACATGTGGGTCTTTTTCCCAATTTTATCAGCTCTTTGGGATACAGCCCTAGAAATGGTATTGGTTGGTCAAAGGGTATGAACATTTTTATAGCCCTTTTGGCATAGCTCTAAATTGCTCTCCCCAATGACTGGATCAGTTCACAAGTCCACCAACAATAAATTACTGTTTCAGTTTTTCCCATATCTTCACCAGTAATTGGTAGCCTTTATCATTTTTCTGTTAGGTGGGATATGGTATCTCAGTGTTTTGATTTACATTTCTCTAATTAATGGTGACTTAGAGCATTTTTTCATATGACTATAGATAGTTTTAATTTCTTCCTCTGAAAAGTGCCTGTTCAGGGGGTGGAGCCAAGATAGTGGCTGGAAAGAAGGGACTTGTTGGAGCTCCCTGCCAAGTCCCTCCAAAAACCTATAAAAAACGGCTCTGAACAAATTCTAGAACTGCAGAACCCACAAAATAGCAGAGGGAAGCAGGGCTCCAGCCATGGTCACTGGGTGAGGTCTATCGCCCAGTGGAGGGGAGCAGAGCCCAGTATGGGTGGTGGCAGGGCCAACCAGACCAGGAGCTGGGCGGAACAGGCCCTACCTAGCACCCTGAATCAGTGAGCTGTGGCAGTTACCAGACTTCTCAACCCATAAACACCAAAGACAACAGAGAATATTAGTGGGAAAAGCTGCAGGGAGTGAAAGGAGTTCCTGGTTTGGCCACCGCCTGGGGGGAGCAGAGGTGGTCCAGCTACAGAACTACAGCTGCAATTGCTTCTGGCCCCAGCCCAGAGGAGGTGGGAGGAATTAAGCGGTGGATCAGAGCTGGAGTGCTGGTGACAAAGAAGACCAAAACATACAGCCAGAAGAAGTCAACAAAGTCAAAGAGCCTACATCAAAAGCCTCCAAGAAAAACATGAACTGGTCTCAGGCCATGAAAGAGCTCAAAAAGGATTTGGAAAAGCAAGTTAGCGAAGTAGAGGAAAAACTGGGAAGAAAAATGAGAGGGATGCAAGAAAATCATGAAAAACAACTCAATGACTTGCTAAAGGAGACACAAAAAAAAACGCTGAAGAAAATAACACCTTAAAAAATAGACTAACTCAAATGGCAAAAGACCTCCAAAAAGCCAATGAGGAGAAGAATGCCTTGAAAGGCAGAATTAGCCAAATGGAAAAGGAGATCCAAAAGACCACTGAAGAAAATACTACCTTAAAAATTAGATTGGAGCAAGGGGAAGTTAGTGACTTTATGAGAAATCAAGATATTATAAAACAGAACCAAAGGAACGAAAAAGTGGAAGACAATGTGAAATATCTCATTGGAAAAACCACTGACCTGGAAAATAGATCCGGGAGAGATAATTTAAAATTTATTGGACTACCTGAAAGCCATGATCAAAAAAAGAGCCTAGATATCATCTTTCAAGAAATTATCAAGGAGAACTGCCCTGATATCCTAGAGCCAGAGGGTAAAATAGAAACTGAAAGAATCCACAGATTGGCTCCTCAAAAAGATCCCAAAAAGAAAACTCCTAGGAATATTGTGGCCAAATTCAGAGCTTCCAGATCAAGGAGAAAATACTGCAAGCAGCCAGAAAGAAACAATTTGAGTATTGTGGAAACACAATCAGAATAACACAAGATCTAGCAGCTTCTACTTTAAAGGATCGAAAGGCTTGGTATATGATATTCCGGAGGTCAATGGAGCTAGGATTAAAACCAAGAATCACCTACCCAGCAAAACAGAGTATCATGCTCCAAGGCAAAATATGGACTTTCAATAAAATAGAGGACTTTCAAGCTTTCTCAGTGAAAAGACCAGAGCTGAATAGAAAATTTGACTTTCAAACACAAGAATCAAGAGAAGCATGAAAAGGTAAACAAGAAAAAGAAATCACAAGGGACTTACTAAAGTTGAACTGTTTTGGTTACATTCCTACATGGAAAGATGATGTGTATGATTCATGAGACCTCAGTATTAGAATAGCTGAAGGGAATATGCATATATAGAGAGACAGAGGGCCAGGGTGAGTTGAATATGAAGGGATGATATCTAAAAAAATAAAATCAAATTAAGGGATGAGAGAGGAATATATTGAGAGAGGGAGAAAGGGAGAGATAGAATGGGGTAAATTATCTCACATAAAAGTGGCAAGAAAGGGAAGAGGGGGCAGGTGAGGGGGAATGAGTGAATCTTGCTCTCATTGGATTTGACCTGAGGAGGGAATACCATACACACTCAATTGGGTATCTTACCCCACAGGAAAGGAGGAAGAAGATTAAAAAAAAAGGGGGGGGGGGAATGATAGAAGGGAGGGCAGATAGGGGGAGGAGGTAATCAAAAACAAACACTTTTGAAAAGGGACAGGGTTAAGGGAGAAAATTCAATAAAGGGGGATAGGTTAGGAAGGGGCAAAATATAGTTAGTCTTTCACAACATGAGTATTGTGGAAGGGTTTTACACAGTGATATGCATGTAGCCTATGTTGAATTGCTTGCCTTCTTAGGGAGGGTGGGTGGGAAAGGAAGAGGGGAGAGAATTTGGAATTCAAAGTTTTAAAAACAGATGTTCAAAAACAACAACAAAAAAGTTTTTGCATGCACCTCGGAAGTAAATTTATCTTGCCCTACAAGAAAGGAAGGGAAACGAGATGGGAGGGGAGTGGGGTGACAGAAGGGAGGGCTGACTGGGGAACAGGGCAACCAGAATATATGCCATCTTGGAGTGGGTGGGAGAGTAGAAATGGGGAGATAATTAGTAATTCAAACTCTTGTGAAAATCAATGCTGAAAACTAAATATACTAAATAAATTAAATTTTAAAAAATTGCCTGTTCATATCCTTTGACCATTTAACAATTGGGGAATGACTTGTATTCTTGTAAATTTGATTCAGTTCTCAATATATTTTAGAAATGAGGCCTTTATCAGAGACACTAGTTGTAAAAATTCTTTCCCAGTTTTTTGCTTCCTTCCTGATCTTGGTTGCATTGGCTTCGTTTATGCAAAAGCTTTTCAATCAAGGTAATGAAAATTATCCATTTTGCATTTCAAAATGATCTCTATCTCTTATTTGGTCATAAATTCCTCCATTTTCCATAAATCTGACAGAAAAACTATTCCTTGCTCCACTAATTTGTTCATAGCATCAGACTTTACATCTAAATCATGTACCCATTTGGACCTTATTTTAGTACACAGTGTCAAGAGTTGGTCTATGCCCAGTTTCTGCAATACTATTGTATTGGCAATTAAGGTGGGACTTTTTTTTACTGTTTTGTATTTTAGAAATCCTAAAGCAATCAAATGCCTTTGATAAAGCCTTAGGGGGTGCAAAGTCCTAAGCCCACGCCCTTTTGCTAACAAGGTACTAAACCCCAGGCTCACACCCTTTTGCTGATTATGTGTGAATCCCCTAGACCCTTTTGGGGCTCTCAGTCACTAGAAGAGTTGTGCAGGACTCTGGGCAGCCATTTTAACAGCCCCTGGCTTGTAAACCCAGATGTTTATGTTTTCCTGCTAACTATGAATTGTGATTTGGTCTGTTTATATTGTGTATGTTTGTATTTGCTCTTAAGTTCAGGTTGCTGGCTCTTCATCCTGAACTACATGAGTTATATTTGTATGTGTGAGTAAGATTGTCAACCCCTTAACATTACTTTCCTTAGTAAAGCAGATCAAAGAACCTGTGTTAGTGGCCTGGTGTGTGCAGGTTGTTGTTGGTTTTACACAGCCACAGTAGCTGCTGGCCAGATTGTTGCTACAACTATTTTCCAGTTTTCCCAACAGCTTTTTCAACTTGGGATCTCCGTCAGGAGATGATCACTACCATCTGGTTCAAGGACCTTGTGGCAGTTTTCCTTGATCAATTCTTCAAAGATACATGATTTCCAGTGGACCAATAATTCTTAAATTGTCTCTTCTGGATTGATTTTTCTCGTCAGTTCTTTATTCAATGAGGTATTTTACATTTTCTTCTATTTTTTTCATTCTTTTGATTTTGTTTGACTGATTCTTGATGCCTCATAGAGCCATTTGCTTCTATTTGTCTGATTCTAATTTTTAACAAATTGTTTTCTTCAGTTAGCTTCTGTACCTCCTTTTCCATCTGGCCAATTTGACTTTTGAAGGAGTTGTTTTCTTCAGGTCTCTTCTTCCCCAAAAGCTGTGCTGTGGCACGGGCAGGCTCAGCGGCTGGTAGATGCCTGTCTGTGCTGGTGTCTCTTTATTCTCCCGGCTGCTCAAAAGTCTGCTGGGGGTGCTGGTGTTGGCACTTACCAGTTCCACCACCCTAGTGCTCAAGCTCTCCTATTGGTCTGCTCAGGTTGGCCTTGCTGCTGCTGGTTTGCCTGGATGCCTCCTTTCCTTCAGCCACAGCAAGAGGGACCTTTCCTGTTAATGCCCATAGTCTCCAGAGCTAGAAGGTCAGCATACTCTGTCTTTCTGTGGCTCCACTATTCCAGGATTTTTCCTGGGGCAATATTCTCTGGATTTTTCAAGGTCAACAAGGGAGGATGAGAGTTACTTACTATTTACTCTGCCATCTAGGCTCCTGGAAGATTAAGTGACTTTTAAACATTCAGTCTCTGGGCTTCTAGCCACAGGAGTACGTGATGCTGCAGCCACAGGCCCAGTGTAGGACTGCATTTCTTTCTCATCCTGTTCTGACAGTTCCCCATCTTGTGCTGAGAAGTCAGGGAATCACCACTGCAGCCTCTGATTCATTCTGCTGGGGTCTGCTCGGGCTTTGCTATGGCCCAGCGTGCACTGGTGTAGCCTGTGCCCCAGACTGTGGTACTCTCCCAACCTGGTGCAACAGATACTTGCCAACCTTCCAGGTTGTCTTGAGCTAGAAATCTGCCACACTGTCTGTTTTTGGATTCTGCCACTATAGAATTTGTTCAGATTCACTTTTTAGAGGTACTTGAAGGAGTCTGTGGGAGAGCTCAGGTGAGTCGCTGCTTTCACTCCACCATCTTGGCTCCACCCCTCCTCTCTAATCCTTAAAACACTCTCACATGATCCATGTATCCCCATGAAATGATGTCCAATATCTTTATTTTATAACTAAACAACTAGAGATGGCCATTTCCATTTGATGTCTCCAAATCCTTTCCCTGGCTTTCTTTGAAACTCTTTCTTTTCTTTTGTCCTTTCTTTATTTTTTCTACCCTACCACACAGCCCAAGATATGGCCACCATTACACACAAAAAGGTGTATAATATGTAAAATTATTCTAAGCATAGCAACTTTCTTCATTTGTCCTTTATATTGAATTTGGTTATTTATAATAGTCAAAAAAACTCTCTGCATAGTACCTCAGAAATTTATTGTCCAAGTGAAACACATCTATTAAAAGTTACCAGTAATCTCAAAATTGCTAAAATCCAATGGCCATTTCTTAATCCTAATCCTTCTTTACTTCTTGGAAGGTTTTGACACTGTCAGTATCCCCCTTCTTTTAGATCCTCCCCTCCCTAGATTTTAGCAACATTACTCTCTCTAGGTTCTCCTTCTACCATATGCAAAAGGAAACTCATTTGCTTTCTTCCAACCTTCCCATCTTCTTCCGTTCCTAATGCTATCCAAGGCATCCTCCCAATAGTCCAGGCTCAGAAATGAAATGCCATGCACTCCTCATCCGCTCTCACACTCACACTCTAGACACCCATGTCCAATCTGTTCCAAAGTCCTGTTGATTCCCCCTTTGTGACATCATTCCATAGACCCGTTTCTATTTCAATATTGTCACTTTCTTGGTTCAGACTCCTGTCACCCCGTACCTGACATAAGGTCAGACCCTGCTAGTTGGTCAAGCTGCCTGGATTTCCCTGAAGTCCAGTCTAACCCTCCATCCAGTTATCAAGTTCATTTCCCTTCAGCTCTCACCGCAGCATGTCACCATGTACTCAACAGCCCCCAGTGGCTCCCCAGCAAAATATGAAACATAAAACCCTCTATAGGGCTGTGAAAGCGCTTTATCACCTACCCCTCACCTATATTTCCAGTCTCCTTTCTCCCTTCCACCCTCCCCTCCTCCATATACGTTATAATCCATTTGTTTGGGCCTCCTTTCTGTTCTGGGGACAGGTCATTTCACCTTCAGACTCTGTGGGGTTTTGTTGCCATCCCAGTTACCTAGAATGTTCTTGCTGGCTTCCCTGAATCCCCATCTAGAGCTCAACTCCCACAATAAGCCTTTCCCTTAAATTCAGGGTTTTCCCTCTCTTGACTAGCTCACATTTATGCTGTACATAGTGGGTTTCTACACAGTTGTTGGCGTGTTCTCTGCCCTACGAGACTGTGAGCTCCATGGGAGCAGGGGACGTCCCTTGCATTGATTTACGTGCTCAGTGCTTTGTACAGAGTCTGGAACAGAGCAGGCATTTAGAAGCTGGTTGACTTGAAGGTCTAGGAAAGAGCTCATACAGGAGAACCTAATCCCCTTTAATACTCTCGGGAGCATTCTATGCCCCCAAATTCCAAACAATGACTTTATTTTTTGGATCGTATATTTATCCCTGGAAGGAAAGTGAAAAACCATGGAGTCCAAGCCCCTCATATTATGTATGGAGAAACTGAGGCTCAGTGGTTCAGTAAGTGACCCATGAAGCCACTGCTAAGAAACAGATGAAAAAGAATTCCAAGGCAGGCCTTCCTGCCCCCAGATCTAGTACTTCCTTCACGACGACACAAAGCAGCCTCTTGTAATCCCAGCTCTCATATATCTGCCTTCACCTCACTCACCTGGACAGCAGCTCCTCAGGCCTTCTTGCTCCAGCATCCATGGGGCTTCCCTTTGCTCAAAGTAAGAGATCACGTCTTCTCTGGGAACTGGCAGCCCTGGGCATGGGGAGTCAGATAGAGATGAGCATGGAGAGAAACTTGTCAGTTAGTTCTATTTAGGGAAAGACATTCGGACCCAGAGCTGCTCCATTTTGAGATTCACAATATTCACACACATGAGCCTGTACTCACCCATTAGTGCTTGTAATGCAAGTAACTCAGAACAGGATATGCCACATTATCCTTTTGTACAACCTGCTGTGAGAAAGAGCCAAACTTCTGCCCCTCTCCTGTAAAGTCCATTCTGATAGAAACTCCTAATTCCAATGCAGGCTAAAAAGGCTTATTACGCAAGACCAGACGGGAGTCCCACAACAGGGACCCAGATGAGCCAGCTTTTGCACTGTCCCCCTCCCCTGTTCCTCACTCCCTGAAACCTTGTGTATGGCTCATTTGGGTCATCTTTGCCTCTTCTGGTGAGAATCTCCTGCTGGCAAACTCAAGAAACCCTAGTTGGTCCAAATTCCATTTCTTGGCCAGTCTGTTATTCCTGGCAATGCCAGTGTCATGTAAGCAAGGACCCCAGGGTGGTTCCCAGGACTCCTGAAGGATAGTCTGAAAGCATTTCTTCTCTGAGCTTTGGGGAGAGGTAAAGGAGGAGATCGGGGAACCAGGTTGGAGTCAGAAAATCTGGTCTTGGTGCACCTTCTTCATAGAATGTTGGACTCACTGCACACTTTCCATTCTCTAGAAATTAGAGGCAGCTGATGGTGCTATGGAGAGAGCTCTGGGCCTATAGTGAGGCATGCCAGAGCCTGAATCCAGTCTCAGACAGTTACTAACTGTGTGCTACAGGACAAGTCCCTTATACTCCATTTGCCTCAGTTTCCTCAACTGTCAAATGGGGAGAATAATGTCACCTAATTTGGAAGGTTACTGTGAGGATAAAGTAACAAAATATTGTAAAGAAAGGCCCAGGCCCAGCATCTGGCAAATAGTAAGTGAGAATAAATGCTTCTTCCCTTCCCTTCCTTTCCCACTATCTGTGCTGGAATTTGAGGGCAACAGGAAGGAATATTAAGGACAAACTCGCTATACGAGGGACAAGTAGAAGCCATGAGCTACAGATTGATGCTGTTAAAAAAGAAGAATATTCCAGATCCCAGACCCATCCCAGAGAGGACGGGCTTGTAAGGGAAAGCCTCCTGAGCAGCTTTCAGAGACTTGGCAGACAGATTTCATGGCCAGGTGGGAGTTAGGCCAAATGACCCCTGACATTAGTTCCAGGTCTGAGATTCTTCCACACTAATTTGAAGTGTCTAGAAGAAGTAAGAGACAGATTCAGGAGCAACAAGGAAACCCTCAGGTTCCTGTCACACAATGCACAGACTTTCTATAGGAAACTCCAGGTAGCAGGACAGGAGACCAACACTTTCCTCTCTCTAATAACTGATCAGTGCTCCCAACCCTGCACACCAGGGCATGAAAATATTCCTTTGATTGCAGACCCAGCATTACCAGAGGAAGTGTCCTTACCCAGGGAGAGCAGGTTCTGGGCATTCTCCAGCATGACCCCCTTGTACAACTCCTTCTGAGGATGGTCCAAGAGGCCCCACTCCTCCTGGGTGAAGTCCACAGCCACGTCTTTGAATGCCACCAACCCCTAAATCATTAAAAGTCATAGAATGTAGAGCTGAAAGACACTTCAGATTTAAATAGTCCAACCCTCAATAATTTAAAGAACGAAAATGAAGCCCAGAGAAGGAATCTGCTGAAAGGTCATACCTTTTATGCGAATCAGAGTCAGCTTCTAAAACCACAGTCGTTAACAGCCCAACTGAATTTTGAGAAAAGCTTTCTATGTGATCACTATGACTAAAGCTGAGAAATATTTTCCTCTGAAATGTGACTCCTGTGGAATCAGGAAGAAAGTTTGTGTTACAGCTGTGAGGGAGGTGGATCTGTGGGGGAGCATGAGAAGATGATGGGCAATGTCTTCTTTATCCAAACTGATATAAGTGATATATTCTTTTTTTTAATATTATTTCTTAATGTCTTACATGTATATGCATGGTAAACGCTAGAATATATTTCCTTTCATATTGAATGGAGTTAGAGGAAGATTTACCTAAATCCAGAGGACACAGAGACGACAGCAGAGAAGTTATAGATCTGAGGAAGAGGAAGACGGAAGACCAAATGTATATATTATTTGTAAATACATATGTCTGTATCCAGACATGCATATATATATATATATATGACAATACTTTATATAACAAATAGCTCTTATATGAAGAAAATGATTTGCATGTTCTCTCCTCCATGAGAACGTAAGTTCCTTAGGATAAAAAAATAGGTTTCACCTATTTTTAAAACATTTTATTTAAAATTCAGGGAGCTAAACAAGCATTTCCATAAGAGAAAAATGAAAAAAAAAATTAATTGCACAGGAAATTGCAAGTCCCACGTACAACTTGGTATTCCTTGAAATGTACAATAGTTACCATGGAAATTTCTTTTCTTTCTCCCCCCGACCCAAACCTAGAGATGGCTACCATGTATGTGAATATGTATGTATGTATGTATGTATGTGTGTATGTATGTGTGTGTATATATATAACATATATCTGTATGTATACATATATACATACAAAATTATTCCACACATACCACTGTGTGTCAGTTCTTTCTCTGGATGCAGATAGCATCACTCTTTACACGCCCTTTATTTTTCATCTGTGTCCTTAGAATAGTCAAAATGACTCGTGCTCAAACTCTTCTGAACACAATACTGCTGTCACTGTATACAATGTTCTCTTGGTTCTGCTCACTTTGCTCTTAGACACTTTGTGCAAGTCTTTCCAGGCCGTTCTAAGACCACTGAGCTCATCCTTTCTTACGGCACAGTAGCATTCCATCACAACCACACACCACAACCCATTCAGCCTTTCCACAAATGATGGGGATCCCTGCACTTTCCACTTCTTTGTCTCTACAAAGCAAGTTGTTGTCAACATCTCGATCACATTCAAAGTCATAATTACTGTCTGAATTTCTTTCCATCTCATTTTTGCTCATGGTTTTCTTTTCTGCCCTCTTTTTTTTACTCTATTGCTTTTTCTCTTCTCCCACCCTCCTACCCCCCAATTCACCCATCCCTCCAAGAGTCCCTCATTTCCTTCCCCCCAATTTCTGTCCACAAGGCCTCCAGAAGTCCCCCCATCCTCTCCCCAACCCTCCTAAATCTCAGCTCACATCCCTCTAAAAAGTCCCTCCCCCATCCTGTTCCCCAATTTTCTCACCTCTCTACATGTTCAGAAGACTTGTACACCCTTTCCCATGTACATGATGCTTCTTCTTCAACCCAGATGAGAACCTTAGTTCCAACCTTAGCAGCCCTCCACCCCTACTTGCTTCCTCTCTATGAGTTCTTCTTTTCACACCCTCTTCCATTATCATTTCTTGCTTTAGACTTTCCCTACACAAGTTTGTTTTTTATCATCACCCCATCACACACAGCTCAGCTGCCACCTGTCTTTCAAACTAAGTCAGGAATGATGACAGTTATAAGAATACTGATGACTTTTTCATATATAAATGATACTAAAACAGTTTGACCTTCATGGGGGCCTGATAATCAGGCTTTAATGATTTCCTGATATTTCTTCTGGATATTTTATATCAAATTTCCCAATGAGTTTTGCTCTTCTTGTTCCAAACCTGACAGTCTCTCAATTCATCAAACAGGTATTCTTTCCCATTCAGGATCATACTCACTTTGCTGGGTAAGTTATTCTTGGGTGCAACCATAGCTCCTTTGTTCTTTGAAATCTAATGTCCCCAAGCCTTCAGTCTTTGAGAGTGGAATCTGCCAGTTCTTGGGAAATCCTAACTAGATTTCCACTTTATTGAAATGCTTTCTTTTTCTTGTTGTTTACAAGATTTTCTCCTTACCCTGGGAGTTTTGAAACTTGGCTATGACATTCATGTAAGTTTTCCTCTTGGCATCTCTTTCAGGTGGTGAACAGTAGAAGTTTTTCTATTCTGCTTTCCCTCTTGTTCTAGAACTGAAAGGGCACTTTTCCTTAACAATTTCTAATTAATAAGTGATATGTCCTAAAGAAAATTCTGTGAAAAGTCTGTGTAAAGTTGGCAGTTGCATGGCATTCTGGGGGCAAGCATTTAATGTGATCACTTGAGAGAGAACAAAGTTAAAGAAAAGATCTAGTTTGTTTCCTGAATGGCTGAAATAAATAAAGTCTGATCTGGAAGAGGATTCTAAAGACCTATTCAGTGGAATCGTTGATTTGTAAGAGACGCCCCCCAGCCAATGTTGTAACACTGAGGGCTGCAGGTTACTCCACAGATGATGTGTCATAGCCAAGACAGCTCATGCCTTTCCTTTCTGATTGCTTTCATTTGTCTATGATGTACATTCCTTAATTATAAAATTAATTACCTAGAAATAAAAGTAACTATGATGGAGAAGGGCAAGCTAGGTGGCAGAGTGGACAGAGCACTGGGCTTGGCATCAGGAAGATACCATCTTCATAAGTTCAAATCTTGCCTCAGAAATTACCAGCTGTGTGACCCTGGACAAGTCACTGAACCTTGCTGGCCTCACTTTCCTCATTTGCAAAATGAACTGGAGAAGGAAAAGGCAAACCACTCCAGTATCTTCATCAAGAAAAATTTCAAATGGTTCATAAAGTTCTGAACATGAGTGAACAAGAATCAGGTAGTGAGGGGGTTCCTTCATAGGCTAAAAATAAAAGCAATATTTAATTAATCTGGGATTTGTTTGAGCTATTTCATCAGAAAAATTTTGCCAGTTTCTTTATGAGAATTAAGTGACCTACACATCCAAGGAGAATTATAGAAACTTGGCAGAATAAGAGTCAAGAGGAGGAGTAAGAGGCCTACTGATGGACCATATAAAGGAGGTGACCAGGTTTGAGAATATGAGATAAATGATTTATTGAGGACCCCTACTCAAACAGCATTAGTCAGTTCATTAGGATTTTATAAGGGGTAATGATTGTTGTAATGCTTTTAGTATATTCATGTAGTCAGTCCCCAAATACCAGGTCTAAGAATAAGCAATGTATTAATGCATACTTTGTACAAGTCACAGAGGAATATGGATTCCAATAGAAGGGCCCCAGAATAGGCCTCCAACTTTAATGCAATGTTCATCACTTGCTTACCAGCTGAGGAACTCACTTGTACAACCACAGAAGTGCTGACAAAGATATCTCCGTTCAGTTTTGCTCAAATCCCCTGACCAAACCACACATGGGTGTTGGCATGGTAGGGAAAGTCCCCCTTGTCCCGCCGCTGTTCCCCACCATATATACTTCCAGTATATGTATAGATTGTACCATCTCCTGCCTCAGCTAAGGAGGAGCCCATCCTTCTTGTGACCACCTGTTCAGTGGAGATATTCCTGCTTTATCCAACTAGTGACACATCATTTTTACTTCTTTTAGCTTAAGAGTCATATGGCAACCAATGAGATTCTGTGTTTTGTATTGCTGCTTTAGAATGTCCAGGGAACAAATCTGGCATCAAACCCTATAAAAACAAGGTCCCAGAAGAAGGGTGAATCTCAGATCCTGAGGAAGTTATGAGGTGCACTTATTACAGGGACCATGAGCCCTTCAATAAAGTGCCATTGGCTCAGAGCTCTGCCTCCATCTCTTTTGTTGTGGGTTGGACAATTTTGATCCCCACAATCAGGTACTCTTGATACTTGGAAAGGGTTTAACAGTAGGCAATAAGAATAATGGAGATGATTAACTGTCACTGTTACAAGGGGTCATCTCCACTTCCAACCTGCTACATGCACAGCATGGGTGTGGCCAAGGTACTTGGAATCTGATGGTCTCACAATTGATTTTATTTCATTTTATCATAAGCATAGGATTCACTTTATCAGAGATTCTGATATTTGCAACCACTTCTCTATCCTTGGCATAAAATCACCATTTCATGTTTTATCACTGTGATTTCCTCTTTAAAACACCTGATTTTAGGTCTCTTTGGAATCCTCATTTCACCTTTCACTTCCTTTAGTCTACTGTTTGACTTTTGAACAACTGAGGAATTTATGGCTCTTTTACGCTTTTAGAGATTCCCAAGAATTTTTAAATCCTCTTGTTCTCTAAGTAAGACACTTCTTTCTGAAAGTACATAAGCAGACAGGGATGAAGGAGGCACTCTGGGGAAGGTAAGAGTGCACAGGATGACAGGGGGGATTATGGACAGAGTCTGCTGACATCCTGCCTGCAGGAGAAGGTCCTTTGATGGCTCTGCATGACAAAAAGGGCAGATACAGGAAAGGGAGCAGGAGAAGACAGCAGGGGAAGAAGAGAGTGATGTGACAAGGGCTCCTCAAGGACTAGAAATTGTCACTTCAATCGCATACACATTTATTGAGCACCCATCATGTGCCAGGGTCAATGCTCAGCACTGGGGATAGAAAAAGAGGCAAAAGGCAGTCCCTGCCCTCAAAGAGGTCACCATCCAATGGGGGAGACATCAAGCAAATCAATATATACAAAGCAAGCCAAGTCCAGGACAAATTGGCCATAATTAGAAGAGGGAAGGAGTAAGACTTCAAAGGGGTGAGGGAATACTTTCTGCACCTTTTCAGTTATTTATTGGGACTTAAAGGAAGACAGTGAGGTTAGGAGTCTGAGCTGGGGAGGGAGAGTATTCCAGGTGTGGGGACAGCCATTGAAAATGCCTAGAGCTGAGATAAGCCAGGAGACCAGGGCCACTGGGTCAAGGATATATGTTAGGGAGAAAGCTGTCAGAAGACTGGAAAGACTGGAGTGGGAGGTAGGTTATAAAGGGCTTTGAATGCCTATTCTTGTAAAGAAATGCTCCATGAGGATCACACTGGCAGCTTCACAGACCATCCTCTATGTCTGTGGCAATGGCCTCATTGGCTGATGTCTGTGCACAGACTACACTCACCTGGGGAGGGGGGCTGCTGCCCCCAGGGGCCATTGCCTCTGGCTCCAGGCTCCCTGCTGGGGCCAGGCCTTGGTCCTCTGCAGACTGAGCTGGGCAGGTAGAAGGATCCCAGAGGGGGAGAGGTCTTGCTCTTCTCTTCCCAGGCAGCAGGCTGGCCTACAGGGATTTACAGGGTGAGGCCCCACAGGAGTCACAAAGGCCCTGGCCCTGCCCTCAGGCGAGAGACTCCACCCTACAGAGGGAGGCAGGAAGCAGGGAGGGTCAGGCTGGAAATGAAGAATGTCAGAACAGTAAGACTACTTCCTCCCCTTCTTATCCCTTCTCTTCCCTCCCCTCCCCCCATTCTCCCACAGAGACCCAAGAGGCAGAGGGGGCTTGGGACCCCATTCCGAGCCTCAAGGACTCCTGAGTCAGATCTCTCCCTCCAAGTGGTCCTCTGCCCTCCCTGCATCCCTTCTCCCTGACTCACAGACATATATATAATACATACTGACTCCTGGATCTAGGAGGGAAGCTAGGGAAGGCTGAGGAGGGGCAGGGCTCTTGAATGGAGCCACCAGGAAACAATCAGGGGAAGCCTGAGGCTGGGAAGCAAAATCTGGTCTGGGATTCAGAGCCCTGTCAGGGACCTGAGGCAAGGGAGCAGGAGACCTGGGGAAAGGGAGCAGGAGTGGGGTCTGGGAGGCAAGACCATCTAACACAGCTCCTGGAGGGAGGTCAGAGACAGTGGAGTGACAGAAGGGTTCCAGGGGGACAACTGAGCCTGGGGAAGCAGGATGACTGTATCCTGAGGTCTAAAAAGGAGCTGAGGAGGATCGTTGGGACCTTCTGGGAGAGCTTAGGCTTGGAATCCCTAAAGTGGAGACAGGGAGCCACATGCCTGGGATCTGACAGGGAACCAGCCTCAGAGCCATGGGTGCAGATAAGGGGGACCAGGAGAGAGCTTTGGTAACTGTGTCCAAGCCTGAGTGGGCAGGTAGAAAGGTAGGATTCTGGGATCTCCAAAGGAGCTGGATCTGAAGAGAGAACAAGGGAATTTCTAACCAGGAGGTTAGAGATTAGGGGACAGGGAGGCAGGACACGTGGGGCCTCATAGGAAGTCTGAAATCAAGACTCCAGGAACCCTAGGGGCAAAGTCTGAAGTCTGGAAAAGTGTTATCCAGTGATAAATCTGGGGAAGGTGAGCCAGGAATTTAGGGAGAGATGGGGGTGTCTGGAAAAGATCTAGGGGCAGGGAGCTCATCCGGCAGCCGGGCTGGGGAGGAAGGTGTGCTCCTGGCAGACCTGGCGGACACTCACCATGTGGTCAGAGGAGGAGAATGAGACCGAATCGCCCGGGCAGCCAGGAAATCGGGGGCGGGGTGGCGCGCTCTGGCTCAGACCTACCTGGGACCTGCAAGCACACAGCCGGCGTCCAGACGGCGGAGCGATCTCAGATCTGGGAAAGGAACAGAAATCTGGGACCTCGGGAAGGAAGCAAGGAGATTTGAAATCCAGGAAAAGCAGAGCAGTCTCGGTTCAAAGACTTCCTCCTTCTGTCCAGCCCACTCTGGGAGGCTCTTCCTTTTCCCAATAGCACCGCCCTATCTAGCCCCCGAGGCCCCCAGGAGGGCGGGGCTCTTCCCTCCAATCACACCCAGGGCTAGGACGCAGAGACCCGGCCAGCCTCTCCTCCATAAACCCTGCCTTCCACCACAAGGAATTTCTTCTCCAGTGCAATGATCCCCTCCTCTGTGCTAAACTCCACCCCGAGCTCAAACTCCACTTGGGCCACCACCCACCAGGCTGGCCATCTTGAGAGCTCCTCCTCTCCGGTGTCTCCACCCCCTCCCCTCCTCCTTCTCTCCTCCTCTTGAGCAGAAAGACTGGCAGGATAAAACTAGCACCAGAGTACCTGAAAGTGATACTCCAACCCACAGAGGGAGGGTCAGGCTGGGAAGTGAAGGTGGTCTGAACAGGAAGACTCCTTCCCTCCCCCTTACTCCTCCTCTTCTGTCTGCCTTCCTTCCCCATCCTTCTATAGAGACCCAAGAGGCACAGGGGGCTTTGAGATCCCAGATGGGATGAGACAAGTCAGAGCCTCAATGACCTATGAGTCAGAGCTCTCTCTCCAAATCGTCTTCACTCCGAGGAATACACACATTATCTAGACAACGGATTGAGTTCTTGATCTAGGAGACAGGGAAACTAGGGAAGGTTGCAGTTGGGGAGGACTCTCTACTGGGGCCACCAGGGAATGACTGTGTCCTGAGGTCTAACTAGGAGCTACAGAGGATTGTTGGGACCTTCTGGGAGAGCATAGGCTTGGAATCCCTAAAGGGAAAGTGAAGACAGAGAGCCTCAGGCCTGGGATTTGATAGGGAACCAGCCCCAGAGCTATGGGTGCAGATAAGGGGGACCAGGAGATAGCTTTGGTAACTGTGTCCAAAGTGGGGTCATCAGGGCAGGCAGAACTGGGGGATCCTTACAGGGGCCATCTGAGGGCAGAAACTAGAGACAGAGAGACAGGACATGTGGGTCCTAATGGGAAGGTTGAAAATAAGAATTCTGGGTCCCTGTGGGCAAGACTAAAGTTAGGGAAAGTGTGACCCAATAGTCCATCTGGGGAGGGTGACCCAGACATTTGTAAATGATCTGGAGTCTGGAGAAGAGTTAGGGGCAGGGAGTTCCAACAGAAGTCAGGCCAGGAGAGAGGCATGGTCCTGGTGGAGCTGGAGGATACTGACCACAAGGTCAGATGAGGAGGATGAGACCCAGTGGCAAAGGCAGCCAGCAGAGGCCAAGACCTTTGTAGTGTTATACCAGAAGCGAGTGAGACACTCCACAGAGTATAAGTTTTAAATGGAGAATTTATTAGCCGGCGGCCATTGGGGCTGTAACCCAAATCAATGGCCACGTTTGAAGCGAAAGCGTAGTTTATATAGAGAATTTACATGCCAGGTCACAGGGTGGTCTGGGGGTACAGGAACAAAGGCCCTGACAGATCACAGATTCTGATAGGTTATTGTTAAGTGGGATAACCTTATCTACTGACATTTCTTGGAGGAGTCAGAAGCCCAGGGATGTTTGCTGGACTCCAAAAGGTCTGAGTCCACTCTTTAGTATGCAAAACTGGGGTTTGTAGTTAGGGGCTGGGGGCAGGGGTTTTTTTAGCAATAGCTAGCTACTCAAGCAGCCACATAACTGACTTCGGGAAGACAGAGAGATCCCAGTTCTAGGGAAGAAGGCAGAAAGATCTCATCTCCAGGGAAGGCAGAATGACCTCAGCTCCTGCTTCTAGCCAGCACACTTAGGGAGGCTCCTCCTAGTCCCAAGAGGCCCCCCAGTACCCAGCCCCAGAGGCCCCCAGGATGAGCCCTTTCCTCCAATCTCACCCTAGGTCAGGACCTCAGGACCCAGTCTGCCTCTCCTTCACAAGCCCTGCCTTCCAAGGACTAGGTGCTTGTTGTTTAGTAGCTTTGGCCTTGTCCGGTCCTTCCTGACCCCATTTGGGGTTTTCTTGGCAAAGATACTGGAATGATTTGCATTTCCTTCTCCAGCTCATTTTATGAATGAGAAAGCTGAGACAAACAAGGTTGGGTGACTTGGCTAGGGTCACACAGCTAGGAAGTACCTGAGGCCTGATCTGAACTCTGGAAGAGTTTTAGGCCCAGGACTCTCTCCACTAGGCCACCCAGCTGACCCCTAGGAGCTTAACAGAGGCCAATTAAATAATGGACTCAAAAAGAAGACATTATTTTCTTGGATTTATTGCAAATACTAAAGGCCATTCATCACATTAATATTTTAAACTCTTTTTTTAAAATCAACTTTCTCTACCTTTTTCTACCTAAGGGACTTAACTGACCATACCCTGTCTCTGGGCCAGTACCAGATCTCAGGAGGGGAAAATCTACAACTAAATCTATGTCTTCATGTGCATATGTGTTTATGTGTGTGTGTTTGTGAGGGCGTGTGCACGGGTGTTCATTTCTACGTACATGAATTTTTCCACGTGCCTTATTCAGAATGTCACTAACAAGAACCCTGAGAATTCTGGCAGCAGAATCAAATGAGCTAAAATGGACAAGGTGCCTGGCCCACAGCAGGTATATATAACCAGCCCCACCCCCTTTCCAGTCTTCTTACACCTCACTCCTCTCTTGTTCCTCCTCCTGCTCTCTGACCCAGGGTCACTGGCCTCCTAGCTCATGTTTGACCAAGACCTGATCTCCTGACTTTGCCTTTCCAATGGCTGTCCCCCATGTTGGGAATGTTCTCTCCCTCTTGCTAAGGTGTTTTTAGCCCCACCCCTCTTGCTTTCCAGGTATGTGCCTGTTCATGGAGGACTAGCCCCTCTGGTGGGAGGCCTGGCTGAGCCTTTTTCATGCTCCCTGGGTGTCCACCTGTCACCCAACTCTTCCTTGTGGCCCCAAAAAGCTGTAGCATGCCCAGCAGCCACCCTTGGTAAACTGCCTCTGGCTAAGCCAGCTTGAGGGTTACTGAAAGGCCACAAACCTATGGGTAAGGGAGGGGGTGCCAACCCCAAGCACAAGAACTACTCCCTCCCACCCAGGTATAGGCAGATGAGAACAATTTATTCCAATGGCCATGAAGGTGGCTGAAGCAGGCTCTGTGGAGGGCTTCGAGCTCAGGCAGACATGGAAGATGCCAAGGTCATCCACTGCATCCCCAGCCATCCCCAGTCCAAGCTGCCTAGTGACCCCAACTCTAAGCCATGGTTGGGAGACAGATGTTCTCTGCTTCTCCCCCTCCCTTCTCTTCCTCATTCTGCCTCCCTTCCCCATCCCATGCCTAGTCTGAGTGCTCTGCCCCCTTCCCCTCTGTTGCTCCACACTCTTCAGAGTGTGTCTCCGTGTCTTCTTAAAGTGTGATTGCTGCCCCATTTTCTGCTGCTCATTGTGGTCTTTCCCAGTGAGTACACAAAGAGCAAGGTGTGCCTGTAACCCTGTCCCTGTTTCATAAAGTATTAATTCACAGGGGGCCTGGGATGAAGGCAGGAAAACTGAACTTCTAACCTTGAGCTGGGGGCAGGGATACAGGACACCTGGGGTCCTATAGAAGTCTGAAGATTGAGACAGTGGGATCCAATGATAAAGTGGAGGGTGGTGCCCTGGGGCATTTGGATGCAATTGGCAGTCTGGTTAAGATTCAGGGAGAGGGCTAACTGCATGCACTGGCCAGAAGGACGGGGAGTCATTGCCCATAACCAACAGTCTGAACTCGGCATGTTCCAAATCAAGAACCTGGGGCTGAAGCTAGACCCAAAGGAGCTCAAGCACAAGATGCAGGAGGATGTGTTCCCTTGGGCTCCCAACCTTCTCCTCCACGTGGCCCTGTTGTGCATCACACCCTCTCTTTTAAATGGATGGCATATGAAGATCATGGCTGAAGAGAGACATTGGCATGTGCAAGCATGAGCTTCAGAAGGTGGCTACGATTTGTCTTCCCATTCACTAATAAACAGGCACAAAAAGACATCTGCGACTTCTGGCACTGAATAGATATGAAAACTCCACTTACTAAGAGTGAGTTGGACCACCGTGAAAATTCTAGAAACTGAAAGAAAGCATGAAGTTTTTTGTTTGTTTGTTTGTTTGTTTTTTGCTTTGACATTATTTTAAAAATGTCAGGTAGGCTTCTTTGGTCTCATACTGCTTGGTGGTACCATACAACTTTCATAAATTTTGGTTCGGTGGTAAATAGTTTTATCAAACTACATTTCACAGTGAGTGTAGTGGCCTCATTACTTCTGTTCACCCTCCCGCCTCTGTGAGCAATATGCATTGGGAAAGATTTTCTTGTGACTATTTTCCTTGAAATGATACCATTATGACAATTAGAACAGTACTGTTAGTCTTTATTTTTAATAAATGAGCCATTTTTTAAAGTAAAAAAAAAAAGATTCAGGGAGACGGACCCCAGGCAGTAGCTAGGCCTAGGAGGGTGGCATGTTCCTGACAGCCATGAAGAACAGTGAGCAAGACTTAAGAAGGGGGAAATGAGGCCCAGAGGAAGGGGAGCCAGCAGGACCCTGGCATCTTGTAGCATCCTGGCCCATACCTACCTGTGACCAGCTCTTGAAGAGTTGGCTTCTAGAAGGCAGCATAATCTCAGCTCCTAGGCTTCCTGTTCATAGCCAGCCTATGGAGGGTGGGTCCTCCCAATCCTAAAGAGCCCTCTCCTGTCCAGTCCCTGAACCTCAGGATCAGCCCTTTCTTCCAATGGCTCACCGGGTTAGGACCTGAGGACCCTACCTGCCTCTCCTCCTCAAGCCCTGCCCTGCATCACAGGGAATGCCCCAAACCCCTTTCCTTTACTCCTCTCCACTTATTCTATAACCAAGGGCCACTGGCCTCCTGGCTCATCCTTGGTCAAGAACCTCCATCTCCTGACACTGAGTCCTTCCAATGGTGTCGGCGGCCGAACGGGATGTGCCCCACTTTGGCACCCCGTACTCCCCGACTACCGCCTATCACTCACCCTGCCCTCGGGTCTTCGGACGTCTCCGGCTCCTCTCGGGGGATGCGAGAGGAGAATCACCAGGCAGTACGCCGGAGTCAACAAGCAGCTTTATTGCATGGTGTACCAGAAATCTCACACAAATCCCACTGACCCTCTCTGGGGAGCGCCTTATATTGGGTGTTTCGGGTTGGCTCCTCCCCAGTTCCTCCCCGAGGGTGGAGCTCCTCCAGTAAGAGCCGCCCTGGTACTGACGTGGTGGAAGCCACACGGGCACTGCCGCGTCAGCAGGTCCAGACTCTCTGGCGTCTCACTACCCTCTCGGGGGGCCTAGGTCCAGAGCGCCCCTAACACAATGGCAGCCTCCTATGCTTAAAATGTTCTCTCTCTTCACCTTAGCCTCCTGGATTCAGTCTTCTCAGCCAACATCTCACCTTCTGAAAAGTTTTTTTCTGTTATCTGAAACTATTAGAGCTTTCTCTCTCAGAGCGCTAGATTTCTTCTTGCACAAACTCCTCGTAGGCCTCCAAACTCCATCCCAGGGCTTGAATCGCACCTGGGTCAGTACCCCCCAAACTGGTCATCCCTGAGAACTCTGCCTCCCCCACCCCTCTGCCATCTCCTTTACCCCTCCTGTTTTAAGGCTCAGAACCTCCTCCTTCTGTGTTGAAAGACAGCCAGGATAAAACTTGGGCAGCAGACTAACTGCAATTAGTGGGCTCCATTATTGAAAGTGATGACAGCAAATGGACCTTAGGTAAACTGAGATTCTGTATGGTACTGTCCAGATTTGATGGGACTGAGTTTGTCCCAAACTATGTGGTACCACTTAAAGTTACATGTGTGTTGTTGCTAGGATAATTGTGATATTTGACCCTATAAAGGTAGGACAGACCTAAATGCAAATTCTGCATGAAATTTCATGAGGGTGACCTATTTAGAAATGTCAATATAAGAAATAAAATACAATTGGATCCCAAGTCTGCTACACTGGCCAATGAATGCAATCACTCCAGGGTGGGAAAGGAGAAAGGGAAAGATCTACCCAAGTGAATTCAGAATTCCAGAGAACAGCAAGAGAGACAAGGTTTGCTTAAATGAGGAATGCAAAAAAAATAGAAGCAAATGACAGAATGGGAAAGATGAGATCTCTTCAAGAAAATCATTTAAGAGATAATGTTTTGCATGTCAATAAAATTATGCTTAAGATTCTTTAAGGTAGGTAGCAGCAATATATGAACCAAGAATTACCAGAAAAACAGGCAAGGTTTCAAAGAAGCAGAGGAAGTAAACACCAAATTGTCAACCCTAACCCTAACTTCTTTGGATTATGATGAAATCAAGGGAGTTTCAGGAAAAAAAACTACTTCTCCTTCATTGACCATCCTAAAGCTTTTGACCGTTTGGATCACAGCAAAATATGGCAAGTCCTCAGAGATGGGAGTACCAAATCACCTTACTTGTCTCCTCAGCAACCTGTATGAGAGTCAAGAGGCAACACATAGAACTGAACACGGAAAAACTGATGGGTTTCAGATTGGAAAAAGAGGACAACAAGGTTGTATGCTATCATGTATTTTATTTAACTTGTATCCAAAGTACATCATGGGACATACCAGGCAGGAAGGATCAAAAGGTGGAATTGAGGTTACCAGGAGAAATAGCAGGAACCTCAGATATGCAGATGGTACCACTCTGATGGCAGAAAGTGAAGAGGAATTAAGAAGTCTCTTGATGAGGGTGAATTAGGAGAGTGTAACAGCTGGCTTACTGTCTCTGGTACCAGAAGAAGCATAAGCAGTTAACTAAAGGCTAATGCTAAGGCACTGTTTAAGGCCAAACTCTTTACTTACAATATATGAAAATGCTATTAATATTATTAATAGTATTCTCAGAGATGTTGTCATTACTAAGATAATTT
The DNA here is from genome assembly GCF_011100635.1 of Trichosurus vulpecula. Lineage (NCBI taxonomy): Eukaryota > Metazoa > Chordata > Mammalia > Diprotodontia > Phalangeridae > Trichosurus > Trichosurus vulpecula. The sequence continues at coordinate 2,795,298 of NC_050573.1, forward strand.
GAAAGGAAGGTTATGGCTGACTTGTGTATGATAGGGTAATTCTGAAAAACAAAATGGGGTAGGAAAAGGTAAAAAGGAGCAATTCCCTCATAAAAACAAAGTATCAAAGGAAGAACTAACACAAAGGAAAGAGGTCTTGGAGGGCTAGTAATGTTGGAAACTTACTCTCAACTGGTAGGATAAGGAAACAACATGTACATCAGAAGAGGTTTACAAGTCTACAGAACATCCAGAGAGATAAGAAAACTAGGGGATAAGGTTGGAGAAGGATTTTTCCAACTGTGTATAGAATCGATTAGGAGGATGGGTGAAGAAGAGAAGGGAAGGGATATTATAAAAAACCAAGGAAAGAGAGGGTAAAAAGAGAGGCTAAGAAGGAAAATAGTGAGTAAAAATAAGCTAGAGGGAAATCCACAAATAGCAGTTATGAAAATTCTCAAATCTCTAAGAAGCTGAGAAATTCTCCAGTTGATAAATGGATAAAGGATAAGGACAGGCAGTTTTACCATGAAGAAATCAAAACAATTTATAGTCACATAAAAATGCTCTAAATCATTATTGACTAGAGAAATGCAGATTGCAACAACCTATCAATTTACAACGACCAGATTTGATAAAATGATAGAAGAGGAAAGGGACAAATGTTGGAGAAAATGTGGGAAAATGAGGACATTAGTTCATTGTCAGTGGAATTGTAAAATGATCCCAACCTTTTTGAGAGCAATCTGGAATTATGCCCTTTGGCATAATTTGGATAATTCCAGGAGCCATGAAGACTGACTGCACTATAAGAGCTTCCATCCTTCCCTTGATCACCTTGAATAACCCAGAGAACACTGCCCTAGGAAAACCCTGGAATAGAGGAGCCAGAAGTAGTGGGATACCAGTGTTTTAACTCGGGAACCTGGGGAGATGGGCCCCTCTTGCAGTCATGGAAGGAGACCAGTGCAGGAAGAGAGGCATCTCAGCAAACCCCACCTTAGCAGACCAGCAGGAGTTCCTGAGCCTCAGAGTGGTGGAGCTGGCAAGCACCAGCACCAGGACCCCAGCATGTACCTTTGCACAGCCAGGGCAATTGGCAGATACCAGCACAGACAGACAGCTCAAACCATCTGAACTACATAGCACAGCCCTAGGGGAAGAGAAGACTTCCAGCAGCCAGACCACCCCTCCCCTACACATCACCCTGTGAGCTTCAGTGTTATACTGGGGAAACTCAGAAAGATTTCACTGGGTCTCAGTCCTTGGCACACACCAGCCAGCTTCAGCTCAGCACCAGTGAACTGCAGCAGTATATAGTTTATAGCTGACAAAATCAGTGGCCATGACACACAAAGCCAGTAACCAGGCCCCTAGCTCCCAACACAAAAAGCTTGGGACAGAGCCCCTTGGGCCCCAGAAGAAGAGATCAACTTTATTTTTAAAATTTATTTTTAATTTTTATTTTACAACACTCAGTTCCAAATTTTCTCCCCTTCTCTCTCCTTCCCCCTCCCTTTTCTTCCCCTCCCCGCCAAGGCAGCACATAATCCAATACAGATTTTACATATACCTTCACATTAAACTTATTTACAAAATAGTCAAGTTGTAAAGAAGAATCATAGCCAATGGAATGAACCATGAGAAAGAAGAAATAAAACCAAAAAAGAAGAAATAAAAGAGAGCAAATAGTTTGCCTCAATCTGCATTCAGACTCCATATTTCCTTCTCTGGATGTGGATAGCTTTTTCTATCATGAGTATTTTGGAGCTGTCCTAGAACTTTGTATTGCTGAGAAGAGCCAAGCATTCCAAAGTTAGTCATCACAGATACCGTAAGTCAGTAATCATGTATAATGTTCTCCTGGTTCTGCTCCTCTAACTCATCATCAGATCATGTAGGTCTTTCCAGGTTATTAGGAATTCCATCTGCTCCTCATTTCTTATAACACAATAGCATTCATTACATTCATATATCACAACTTGTTCATCCATTCCCCAATTGATGGGCATCCCCTTCATTTCCAATTCTTTACTACCACAAAAAGAGCTGCTATAAATATTTTTGTACATATGGGTCTATTCCCAACTTGTATGATCTCTTTGAGATACAGCCCCAGAAGTAGTATTGCTGGGTCAAAGTGTATACACATTTTTATAGCCCTTTGGGCATAGTTCCAAATTGCTTTCCAGAAAGGCTGGAGCAGTTCACAACTCCATCAACAATGTAACAGTGTTACATACTATAAAATATTTGGGAGTCTACCTGCCAAGACAAACCCAGGACCTACATGAAGTCAATTACAAAACACTTTTCACAGAAATAAAGTCAGATGTAAATAAATGGAAAAACATCAGTTGCTCATGGTTAGGCCAGGCTAATATAATAAAAACGACAACTTTACCTAATTAACTTACATATTTAGTGCCATACCAATCAAACTACCAAAAAATTATTTTATAGAACCAGATAAAATAATAACAGAATTCATCTGGAAGAACAAAAGGTCCAGAATATCAAGGGAGTTAATGAAAAGAAATGCAAGGGAAGTTGGCCTAGCCAAAGTAGATATTAAACTGTATTATAAAGCATCAATCATCAAAACTACTTGGTGCTGGATAAGAAATAGAGTGGTGGATCAGTGGAATAGGTTAGGTGCACAGAAATCCACTTTAAAAGCCAATAAAAAGGCAGCCACCATGAAGAAGCAAACTAGGAAAGTAAAAAAGACCATTGATTCATATTATGGGGACACAGAAGATCAAAATATGGAATTCAGAAGAGGACGTCATTGACACTATACCCACATCTTAAACCTCAAAAGGGAATATGATTGGGTCTTCAGCCCAAAAAGGATACCTGGAAGAGCTCAAGGAGGATTCTAAAAGCTGAATTAGAGAGGTAAAAAAAGATTGCAGAGCCTGAGAGGAAAAAATGATTTCCTGAAAATTAAAATTGGCCAAATGGAAAGAGAAATGCAGAAGCTATAGAAAGACAACAAGTTGTTAAAAATTAGAATTGGGGAAGTAGAAGCTAATGACTCTACGAGGCATCAAGAATCAGTCAAACAAAATCTAAAGAATGAAAAAATAGAAGAAAATGTAAAATATCTCATTGGAAAAACCTGCAAACCTGGAAGATAGACCCAGGAGAGATAATCTAAGAAGTATTGGTCTGTTGGAAAGCCATGATGAAAAAAAGAGCCTTCATAGTATTTTCCAAGAAATCATCAAGGAAAACTGCCCTAAGGTCCCAGAACCAGAGGGTAAAATACTCATCAAAAGAATCCACCAATCACCCCCTGAAAGAGATCCCAAATTGAAAACTCGAAGTAATATTTTAGTCAAATTGCAGAATTATCAGGTCAAGGAGAAAATACTGCAAGCAGCCAGAATGAAAGAATTCAAATATCGTGGAACTACAGTCAGGATCACACAGGACCTTGCATCTTCTACATTAAAAGACAGGAGGGATTGGAATATGATATGCTGAAGGCAAAGGAGCTTGGATTCTAATGAAGGATCAACTATCCAGCAAAATTGAGCATAATTTTTCAGGCAAGAAGATGGACATTCAATGGAATAATGGAATTCCAGACCTTCCTGATGAAAAGTCCTGAGCTAAACGGAAAATTTGATCTTCAAAGACAAGACTCAAGAGAGGCAAAAAAAAAAGGTAAACGGGGGGAAAATAGAAAAAAAAAACTTTGTTATTCACCAAGGGAAAATTGTTTACATCCCTATATGGGAAAATGATATTTGTTAATTTTGAGACTGGTATAGTTAGTATGACATCTAAAAGGGATATATATATATATATATATCAACACACACAGAGGGTGTTGGTAGAAATTAAGTGAAGTGATGATAAAAAATTTTAATTCAGAGATGTAAAGGAATTATCTTGGGAGACGAGGTAAGAGGAGGCAGAAAAGGGTAAATTACATCATATGAAAAGGCAGAAAAACATGTTATAGTAGAGGGAAAGAAGGGAGGGAGAAGAGCAGTGTTAGAGCTGTACTTTCATTGGATTTGGTTCAAGGAGGGAATAACATACTCTGACAAGTATAGAAGTCAGAATTGTCCTACATGCAGTACGGGGGGAAAGAGGAAAGAAAATGGCGGGGGGAGGGGGTAGAATAGTTAGAAGGGAGGGAAGAAGTAGTACATGAAAAGTGTAAGATAAGGGGGGAGTTGACAGGGAGGAAATATTGAAGGAGGCAGTGGTCAAAAGCAAAACTCTTTTGAGGAGGGGAAGGGAGAAGGGAGAAGGAAGAAATAAAAGCATAAACAGGGGAGAGGGGAATAGGGTGGAAAAAGGACACAGATAGTAATCATAACTGCAAGCGTGAATACGATGAGCTCTCCCATAAAACGGAGGCAGATAGCATAATGTATTAAAACCATAACCCTACAATATGCTGTTTACAAAAAACACATTTGAAACAGGTGGATTCACACAGGGTAAAGGTAAAAGGCTGGAGTAGAATATGTTATGCTTCAGTGAAGGTAAAAAAAAAAGCAGGAATAGCAATGTCAATCTCAGACAAAGTAAAAGTAAAGATAGATCTAATTAAAAGAGATAAGGAAGGAAACTATATCCTGCTAAAAGGCTCCACAGACAATGAGGTAATATCATTACTTAACATATATGCACCTAGTGGAATAGCATACAGATTCTTAGAGGAGAAGTTAAAGGAGTTACAGGAAGAAATATGTAGCAAAAACTATACTAGTGGGGGACCTCAACCTCCCGGTCTCTGAATTTGATAAATCTAACTTCAAAATAAACAAGAAAAAAGTTAAGGAGGTGAATAAAATTTTAGAAAAGGTAGATATGATAGATCTCTGGAGAAAACTGAATGGGGATAGAAAGGAATATACTTTTTTCTCAGCAGTACATGGTACATACACAAAAATTGACCATGTACTATACAATCCAGTGCAGAAAGGCAAAATAGTCAGTGCATCCTTTCCAGACCACAATGCAATAAAACTTACTTGTAATAAAGGACCTTGGAAAGACAGACTAAGAACTAATTGGAAACTAAATTATCTAATCCTAAAGAATGAGTGAGTCAAACAACAAATCATAGAAACAATCAATAACTTCATTCAAGAGAATGCCAATAATGAAACATCATACCAAAACTTATGGGATCCAGTGAAAGCAGTTCTTAAGGGAAGTTTTATATCTCTGAATACTTACATGAATAAAATTGAGAAAAAGGAGATCAATGAATTGGGCACGCAACTGAACAAGCTAGAAAAATAACAAAATGAAAATCTCCAATACCAAATTAGAAATGCTGAAAACAAAAGGAGAGATTAATAAAATTGAAATCAAGAAAACTATTGAACTAATAAATAAAACTAAGAGCTGGTTTTATTTAAAAAAAAACAATGAAACTGATAAAATTTTGGTCAATTTGATTAAAAAAAGAAAGAAGAAAACCAAATTACCATTGTCAAAAATGAAAAGGGTGAATTCACCTCCAATGAAGAGGAAATTAAAACAATAATTAGGAATTATTTTGCCCAATAGTATGCCCATAATTTGACAATCTTATGGAAATGGATGAATATTTACAAAAACATAAATTGCCCAGATTAAGAGAAGAGGAAATAAAGAATCTAAATAACTCCATCTCAGAAAAAGAAATTGAGCAAGCCATCAATGAACTCCCTAGAAAAAAAAAAACTCTAGGGCCAGATAGATTTACAGCGAATTCTATTAAATATTTGAAGACAAATTAATTCCCATACTTTATAGACTATTTGAGAAAATAGGTGAAGAAGGAGTCCCACAAAATTCTTTTTATGACACAAATATCTTACTGATACTAAACCAGGAAGAGTCAAAACAGAGAAAGAAAATTATAGACCAATTTCCCTAATGAATATAGGTGCAAAAATTTTAAATAAAATATTAGCAAAAAGATTACAGCAACTTATAATGATAATGATACACTATAACCAGGTAGGATTTATTCCAGGAATGCAAGGCTGGTTCAATATTAAGAAATCTATCAGCATAATTGATCATATCAACAACAAAACTAGCAGAAACCATATGATTATCTCAACAGATGCAGAAAAAGCTTTTGATAAAATACAACACTCATTCCTATTCAAAACCGTAGAAAGCACAGGAATAAATGGAGTCTTCCTGAAAATGATAAGTAGCATCTACATAAAACCATCAGTAAGCTTTATATGTAACGGGGATAAACTAGATGCATTCCCAATAAGATCTGGGGTGAGACAAGGATGTCCATTATCATCCCTATCATCCAATTTTGGTACTAGAGATGTTAGCTGTAGCAATAAGAGAAGAAAAAAATTGAAGGAATTAGAATAGCCAGAGAAGAAACTAAGTTATCACTCTTTGTGGATGATATGGTGATTTACTTAGAGAATCCTAGAGAATCAAGTAAAAAACTACTGGAAATAATTAAAAACTTTAGCAAAGTTGCAGGATATAAAATCAAAGAGTAGATTGCTAAACTTGTTGATTTCACCTGCTTGTGTACCTATCCTATTCCACTGATCCACACCCCTGTTTCTTAACCAGTACCAGGCAGTTTTGATGACTGCTGCTGTGTAGTACAGTTTAATATCTGGTGTGGTTAAGCCACCATCTCTAGCATGTCTTTTCATTAATATCCTAGATACTCTAGACCTCTTGTTTTTCCAAATGAATTTTGTTATTATTTTGTCCAGCTCAGTAAAATAATTTTTTGGTAGTTCGATTGGTATGGCACTGAATAGATAGATTAATTTAGGTAAAATTGTCATTTTTATTATATTAGCTCGGCCTAACCATGAGCAACTGATATTTTTCCATTTATTTAGATCTGATTTTATTCGCGTGAAAAGTGTTTCATAGTTATGTTGATATAGGCCCTGGGTTTGTCTTGGCAAATAGACTCCCAAATATTTTATAGTGCCTTCAGTAACTTTGAATGGAATTTCTCTTTCTATCTCTTGCTGTTGGGCTTTGTCAGTAATGTATAGGAATGCTGAGGATTTATGTGGGTTTATTTTATATCCTGCAACTTTGCTAAAGTTCTTTATTATTTCAAGTAGTTTTTTACTTGATTCTCTAGGATTCTCTAGATAAATCATCATATCATCTGCAAAAAGTGATAATTTAGTTTCTTCTTTTCCTATTCTAATTCCTTCAATTTCCTTTTCTTCTCTTATTGCTACAGCTAACATTTCTAGTACCAAATTGAATAATAGGGGTGATAATGGACATCCTTGTTTCACCCCTGATCTTATTGGGAATGCATCTAGCTTATCCCCATTACAAATAATGCTTGTCGATGGTTTTAGGTAGATGCTATTTATAATTTTAAGGAAGGTTCCACTTATTCCTATGCTTTCTAGTGTTTTTAATAGGAATAGGTGTTGTACTTTGTCAAAGGCTTTTTCTGCATCTATTGAAATGATCATATGGTTTCTGCTAGTTTTGTTCTTGATATGGTCAATTATGCTAATAGTTTTCCTAATATTGAACCAGCCTTGCATTCCTGGAATAAATCCTACCTGGTCATAGTGTATTATTCTCGTAATGAGTTGCTGCAATCTTTTTGCTAATATTTTATTTAAAATTTTTGCATCAATATTCATTAGAGAAATTGGTCTATAATTTTCTTTCTCTGTTTTGACTCTACCTGGTTTGGGTATTAGTACCATATTTGTGTCATAAAAAGAATTTGGTAGGACTCCTTCTTCACCTATTTTCCCAAATAGTCTACAAAGTATTGGAATTAGTTGTTCTTTAAATGTTTGATAGAATTCACATGTAAAACCATCCGGCCCTGGAGATTTTTCCTAGGGAGTTCATTGATGGTATGCTCAATTTCTTTTTCTGATATGGGGTTATTAAGAAATTTCACTTCCTTCTCTGTTAGCCTGGGCAGTTTATGTTTTTGTAGATATTCATCCATATCTGTAAGGTTGTCAAATTTATGGGCATACAGTTGGGCAAAATAATTCCTAATTATTGTTTTGATTTCCTCTTCATTAGAGGTGACCTCACCCTTTTCATTTTTTATACTGGTAATTTGATTTTCTTCTTTCTTTTTTTTAATCAAATTGGCCAAATGTTTTTCAATTTTATTGGTTTTTTCATAAAACCAGCTCTTTGTTTTATTTATTAATTCAATAGTTTTCTTGGTTTCAATTTTATTCATCTCTCCTTTGATTTTCATTATTTCTAATTTGGTATTTAATTGGGGGGTTTCAATTTGCTCTTTTTCTAGCTTTTTCAGCTGTATGCCCAGATCATTGATCTCCTTTTTCCCTATTTTATTCATGTAAGCATTTAGAGATATAAAACTTCCCCTAAGAACTGCTTTTGCTGCATCCCATAAGTTTTGCTATGTTGTTTCATTATTGTCATTCTCTTGAATGAAATTATTAATTGTTTCTCTGATTTGTTCTTTGGCCCACTCATTCTTTAGAATTAAATTATTTAGTTTCCAATTAGTTTTTAGCTTATTTTTCCATGGTACTTTATTAAAAATGATTCTTATTGCATCATGATCTCAAAAGGATGCATTGACTACTTCTGCTTTTCTGCACTGGATTGTGAGGTTTGTATGCCCTAGTACATGGTCAGTTTTTGAGTATGTGCCATGTACTTTTGAGAAGAAAGTATATTCCTTTTTCTCCCCATTCAGTTTTCTCCAGAGGTCTATCATATGTGCCTTTTCTAAAATTCTGTTTACCTCCTTAACTTTTTTCTTATTTATTTTGAGGTTAGATTTATCAAGTTCAGAAAGGGGGAGGTTGAGGTCTCCCAATATTATAGTTTTGCTGTCTAATTCTTCCTGTAACTCCCTTAACCTCTCCTCTAAGAATTTGTATGCCTTACCACTTGGTGCATATATGTTAAGCAATGATATTGCTTCATTGTTTATGGTGCCTTTTAGCAGGATATAATGTCCTTCCTTATCTCTTTTAATTGAATCTATCTTTACTTTTGCTTTGTCTGAGATTAGGATTGCTATACCTGCTTTTTTTACTTTAGCTGAGGCACAATATATTTTACTCCAGCCTTTTACCTTTACCCTATGTGTATCCCCCTGTTTCAGATGCGTTTCTTGTAAACAGCATATTGTAGGATTATGGTTTTTAATCCATTCTGCTATCTGCTTCTGTTTTGTGAGAATGTTCATCCCCTGCACGTTCAGGGTTATGATTTCTATCTGCGTCTTTTTGTCCATCCTAATTCCCCCTGTTTATGCTTTTATTTCTCCCTTTCCCCTTCTCCTCCTCAACAAAGTTTTGCTTTTGACCGCCACTTTCCTCAGTTACCCCTCCCTCTTTATTCCCCTCCCTTATCTTACCGTTACCCACTTGCTACTTCTCCTCCCCCTTCTGACCACCCCCCTCCCTTTTTCCCCCCTTACCCTCCCACTTCCCGTAGGACAAGTTAGATTTCTAAACTTATCAGAGTATGTTATTCCCTTCTTGAACTAGATCAGATGACAGTAAAGCTCAAATACTGCTCTTCTCCCTCCCTTCTTTCCCTCTACTATAATATGTTTTTGTGCCACTTCATTTGGTGTAATTTACCCTTTTCTACTACCTCCTTACCACTTCCCTCATAGCCCTCCCTTTATATCTCTTACTTATATTTTATATCTTTACATCAGTTAATTTAAACAGGCATTCACAACCTATTTATATCCCTTCAATTGTCATAATAGCTGTACCATTCACAAGAATGACTTATATATATATGTGTGTGTGTGTGTGTGTGTGTATATATATATACGTATATATATACATATATATACATATATATATATACACATATAAAACATACATCAGATGATATAATCCCACCTAAAGATGTAAACAACCTACCCTTATTGGTTAATAAGGTTTGTGGGGTTTTTCCCCCTGGTTACCTTTTTATGTCTCTCTTGAGTTTTGTATTTGGAGATCAAATTTTCCATTGAGTTCTGGCCTTTTCATCAGGAAGGTCTGGAATTCCCTTATTTCATTGAATGTCCATCGCCTTGCCTGGAAAATTATGCTTAGTTTTGCTGGGCAGTTGATCCTTGGTTGTAGTCCCAGCTCCTTTGCCCTTCGGAATATCATATTCCAATTTCTCCTGTCTTTTAATGTGGAAGCTGAGAGATCCTGTGTGATCCTGACTGTAGTTCCATGATATTTGAATTGCTTCTTTTTGGCTGCTTGCAGTATTTTCTCCTTGAGTTTATACCTCTGAAATTTGGCTATAATATTTCTTGGTGTTTTCAGTTTGGGATCTCTTTCAGGGGGTGATCGGTGAATTCTTTCAATGACTATTTTGCCCTCTGGTTCTAGGACCTCTGGGCAGTTATCTTTGATAATTTCTTCGAAGATACTGTCAAGGCTCTTTTTTTCATCGTGGATTTCCGGTAGACCAATAACTCTCAAATTGTCTCTCCTGGATCTATTTTCCAGGTCAGTTGTTTTGCCAATCAGATATTTCATATTTTTTTCTATTTTTTCATTCTTTACGTTTTGTTTTATTACTTCTTGGTGCCTCATAGATTCATTAGCTTCCACTTGCTCAAGTCTAATTTTTAATGAGTTAGTGTTTACATTTTGCTTTTGAGTCTCCTTTTCCAAGTGGTTGATTTTGCCTCTTAGGGTGTGATTTTCTCTCTCTAGATTCTGAATCTCCGTAGCCATTTCGCCAATCTTTTTTTCCATGTTTTCTTTTACCTCCCTAATTTGGTTTTTAAAATCCTCCTTTAGCTCTTCCAGCAGTGCTTTTTGGGTTGGAGACCAGTTCATATTACCTTTTGAGGTATCTGATGTATCTACCATATCATTACTTTCTTCTTCCATATTTGTATTTTGATCCTGCCTGTCTCCATAAAAAGAATCTATTGTCCTCGGTTTTTTTGTGTTCTTCTTCATGTTGGTTTGCCTTTTGCTGGCTTTACAACGAATTTCTATCTGTGGGCCTCAGGTCTTTCTGTCCCAGCTTTCTTAGTCTGGGGGTTGTGAGTCTAGAATTATAACCTTCAGTTTCCTGAGGTGTGGGGGAGGGGTCTGGCTCCCTGGCATCTCACTCCCTGTGGGTGCTCTCCAGCACTTGCTTTTCAGCAATGGTCTCAGCTGTTTGTTGTTTGAGCTGATGTCTGGCCCTTCCCCTGGGGGAGCAAGGTTACATCTGGGCTCCTGGCGTTGACCCCTGCCAACTCTGCCCCTCTGGGACTAATGAACTTCTGCTATTTGACCACTGAAGCCCCACGACTTTCTGCTCAGTTCCAGCGTTCTTTTTTTTTTCCCCCGAGCGATTCTCTGGGTGGGGAGGGGAGGGATTAGAGCTGTTTACCTGGACATTAAGAACTCCCGGAAGTTCAAGAAGCCGCGTTTAATACGTTTGGGCTGCAAACTTCTGGAGACGGTGTTTTCGTGGGTGGCATTGCGCTGCCTCTCCTCACTTCCACAGACTGCCATCCTGTGTTGGGAGGCCTGGGGATCTCCGCCGGTTTCGGGCGCCCAGCTTTCTCCCAGCCCGTCTCCCACGTGGATTTCCCGGCCGGCCAGCTTTGGTCTGGAGCAGCTCCGCACCGAGCACTCTCCGAGCCTACACGTTCGTGCCTCCGGCCTTTCAGACTCTCCCGGCTCGGAAATTTGCCCCACGCAGACTGCTCGCAGTTTCTGACTCTCTCAAATCTGCTCAAATTCACTTTTTTATAGGAATCTGACAGACCTTGTGAGAGAGCTCCGGTAAGATGCTGCCTTCATGCGGCCATCTTGGCTCCGCCCCCTGCAGGATATAAAATAAAGCCACATAAATCCTTGGCATTCCTACGTATTAGTAATGAAGCCCACCAGCAAGAGATAGAAAGAGAAATTCCATTTAAAGTTACTATAGACACTATAAAATATTTGGAAATCTACCTGCCAAGACAAACCCAGGACCTCTATGAACACAACTACAAAACATTTTTCACACAAATAAAGTAAGACCTAAATAAATGGAAAAACATCAGTTGCTTGTGGCTAGACCAAATGAATATAATGAAAATGACAATTTTACCTAACCTAATTTACATATGTAGTACCATACCAATCAAATTACCAAAAATTATTTTACAAAGCTAGATAAAATAATAACAAAATTCATCTGGAAGAACAAAAGGTCCAGAATATCAAGGGAATTAATGAAAAGAAATGTTAGGGAAGGTAGCCTAGCCATACCAGATATTAAACTGTATTATAAAGCACCAGTCATCAAAACTACTGGCTAAGAAATAGAGTGATGGATATTTGAAAGAAGTTAGGTACCCAAGATGCAGTAGTCAATGACTAAAGCAATCTACTCTTTGATAAACCCAAGAGTCCAGCTTCTGGGTAAAGAATGTACTATTTCACAAAAATTGCCCAGAAAATCAGAAAATAATATGGCAAAAAGTGGGCATTGACCAATGTCTTACACAGTATACCAAAATAAAGTCAACATGGGTTCCTGATTTATATTTAAAGGCTGATACTATAAACAATTTTGGAGAGCAAGAAATAGTTTACCTGTCAGATTTATGGAGAAGGGGAGAATTTATGATCAAACAAGAGACAGAGACTGTTATAAACTGCAGGATGGATAATTTTTATTTATTTATAAATTTATTTTTTTTATTTTTAATTTACAACACTCAGTTCCACAATTTTTGGGTTCCAAATTTTCTCTCCCTCCCTCTCCTCCCGTCTCCCCCAACCCAAGATGACATATAATCCAATGTCAGTTCTACATATACCGTCACATTGAATTTATTTACATGATAGTCTAATTGTACAGAAGAATTATAACCAATAGAAGGAATCATGAGAAAGAAGAAATGAAACCAAAAAAGAAGGAAAAAAATAGAGAGTAAATAGTTTGCCTCAATCTACATTGAGACTCTGTAATTCTTTCTCTGGATGTGCATAGCTTTTTCCATCATGAGTCTTTTGGAGCTGTCTTAGAACCTTGCATAGATGAGAGGAGTCAAGCCTATCAAAGTTAGTCCTTATAGATACCGTGTGTCTGTAATCATGTCTAATGATCTCCTGGTTCTGCTCCCCTGACTCAGCATCAGTTCATATAAGTCTTTCCAGATTATAATGAAGTCTCTTCTCTCCTCATTTCATATAGCACAATAGTATTCCATTGCATTCATATACCACAATTTGTTTAGCCATTCCCCAATTGATGGGCATCACCTTGATTTCCAATTCTTTGCCACCACAAAAAGAGCTGCCATACATATTTTTGTACATACTGGTCCATTCCCCACTTCTGTGATCTCTTTCGGATGCAGCCCTAGAAGTGATATTGCTGGGTCAAAGTATATGCACATTTTTATAGTCCTTTGGGCATAGTTCCAAATTGCTCTCCAGAATGGCTGGATCAGTTAACAACTCCACCAACAACATAACAATGTTCTGCATAAACCATCAAAATGGATAATTTTGATTATGCTAAATTGAAAAGTTTTTGTACAAACAAAGCCAATGCAACAAAGATTAGGAAGGAAGCAAAAAATTGGGGAAGAATTTTTACAGCCAATGTCTCTGATAAAGAACTCATCTCTAAAATATACAGGGAACTGAATCAAATTTATAGGAATACAAGTCACTCACCAACTGAGAAATGGTCAAAGGATATGAACAAGTAGTTTTCAAAGGAAGAAATTAAAGATATCTCTAGGCATATGAAAAAATGCCATAAATTACTCTTGATTAGAGAAATGCAAATTAAAACAACTCTCAGGCACCACATCTCTCGTGTAAGATTGACTAACATGATAAAACAGGAAAATGATAAATGCTGGACAGGATGTGGGAAAATAGGAACACTGTTGGTGTTGTGAACTGTTCCGGTCATTCTGGAAAGCAGTTTGGAACTATACCCAAAGGGCTATAAAAATGTGCATACACTTTGACCCAACAATACCACTTCTGGGGCTGTATCCCAAAGAGATCATACAATTGGAAAATGTACCCATACATACAAAAATATTTATAGCAGTCCTTTTTGTGGTGGCAAAGAACTGGAAATGAAGGGGATGCCCATCAATTGGGGAATGGATGAACAAGTTGTGGTATATGAATGCAATGGAATACTATCATGCTATAAGAAATGAGGAGCACACAGACTTCCTAATAACCTGGAAAGACTTACATGATTTGATGCTGAGTGAGAGGAGCAGAACCAGGAGAACATTATACACAATTACTGACATATGGCATCTGTTATGAGTAACTTTGGTTTGCTTGGCTCTTCTCAGCAATACAAGGTACTAAGACAGCTCTAAAATACTCATGATGGAAAAAGCTATCCGCACTCAGAGAAGGAATTATGGAGTCTGAATGCAGATTGAAGCAAACTGTTTGCTTTCTTTTTTTTTCTTCTTTTTTGGTTTTGTTTCTTCTTTCTCGTGGTTCATTCCATTAGTTATAATTCTTGTTTACAACTTGACTATTGTGTAAATAAGTTTAATGTAAAGGTATATATAGAACCTATATCAGATTACATGCCATCTTGCGGGGAAGGGAGAGAGAAGGAGGGTGAGAAAATTGGGAACTCAAAAACTTGTGGAACTGAGTGTTGTAAAGTAAAAAAAAAAAACAAATTAAAAAAAAGAATGGCTCTGAGTGAACAAGTTATTTTGTCTGTTATAAATACCCAAATTAGGTATAAAGGATGTATGAAGAAAGACGTTATCTCCTTCTAGAGCAAGAAGTGATAAATAGAAGCATGTGTAGAATACACACCTATTTGTGCTTAATTGTAAGCTTTTCCAAGTTGGAGGCTCAAGGAAGAAAAAAAATATGTGATAATTTTGTTGCATATTTGGAAGGAATACCAAGCACTGCATAGTAGATTTGCAGTTTTATGTACAATCATCTTTTTTATTGTAATTTATTGTAATGTGTTATAAAAATGCTTGTTTTATTCAAAAAAATAAAAATATACTAAAAATTTTAAGCTACATAAGTATATGTACATATATACACACATATATGTGTATGTATGCATTTATGTTTGTATGAATGTACATAAGTATGTTTACTAAGATCTTGGCAACTGGTCCCATCACTTCCTGGCTAAAAGAGGGGAAAAAAATGGAAGCAGTGTAAGATTTTATGTCCTTGGGCTCAGAGATCACTGCAGATGGTGACTGCAGCCATGAAATTGAAAGATGCCTTCTTCTTCAAAGGGAGGGCAAATCTAGACAGCATCCTAAACAATAGAGACATCACCTGGCCAACGAAAGTCTACATAGTCACAGATATGGGTCTTTCTTCAGTATAAGGAAAGCTGAGTGCTGCAAAATCAAAATTTTTAAAATTGTGGTGCTGGAAAAGAATTTTGAGAGTCCTTTGGACAACAAAAAGGTAACATTAGGCAATGCTTTAAAAAATGCTTTCATCCTATGCACTGGAGGGTCAAACACTGAAGCTGAAATACTTTGGCCACATGATGAGAAGATGGGATTCAGTAGGAAAGACCCTGATGTTGGGAAAGATAGAAGGAAAAAGGATAAGGGGAACACAGAGGATGAGATGTAGAATGTCATAGAACAAACAAACATGAACTTGGACAGACTTTGAGAGACAGTGGAGGATAGATGGACCTGTTCTATTATGGTCGGTGGTGTCACAGACAGTCAGACAAGCCTGAGATGACTCTGAACAATAAATCAGGCAAGACTGTCCTGATGGCCTCAAAATGAACAGGTCTAATTTGATGGCAATGGTTTTCATGCATAGTTTCTATAAGCTAAAGCCTTCCTTCAGGAGAGAGTTCATTGGTGGTCTCAACACCACAAGGACTAATCGTCACAGGGAAAATCAAGTCAACTGAGGTACAAAGCCCTGAGCACTAGAAGTTTATTAGTTAACATGTATTTAGTAATAGAGAGGGAAAATGGCTTCCCTATCAAGCTCAAAGACACATAGGATGAAAGGGCAGCCCCCAATCTCAAGGATGGAACTAAGAAGAGAAGTTGGTAGGTGGAGTAAATAACATAAATTTAGAGCATCATGGGGGCAGGAAGAATATGATTGCCTGAAAGTCTGAAATGTGGAATGGAAACAGCCCCTCTTTTCATTTTGAAAATGTTGATACTTTCCACCTGGATCTTGCAGAAATCATTAATGATAGATAACAAATTTCCTCTAATTGTACAAAAACACCGGTACTGAACCCCCACTTCTGGCTCTTCTGTTCCAAGGTTTCTCCTAGGGCAGTATTCTCTGGGTTATTCAAGGGAGGGATGAGAGCTCTTAGAGTTTACTCAGTCATCATGGCTCCTGGGAGATCAAGAAGGTGAGTTTCAAACCTTTAAACTGTAGGTTGATAGCCCCAGGAGCAGGTGTTGCCACAGCCACAGGCTCTGTGCTTCTGTGTCCCATAGCACCAACAGGATCTCTGGGGCCTGGGGATCACCGACTGCAGCCAGCAATTTAGCCCCAGGCCTGCTCCCACTCCCTCTTTGGTATGGTTTAGTCAGGGAATTTTCTTTAGCAAGATGAAGAATAAAGTTTCCATGTGATATGGTGGTCAAAAAGGAGAAGATACCTGATTTATGTGAGATAAGAAGGATAAGAAAGCCCTTGGTAAAGTCTAGTATTTTTTTTTCAATGTTTGGGAGGTGGGGTAGAAGTAAGCCATAATGGATGGTTGGTGATGAATGAAAAGATTTGAAAGAGCTGCTGTGGTGAGTGGCACAGGAAGTCAGTTAGAGAGATGGCAAAGGATTGCCTTGCTCCAGTAAATTGGCCGAGTTCAAATTATATAGCCTAAATTGTCAGTGGATCTGGCAGCTCGGTTTCATGATTTTCTCTGTCTCCATTTAGCAGCCCATGAGGAGAAGAGATGGCTGCTGCCTTATTCAGGAGTCTTCCAAGGCTAAACTTTGCATATATCATCAGCCCAAGTCCTTTTCCTAATCTCTATGGTTAATCTCTGTCCCCTTTCTTGGAGAATCATAGAACAGGTTCTTGTAGATGAGCACCACATCAGTTTAGGGAGCTAGGAGTTAGAGACCGACAGGTGTCCTATAGCAGGAGACCCTTCAGGACCTCAGAAAGAAGCCTCTGTAATTGTCAATATTGGTTCTGGCGTGGTTCCATCAGGGTTCAAACCTGACAAAGGCGACTGAGTAAACACAACTAGGGGAGAGAACAGAATGCAGGGAGTAGAGGGAGATTCTGGGGACAGCTATCAGCCCTGGGCTCAGGGAGTGAATAAATAAACATTGATTCAGTGCCTTCTGTTTTAGGCACTGTGCTAAGATATGAGGATACAAAGGAAGGCAAAAGACAGTCTCTGCTGTCACAGAGCTCTGAATCTAGTTTACAAACAGATGCAGATACAGGGAAAAAAACTGTTTTGGAATGGAAATACATTTAGTTCAACAAAGGAGTAAAAGAAGTGCAGATGATACAAGTTTAAGAAGGAAAGCAGAATTGGGGAGGGAACAGCCAAAATCAAATGAAAGTAATTTATACAGCAGCTACCATGTGTCATGCAGTATACAAATATTGTCTCATTTTATCCTCATGAGAACGCTAGGAATTAGATGCTATAATTATGCCCATTTTATAGTTTAAAAAACTGGGGCAAACATAGGTCTTCTGACTTCCCTAGGGTCACAAGACTAGCAATTTTTTGAGGTGGGATTTGAACTCAGGTCTTCCTGATTCAAGGCCCAGAATTTTGTACACTGCACCACCGGCTGTATTCTTATTTTTTAATAAAATATGACGAAAATGCACAATCACGGATAAAGGGAGAAATGGAAGGTAAATTTGACAAGTTTCTTCTGGGCCATGGAAATTCATTTTGAAAAACTCTCTAACCAGTCATGAGGAATTGCTAATTAGTATTTAAAAATTTTTTTTCTAGTAGTTCTGGGCAACTACTGCATTAAGTGACAAATATGTTGAAAGGTCAATTGGAAATATTGATTTTTTGTTGGTTTTTAAAAAATTAGTATTTATATACAAAACGGCCTTGGGGTGGGGCAGAACCAAGATGGCAGCTGGAAAGCAGAGACTTGTGTGAGCTCCCTGCCAGGTCCCTCCAAAAACCTATAAAAATGGCTCCAAACAAATTCTAGTACTGCAGAACCCACAAAATAGCAGAGGGAAGCAGGGATCCAGCCCAGGACAGCCTGGATGGTCACTGGATGAGGTCTATCGTGCACAGAGTGGAGGGGAGCAGAGCCTAGCACTGGCGGCAGCCAGGACCAACGAGACTGGGAGCCAGACGGAACAAGCCCTAGCACCCTGAATCAGTGAGCTGTGGCAGTTACCAGACCCCTCAGCCCACAAACACCAAAGACAACAGAGAAGGTTAGTGGGAAAAGCTGCAGGGGACAAAGCGAAAAGAGTTTGCAGTTCGGCCACTGCCCCAGTGGCAGTGGGGGGAGGTGCAGCTACAGAACTAGAGCTGCAGTTGCTTCTGGCCCCAGGCCCACCTGGTGGGAGGAATTAAGTGGTGGATCAGAGCAGGAGGGCATAGCCTGCTTAAGATTTTCATCAGGTCCGGGTTGGTGGTTCTTGAGGAAGGAGGAGTGCTGGTGTGGCAGAGCTGGCTGTATAGAAATAGCTCTGAAATTAATGGCACATCCCCTCAAACTTGGAAAAAGTACTCTTTACTCTATAAGCAGTCATACCCTGCTGAAAAACTCAAGAGTCAAGTAAGTTGGCTGGGAATATGGCCAGGCAGTGAAAATGCACTCAGATTCAGTCTCAGACTTTGGAATCTTTCTTTGGTGACAAAGAAGACCAAAACATACAGACAGAAGTCAACAAAGTCAAAGAGCCTACATCAAAAGCCTCCAAGAAAAACATGAACTGGTCTCAGGCCATGGAAGAGCCCAAAAAGGATTTGGCAAAGTAAGTTAGAGAAGTAGAGGAAAAATTGGGAAGAGAAATGAGAATGATGCAAGAAAACCACGAAAAACAAGTCAATGACTTGCTAAAGGAGAACCAAAAAAAATACTGAAAAAAATATTGAAGAAAACAACACCTTAAAAAATAGACTAACTCAAATGGCAAAAGAGCTCCAAAAAGCCAATGAGGAGAAGAATGTCTTGAAAGGCAGAATTAGCAAAATGGAAAAGGAGGTCCAAAAGACCACTGAAGAAAATACTACCTTAAAAATTAGATTGGAGCAAGTGGAAGCTAGTGACTTTATGAGAAATCAAGATATTATCAAACAGAACCAAAGGAATGAAAAAGTGGAAGACAATGTGAAATATCTCATTGGAAAAACCACTGACCTGGAAAATAGATCCAGGAGAGAGAATTTGAAATTTATCGGACTACCTGAAAGCCATGATAAAAAAAAAGAGCCTAGATATCATCTTTCAAGAAATTATCAAGGAGAACTGCTCTGGTATTCTAGTGCCAGAGGGTAAAATAGAAATTGAAAGAATCCACAGATCGACTCCTCAAAAAGATCCCAAAAAGAAAACTCCTAGGAATATTATTGCCAAATTCCAGAGCTCCCAGATCAAGGAGAAAATACTGCAAGCAGTCAGAAAGAAACAATTTGAGTATTGTGGGAAAACAATCAGGGTAACACAGGATCTGGCAGCATCCACATTAAGGGACTGAAGGGCTTGGAATATGATATTCCGGAGGTCAATGGAGCTAGGATTAAAACCAAGAATCACCTACCCAGCAAAACTGAGTATCATGCTCCAAGGCAAAATATGGATTTTCAAGAAAACAGAGGACTTTCAAGCTTTCTCAGTGAAAAGATCAGAGCTGAATAGAAAATTTGACTTTCAAACACAAGAATCAAGAGAAGCATGAAAAGGTCATAGAGAAGAGGTATTTTATTCGAGATGGTAACCAGATTCCTGGCTTTCCTGACCGAAAAAGATTTGATGGAGGAGTTCTGAAGAACCTGCATTATGACTGAAATATACTCATGCTTTTAAAGAATGAACAGGAAGGAACAGATTTTCTCTTCCTGATGGGCTCCAGAGGCAATATATTGGCTGTTAGAATGCCCAGCCTTTCATGCATCTGTCTGAAAAATTCTTTTCTTCGTACTCCCTCACTAATGGAAAAATAAAGGGAAATTATAATAGGGGTTATTTGTGAAAAATAAAAAAAAACAGCCTTGGGAAGGATAGGATTTCTTCAGACACAACTTTGTTATTTCTACCACTGTTAAAGTGGCTACGCATTCACTGAAACTCTACTGAGTGACTAACCCATGTTGCCAACCAATTCCTTTAAGAAGCTGCCAGATAGAAGAACAGAGGAGAAGTTCAAATTAGAAAACAACCTTAGCATTTTAATGAGAGGCATTTTAAGTTCTGTTTTTGTAGCAAGGTTGTGGTAATCCATGCTGATTGCATGATGTACTCTACCGTGCATGCCTGGTGATGATGTTTTTCCCATAGCCTGCTCACACTGCTGCAAGAATGCAAACCCAAGTGAGATCTTGAACTGGTAATTTCAGGTTTGATGAGATGTGATTACAAGGTAGACCAAAAAGGAGAGTTCAGTGACAGAAAATCACCAAGGGTCTTTGCAAGCCTGTGAGCATTTGTATGTGGATGTGTAACCTTCCTGGAAGTTTGGAAGCAATTTGATGTCAAATGGAGAAACTGAAAGAATATGTTACACTTGGTCAAAATGAGTCAGAGTTTGAGGTACTTACAACATGATCCCCAAAAGCCACATATTCCTTATCAGGGTAGTTTGGAATCACCACAAAAGATAGCCGTTAAGGTTGAAACATATACATTCTTCTAGTTCCAGAAGATAAATATCTTTAGAAACAAATTGGATAATTATTTGCTACTTGAGATGCCACTGACAAATTTTTACCTCAAATTCCTTGGATAATCCTTCAAGGGTTTGTGCACCTTTAAAGGAGAAGGGCTACAAGAAGACCAATAGTGAAACATGATGTCCACTTCTATACCAAAGGGTGATAGATTTCAATTCCTGTATCAGACACATATTTTGAGACCTGGGCAATGCTATGCATGGTTTTAATATTGTGTCTTTTGGAAATCTTTTAATTTTATTTTAGTGAGGAGAGCCATTTAAAGATAATTTTTAAAAGGAAATAAGTAATGGTTATCTCAAAAAATTAATGGATCAGTACAAAATCCTTAATGCCTCAGGTAAATACAGAAAATTGTTGGTATTCTGCATGTGAACTCAGATAATGTAACAGAAAATATAAGATTGAACACGATCCCTTTGGGAATTAGGCTATGGTTGCTGGTAGTATAGATCATGAAATAATATGAACATTTAGGATTAAAAGTGCTGACAATTAGGGCAGCTAGGTGGCACAGTGATTAGAGCACTGTCCCTGGAGTCAGGAGGACCTGAGTTCAAATCCAGCTCAGACGCTTGACACATTTGCTAACTGTGTGACCTTGGGCAAGTCACTTAACCCCAATTGCCCTGCCTTCCCACCTCCAAAAAAAAAAAGAAAAAAAAAGAAAATGCTCACAATGAAAGGGAAAGAGAAAGATTGAAAGTGGAGATAATTTGTCAAGTACTGTAGACTGAGCAGACCCATTCATAGGGTTTTGATTCTAATCCCAACTGCTGGGATTTGTGTCAAGTCACTCAGCCATTCTGAGCTCATGGTCTGAATTGTGAATGTGATGAGAATGATGGCCCTCCTATGTCACAAGTTTGTCATGAGGATCCAATGCAAATTCATGCATGAAGATCTTTGGAAATTCAATCACCTTTGAGATTTAAGCCAAAGGCATTTTAAAATGACTGGTTTTTTTTCTTCCCTTTTGAGATGCTTCTCTTTGCCTGGGAAATAGAGAGTAACTGAGATTTTGTTCTGCCTATGGACCAAAGGGGATATAAATGTACATGTTTGTAAGTATGGTCTGTATTTGTTTTATTGTTGGCTTTTTTTTTTTTCAGAAGGAGAAATAAGACTGGAAATGGAGGAATGTGTTACAGATCTGCCTCCTTCTGTGGAAGAAACCCCCAAGCAAAGATTCATGAGTGATGGTCCCTATGACTTCAGTTGGAGAGAAGTGTGCACAACACCTGAGAATATCCACAACCCAGAGAAATATTATGATTGTTAACAACGTGGAAAGCGTTTTACAGAGAGGAAGTATCTTATTGGACATCAGAGAATTCACACTGCAGAGAAACCTTATAAATACTATCAATGTGGAAAGTTTTTTACATGGAAGGTGCTTCAACATCAGAGGATCCACACTGGAGAGAAATCTTATAAATTGAATCAATGTGGAAAGGCTTTTATATGGATGGCTCGTCTTATTGTACATCAGAGAGCACACACTGCAGAGAAACCTTACGAATGTAATCAATGTGGAAAGACGTTTACAGAGAAGAGATGTCTTATTGCACATCAGAGAATACATACTAGTGAGAAACCTTACAAATGTAATCAGTGTGGAAAAGCTTTTATACAGAAGGCTAATCTTACTCAACATCAGAGAGGACACCCTGGAGAGAAACCTTATGAATGTAATCAATGTGGAAAGACTTTTAGAGACAAGAGATGTCTTATTGCACATCAGAAAATACATACCGGTGAGAAACCCTACGAATGTAATCAATGTGGAAAAGCTTTTATATAGAAGGTTAATTTTATTCAACAACAGAGAACACACACTGGAGAGAATCCTTATGAATGTAATCAATGTGGGAAAGCTTTTATACGCAGGGCTAATCCTATTGTACATCAGAGAGGACACACTGGAGGGAAACTTTAGGACTATAATCAATGTGGAAAGAGAGGCTTTTAGATTGAAGAGACGTTTTATTACTCATCGGAGAGTCCATACTGGAGAGAAACCTTTTGACTGTAATTAACATGGAAAACCTTTGAGACTGGATCTTCAATCTTGCTAAACATCAGAAAAGACACACAGACAAGAAAGGTAATAAATGTAATCATTGTGGGAAGACTTTATATGGAAATGCAATCTTTCTAGTCATGAAAGAATACACACTGGAGAGAAAACGTAGGACTGTAATCACTGCTGAAAAGTTTTCAATTGACCCTCTGCTAAGGCATAAACACCTCACAATCCTGTGCAGAAAGGTAAAAGTATTAAATACATGCTTCTCTGATCATGATGCAAGAAAAATTATATGCAATAATGGGCCATGGAAAGACAGACTAAAAATTAATTGGAACCTAAATAATCTTTTCCTAAAGAATGAGTGGGTCAAACAACAAACCATAGAAACAATCAATAACTTCTTTTAAGAGAATGACCATAATGAGACAACATACCAAAACCTATGGGATGCAGCAAAAGCAGTTCTTAGAGGAAGTTTTATTTCTCTGAATGCTTACATGAACAAAATAGAGAAAGAGGAGACCAATGAATTGAGTATGCAACTGACAAAGCTCAAAAAAAACCAAATTAAAAATCCTCAGCTAACTACCAAATTAGAAATACTGAAAACCAAAGGAGAGATTAATAAGATTGAAATTAAAAAACTATTGAACTAATAAATAAAACAAAGAGCTAGTTTTATGAAAAAACAAATAAAATTGATAAATTTTTCTTAGTTTGATTAAAAAGAAAAAGAAGAAAACCAAATTACCAGTATCAAAAATGGAAAGGATGAATTCACCACCAATGAAGAAAAAATGAAAACAATATTTATGAATTATTTTGCCCAGTTATATGCCCACAAATTTGACAATCTTAGTGAAATGGATGAATATTTACAAAAATATAAATTACCCAGATTAGGAGAAGAGGAAGTTAAATACTTAAATGACCTCATTTCAGGAAAAGAAAATGAATAAGCCACTAATGAACTCCCTAGGAAGAAATCTCCAGGCCCAGATGGATTTACAAAGGAATTTTATCAAACATTTCCAATACTACATAGCAATCACACTTTAAGAAGGCACAGAGACACGCACTGAAGAGTGTGGAGCAACAGAGAGGAAGAGGGCAGAGCTCTCAGACTGGGAAGGGGATGGAGAAGGAAGGCAGAATGAGGAAGAGAAGGGAGGGGGAGAAGCAGAGAACATTTCTCCCCTAACCATGGCTTAGAGTTGGGCTCATTAGGAAGCTTGGACTGGGGATGGCTGGGGATGCAGTGGATGACTTTGACATCTTCCATGTCTTCCCAAGCTCTGAGTGCTTCATAGAGCCTGCTTCAGTCACCTTCATGGCCGTTGGAAGAAATTGTTCTCATCTGCCCATTCCTGGGTGGGAGGGCATAGTTCTTGTGCTTGGGGTTGGCACCCCTTCCCTCACGCATGGATTTGTGGCCTTTTAGTAACCCTCAAGCTGGCTTAGCCAGAGGCAGATTAGCAAGGGTGGCTGCTGGGCATGCTACAGCTTCTTGGGGCCACAGGGGAGAGTTGGGTGAGAGGTGGACACCCAAGGAGTGTGAAAAGGGCTCAGCCAGGCCTCCCACCAGAGGGGCTAGTCCTCCTTGAACAGCCACATACCTGGAAAGCAAGAGGGGTGGGGCTAAAGACACCTTAGCAAGAGGTGGAGAGCATTCCCCGCGTGTGGGACAGCCATTGGAAAGGCAGAGTCAGGAGATCAGGTCTTGGTCAAACATGAGCCAGGAGGCCAGTGTCCCTGGGTCAGAGAGCAGGAGGAGGAAGAAGAGAGGAGTGAGGTGCAAGAACTCTGGAAAGGGGGGTGGGGCTTGATACATGTACCTGTGTGCCAGGCACCTTGTACATTTTAGCTCATTTCATTCTGCTGCCAGAATTGTCTGGGTCCTTGCTAGTAATGTTCTGAAGAAGGCGCACACAAACACACACACACGCACACACACACACACACACACACACATGCACAAGCACATGCACACACAAACAGGAAAACACATGCACACACACACATACACACACAGATATAGATGTAGAATCTCTCTTCCTGAAGTACTGGATCTTCCCAGGGTTTGGGGTATGATCAGGAAGGGCCCTTAGGCAGAAAAAGGTAGAAAAAGTGGATTTTAAAAAAAGAGTTCAAAATATTAAAGTGATCAAAGGCCTTTAGAATTTTCAATAAAACCAAGAAAACAATGTCTTCTTTTTGAGTCACTTATTTAATTAGCATTTGTTAAGCTCCTAGTGGGCAGCTAGGTAGCATAGTGGATAGAGTCCTGGGCCTAAAACTCTTCCAGAGTTCAGATCAGTCCTCAGGTACCTCCTAGCTGTGTGACCCTGAACAAGTCACTCAACTTTGTTTGCCTCAGCTTTCTCATCTATAAAATGAGCTGGTGAAGGAAATCCAAATAATTCCAGTGTCTTTGCCAAGAAAACCCCAAATGGGGTCAGGAAGAGCTGGGCAGGGCCAAAGCCACTGAACAGCAAGCTCCTATTCTTTGGAAGGCAGGGGTTGTGAAGGAGAGGCAGGCTGGGTCCTGAGGTCCTGACCTAGGGTGACACTGGAGGAAAGGGCTCATCCTGGGGGCCTCTGGGGCTGGGTACTGGGGGCCCTCTTGGGACTAGGAGGACCCTCCCTAAATGGGCTGGCTGGAAGCAGGAGCTGAGGTCACTCTGCCTTCCTTGGAGATGAGGTCCTTCAGCCTTCTTCCCTAGAGCTGGGATCTCTCAGCCTTCCAGGAGCCAGCTCTGGGGGTGCAGCATTTCCTGTTCCACCCTTCCTCTTCCACTAGTTCAGGAAGCTCCTCCCACCACATGTGACTTAGGCTTCCTGTGATGTAAGGAGGTCACATGGGCCTATTAACAGATGGGAAGATCTTCAAATTAAGCAAAAATACATTATCAATTCATTTGGCCCCAAGATCTTTCTTATCCATTAAAAAGGTCAATGGGAAAACTGGTGTCAACAGAACTTTATAACAATATAACAGGGATAATACAATATCAGCACATAAAACAATATCATCATTCTGCCCTCAAACAAATCACTCTCAGAATCTTGGGGTAAGGGGCGAAGGTCTCATCCTACATAGCTACTTCCTGCTGAAAAGTTGTCCCTGCCCCAAGAGGTCAAGAGTCCCACTTGAGAGGTCAGTTCTTTCGCTGGCATCCTGAACTTGATTGATGCCAGGTCCAGGTGTAAGACATCACAGTTGTCGAGAGGTCTAAGGGTGACACATCAAAATCATGGACAGGTCCACCGGTGATATCAGGCCCAAGTGACCAGGCATTTGCAGATGGAGGGTACTAAGCCTGCAGGAAACAAATGTAGCAAACAAATTTGATAGATCAAAAGCCAAAAAGAAAAAAGGAGACAATAACCACAACCAGGGTAGATATAGGGTCAGCCATGCTTCTAAAATCCATGAATTCATTATCATAGCTCATTCAGGGTATAATACATGAGTCAAGGGTACTATTTGATAATCATCTTCTCTGGAAGAAGCAACAAGTTACAGTATTATCTTTCCCATGTGCAATAATTTCCACAGCCTTTGGAACATTGTTCAGCCTCTGTTTTTGCCCATCCTTTAGCTCCCAATTTTATTCTATCAGTCGTACCAAACACTTCAGTTCCTCTGCTAGTTATTTTGGAAGGAGGGTCAGTTTTCACAAAGGGTGTTGTTGCAGAAGGAAATTTGAACTATTCTATCATTTTGACACAACTGTATGGGTTCTTCACCTAAATTCTGGAATGTCACAATCATTTCTCCTTGATAATTAAAATCTATCGCTTCAGCCAATATAGGTGTTCCTCGAGCGGCTCATCCTGGTTTAGGTAGTACCTACAAAAATGATTCTTATGGATTCTCATATATATTCCAGGAGAGATTTTTCTTATTTCTTTTCTATCCAACCCAAAGTCCTCTAAACAATGTAAATCATATCCCGCTGAACCAGGTGTCCCTGGATACAGTACTGGGACATCTTCCATCCATCCTCACAGCCCAATACTCAATATTCAGGGTCTTATTTTTTGGCTGTTTTCTAATTTGTAGATCTGGGCTCATCATTCTAGCTAGAGGAATACTTTCTCCCAATGCTCTATTATTCAAATTACATAAAGCAGTTAACAAATTGTCCTTCCAATGTTGATATTAATTATTGGAACTTAACAGTCTTAACTGTTCATCCAATAATCCATTCATTCTTTCAATTAACCCAGATGCTTGTGGATAATATGGAACATGATATATCCATTCTATATTGTTTAGTACACAATATTTCATTTCATTACCTTTGAAATGTGACCCATTGTCACTTTGAATCTGCATTGATGTTACAAAATATAGACTTATGATAGCTAGAGTTTTACAGGTATTCTTCTGAGTCCCATTCTTATAAGAATAACCCACTAGTACACCTGAATAGGTGTCAACACAAGTACATATGAATTTACATCCTTCATCTTGGGGTAGTGGTCCAACATAATCTATCTACCAAATCTGGGCTGGAACTTTTCCCTTTGCGATTTCTCCAGGTACTACCTGAGGAACAGTTAGTTCATTTTCCAATTGACATATATAACATTCCTTTGCTACTTGCTTTAACAATGAATGGGAGATGCTAATACCTTGATCTTGTGCCCATTGGTGTGTGGCCTGGACCCCTAAATTGCCAGCCATTTAGTGGACCCATTTTGCTAGTACTGGATCATCAATTGGTGTCAGAGTAGGGACAATAAATTCAGCAGCAATCTTTGCTAGTCGATAATGATGTGCATTGTACTCACATTCTGGTCTAGTGAACACCATGTGAGCATCTACACAAAAAACTGACAAATTAGTAATCAAAGACATGTCCCATACATCTTCCCATAATTCTTTGCCCCAAACTCGTTTACAATGAATTTCCCAATTTTCATTTTTCTACATGGGCATCCATGTATCTAACCCATCATCTACTGCCCATGAATCAGTGAATACATGACACTGTACCTCTTGTTCTGTTTTGATAGCTTAATATACTGCCATAAGTTCAGCATATTGACTACTTCCACCTATCCCAGTACTTTCCAAAGTTCTCTTAGTATGTGGGTTATAGGCTACTGCTTTCCAGTATCTTTTGTGGCTCAAATATTTTGCTGTCCCATCGTGAAACCATGCATGTTTCTTTTGTTCTTCAGTAAATCCATCGTATCTCTCATTCCATTTTACAAAAGACTATACTAAGTGTTGCTTTGGTTCAGGGGATGTATTATTTCCCTCAGTGTCTATGTTTGCTATAGATTCATGTAGAGAAGAAACTCCAATTTTGCCTGTTTTAAATGTATTTTGAATATACCATATCCATTTAATTATGCTAGCCTCTTGTGCATGTCCAATTCTGTGAGAAGCTGGAGTACTCATTACCCAGGTCATAATCAGGATTCTAGGCCTTAATATTACTTCATGGCTCAGAGTCAGTTGTTGAGTCTATACCAAAGCCCAATATGCAGCTAAAAACTTCTTTTAAAAAGGTGTATATTGAACTCCAGATGAAGGAAGTTTCCTAGACCAAAAACCTGAGGGTACATTTTGGCTTTGTTGTTTTTGCCATAAACTCCAATTTGCATATTCATCCTGTACAGTCACTTGTAATTCTACTGGGCCATTTTGAAGAGGCCATAAATCTAGGACCAATTGTATAGGAGCCTTAGCCTTTTCAAAAGCTTTGCTCTGCTCATGTCCTCAATCAAATTCATATTTTTTTTTCCTAGCGACTTTATGTAAGGGTTTCAAAATCTGTCCTAGATGTGGAATGTGATGTCTCCAATATCCAAATAACCCTATAAACTTTTGGGCCTCTTTTTTAAAAAAATTATTTATTTAATTTATTTAATATATTTAGTTTTCAGCATTGACTTTCACAAGAGTTTGAATTTCAAATTTTCTCCCCATTTCTACCCTCCCACCCACTCCGAGATGGCATATATTCTGGTTGCCCATTCCCCAGTCAGCCCTCCCTTCTGTCACCCCACTCCCCTCCCATCCCCTTTTGCCTTCTTTTCTTGTAGGGCAAGATAATTTTCTATGCCCCATTGCCTGTTTATGTTATTTCCTAGTTGCAGGCAAAAACTTTTTTTTGGTTGTTTTTGAACATCTGTTTTTAAAACTTTGAGTTCCAAATTCTCTCCCCTCTTCCCTCCCCACCCACCTTCCCTAAGAAGGCAAGCAATTCAACATAGGCCACATGTGTATCATTGTGTAAAACCCTTCCACAATACTCATGTTGTGAAAGACTAACTATATTTTGCTCCTTCCTAACCTATTCCCTTTTATTGAATTCTCTCCCTTGACCCTGTCCCTTTTCAAAAGTGTTTGTTTTTGATTACCTCCTCCCCCTATCTGCCCTCCCTTCTATCATCCCCCTTTTTTATCTTCTTCCTCCTCCTTCTTTCCTGTGGAGTAAGATACCTAATTGAGTGTGTATGGTATTCCTTCCTCAGGTCAAATCCGATGAGAGCAAGATTCACTCATTCCCCTTCACCTGCCCCCTCTTCCCTTCCTATAAAACTGCTTTTTCTTGCCACTTTTACACAAGATAATTTACCCCGCTCTATGTCTCCCTTTCTCCCTCTCTCAATATATTCCTCTCTCATCCCTTAATTTGATTTTTTTTTTAGATATCATCCCTTCATATTCAACTCACCCTGTGCCCTCTCTCTCTCTCTCTCTCTCTCTCTCTCTCTCTCTTTCTCTCTCCATATATATATATATAGATATAGATATAGATATATATACACACACACATACATATACACATACATATAATATATACATATATACACACACATATATATACATATATACATACACACACACACACACACACACACACACACACACACACACACATATATATATATATATATATATATATATATATATGCATTTTCCCTTCAGCTACCCTAATACTGAGGTTTCATGAATCATACACATCTTCTTTCATGTAGGATTGTAAACGGAACAGTTCAACTTTAGTAAGTCCCTTGTGATTTCTCTTTATTGTTTACCTTTTCATGCTTCGATCCCAGAGGCTTCTTTCTAGGCTCCTGATAAGTCTCCTGCTATAGAACACCTGTGGGTCTCTAACTCCCAGCTCCCTAAACTGATGTGATGGTCACCTACAGGAACCTGGCCAATGAATCTCCAAGAATGAGGAGAGAGATTAACCATAAAGATTTGGAACGGGACTTGGGCTGATGGTTTATGCAAAGTTTAGCCTTGGAAGTCTCCTGAATAAGGCAGCAGCCATCTCTCCTTTGCAGGTGCTGCTAAATGGAGAGAGAGAAAATCATGAAAGCAGGCTGCCAGATCCACTACCAATGTAGGCTATGTAATCTCAGCTGGGCCCTTGCTGGGAAAGACAATCCTTTGCCATCTCCCTAACTGACTCCCTGTGCTACCCACCATGGCAGCTCTTCTAAATCTT
This sequence comes from Trichosurus vulpecula, assembly GCF_011100635.1. Taxonomy (NCBI): domain Eukaryota; kingdom Metazoa; phylum Chordata; class Mammalia; order Diprotodontia; family Phalangeridae; genus Trichosurus; species Trichosurus vulpecula. The sequence continues at coordinate 2,825,613 of NC_050573.1, forward strand.
TTCATTCATCCCCAACCCTCCATCATGGCTTGCTTCTATCCCACTCCCAACCACTAAAAAAAAAAACTAGACATTTATCAAGGGCTTTCTTAACCTTAGCATCTCATATAAATCAGATATCTTCTCCTTTTTGACTCCCCATATCACATGGAAAGATTATTCCTCTGCTTGCTAATGAAAATCCCCTTACATGTGCCAATGATCTCACTCTGCCCCCTCATCTACTTCTGTATATTCCTCCTCCAGCATCTCCTTTTTTGTCACCAATTTTCACTCACTCCCACACTGATGACTCTTTCCCTATTTCCACAAATAAAATCATTTCTCTCTAATCCTTAAAACACTCTCACATGACCCATGCAATCCCACAAGATGGTGTCCAATATCTTTCCTCCATTTTATAGTAAGCAATTAGAGATGACCATTTCCATTTAGTGTCTCCAGCTCCTTTCACTGGCTTTCTTTGAAATTCACCTTTCTATTTTCCTTTCCTTTCTTTTTTTCTGCCTTGCCACACTGCCCAAGATATGGTCACAATTAGACACAAATACGTATATCTATGTAAAATTGTTCTAGGCATATTTCTATTTGTCAGTTCTTTCTCTATATGTGAGTAGCATCTTTCTTCATTTGACATTTATATTTAATTTGGGTATTTATAATAGCAAAAAAAAAGAACTCTCTGCATGCTACCTCCAAATTTATTATTCAAGTGAAACATATCTCTCAAAAGTTGCCATATAATCTTCAAATTGCTACAATTCAATGGCCATTTCTTAGTTCTTTTCAAGCTTCAACACTGTCGGTCTCCTTTCTCTTGATCCTCCCTTCCCCAGACTTTGATAACATTACTCTTTCCTGGTTCTACTTCTAGCATATCCAAAAGGAAACTCATTCTCTTTCCTCCAACCCTCCCATCTTCTTCCATTCCTAAAGCTATCCAAGGCATCCTCCCAAGAGTCCGGGTTGAGAAATGAAATGCCACGCACTCCTCTCACATGTTAACAGTCCTGATGCCCATGTTCAATCTGTTCCAAAGTCCCCTGGATTCCACCTTTGTGACATCATTCCATATACCCCTTTATATCTCAATATTGTCACTTTCTTGGTTCAGACCACTGTCACCCCATACCTCAGAGAGTGTCAGAGCTCACTGGTTGGTCCAGCTGCCTTAATTCTCCCTCCAGTCCAGTAAATCCTCCATCCAGTTATCAAGTTCACCTTCCTAAATTCTCACCTGACCATGTCACCATGTACTCAACAGCTTCCAGTGGCTCCCCAGCAAAAGTATCAAATGTAAAACCCTCTCTAGGGCTGTGAAAACACTTCATCACCTACCCCTCACCTATGTTTCCAGTCTTCTCTCTCCCTTCCACCCTCCCCTCTTCCATATGTTACAATCCATTTATTTCAGCCTCCTTTCTTTTCCGGGGACACGATGTTCCACCTTTGGACCTGTGTATTTTCATTGCCATTCCTGTTGCCTAGAATGCTCTCCCTGGCTTTCCTGAAGCCCCAGCTTGAGCCTAACTCCCACAATAAGACTTTTTTAGTCCTCCTTAAATTTAGGGCCTTCCCTCTCTTGACTAGCTCCAATTTATCCGGTCCATAGTGAGTATCTACATAGCTGTTGGCATGCTCTCTGCCCCACTGTATTAATGTATTCTTACTTTATTTGAAGATCTTCCCATCCATTAATAGTTCTACATGACCTGCTTAAGTCACAAGGAAGCCTAAGTCACATGTGTTAGAAGGAGCTCGCTGAATGAGTGGAACAGGAAAGGGTGGAGCAGTAAGGAAGTTGTTCAGAGCAGTTAGAGCAGAGGGAGAGAGAGGAGGCAAGCTAGCTGTGCTGTGGGTGTTTGTTTGTGGGAAGGGTCCAGCAGGGGAGGGAAGGCTTTGGGATGAAGTTACTCTCTATAGTGATAGTGCGTTATAACTTCTTTGTTGCTATGATGGATTTGGTTTATTGGTGTTGGGATTTGGCTTTCTGGTGTCTGAATAAATATTTTGCTTCTGTCTTCTATATGGAGAATCTGTTATATTTTGCCATTCAGAACCATGCTGGCATATTCATAGCAATAGCCACCACTGTGAATATTGCCTTCCGGATACATTTAGTGTCAGGAACAGGATTGCAAGGTATAAAATCTCCATTTGGAGGCAGAAAGGCTTTAGAGGAAGAAATAGATATCCCAGGATGGGAGGATTTACCCTATTCCTCCCTGGCAAGGGAATGGGCTAAAAGCACCAGACCCTGTGAAAACCGGGAACCAAGGCTACAGAAGGGAGAACCTAGAGATTTGGAAAGGTGTTTGCAATGAATATGAATAAAACTGAGGAAAGAATTGGAAGGAGTGTGTAGGAGACTTTGGATTTTACTAACAGGTTACCATATTATATGTCAAAGCAGAGACAAACTGCTGAAGGAAAAAGCTCAGATGGAAAGAGAAATGACTGGTTTGCATAGGAATCTTTCTGTGTCACAGTGTTCGGAGTCTCCTTTATAAGAGCAAGTTGAAGAGTGTCAGGTGGTAGAAGAAAAAACTGTTCATTTAGCTAAGAAAAAAGGGAAAACTAGCAAAAAGCAAGTGCATGCAACTCTGGCACAGACTAAGCCTATAAGATCCTAAATATTGAGCATTGGACTGTGAGGAAAGATATCCCAGTACCATATCCAGGAACACCTGGTTTGGTAGGATATGATTTACATTGTTTAGAGGACTTTTGGTTGGATAAAAAAGAAATAAGAAAAATCTCTACTGGATTATGCATGAGATTCCCTAAAAATCATTTTAGATGGATATTAGGATTAGCAGCTAATCATGATTAGCAGCTCGAGAAATACATGTATTAGCTAGAGTGATAGATTCTAATTATCATGGGGAAACTATTGTGATATTCCAAAATTTGAATGAAGAACCTATACAGTTTTGTAAAAGTGATAGGACAGTTCAAGTGATTACTATTCCTTGTGAAACAATACCCCTTGTGAAAACTGATGCTCCTTCTGAAATAACTATCAGAGGAAATGAAGGGTTTGGTTCTACTGATAGAATAATATTGGGAGCTAAAGTATGGGTAAAACAGAAGTCAATTGACATTCCAAAGACTGTGGAAATTATGGCACATGAGAAAGATAATACTGTAACTGTTTGTTCAGGAGAAGATGATTACCAAATTGTACCCTTAACTCATATATTCTACCATGAATGAGGCTATGACAGAGGGTTCATGGACTACAGAAGCATGACTGACCCTACATGTACCCTGTTTCTGGTTACTGTCTCCCTGTTTCTTTTTGGCTTTTTGTCTGTCAAATTTGTTGGCTGGATTTGTTTCCTGCAGGCTTAGTAGCCTCCACTGGCAGATGGCCCATTATCCTTTTGTACAACCTGTTCTGAGAAAGAGCCAAACCTCTGCTCCCCATCCTGTCAAGTCCACTCTGATAGAAACTCCTAATTCCAAAGTAGGCTAAAAAGGCTTATTATGTAAGAACAGACTAGAGTCCCAGAACAGGGACCTAGATGAGCCAGTTTTTGAACTGTCCCCCTCCCCTCTTCCTTACTACCTGAAATCTATAGAAACCTTGCTCATTTGGGGTGTCTTTGCCTCTTCAGGTGAGTCTCCTGCTGGCAACCTCAATACCCCCTAGTTGGTCCAAATTCTATTGCTTGGCCAGTCTGTTATTCCCAGCAAAGCCAAGGACATATAAGCAAGGACCCCAGGGTAGTTCCCAGGACTCCTGAAGGATAATCTGACAGCATTTCTTTTCTGAGCTTTAGGGAGAGGAGGGGGAGAAGATCATGACACCAAGTTGGAATCAGAAAACTTGGTCTTGGTGCACAAATAGAAACCACTGTAATATCTTTGTCAAGAAAAAAACCCCCAAATTGTTTATAAAGTCTTGAACGTCACTGAAATGGCTGAATAACAACAATGATGGGCGGGGGGGGGGGGGGGGGGGCGGGGCTTCATTGCTCAAAAAAAGCAATATTCAATTAACTTGGGTTTTATTTGAACTAATTCCTTAGAAAAATGTATGAGAAACAGATGAAATTTGGGCAATTACCTAATGTTAGAAACATACTCACATTGGCTAGGAATAAACAAGACTCAGGAAGCCAGGAACGTTTTAATTATAATTTACATTTATTCCCCCTGAATAAATGGGTACCTCCCCTGAACAGAGTACAGGAGAAAGTACAAAGGACTCAGATGGACGCCAGTCCTTTAACAGACCCTCACCTCAAATCTCCCGCCAGGCTCTTCACTGGCCAGATACAACCCCCTGACTTCCTACATCATGCCCTCCTCAAAAATAAGCATGAGTACAAGCCTCTGACCTTTCACCTGACCAACCTGAGGCCTGGTTTCTGGTAAAGCTGCAGTGGGGGAGGGGTAAAAGTACACCTTCGATTCTGTGGAAACAAAACTCTTCCTCCCATTTCTTACATCTAAGGAAGAATATACAGTGTTAATTGCACCTCTTCCTGAATAAATCATTGGGATAAATATATTGAGAGGTATTGTGGTACTCATTATTTCTGAAGACTCCTGCCCCACAGCCCCTAACTAAAAACCCCAGTTTGCATAAGAAAAACAGACTTAGTTCCTGCCATTTGGCATTCAGCAAATGTCCCTGGGCCCCATGACTGTTCTGAGGAATGTAGACTAATTAACCAGAGGAAAAGCCTGATGCTAACAGTCTTTTTGTTTCACTGAGTGGGCTCAGAGATGTTTCTATCTTGTGTCAACAAACCCAGCTGGAGCATCCCTTGGTCTGTCTATAGCCATTAAGGATGAAAGCTCCAGCCCCAGACGTTATCTTGAATTATATGACTTTTCCTTATCTTGAAAATATACATGTTGTGGCATGTTAATGGCAAATTGGACACAGAGATCCTGGGTTGTAATTTCAGTTGACACTTTGTCAGCTATCTGATTTGTTGTATTTACAATCTATTCTATTGAGGAAGTTCCTCTTCTTGTATCATGGTCATAAAATGTGAAATAACACAGGCTTGCCAAGTCTGCTAAAAATAACATATGTAAATTTCAAGAGATAATTGACCACTGCACCTAGATTTTTCAGTATAAAAATGACTCCATAACCCCAACTTGGGGCCATTATGATTTGGGTTGAACCCCGAATGGCCGCCGGCTAATAAATTCTCCATTTAAAACTTATACTCTGTGGTGTGTCTCACTCGCTCTCAGTACAACAGTATGACTTTAAATTTACCTGAGGGGAGTTACCAATTTGCAGTAAGGAAGATCAGAATTAATGCAGTTCTAGTGGGTAAAATAAAAATGGACCCAGTCACTTTACCTGAACCTTCTGAAGTAATTACTTTAAAGCAGTATCACATGCCAGGTGGACAAGATGAAATTATCAATACTACAAAGGAATATGTTGAAGCAGGAGTGTTATTCCCTACAACTACTCGATGGAATAACCCTGTTTGGCCAGTACAAAAGTCAGATGGAACATGGAGAATGACAGTAGATTATAGACGATTGAATAAAGTGACTCCTTCCTTGTATGCTGCTGTTCCAGATACTGTTACCTTAATAGAAAGGATCCAGAAATATGATGGGACTTGGTAGACAGCTATTGATTTGGCCAATGCTTTCTTTATGATCCCAATAGACTCTAAACAATGGGACCAGTTTGTTTTCATGTAGCAGGGCAGATAATATGCTTTCACCCGCTTGCCACAAGAACAGCTGCATAGCCCTACTATTTGTTATGGTTTTGTGGCTGAGCATTTGGATGAATTAGAACTGCCTAGTATGCAGCTCACCCACTGCATAGATGATATGATACAGGGAAAAAATGTAGAAGAAGAGAAGAGTTTGATGCTCTAAACTGAGCATATGAAAAACAAAGGGTGGGAAGTTAACCCTGCAAAGGTTCAAGGACCAGTTCAAACAGTAAAATTTTTAGGCATACAATGGAAAGGGGCTGTGAGAGATTTTCCCACAAGTCTGACAAAAGATTCAGGATTTCCCTAGCCCTACCAGTAAGAAAGAGGCCCAAAAGTTTGTCAGATTATTTAGATCTTGGAGACATCCCATATCACATTTAGGGCAGATTCTGAAACCCTTATATAAGGTTACTAGGAAGAAATACGAATTCGATTGGGGACTTGAGCAGAGTAAAGCTTTTGAAGGACCTAAGTTTGCTATACAGTTGGCTCTAAATTTATGGCCTATGAAAGGTGGCCCAGTGGAATTACAAGTGACTGTACAGGATGAATATGCATACTGGAATTTATGGTAAAAACAGCAAAGTCAAAATGTACCCTTAGGATTTTGGTCTAGCAAACTCCTTTCATCTGAAATTCAACATACCCTTTTCGAAAAGGCCTTGGTAGAGACTGAACGATTGACTCTGGGCCAGGAAGTAATATTGTTATACCAGATGCGAGTGAGACACGCCACAGAGTATAAGTTTTGAATGGAGAAGTTTATTAGCCGGCGGCCATTGGGGTCTTCCCAAATCAATGGCCACGTTTAAAGGGAGAGGGTAGTTTATATAGACAATACAGGATTCAGTGCTTAATTATCTCTTAAAGTTTACATATGTTACTTTGCAGACTCAGCAAGCCTGTGTTATTTCATTTTTTATGACCATGATACGTTAGAGGAACCTCCTGAATAGATTGTAAATATAACATATCAGATAGCTGACAAAGTGTCAATTGGAATTACAACCCAGGATCTCTGTGTCCAGTTTGCCATACATCCCACAACATGACTCATGAGATAAGAGCTAGGAACAGTCACATAATTCAAAAGAATATCTGGGGCTGAGGCTTTCATCCTTCAAGGCCATAGGCAGACTGAGGGATGCTCCAGCTAGCTTTGTTGAGACGAGAGAGAGAGTTGTCTCTCAGCCCACTCAGTTAGATGAAGGAAGATTGTTAGGCTTTCCTGGTAATTAGCTTACATTCCTTGGAAATGTCTTAGGGGCCCAGGACACTTGCCACAGGCAGGACCTCAGTCTGTTTTTGTCTTATGCAGACTGGGGTTTGCAGTTAGGGGCTGGGGGCAGGGTTTTTCTAGCAATAGCTGGCTACTCAGGTATCACAATATCAAGGCCTGGAATCTGAATTATGACCTGGGTAACGAGTACCCCAGATTCCCACAGAATTGGATATGCACAAGAGGCTCGCACTATTAAATGGAAATGGTATATTCAAAATACATCTAAAACAGGGAAAAAGTGGAGTTTCTGCTTTACATGAATGTATAGCAAACATAGATACTGAGGGAAATAATACATTGTAAAGCCAATCAGTAAGGGAAAAGATCTTTCCCACCCATTGAATAGGCTTCAGCTGGGGCTTCAGGTGAGGCCATCAAAGGGAGGTCAGATTAGAGAGAGGCCCACACCCTTTAACTAATTAAGTGTGAGGCCCCAGGGCAGTTAGCAAACTAGTTAGCTGGTTTGAGAGAAGCGGGAAGCCCTCAGGGCCCTAAGGGGAGTAGCTAAGACAATGGTATGTGCCTGAGCTCTAGTCAATCAGATGACATTTTAGTCAATCAGATGGTGGCTAAGGACTGTATAAGAGAGAACAGAGCTTGGAAATGGCAGAAGATGAAGAAGCTGAGAAACTGAGGAGCAGAAGCATCAGGAACTGAGAAACGGAGGACTAGAAGCAAGAAGCTGAAGAAACCAAGAAATGGAGAACAGCAGGATTCAGGAGCCGAGGGCAGCTTCCAGAGTATACGGAGCAGAGTACTATACACAAGAGGGAGTTTTGGAACTTGGAGTCAGAGGAGCCGAAGGAGAGAGTTCTGAGCAGGGACTTAGGACTTGTAAGTGATCCTCTTATAGGAGGGCCCTTTGTTTCAACAATCTGACTAGCAGCTGCTGTGGGGGTGTAAAACCAATAACAAGCAGCACACAGAATGCTGCAAAATCCCAGGTCCTTTTGATCTGCTTTACTAAGGAAAGCAATGTTAAGGGGTTAACAATCTTACTTTAATTCAGCATACAAATATAATTTACTTAGTTCAGGGGAAAAACCAGCACCCTGAATTACAGACCAAATACAATTCGTAGTTATCAACATCTGAGTGTTCAGCCAGGGAGCTCATTACCACAGCTGGTCCAGAGTCACACGCCACTACTGCTGTAGCTCAGAGTTCTGAGAGACAATGCCAACCTCTGCACTTATATATCCTGTTCAGGGCCCTGACCTCACCCAGGCTGCGAGTGGAAAAAAGTTACCCACCCCCAGTATCACATCAGATACAAATCAATGACTCCCAATTGTCTCAGTGCTGAGAAATACAAAAACATCCCACTTTATCTGCCTCATTCATACAAAGACCCAAATCATTAAATGTCAACAGCAAAAAGTCCCACCTTAATTACTATTACACCCTAGCATTGAGGGGAAGCACAAGTATGAGTATGGTCTGCTTTGCTGCTGTAATATTTTGTTGTAACCCCCTTATCACTATAATGAGGTGGGCTTATTGGTTTTGGAATGTTGTTGCCACGATATCGAATTGGGGGCATTGGTCCTTGGGTCTGATCCTTTGGAGTCTAAATAAATGTTATACTTTCTCTGTCTTCTGCCTAGAGAATTCATTATATTCTGTGATTACAAACCATTCAGGCATGCTCACAGTCCTCTTTGAGGTCATGAGTTTTGCCCTAATGATATATCTGGTGATGAGGATGGGATCACAGGGTATAAACTCTCTATTTAGAAGCAGAAGGACTTCAGAGGAAGAGAAGAATATCCCAGGGTGGGAGGATCCAGCTTATTCCTCCCTAGCAAAGGAATGGGCAAAAGGAGCTGGACTCCATGAAAACTGGGAACCAAGGCTATAGAGAGGAGATGCTAGGGATTTGGAAGGATGTTTATGAGAGGTTAGAATTGAGCCAGGGGAAGAATTGTTGGCATCACAATCTAGGCAAAGCTGGATGGTGTTATCAACCTACTGGATCTTACACAAAAGATTGAAACTAAGTGAAAGAAATGGGGGTACTCCCATGTCACAGCAAGATGGGGAATCTCAGGCAGCAGGAGAACAAGTTGTTGCTCAATAGTCTACTGACTCAAATGAGAATTTTCCTGTTAATGTGGCTAGGAGAAACAGGAGGCCAAATAGGTCAAGAGTGCATCTCAACTCAGCCCAGGTCGAACCTGACCACGAGCTTTGTCCTTGCCAGGGTGGCAGGGGAAGGAGTCGAGAGAAAATGAGACAATGTCACGGGCTGAGGCATGAAATGTCACTAGGGTTCAGGATGTCCCTCACATAGAGAATGAGAGATTGTTAAATACTCAGACATTAGTTCATCCCATACTTCAAAGGAGGATGGAAACCCAAGATGGTAATTCAGTTACAAGGGAAGTTTTGGAAGATTTTTCACAGCAAGTAATCACAGACATTTTGAGTAGATTCACCCAAAGAATGGGAGAATCATTAATATCTTGGATAGTAAGAATCAGTGATCAAGGGGCTGGAGGAATATCATAGGTATCATATCATATCATATCATATCATATCATATCAATAGATAGGGTGGATTTTATGAGATTCATAGGTATCAGCCAGGATCCTTTAGTTCAGCAAACTTTTAGGGATTACCATTAGAAAAAAGATGATGATAGCATGAGTAATCTGTTAGCTTTAGTAACTGAGGAACGTAATAAAAAATATCCTGCTGATTCTATGTGGCCCACTGGAAATAAATCCTGGTATTCACTTAGAGACTGTATAATCAAACTAAAAGAGGAGGTAATAAAGATTGCTATTATGACAGGAATCATGGATACATACTATGAGGCTCCCTTGGGAGTCTCTCATAGAAATTTAATAGTTAAGACAGCTCCTCCTGCTTATAAACACCTGATTTTGACTCTGCTACTTGGAAAAATAGAAAACCCTCTTTCAGGGTGATAGATAAGATTTCACAGTTAAATGACTTAGGAGATTGGGGAAGAGATTGATCTCCTCAAGAGAGGAGAGTGAATAGCCAGCAGATCAGGTGGCAAAATAAAGCAAAGAGAAAAGAAATGTCCACTGCTCCATTGAGAGCAGGGGTAGATTTTGAAAGGATAAATGGCATTACAACCAATGAATTGTACAGAATGTACTGATAAGGGACTTGATAACAGATAAAATACAGAAATAAGAACTCCTCCTATAGATGCTACGGAATCTGAACCTTTGTACCCAAGTTTGTCACACCTTCAGGGATACTTAGATTAGATCAATGCCACAAAGCCACTCAGAGGGAATGTGATCTTGTGTGATTAACAGATGGAAGTTTGTATCTGGGGGAAAAAGCCTTGAGAACAATCCTAGCCTTTATCTAGGATGGGATCCTCCTGACTTAGTTTTCCCATTATGTTCCCTTGTACATCTGGAGAAAGCACCCTTCAGTGTCCAGTGCCAAGACCTAGAACAAGACAATTGGTAATGACCTCCCAATTCTACATAATCTGTAAATGTATCCACATGACAGATTTTAGGGTCCCACCATTGTTATCAAACAAAGATTACCAAATTATAAGATTTTATAAAGTAATTTATCATCCAGTTTGGTTTCAACTTTGCCAGCTACCTCTCTCATTTGCCAATGAAGACAGATATTTGCTCCTCAATGTACTTTCTAAACTTTCTTGCTCTCTTCTCTTCAGATAATTTACATTGCTTATACTGAATTGTATGGTAAGAGGAGAAAGTGAGCTGGCCGCATGTAAGGAAGAGGGCTGCTAGGTGGACAGGAAGAATACTCCACAAGTCCCCTTGAGATGTCAGGAGGAAGTACAGAAGGACTTCATCACACTGGATGGATCCTCTGCAGTGAACTTATGGCAGGACATAGGCAAGAGTCACACAGGATGGAGAGATAGACATGGATGGTTTGAGATCTAAATTGCTGGAAGGAACTTCCACATTGAAGAGATCACAGATCTGGCCACTGGAGTATTTTAGTGAGTCACCATGTATGGTGGTTTTCCTGGTTTTGCTTACTTCAGTCTGTCTCAGTTCATTTACATATTCCCCACTTTCTCTGAATTCTTACTATCCACTGTTTCTTATGGCACAGTAGTATTCCAATATGTTCGTGTACCACAATCAGTTTAGACATTCTCCAATTGATGAACACTTATTTTGTTTCTCTTTTGCATCTACTTCATTTTTTGCTACAAAAAAGCACTGCAATGAATATTTTAGTGTAGACAAAACCTTTCTTTGACTTCCTGGGAGTTTATGCCTTGTAGTGGGGTCTCTGTGTCACAAAGTATGGGCATTTGATGACCTTTTAATAAATCAGAATTCCCAATGACTTTCCAGACTAGTTGGACCAATTCACAAGTACATATGGTGTGTTACTGCACTTCTAATTCTACAGCCCCCAACACCATATCTATCTTTTGTCATCTCTTCCAACTTGATGGATGTAAGGATTAACCTCAGAGTTGAAATCTTTCATTTTTAAAAGCATCACAATGAAAGATATTTTCTACCTGAATAAATATGTGAAGAAACACACTTCACTGGTTGCACCTCAGTTTTTCAGAAGAGGCAACCAAGACCCAGTTAAGCTAAATTACTTTCCAAAGCCACAAAGGTACAGAACCAGAAGAATTTCAACCCATGTCCCCTGACTCTAAATCTAGTACTCTTTCCACTCCACCATATTGCCTTTCATGCAAGTGATCAGGTGGAAAGGAAGGATCCAATATGCCTAAGAAGCTTTCTATTATATAAGCAATCTTTGATTTCCCCTTCCTGTCTGTTCTCATGGGGTTATATCTAGAATAGGCTAGTTATGGATGACACCAGCACCACCACACCTTCTCCCAATATTCTCTGCCTAATGGCCCTTCCAATTCAAGATTCTCTGATAAATTCAGTGACAAGGGAACCAAAAGTTGGCTTGGGTCCTCATTAGCATCCAAATGAATTTCATTAGAAACATTTCTTCCTATCAGTCCTTGCCTTTTTCTGACTTGCCTTGATGAGAGAATATAGAAACTTCCCATAATGCCTGTTGAATTGCTCCCTTATGTCCAACCTGTTGATCTCTGCACTGGAAACCATCATTTTGATGAGTGTGCTGTCATCAGGACTTGAGCCCTTCATTCATTTGTAGAGAGCAGGTGACAAGCAGCCCAAGTGCCTCTGATATGGAACTGAGTTCCTTTAGCTTTCCTTTCCAGGCTGGCAGAGCGAGAGGAACCATGGGAAGCTTTGCAGATAGACGTTTCAAGGCCTCTGGTCTGCCTAGGAGCAGCTGCTTTGTTCACACAATGGTTCTGCCTTGCCTCAAGTCCATCAGGGGAATCCCTGCCTCATCATCATGATTGTTGTGTCACCAAAATCAAAAGGCAGAAACAATCCCAAGTTAATGAGAAGTTTTTTGACTATCACATACAGTGGCCTCAACGTAGGCTAGATACATGCATGTACCTGGCCTGTGGGAGAACACAAAATTTCCCTAAATTGCTCCAATTATTATATCCTTCATCAAACAAATATGATTTCTTCCCTTCACCAATGCTTGTTTCCCAGTTGACACAATATTGACACAAAGTCTTTTCCTTATTCTGAAGACATGCTATTTCTAAGAACATCCAGATGTATTCTCTCACACAGTTCTGCAATTTATCAACCTATTGCCTCCTTTTCTGGTTTTGCAACCTGGAGGGTTGGCAGGAATGATTTTCTTTATTTCACCTTTCTGTTATAGTCAGACATGAAATTTAACCTTCACCCATCACCTCCATGTTCTAGAGAAAGACATGTACCCACTGAGCACATTCCTAAGGTTTCTTTTCATTATAAATCCTCTGATGAGAGGAGAAGAGATGATCTCTGGCTGAAAGCCTTCCCACATTGATTCCATAGATGGCTTGTACCCACAGTGAATTTTCTGCTAAGAAGCTCTGCACGGCATTTCAATGCCTTTTCTCACTCAGGTCAGTTAGAAGATTCCTACATCTCCCATGAATTCTCTGATGGTAAGCAAGGACTGACTTTAGTCAGAAGATTTTACCACAATGATTACTTTCTTAAGGTTTCTCTCCAGTGTAGATTCTCAGATGGTTCCTCTGGGTAAGATGGTCTCTCTCTGTAAAAGCCTTTCCTCATTGGTTACATTCATAAGGTTTCTCTCCAGTGTTGATTCTCTGATGTCAAATAAGACTGGTACACCAATTTAAAACCTTTCACATTGGTTACATTTATAAGGTTTCTATCCAGTTTAGATTCTCTGATGTTCAATAAGACTGTCCTTCTGCATGTAAGTCTTTCCACAATGCTTACCTTCATACAGTTTCTCTCCAGTGTGGATTCTTTGATATGCAATAAGAGATCTCTTCTCTATAAAAGCCTTTTCACATTGATTACTTTCATAAGGTTTCTCTTCAGCATGAGCCCTCTATATAAAAGTATTTCCACAGTGATTGCATTTATAAGGTTTCCCTCCAGTGTGGAGCCTCTGATTTTGAAGAAGACCATCCTTCCACGTAAAAGTCTTTGACATTGATACCATTTATAAGATTTCTCTGCAGCGTGGATTCTCTGATGTGCAATAAAACCCTTTCCACATTGTTTCCAGTCATAATATTTCTCTGCAGTGCCGATACTCTGAGGTGTTGTGCAGACTTCTCTACAATTGACATCAGAGGGACTGTCACCCTTGAATCTTTGCTTCTGAGATACTTCCACAGAAAGGTTTAGCTCTTCAGTAATTTCCTTCATTTCAAGTCTGATTTCTACTTCTGGGGGAAAAAAAGCCAACAATAAAACAAACAGACACTATACACACACACACACTCACACACACACACGCATGCACGCACGCACGCATGCACGCACGCTCTCTCTCACAAACACACACACACACATCCCTTCTACTCCATAGGCAGAACAAAAACTCAGTTATTTTTTGTTTCCCTGGAGAAAGAGAAACATCTTAAAAGGCAAAAAAACAATCATTTTAAAATGCCTTTAGCTCAGATCCCAGGGATGATTTAATTTCCAAAGAGCTTCATGCATGAATTTACATCGGATCCTCACAAAAAACCTGTGACAAAGGTAGGGCCATCATTGTCATCATATTCACAACTCAGACCATGAGAAAAGAATGGCTGAGTGACTTGACCCAAATCCCAGCACCTGGGACTGGAATCCAAACCCTGTGATTGAGCCTGCTCTGTCCAAAGTACTTGATAAATTATCTTCATTTTCAATCCTTTCTTCATAGCTACAGTGGCATTAGGTGCATATATACTAAATATTCAAATTATTTCACAATCTATTCTATCAGTAACCAAAACCTAATTTTCCTGGGGATCACCTTCAACCTTAGGTTTTGGTTGCATTATCTCAGGTCGCATACAGAATATCAACACTTTTTTTATTTACCTGAGGCATAAGGGATTTTGTTCTGACCCATTTTTGAGATAGCCATAACTTCTTTCTTTTCAAAAATTATCTTTAAATGCTTCTACTCACTAAAATAAAATTAAAAGCCTTCTATGAAACACAATTCCATGCAACACATGGCATTGCCTATGTCTGAAAATATGTTTGATACAGGAACTGGAGTCTATTACCCTTTGGTACAGAAGTGGAGAGCATGCTTCACTATTGGTCTTCTTGCATTCCTTCCTCTTTAAAAGTTAATAAACCCCTTAAAGGATTAAAACAACTGTGAAAGGGATTTCAGCCAAAAATTTGTCAGTGGCACCTTAAGTGGTAAATAATCATCCAATTTGATTACAAAGATATTTATCCTCTGGGACAACAAGTATGTGCATGTTTCAACCTTAACAGCTGTCTTTTTGCAGTGATTCCAAACTATCATGATCAAGAATACAGTTTTTCAGGATGGTACAGTGAGTACCTCAAACTCTGACTGCTTCTTACTATGTGCAACATATCCTTTCAGTTTCTCAACTTGACATCAAATTGTTTCCAAACTTCCAGGAAGCTTGGACCTTCATGTGAAAATGGTGACAGGCATACAAAGACCCTTGGTGGTTGTCTATCACTGCCCTGGAGTCATCCTCTCACTCCTGGTCTACGTTGTAATCACATTTCATCAAAGCTGAAATCACCAGATCAAGATCTCACTTCAGTTTACATTCTTGCAGCAGAGAGGGCAGGCTATTGGAAAACGATCATCACCAGGCAAGCACAATAGAGTCCATCACGAAACCATCAAGGATCACCACAACCTTACTACAAAAACAGACCTTAAAATGCCACTCATTGAAATGCTGTGGTTGTTTTCTAATTTGAACTTCTCCTTCGTTCATGTCATGTTCTTCTTCCATCTGGCAGATTCAAAAAAGGACTTGTTTGACAATACGAGTTAGTCATTCAGTAGTTTCAGTGAATGTGTAGCCAGTTTACCAGTGGTAGAAATAACAAGTCATGTCTGAAGAAATCCCATCTTCCAAAGGTTGTTTTCTAAATAAATCCCAATTAAAAACAACAACAGCAACAAAGAAATATTTGCAATCGACCTTCAAGCACATTTGTCATCTAATGTAGTACTTGCCAAGAACCAGTAGAAAAAGAAATTTTTAAATAGTAATTAGCAATTCCTTGTGACTGGTTAGAGAGTTAAAAATAATGAATTTCCATCGCCTGGAAGGAGCTTGTCAAAATTGCCTTCCATTTTCCACCTCATCCATGGGTGAGCATTTTCAACATATTCTCTTTAAAAATCATAATACAACTGGTGGTACAGTGGAGAGAATGCTGGGCCTCAAATCAGGAAGACCTGAATTCCAATCCCATCTCAGAAACTTGCTAGCCTTGTGACCCTAGGGAAGTGACAAGACTGGTTTGCCTCAGTATTTTTTTAATCTGTAAAATGGCCATAATTACAGCATCTAATTCCTAGGGTTCTTATGAGGATAAAATGAGACAATATTTGTACACTGCATTGTAGCTACTGTATAAATGCTACCTATTACTTTCATTTGATTTTGACTGTTTCCTCCCCAATTCTGCTGTCCTTCTTAAACCTGTATTATTCTCACTCCTTTTATTCTCTTCTTTCTTTGTTGAACTAAATGTATTTCCATTTCTGAGCTATGTGACAGCAGAGACTGTCTTTTGCCTTCCTTTGTATCCTCGTATCTTAGCACAGTGCCTAAATCAGAAGGCACTTAATCAATGCTTATTGATTCCCTGACTTGGCTCAGGGCTGATAGCAATCCCAGCCTCTACTTCTACTCCCTGCATTCTGGGTCTCTCCCCTAGTTGTTATATGCATTTTCAGACCTCAGTCCTATTTCTGTCCCTTTCTTGTACTCAATCATCTATAAGTTGTCCCCTTAGTCTAGTTTGAACCCTGGTGGAACTGGACTAGAACCAATACGGAAGGTTACAGAGGCTTCTTTCTAGACTCCTGAAGGGTCTCCTGCTATAGGACACAGTGGGTCTCTAACTGCCAGCTCCCTAAAGTGAAGTGGAGGTCACCTTCATGAACCTGGCCAATGATTCTTCAAGTATGAGGATAGAGATTAGGAAAGGGTCTTTCCTAATTATTTATACAAAGTATAGCCCTGGAAGACTTCTGAGTAAGGCAGCAGCCATCTCTCCTCCTCATGTGCAGCTAAATGTACAGAGAGAAAATCATGAAACCAGGATGCCAAATCCACTACCAATTTAAGCTATGTAATCTTAGCTGGCCCCTCACTGGCACAAGGCAATCCTTTGCCAACTCCCTGTGTGTAGTGGTAATGTAAATTTGAAGATCTTCCCATCTAATAATAGGCCCATGTGACCTGCTTATGTCACAGGAAGCTGGGACCCAGGAGGCTGCCGGGAAAGCACAGGTTCTTTTTATCTGCTTAAACAAGGTGAAGGGGTTGACCAGCTTACTTTAATCCAGCATTCATTTACCATGCAGACAACATTCATTTAGTTCAGGGGAAAATGCCAGCATTCAGTTAGCATTCAAGTTAGTTCAGGGGAGCATACAGACAAGCATCAACAGACCAAATACGGATTCATTGACTTACTTCAGGGGAAAAAACCAGTACCCTAAGGTTCAAAACATTCATTTAGTTCGGGGAAAAACAAACCAGTACCTCAAAACCAAAATACAAACAAATTACAAATAACAGACAGACCCAATACAATTCATAGTTACCAACATCTGGGCTCGGCCGAGAGCAAGGGCTGGCCCAGAGTCGCGCTCCCCTGCCGCTGCTCCCCACACCAACCAGAAGAGGAAAGAGAGGGCTTCAAGCTGTCCTCTCCCCTCTTATAGAGTTTTTGACATCATCAAGCGCCGCCTGAATGACCAGGGCCGATTGGCTCTTGACTCGGCCCCTCCCCCTGGCGTAGACCGGGTTCTGGAGCTAACACCTCCCCTCAGCCAGCCCCATGACTCATCACACAGGAAGTTCTGATTCCTGGTATGGTCGCTGGACTTCCTGCCCCAGGAGAGCAAGCCCCAGCGTCCAGAGGCTCAATGAGGTAAGCTGAGTCACTCAAAGAAAACAAAGGCCATTCCGGTTCCACCTCAGCAGGGGCGAAGGCTAATGAGATGGAGCGGCTCCCTGTTAAGATAATGTGTATTCACTTCTTCGCTCTTTGAATAGAGTTTGGGGATTTTGTTCTCTCACGTCTGAATAAATGTTTTGCTTCCGCCTTCTATGTGAAGAATCCGTTATATCTGGTGATACAGAACCAAGTCAGTATTTTCATAGCAATAGCCAATGCTGTGAATGTTGCCCCAACGGTGCCGCTCCCCACGGCAGCCCTTCATCCCCAACCTTCCGTCATGGCTCGCTTCCACCCCAAACCACTAAAAAACAACTGAGGGCTTTCTTATCCTCCTCGTCTCACATAAAATGGATGCATTCTTCTCCTTTTTGACCCCGTGTCATATAGAAACGTTATTCTTCTGCTTGCTAAAGAAAATCCTCTTAAACATGCAAATAATTTCACTTTACCCCCTCATCTACCTCCATACATTCCTACTCTAGGATTTTCTTTTTTCACTAATATTCACTCTCTCCCACACTCGCAACCTTTCTCCTATTACCACAAATAAAACTATTTCTCTCTGATCCTGAAAACACTCTCACTTGATCCATACATCCCCATAAGATGATGTCCAATATCTTTCCTCCATTTTATGACTAAAGAGCTAGAGATGGCCATTTCCATCTTGTATCTCCAATTCCTTCCCTTTGCTGTCTTTAAAACTCTCTCATTTTTCATTTTTCTTTTTTTCATTTCCCTTCTTTTTTTTCCTACCCCTCCACACTGCCCAAGACATCGCCACCATTAGACACAAATAGATATGTCTATGTAAAATTATTCCAGACAAATTTCTATTTATCAGTTCTTTCTCTCTATATGGATTGCATCTTTCTTCATTTGCCTTTATAGTTAATTTGGGTACTTATAAAAGTCAAAAGAAAAAAGAGAAACTCTGCATGCTACCTCCCAATTTTGTTGTTCCAGTGAAACATATCTTTCAAAAATTACCAACCATCTCAAAATCACTAAAATTCAATGACCATTGCTTAATCCTAATCCTTCTTGACCTCTGGGCAGGCTTTGACACTGTAATCTTCCTTTTTTCTTGATCCTTCCTTCTCTATCTTGTAGTGACATTACTCCATCCTGGTTCTATTTTTACCACATTCAAAAGGAAACTCATTGCCATTTCCAAAATCCTCAGATCTTCTTCCATTCCTAATGCTATCCAAGGCATCCTCCTAATAGTCCATGCTCAGAAATGAAATGCTATGGACTCCTTATCCACTCTCATACACTCTCACTCCCGAAGCACATGTTCAACCTGCTGCAAGTCCTGTTGATTCTACTTTTCGTGACACCATTCCATATATCCCTTTATATCTCAATCTTGCACTTTCTTGGTTCAGATCCCTGTTACTCCATGCTGGAGATTCTGTCAGAGCCTGCTGGTTGGTCTAGCTGGCTCAATTCTCCCCCCAGTCCTCCATCAGATTATCAAGTTCATTTTGCTTAAGATCTCACCTGATCATGTCACCATATACTCAACAGCCTCCAGGGATTCCCCAGCAAAAATATGAAATTTAAAACCCTCTCTATGGCTGTGAAAGCACTTCATTACCTACGTATCACCTACTCTTCCAGTCTTCTTTCACCCTTCGGCACCCTCTGCCCCATACATGTTGCAATCCATTAGTTTGGGCCTCCTGTCTGTTCTGGGGATAAGCCTTGCCACCTTGAGACTCTATGGGTTTTTGTCACCATCCCTGTGGCATAGAATATTCTGCAAGGCTTTCCTGAATGCCTAGTAGGGTCCATCTCACACAGTAAGCTTTTAGTAGTCCTCCCTAAATTTAGGGCCATCCCTCTCTTGACTAGCTCCAATTTATCCTGTCCATGGTGGGTTTCTACAAAGTTGTTGGTGTGCTCTCTGTCCCACAAGACTGTGAGCTTCATGGGAGCAGGGGACAACATTTGTATTGACTAATCAGCTCAGTGCTTTGTACAGGGTCTGGAATAGAGAAGGCACTTAGAAGTTGGTTGACTTGAAGGAGGTCTAGGAAAGAGCTCATATAGAAGAGCCTAATCCCCTTTTATACTTTCAGGAGAATTCCATGCCGCCAAATTCCAAAATAATTAAATTATATATAATTAATATTCATATTGATCTTATAAATTTAATAATAAACATGATATAAACAAATATAAATTTATACATAAATGTAAAATGAATAAAAATAAAATAAAATCTATAAACTACATAAATATAATTAACAATTAATGAAATAATTTAAATTAAATTCAAAAAGGGTTGTTGTGCAAGACCAGCCTCAAGCCCCAGAAATAGGAACCTTCAATAGCTACCTTTTGCACCATCTCCGTAAGCTTTTCCTCACTCCCTGAAACCTGTAGAAACCCTGTGTACTATTGATTTGGGGCACCTCGGCCTCTTCCAGTGACATTCTCCTGTTGGCAAACTCAATAAACCCTAGTGGTTCCAAATTCTATTTCTCAGCCAGTCTGTTATTCCTGGCAATGCCAGGAATATGTGAGTAAGGACCCCAGGATGGCTCCCAGGACTGCTGAAGGATAGTATGAGCATTTCTTTTCTGAACTTTGGAGAGAGGTGGGGGAGAAGATCAGGGAACCAGGCTGGAATCAGAAAATCTGGTCTTGGTGCACCTTCTTCATAGAAGGACAAACTCATTGCACACTTTCCATTCTCTAGAAATTAGAGGCAGCTGATGGTGCTGTGGAGACAGCCCTGGGCCTAGAGTGAGGCATGCCAGGGTCTGAATCCAGCCTCAGACAGTTACTAGCTGTGTGTGCCTGGACAAGTCACTTAAACTCCTTTTGCCACAGTTTCCTCAACTGTCAAATGGGAAGAATAATTATCACCTAACGTGGAAGGTTATTGTGAGGATAAATTGATATAATATTGTAAAGAAAGTCCTTGGCCCAGGACCTGGTAAATAGCAAGTGAAAATAAATGCTTCTTCCCTTTCCTTCCTTTCCCATCATCTCTGCTTGAATTTGAGGGCATTAGGAAAGAAGATTAAGAACAAACTCGCTATACCAGAGACAAGTAGAAGCCATGAGCTACAGATTGATGCTTCTATAAAAGAATATTCCAGATCCCTGACCCATCCCAGAGAGGACGGGCTTGTAAGGGAAAGCCTCCTGAGCAGCTTTCAGAGCCTTGGCAGACAGATTTCATGGCCAGGTGGGGGTTAGGCCAAATGACCCCTGATATTAGTTCCAGGTCTGAGATTCTTCCACACTAATTTGAAGCTGCCTAGAAGAGGTGAGAGACAGCTTCAGGAGCAACAAGGAAACCCTCAGGTTCCTGTCACACAATGCACAGACTTTCTATAGGAAACTCCAGGCAGCAGGACAGGAGACCAACGCTTTTCTCTCTCTAATAACTGATCAGCGCTCCAAACCCTGCACACCAGGGCATGAAGATATTCCTTTGACTGCATACTCAGCATTACCAGAGGAAGTGTCCTTACCCAGGGAGAGCAGGTTCTGGGCATTCTCCAGCATGACTCCTTTGTACAACTCCCTTCTGATCACCGTCCTAGAGGCCCCAGTCCTTCTAGGTGAAGTCCACAGCCATGTCCTTGAATGTCACCAACTCCTAAATCATTAAAAGTCATAGAACATAGAGGTGAAGGACACTTCAGATTTTAATAGTCCAACCCTCATTAATTTATAGAATGAAACTGAAGTACAAAGAAAGGATTTGTCCAAAGGTCATACATTTATGTGAATCAGAGTCAACTTCTAAAACCACAGTCATTAAGAGCCCAATTGAATTTTGAGAAAAGCATTTCTATGATCAGTTAGAATAAAGCTGAGAAGTATTTTCCTCTGAAATACATCTCCCCATAGAATGAGGGAGAAAGTTTGTGTTCTCCCTGTGAGGTATGCAGATGTGTGGGGGAACAAGATAGAAGGTGATGGGAAATATCTTCCTCAACAGAACTGATAAAAGTGGCACATTACTCTTAATCTCCTACGTGCATATCCAACTTAAACTCTAGAATTTATTTCCTTTCACATTGAATGGAGGTATAGAAAAGTTTACTTACATCCAAAGGACACAGAGAACAAAGCAGAGAACTTATGGATCAGAGGAATGCAAAGCCACAGAAACATTTATATATTATATGTATATACATATCTCTATATACACATATGCATATGAATGTATGACAACGCTTTATATAACAAATAGATCTTACATGTACAAAATGATTTTCATGTTATCTCCTCCAGGAGAATGTGAGCTCCTTACAATTAGGAATTGGGCTTTGTCTTTTTCAAAAAAACATTTTTGTTAAAATTCAGGGACAAAAAGAAACATTTCCATAAGAGTACAATAAAAAAGATGATTGCTCAAGAAACTGTAAATCTCCCATGTACAACTTTGTATTCCCTTTAAATGTACAATAGTTACCATGGAAATTTCTTTTCTTTCTCCCCCCACCCCACCCCACCCTAGAGATGGCTACCGTGTTTGTGTGTGTGTATATATACATATATATGTACATATACATACATACATATATATAGATATATACACACATACATACACATACACACATCTATATGTATTTATATATATAGATATATACACACAAATACACATACACACACATCTATATGTATTGATATGTATGTATACATACACATATATGTAACATTATTCCATAAAAACTATTTGTCATTCTCTGGATGCAGATAGGATCACTCTTTATATGTCTTTATATGTCCTTTATTTCTAATTGGTGTCTTTAGAATAGGCGAAATGACTTATTCCACCACTGTTAGCAAAAACAGATTACAAAATTATAAGATTTTACAAAGTAATTTATACTCCATTTTGGTGGCACTTTTGGCAGCTACCTCCAGACAAATAAATAGGGACAAACAAGATATCCATTTTTATCTATTATGATAAATTGGAGATAATCAAGAAGAGGCATTGACTAGTTGGAATAGATCCAAAGAAGGGCTATGAATGTGATGGATTGGAGGCCATGCCAAATGAGGATCAGTTGAAAGAAGTGAGGCTACTGACCCTGAAGAAGAGAAAACTTGGTGGGCAACATGAAATACTCTTCAAATACCTGAACAGCTATCATGCCTAAGACAAATCACCCTAGTTCTGCTTGACCCCACAGGGAAGACCTAGAACCAATCAGTGTAAACTGCAAGAGGCAGACTGCAGCCTCTGATGAAGAATAATGTCCTAATAATGGGCTGCCCTCCTAGCTGGTCCTCAAGAAGAAATGATTTCAAAGAGATGCCTCTGCAGGTATGAGTCTGGCCTAGAGGGCCTCTGAAGGCCCCTCCCACTCAAGATTCTCTGATAAATTCAGTGACAAGGGAACAAGAAGTTTTTTGGGTCCTCATTAACATACAAATGAATTTCATTAAAAAAAGCTTTTTAACTGTCAGTGTTTGCATTTTTGGGCAAAGCAAGACTTTTCTGACTAGCCTTGATGAGACAATATAGAGACTTCCCAAATGCTTCTTGAATTGCTCCCTCATGTCTGTTTGTCTCTGAACTGGAAACTATCACTCTGATGAGGGTGCTGTCATCAGGACATGAGCCTTTCATTGATTTATAGAGAGCATGTGACAAGCAGCCCAGATGCCTCTGATGTGGAACTGAGTGCCTTTAGCTTTCCCTTCCAGTCTGGCAGAGCAGAAGCAACCATGGGAAGCTTTCTAGATAGAAATTGCAAGGCCTCTTGCCTGCCTAGGAGCAGCTGCTTTGTTCACACATGGCTTGGCTCTGCTTCAAGCCCATCAGGGGAATCCCTGCTTCATCATCATGATTGTTGGGTCACCAAAATCAGGAGGCAGAAATGATCTCAAGTTAATGAGAAGTTTCTTGACTGTCACATGCAGTGGCCTCTATGTAGGCTGGATACGTGCATGTACCTGGCCTGTGAGAGAACACAAAATTCCCCTAAATTGCTCCAACTTTTATATCCTTCACCAAACAAATCTGATTTCTTCCCTTCACCAAATATTGTTCTCCAGTTGATATGATATTGACACAAAGTCATTTCCTCATTCTGAAGACATTCTATTTCTGAGAACATCCAGATGTATTCTCATATAGTTCTGTAGTTTATCAACCCATTGCCCCCTTTTTTGATTTTGCAACATGGAGGGTTGGCATAAATTATTTTCTTTATCTCACCTTTCTAGTACATCAGTCACAAAATATAACCTTCACCTATGACTTCCATGTTCTAGAGAAAGGCATGTCCCACTGAGCACATTCAAAAGGCTTCTTTTCGTTATAAATCCTGTGATGAGGATAAGATATGATTTCTGGCTGAAAGTCTTCCCACATGGAGTCCATAGATGGCTTGTACCCAGAGTGAATGTTTTGCTAAGAAGCTCTGTTACTCCTTTCAATGTCTTTCCTCATTCAGGCCAGTTAGAAGATTCTTATATCTGCCATGAATTCTCTGATGGTAAACAAGGACTGATTTTAGCCTGAAGGCTTTATCACAATGATTACTTTCTTAAGGTTTCTCTCCAGTGTGGATTTTCTGATCAAGCCTTTCCACAATGATTACAGTCTTGTTTCTCTCCATTGTGGATTCTCTGATGTGCAATGAGAGGCCTTCTGTGTAAAAGTCTTTCCACATTGGGTACATTCATATTTTTTCCCAGTGTGGATTCTCCAATGAACAATAAAACCAGCTCACTGTGTAAAAGCAGTTCCAAATTGATTGCATTCATAAGGTTTCTCTCCAGTGTGGATCCTCTGATGAACAAGAAATCTCTTCAATCTAAAAGCCATTCCATATTGATTAGAGTCATATAATTTCTTTGCAGTGAGGATTCTCTCATGTCTAACAAGACTGCACTTTCATGAAAAAGTCTTCCCAGAATGATTACATTTATAATATTTCTTTTCAGTGTGGCTTTTCTGATGTTCAGCAAGACTGGAGATACATCTGAAAGCTTTTCCACATGGATTACAGTCATAAGGTTTCTCTCCAGTATGGATTCTCAGATGAGCAATAAGACATCTCTTCAACCTAAAAGTCATTCCACACTGACTACATTCATAAGGTTTCTCTCCACTGCAGACTTTTTGATGGTAAGACTGTCCATCTATGTAAAAGTCTTTCCACATTGATTACATTCATAATGTTTCTATCCAGTGTGGATAGAAGGTGGGGGGTGCAGGTTGGGTTAGAAGGGAGGGAAGAAGTAGTAAGGGAAAAGGTAAGTTATGGGGGGAGGCTGACAGGGAGGGAATACTGAGAGAGGTGGTGGTAAAAAGCAAAACTCTTTTGAAGAGAAGAAGGGAAAAGTGAGAAATAAAAGCATAAATAGGGAGGGGGGGAGTAGGATGGAGAAAAAAAACATGGATAGTAATAATAACTGTGAATGTGAATGGGATGAACTCTCCCATAAAATGGAAGTAGACAGCAGGATGGATTAAAAACCATAATCCTACAATATGTTGTTTACAAGAAACACATCTGAAACAGGGGGATATACATAGGGTAAAAGTAAAAGGCTGGAGTAGAATATATCATGCTTCAATGGAAGTAAGAAAAGCAGGGGCAGCAATACTAATCTCAGAAAAAAACAAAAGCAAAGATAGATCTAATTAAAGAGATAAGAGTTTATTACAATAATTTGGGTTCTCCTTTCCAGGATAAATATAGCTTCAGAAGAAAGGAGTATTTCACCCCGAGAACAGGAAGTTGCACCTGCGGGTTTCCAGTGGTCCCTAGTATCTGCAGGTGGAAATTTCCCTTCTTCAGACTGCTAACTTCCTGGGAGGATTTTTCTGGAATCCTTGGTGTTATATTCACGTTGTCTAGGAATAAACAATACTCGTTGGGAAGCCAGGAATGTTTTAATTATATTTTACATTAATTAATTCTGAATAAATAGGCACATCCCCTGAACAGAGGACAAGGACTCAGATAGATGCCAGTTCTTTTATTGGTTCCCAATTCAAATCTCCCGCCAGGATCTTCACTGGCCAGATGCAACCCCCTGACTGCCTATGTCACGCCCTCCTCAAATAGCTCCTTTAAGCATGCATACAAGCCTCTAACCTTTCATTAGAACAGAAGCCTGGTCTCTGCTAGATCACTGCTGATTAGAACTGGTTCTATTCACTCAGTTGACCTACACTCTGCTAAAGCTGGGTGTGGGGGGAGGGGAGAGAGGGATACTTTCTACTCTGTGGAAACAAGTGCTTCTATCATTTCTCACAGTAGGAAGGTAGGATTCTTGGATCTCCAAAGAGGGCTGGATCTGAAGGCAAGACAATGGAATTTCTAACCAGGAGATTAGGGGACAGGGACACAGGACACATGGGGCCTGATAGGAAGGCTGAAATTAGGACTCCTGGAATCCTATGGGCAAAGCCTTTAGTCTGGAAAAGTGTTATCCAGTGGTAAATTGAGGGGCTGGGAGCTCATCCAGTAGCCAGAATTGAGAGGAAGGTGTGCTTCTGGCAGACCTAGAGGACACTCACCATGAGGTCAAATGAGAAGAATGAGCTGCACCGGTTTGAGTAGCCAGGGGAAGTCAGGAAATATGGAAGGCTCTGGCTCAGAACTACCTGGGATCTGCAAGCACAGAGCTGGTATCCAGAAGGCAGAGGGATCCCAGCTCCACCAGAGGGCAGAAAAATCACAGCTCCAAGGGGAAGAGTGGGATCTTGGCTCCTGGGAAGGCAGAGCAATCTCAAGTCCAAGGGAAGACAGAGTGATCTTGGTTCTAAGGGACGGCAGAGGGATCTCAGATAGAGGAGAAGATTTGAGGTCCAGGGAAAGCAGAACAGGCTCAGTTCAAAGACTTCCTGCTCCTGGCCAGCCCACTCTGGGAGGGTCTTCCTATTAACAAGAACACCACCCAGTCCAGCCCCTGAGGCCCCCAGTATGGCTGGGCACTTTCCTCAAATCACACCCAGGGCTAGGATCAGAGACCCTGACTGCCTCTCCTCGCTAAGCCCTACCCTCCACCACACAGAATGCCTTCACCACTGCAATGACTTGCTCCACAGCCCTAAACTCCTCCCAGGCCTCCAAACTCCACCCCAGAGCTCAAACTCCACCAGGGCCACCACCCAC
Organism: Trichosurus vulpecula; assembly: GCF_011100635.1. Taxonomy (NCBI): domain Eukaryota; kingdom Metazoa; phylum Chordata; class Mammalia; order Diprotodontia; family Phalangeridae; genus Trichosurus; species Trichosurus vulpecula. Next base: position 2,852,243 of record NC_050573.1, read on the forward strand.
TAGGCTGCTCATCTCTGAGAGCTCATCATTGCCCCCACCCCTCCCTCCCTTCCAGACTCATCCCTTCCTCCTGAGCAGAAAGACTGCCAAGATAAAACTGTAGCAACAGACTACCTTAAAGTAATACTCCAACCTACAGAGGGAAGGAGGCAGCAGGGAGGGTCAGGCTTGGAAATGAAGATGGTCTCAACAGGAAGAATACTTCCCTCTCTCTCTTACTCCTTCTCTTCTGTCTTCCTCCCCTTCCCATCCTTCTGTATAGACCCAAGAGGCATAAGGGGCTTTGGGATCCCAGGGGGTATGAGACCATTCAGAGCCTCAGTGGCCGAAGACCACAAGGACTAATTGTCACAAGGAAAATCAAGTCAACTGAGGTACAAAGCTCTGAGCACTAGCAGTTTATTATTTAACATGAATTTGCTAATAAGGAGGGAAAATGGCTTCCCCATCAAGCTCAAAGATATAGAGGATGAAAGGCAACCTCCCAGGAAGAAAGAACACAAGTTGGTAGGTGGGGAAAACAATATAAATGGTTTAAGCATCACAGGGGCAGGAAGAGTATGATTGGCTGAAAGTCTCAAATGTGGGATGGAAACAGCCAATCTTTTCATCTTGAAAATGTTATTACTTTCCACCTGGATCTTGCAGAAATAACTAATGATAGATAAGAAGTTTCCTCTAATTGTACAAAAAACACCTAGAGACAATATTTCCAGGAATGGCATCATCCAGGCTGGTAGAGATAACAGATGGCCTAGAATTGAATCAGCGCACTTAAAGATATAGAAGATAACAAGTTTCCTTGACACAAAGTGATTGGCAGCTGGTGCTGAGATAATTCCTTTTGGAGTAAAGTGTTTTAAGAGAGCACTACACTTTTAAACTTAGCTCAGAGTTTTTCTTCAATTAAAAGTAACTGATAGGAATACTGAACCTTTACATTTGACTGAGAGAAGAACACTGAACTTTTGAACTCGTGCTTCTTCACCCATAGATTGCTGTTGTTGGTCCTCTGTTTGAAAGTGAGTTGGATTTAAGTGAGGCAGAGCTGTGCAAAGTCATCAACCTCACTCTCCCCTCCAGTGTTATAAGAGTCCAGTGGCAAGACATAGGTTCAGACAAGTCATGATATCCTGTCATTTCTAACTAACCCACAAACATATGCATAACTGACAGATATTAGGGTGCCAAAGTTATGGTTCCATTATTGTTTGCAAAAACAGATTACACAATTACAAGGTTTTACAAAGTAATTTATACTCCAGATTGGTGGCACTTTTGGCAGCTACCTCCAGACAAATAAATATGGACAAACAAGCTATCTTTTTATCTATTATTTAGGATAAATTGGAGCTAATTAACAAGAGGCATTGAATAGTTGGAATACATCCAAAGAAGGACTATGAATATGATGGATTAGAGGACCAGTTGAAAGAAGTGAGGCTACTTATCCTGAAGAAGACAAAACTTGGTGGGCAATATGAAATACCTGAAATACCTTGATAGCCTAAGATGAATCACATTTGTTCTGCTTGGCCCAACAGGGAAGACCTAGAACCAATGAGTGTAAGCTGCAAGAGGCAGATTTCAGTTTGATGTGATGAAAAGTATCCTTATAATGGGTTGCCTTCCTAGCTGGTCTTTAAGAAGAAATGATTTCAAAGAGATGCCTCTGAAGGCCCTTCCAACTCAAGTTTCTCTGATAAATTCATTGACAAGGGAACAAGAAGTTGGCTAGGATCCTAATTAGCATCCAAATGAATTTCATTAGAAACCTTTCTTCCTATCACTGTCTGCCTTTTTTGTCAAAAGAAGAGTCTTCTGACTTGCCTTGATGAGAAAATATAGACTTCCCAAAATGCCTCTTGAATTGCTCCCTCATGTCTGTTGGTCTCTGAACTGGAAACCAACACTCCAATGAGGGTGCTGTCATCAGGACTTGAGCCCTTCATTGATTTGTAGAGAGCATGTGACAAGCAGCCCAAGTGCCTCTGATATGGAACTGAGTTCCTTCAGCTTTCCTTTCCAGACTGGTAGAGCAGGAGAAACCATGGGAAGCTTTGCAGATAGAGATTGCAAGGCCTTTTGCCTGCGTAGGAGCTTCTGTTTTGTTCACACAATGGTTCTACCCTGCCTTAAGTGCAACAGGGGAATCTCTGCTTCAACATCATAATCGTTTAGTGACAGATTTTAGGATCTCAACTTAATGTGAAGTTTTTTGACTGTCACATGCAGTGGCCTGGATGTAGGCTGAATATATCCATGTAGGTGGCCTGTGGGAAAACACATTCCCCTAAATTGCTCCAATTGTTATATCCTTGATCAAACAAATCTGATTTCTTCCCTTCATCAAAGGTTGTTCTCCAGTTCACGTAAGATTGACACAAAGTCTTACCCTTATTCTGAAAACATTCTATTTCTGAGAACATCCAGATGTATTCTCTCACATAGTTCTGCATGTTATCCATCTATTGCCTCCTTTTCTGTTTCGCAACCAGGAGGGTTGGCATGTGTTCTTTTCTTTATCTCACCTTTCTGTTATGGTCAGACACATAATTTAACCTTCACCCATGACCTCCATGTTCTAGAGAAAAGCATGTACCTACTGAGGATATTTATAAGGTTTCTTTTCATTATAAATCCTCTGATGAAAGGATAAGAGATAATCTCTGGCTGAAAGCCTTCCCATAGGGAGTCCGTAGATGGCTTATATCCAGAGTGAATTTTCTGCTAAGAAGCTCTGTGCTCCATTTCAATGCCTTTCTTCATTCAGGTCAGTTAGAAGATTCCTGTAGCTCCATGAATTCTCTGATGATAAAAAAGGGCTGACTTTAGCCTGAAGGTTTTACTGTGATGATTACATTGTTAAAGTTTCTCTCCAGTGTGGATTCTCTGATGCTGGCTAAGATGGTTCCTCCGTTTAAAAGCCTTTCCACACTGGGCACATCCATAAGGTTTCTCTCCAGTGTGGATTCTCTGATGTACAATAAGAGACGACTTCTGTGTAAAAGTCTTTACACATTGATTGCATTCATAAGGTTTTTCTCCAGTGTGGATTCTTTCATGAATAACAAGACTGCGCTTCTCTGTAAAAGTCTTTCCACATTGATTACATTCATAAGGTTTCTCTCCAGTGTGGGTTCTCTGATGTATAACGAGACCACCCTTACATATAAAAGTCTTTTCACATTGATTACATTCATAAGGTTTCACTCCAGTGTGGGTTCTCTGATGTATAATAAGACTAGCCCTCCTTGTAAAAGCCTTTTCACACTGGTTACATTCATAAGGTTTCTCTCCAGTGTGGATCCTCTGATGTTCAACAATATAATTCCTACTTCTGAAAGTCTTTCCACATTGATTACATTCATAAGGTTTCTCTCCAGTGTGGATTCTCTGATGTTCAACAAGACTTTCTTTCCATCTGTAAGTCTTTCCACATTGATAACATTTATAAGGCTTCTCTCCAGTGTGTGTTCTCTGATGTGCAATAAGATGAGCCCTGTGTATAAAAGCTTTTCCACACTGATTACATTCATAAGGTTTCTCTCCAGTGTGGATTCTCTGGTGTAGAGTAAGGCATTCCGACCATTTAAAAGATTTTCCACATTGATTACATTCATAAGGTTTCTCTCCAGTGTGGGTTCTCTGATGTTTAATAAGATAAGCCCGCTGTATAAAAGTTTTTCCACATTGATTACATTCATAAGGTTTCTCTCCAGTGTGGATTCTTTCATGTTTAACAAGACTGTCCTTCCACGTAAAAACCTTTCCACATTGATTGCATTTATAAGGTTTCTCTCCAGTATGTATCCACTCATGTGCAATAAGACATCTCTTTTCTCTAAAAGTCTTTCCACATTGAGTACATTCATAAAGTTTCTCTACAGTGTGGATCCTCTGATGTTGAAGAAGCCCATCCTCCCATATAAAAGTCTTTCCACACTGATGGCATCTATAAGTTTTCTCCGCAGTGTGGATTCTCTGATGTGCAATAAGTCTGTCCTTCCATCTGTAAGTCTTTCCACATTGATAACATTTATAAGGTTTCTCTCCAGTGTGTGTTTTCTGATGTGCAGTAAGATAAGCCCTGTGTATGAAAGTTTTTCCACACTGATTACATTCATAAGGTTTCTCTCCTGTGTGGATTCTCTTATGTAGAGTAAGGTATTCCGACCATTTAAAAGCTTTTCCACATTCATTACATTCATAAGGTTTCTCTCCAGTGTGTGTTCTCTGATGTTTAATAAGATAAGCCCGCTGTGTAAAAGCTTTTCCACATTGATTACATTCATAAGGTTTCTCTCCAGTGTGGATTCTCTCATGTTTAACAACACTAACCTTCCATGTAAAAACCTTTCCACATTGACAACATTTATAAGGTTTCTCTCCAGTATGTTTCCATTGATGTGCAATAAGACATCTCTTGTCTCTAAAAGTCTTTCCACATTGAGTACATTCATAAAGTTTTTCTGCAGTGTGGATCTTCTGATGTTGAAGAAGCCCATCCTTCCATGTAAAAGTCTTTCCACACTGACGGCATTTATAAGTTTTCTCTGCAGTGTGGATTCTCTGATGTGCAATTACACATTTCCTCTTTGTAAAACCCTTTCCACATTGTTTAGAGTCATAATATTTCTCTGCAATATGGATACTCTCGGGCATTGTGCAGACTTCTCTCCAACTGAAGTCAGAGGGACCGTCACTCATGAATCTTTGCTTGTGAGTTTCTTCCACAGAAAGGGTTAGCTCTGCAGCAGTTTCCTGCATTTCCAGACTGATCTCTCCTTCTGAAAAAAAAAAAAGCCAGCAATGAAACAAATAGACACTATACATCACACGCATATATATTTATATCCCCTTTGCTCAATAGGCAGAATAAAAACTCAGTTACTTTCTCTTTTCCTGGATAAAGAGAAACATCTTAAAAGGGCAGAAACACAATCATTTGCCCTTAGCTCACATCCCAAGGATGAATTAATTTCCAAAGAGCTTCATGCATTAATTTACATTGGAACCTCACAAAAACCTGTGACACAGGTAGGGCCATCATTCTCATCACATTCACAACTCAGACCATGAGAAAAGAATGGCTGAGCAACTCGACCCAAATTCCAGCACCTGGGACTGGAATCTGAACCCTGTGATTGAGCCTGCTCTGTCTGCAGTACTTGACAAATTATCTTCATTTTCAATCCTTTCTTCATAGCTACAGCTATGAAGGGGAATGGTTAAACAAGTCGTGGTATATGAACGTAATGGAATATTATTGTGCCATAAGAAATGGGGGACATATGGATTTCATAATAACCTGGAAAGACCTGATCTGATGCAGAGTGAAGGAAGCAGAACCAAGAGAATATTATACATGACTGCAGACATACAGTATCTGTGATGACTAACTGATAATTTGGCTTTTCAAGGTTCAAAGACAGCTCCAAAAGACTCATGATAGAAAAAGCTATCCACATCCAGAGAAAGAGTCTGAATGCAGATTGAGGCAAACTATTTGCTCTTTTTTTTTTCTTCTTTTTTGGTTTTGTTTCTTCTTTCCTGATTCATTCCATCGGTTATAATTCTTCTTTACAACTTTACTATTGTGCAAATAAGGTTAATGTGAAATTATATGTAGAACCTATATCAGATTATATGCCATCTTGGGGAGGAGAAGGAAGGAGAGGGAGTGGGAGAAAATGTGGAACTCAAAAGCTTGTGGAACTGTGTGTTGTAAATCAAAAATAGAAAAGAAATTTAAAAAGGAAAAAGAAATCCTATCCTTACACTAATTTAAATAAACAACAACCCAATAACAATAAAGCAATATTTGCAATTGACCTTCAAGCACATTTGTCATTTAATGTGGTACTTGCCAAGAGCCAATACAAAAAGAAAATTTTAAAATAGTAATTAGCAATTCATTGTGACTAATTAGAGTGATAAAAAAAAATGAATTTCCATCTCCTGGAAGGTGCTTGTCAAATTCACCTTCCTTCTCCACCTCAGCCACGAGTGAGCATTTTCAACATGTTCTGTTAAAAAATCAGAATACAACTGGTGGTGCAGTAGACACAATGCTGGGCCTTGAAGCAGGAAGACATGAGTTCCAGTCCCACCTCAGAAACTTGCTAGTCCTCTGATGCTAGGGAAGTCACAAGACCTCTGTGTGCCTCAGTTTTTTGACTGACTCATTCTTTAGGATTAGATTACTTAGTTTGCACTTAATTTTTGCTATATCTTTCCATAGCCCTTTAATACATAGAATTTTTATTGCATCAAGATCTGAAAAGGATGCATTTAACATTTCTCCTTTTCTGCACTGGATTGTGAAGTTTTTATGCCCTAGGACATGGTCCACTTTTGTGTATGTGCCATGTACCACTGAGAAAAAGGTATATTCCTTTCTATCCCCATTCAGTTTTCTCCAGAGGTCTATCATAGCTACCTTTTCTAAAATTCTATTCACTTCTTTAACTTCTTTCTTGTTTATTTTGAGGTCAGATTTATTATTTATTATTTCATGTTAGAGTTATCAAGTTCAGAGAGGGGGAAGTTGTCTGGAACAGAAACTGGAGGACTTGAAGGTCTAGGAAAGAGCTCATATAGGAGACCCTTATACCCTCTTATACTTTCAAGGTAATTCCATGCCCCGAAATTCCAAACAATGTCTTTTTTTTTTTGGATCACAGATTTATCTCTGAAAGGAAGGTGAAAGGCCATGGATTCCAAACCCGTTATTATGAATGGAGAAACTGAAGCTCAGTGGTTCAGTGACTGACCCATGAAGCCACTGCTGAGATATAGCTGAAAAAGAATTCCAAGTAGGTCTTCCTACCCCAAATTTAGCACCTGCTTCACGACAGCACAAAGCAGCCTCTGGTAAAAGCCCCTCTCATATACCAGCTTTCACCTCACTCACCTGGACAGCAGCTCTTCAGGCTTTCTTGCTCCAGCATCCATGGTGGTTCCCTTAGCACAAAAAAAGAGATCACATCTTCTCTGGGAACTAGAAGACCTAGGCATAGGAAGTCAGATGGGAATGAGCATGGAGAGAAACTTGTAATTCACTTCCATTTAGGAAAAGGAGTTCAGACCCAGAACTACTCCATTTTGAGATACACACTATTATCTTCACACACATGAGCCTGTACTCACCCACCAGTGCTTGTAATACAAGAAACCAAAAACAGGGTGTGCCACATTATCCTTTTGTACAACCTGCTGTGAGAAACAGCCGAACCTCTGCCTCCCATCCTGTCAGGTCCCATTCTGAGAGAAACTCCTAATTCCAAAAGGCTTATTATGTAAGACCAGACTGGAGTCCCAGAACAGGGACCCAGATGAGCCAGTTTTTACCCTGTCTCCCTCTCCTGTTCCCTCCTCCCTGAAACCTACAGGAACCATGCATATTGCTCATTTGGGGCATCTTTGCCTCTTCAGATGAGGCAAACTCAATAAACCGTAGCTGCTCCAAGTTCTATTTCTAGACCAGTCAATTATTCCTGGCAATGCCAGGGTCATGTAAGCAAGCACCCCAGGGTAGTTAACAGGCATCCTGAAGGATAGTCTGACAGCATTTCTTTCCTGACCTTATGTAAGAGGTGGGGGAAAAGATCATGGAACCAGATTGGAATCAGTAAATTTGGTCTTGGTGCACCTTCTTCATAGAAGAATGGACTCATTGCACACTTTCCATGTTCTAGAAATTAGAGGCTGCTGATGGTGCTGTGGAGAAAGCCCTGGGCCTGAAGTGAGGCATGCCAGGGTCTGAATTCAGCCTCAAATAGTTACTAGATATGTGTCCCTCGACAAGTCACATAACCACCATTTCCCTCAGTTTCCTCAACTGTTAAATGAGGAGAATATTAACACCTAACATGGAAGGTTATTGTGAGGATAAAGTGACATAATATTGTAAAGAAAGCCCCAGACCCAGGACCAGGCAAAAAGGAAGGGAAAGTAAATGCTTATTCCCTTCCTTTCCTGAAGATTAAGGGACTATACAAGGACCAAGTAGAAGCCGTGAGCTGCAAATTGATGTTTGTTAAAAAGAACATTCCACATACTAGACCCATCCCAGAGAGCAAAAGGCTTGTAAGAAAAAGCCACTTGAACAGCTTTCCAATAGCTGGCAGACAGAATTCATGGTCAGGTGAGGGTTAAGCCAAAAGACCCCTGAGATTAGTTCCACGTCTAAAATTCTTCCACACTAATCTGAAGCTGCCTAGAAGTGTTAAGAGACAGCTTCAGGAGCAACAAGAAAACTCTCAGGATCCTGTCACACAATGCAAACATTTTCTATAGGAAACACCAGGTATCAGGACAAGAGACCAACACTTTTCTCTTTCTAATAATTGATAAATGCTCCAAACCCAGCTGCATTGGGAATCAAGATGGGCTATTAGCACTTATTAGGCCAAGTGCCCTTGAAGAGTTTGGCCTTTGTTTCCTTGATTAAGGTAGGAATCTCTGATGACCTCCTTGCCTCAAGGGAAAGCCTAGTTTACATGGGCTTGAGTGACGTTAGTGACATCAGAGGCTTTTAGACCACGTGGGCTTAAGTTGCATTTTTGTGACAATTTCAGGTCATGTGGGTGAATCACATGTGTGACTCCCCTTTGACCCTGAACAAGATATATAAAACCAGAGGCTGGCTCTTTTTTTGGAGCACTGACCCACAGCAGGAGTAGTGTGTGACTCTGGGCCAGCCCTTGTCAAGCTCCCAGTTGAACTCAGATGTTGGTAACTATGAATTGTATTTGGTCTGTCTGCTGATGTTTGTAATTTGTTTGTATTTCCTTTGAAGTTCAGGGTGCTGGCTTTTTCCCCTGAACTAAGTGAATGATATTTGTGCACTGGATTAAAGTAAGATTGTTAACTCCTTAACGTTGCTTTCCTTAGTAAAGCAGATCAAAAGAACTTGGGCTTGCAGCGCTCTGTGTGCTAGTTGTTGTTGGTTTTATACCCCCACAGCAGCTGCTAGCCGGATTGCTGAAACACCAGCACACCAGGGGATGAAGATGTTCCTTTGATTACAGACTCAGCATTACCAGAGGAAGTGTCCTTACCCAGGGAGAGCAGGTTCCGAGCATTCTCCAGCATGACCCCCTTGTACAACTCCTTCTGAGCATGGTCCAAGAGGCCCCACTCCTCTTGGGTGAAGTCCACAGCCACATCCTTGAATGTCACCAACCCCTAAATCAATAAAAGTCATAGAATGTAGAACTGAAGGACACTTCAGATTTAAACAACCCAACCCTCATTAATTTACAGAACAAAACTGAAACACAGAGAAGGGATTTGCTGAAAGGCCAGAATCTTTATGAGAATCAGAGTGAACTCCAAAAACCACAGTATTTAAGAGTCCAACTGAATTTTGAGACAAGCATTTTCTGTTCAGTTTCATTTTCTGTTCTGATCAGTTAGAATAATGCCAGTAAGTATTTTCCTCTGAAATGTCTCCTGGAATTAGGGAAGAATCGGGGAGAAAGTTGTTATTCTATCTGTAAGGTAGGTGGACGTGTGGGGGAGAATGACAGAAGGTGATAGAAAAAATCTTCCTCATTAAAACTGACATCATTCCATACATAGCATTATTTGTCAAGTCTTTCTCTCGATGCAGATAGCATCACTCTTTACGTGTCCTTTATTTTTAATTTGTGTCTTTAGAATAATCAAAATGACTCATTTCCTCAAACTCTTTTGCTGTTACTGTATACAATGTGCTCTTGGTTCTGCTCACTTTGCTCTTAATCATTTTGTGCAAGTCTTTCTGGGCCTTTCCAAGATCACTGAGCTCATCCTTTCTTACAGCACAGTAGCATTCCATCACAACCACAGACCACAACCCATTCAGCCTTTCCCCAAATGATGGGGATCCCTGCACTTTCCAGTTCTTTGTCACCACGAAGCAAGTTGCTGTCAACATCTCAATCACATTCAAAGTGATAATTACTGTCTGTGAATTTCTTTCCATCTCATTTTTACTCATGATTTTCTTTTCTGCCCTTTTTACCCCATTGCTTTTATCTTCTCCCCCCACCATCCTACCCCCCAATTCACCCAAACCTCCAAGAGTCCCCCATTTCCATCCCTTCAATTTTAGTCCAAAAGGCCTCCAACAGTCCCATTCTCTCCCCAACCCTCCCAAATCCCAGTCCACACATGCTCTGAAAAGTCCCTCCCCAACCCTGTTCTACAATTTTCTCATGTTCAGAAGACTTCTACACCCTTTCACATGTACATGTAGTTTCTTTTTCAACCCAGATGAGAGTGATGTTCCAATATTACCAGCCCTCCACCCCTACTTGCTTCCTCTCTATGAGTTCTTTTTCTCATACTCCCTTTCTCCAATATCATTTTTTACTACTTTTCCTATCCACTTTTGTTTATCATCACCCCATCATACACAACTCAGCCACCACCTTTCTTTCAAACCACCTCAGTAATACTGAAAGTTATAATACTGATAATTTTTCCATACATAAGTAAGTGAACAGTTTGACCCTAAAGAGGGCCTAATACTCAGTCTTTAATGTTTTCCTTATATTTCTTCTAGATATTTTAATATCAAATTTTCCAATGAATTCTGCTCTTCTTGTTCCAAATTGGAAAGTCTCTCAATTCATCAAATAGTCCTTTTTTTCCATTCAGGATCATACTCTATTTTGCTGGGTAAGGTATTCTCAAGTGCAACCATAGCTCTTTTGTTCTTTGAAATCCAATGTCCCCAAACTTTCAGTCTTTGAGAGTGGAATGTGCTAGTTCTTGTGGAATCCTAACTAAATTTCCACAGGATTGAAATGATTTCTTTTTCTTGTTGCTTCCAATATTTTCTCCTTGCCCTGAGTTTTGAAACTTGGCTATGACATTCACGTAAGTTTTCCTCTTGGCATCTCTTTCAGGTGGCGAACAGTAGATTTTTTTCTATTCTATTTTTCCTCTTGTTCTAGAACTTTAGGGCACTTTTCCTTAATAATTTCTAATTAATAAGTGATATGTTCTAAAGAAAATTCTGTGAACCGTCTGTGAAGCTGGCAGTTGCACGGCATTCTGGGGGAAAGCATTTAATGTGATCACTTAAAAAAGAAGAAAGGTAAAGAAAAGATGTAGTTTGTTTCCTGAATGGCTGAAATAAAGACTTATCGGGAAGAGGATTCTAAAGAGCTATTCATTGGAACCTGGACCACGGTGAACTGTAAGAGATGGTCCCCAGCCATGTGAAGGAGTGTTATCTGTTGTTACACCAAGGGCTAGAGGTTATTCCACAGATGATAGGTCATAGTCAAGACAGGTTATGCCTTTCCTTTCCAAGTGCTTTCATTTGTCTATGACACACATTCCTTAATTATAATATTAATTACCTAGAAATAAAAGTAACTATAATGGAAAAGGGCAAGCTAGGTGGCATAGGGGATAGAGCACTGGGCTTGCTATCAGGAAGATACCATCTTCATAAGTTCAAATCTGGCCCCAGAAATTACTAGTTGTGTGATCCTGGACAAGTCACTTAAACATGCTTGCCTCAGTTTCCTCATTTGCAAAATGAAGTGAAGAAGGAAATGGCGAACCACTCCAGTATTTTTGTCAAGAAAAACTCCAAATGGTTTATAAAGTCTTGAATATGAGTAAGCAACATTTGAGAGAGGGGGGTTCCTTCATTGGCTAAAAAAAAAAAAAAGCAGTATTCAATTAAGTTGGGTTTTGTATGAGCTAATTCATCAGAAAAATATTGACAATTTCTTCATCAGAAACAAATGACCTAAACACACAAGGAGAGTTGTACAAACTTGGCAGAACAAGTGTGATACCTGAGTAGCCAGCTATTGCTGGAAAAACCCAAATTGTGATACCTGAGTAGCCAGCTATTGCTGAAAAAACCCTGCCCCCAGCCTCTAACTACAAACCCCAGTCTGCATAAAAAAAAACAGACTGAGTTCCTGCCATTTGTCGAGTGTCCTGGGCCCCTAAGACTCTTCCAAGGAATGTAAGCTAATTACCAGGAAAAGCCTAACGATCTTCCTTTGTCTAACTGAGTGGGCTGAGAGACTACTCTATCTCGTCTCAACAAACCCAGCTGGAGCATCCCTCAGTCTGCCTATGGCCTTGAAGGATGAAAGCCTCAACCCCAGATATTCCTTTGAACTATATGACTTTTGCTTTATCTTGAGCCTTCCTTGTTGTGGGAGTTATGGCAAGATGGACACAGAGATCCTGGGTTGTAATTTCAGTTGACACTTTGTCAGCTCTCTGATATGTTGTATTTACAATCTATTCAGGAGGTTCCTCTTATTGTATCATGGTCATAAAAAGTGAAATAACACAGGCTTGCTGAGTCCGCAAAGTAACGTATGTAAACTTCAAGAGATAACTAACCACTGAACCTGTATTCTCTATATAAACTGCCCTTTCTCTTCAAATGGGGCCGTTTTGATTTGGGAGACTCTATTTCCCCAAACAGTCGCCGGCTAATAAACTTCTCCATTTAAAACTTAAACTCCTGTGGTGTGTCTTGCTCGCTGTCAGTATAACACAAGAATCAAGAGGATAAGTAAGAGGCCTACAGATGGACCATATAAACAAGCAGTTGGCCAGGTTTGAGAATATGACAGAAATGATTCATTGAGTACCCGTACTCGAACAGCATTAGTCAGTTCATTATGATTTTATAAGGGGTAATGATTGTTGTAATGCTTCTAATATATTCATCTACTCAATCACCAAATATTAGGCCTAAGAATAAGCAATGTATTCATCCATACTTTGTATATGTCACAGAAGAATATAGATTCTAATAGAAGGGACCCAGAATAGGCCTCCAACTTTAATGCAATGTTCATCATTTGTTTATCAGTTATAGAACTTTGCTGGAAAATGCGAACAAAGATTTCTCCATCTTATTTTGTTCAAATTCCCTGACCAAAGCAAGCCTGGGTGGTGACATGGTAGGGAAAATCCTCTACTGTCCCGTCCTACCTCCCCACCCCCCCAATATGTTCTTGCAATGTATATATAGCTTGGACCATCTCCTCATCCCTAAGAGAAGGAGGAGCCCATGCACCTTGCAACCCCCTAGTCAGTGGAGATATTCCTGCTTCACCCAACTTGTGACTCTACTAACACATCATTTTTGGACTGTCTCCTGACATCCTGCCTGCAGGAGAAGGTCCTTTGGTGGCTCTACATTACAAAAAGGGCAGATACAGGAAAGGGAGCAGGAGAAGACAGCAGGGGAAGAAGAGAGTGATGAGACAAGGGCTCCTCAAGGACTAGAAATTGTCACTTCAATCCCATATATGTTAATTGAGCATCCAACATGTGCCAGGCTCAATGCTCAGCATTGGGGATAGAAAAAGAGACAAAAGGCAGTCCCTGCCCTCAAGGAGGTCACCATCCAATGGAGGAGACATCAAGCAAAACAATATATACAAAGCAAGCCAAGTCCAGGACAAATAGGCCACAATTAGAGGAGGGAAGGAGTAAGAATTCACAGGGGTGAGGGAATACTTCCTGCTGCTTTCCAGTTGTTGGTTGGGACTTAAAGGAAGGCAGTGAGGCTAGGAGTCTGAGCTGGGGAGGGAGAGTATTCCAGGAGTGGGAACAGCCACTGAAAATGCCTAGAGTTGAGAGAAGCCAGAAGGCCAGGGCCACTGGGTCATCAATATATGTGGGGGAGTAAGCTGTCAGAAGACTGGAAGGACTGGAGTAGGGCTGAGTTATATAAGGCTTTGAATACCTATTTTTTGTAAAGAAATGCTCCATGAGGACCACATTGCCAGCTTCATAGACCATCCTCCATGTCTGTGGCAATGGCCTCACTGGCTGATGTCTGTGCACAGACTGCACTCACCTGGGGAGGGGGGCTGCTGCTCCCAGGGGCCATTACCTCTGGCTCCAGGCCTCTGTCCTCTGCAGACTGTGCTGGACAGGCAGAAGGATCCCAGAGAGGAAAAGGTCTTCCTCTTTTCTTCCTAGGCAGCAGGCTCGCCTACAGGGATTTACAGGGTGAGGACCCACTGGAGAAAGACTCCACCCTACAGAGGGAGGGAGAAAGCAAGGAGGGTCAGGCTTGGAAATGAAGATGACCCTGATGGGGTGTTTGGCTGCTTGTGCTTGGACCCCAATTCCAAGGTCACATTTCTCCCTGGCCTCAAAACACTATCCCTGACGGGTTTCTCCCCAGCCCTAGGACACTGTGCCCAGCACTTACTCATGACTGGGTCCCAGTAAACAAACTATCTTTCCCCATCACAAGAACAAGCTGGCCTCTGAAGGAACTGGAACTGTCTTGTAACCACAGAATTATCGATTATTGATTCAATCCAGAGGCCGAGCTATAGACGGCAGCTCACCGCACTGTCTTGCTACAGACGGAAGAGACTGAAAGTACAGCCTGAAAAGCCCCTTCCCTCGTTTCCAGTGGGAAATGAGGCCAGTGACCCAGGCTGTACCGCATCACCTTATCAGCACAACTGCCCGATGATCCTCAGCCTCTCCTAGAGAAGCTTCAGCATCATTCCGGTTAAGTGGCAGGTTCCCTCAGGGGCTCTGCCCGCTATATCCGAGAAACAACAAACCTCTGCCACGTTGACCTGAAGATTACTCAAGTCTGTGAATTCACTGCAGATCCCCCTCAGTGGGTTCCCCAAGCTTCCCCTCCCCCTCGACGGGTTACCCAACCTCCCACGTCCCCTCGAGGGGCTCCCCAAGCTTCCTCTCGCCCCAGAGGCGGGTTATCCCTCAAGCCCCTCCGAAGGCTCCCAGCGACGCCGGGTCGAGCCTGCACAGGCTCTGCAGGATCCCCTCCGGAGCGGGGCTGCCCCGAACCCCTGCCGGTCATTGTCCCTCTTCCAGGACACTGGTAGGGCGAGCGGACCAAAGGGGGCCAGGAGCTTCCGGGGGGGCCGATGTTCCGTTACCATCCCAAGCCTCCCCCGTGACAATTTCGGTCTGCAGGACCCAGAGAACGCGCGCCCCCGGGCCTTCTGCCGGCCCCGGGACAGTCTGCAGGCCCAGGAGAGGCGGCCCGGGCCGGAGCTCGGCACCAGACCCCCCGGACAGCCGGAGCTCCCAGGCCCCAGGGACCGTGACGGGAATTCTGAGCCTCCCCCCGGGCCCAAACCTGCGGGAACGACGCGGGCGCCCCCAGCCCAAGTGACTGCGGGAAAGGGGACGCAGACGTACCAGACCTTCGTGGGGACTCCCTCCCTTCAGACCGCGAGCTCCGGAAGCTCCTCCACAGCCTCCTACCTTTGCAACTGACCCGGTCCTTCCTGGGTACCAGGAAGTTAGCCGACTCCTACAGGATGTCCCGCCCCCTTCACGGCCGGCAACGCCTTCCCAATGGTCCACTCAACCTCCACTTCCTGCGAGTTTATGCTAGCGGCACTTCCAGACTCCATTTCCCAGGAGGCTTTGCGCATACAGGACTCGAATGCTCATTAATCGCTCAGAATTACGCAGTCGGACTCGGTTTCCCAGAATCCCGCACTCCCTAGTCGCTCCCTTGCGTGGGGCGGGACTTCCTATCGGTCTCGGTCCGGGATTCGTGCGTTCCCACCCGCTTGCTTTCTTAAGGGAAAGAGGCGGCTTCCTGTGGGAGAATGATCCGTGCACAAGTTCCTTTCCGTAGAAGTGATCTCTGCAGATTAAGGCAAAGCTCGGTAGTTCCGATGCAAATCCTACTCAGCCGGTTGAGGGCTTTGGAGCGGTCCCCCTTCACTCTGAGTATCACAGGAGACATTCAGATCCTTCTCTCCACCCGTGGCACCCCCTGGAGAACACAAGGATCCGGGATCCAGCCCAGAAATTGGGGACCATCGGCCTCGTCCTCGCCCCTGGGCCAGGGATGACCAAAGGGACGGAGAAAGGGAGGAGCAGGATCATGCACTGCTGCGCCCCCTTGTGGCCAGAGTGGCCTTTGTTTTCTTTGGGTCGCTCAGTTTATCTCATTGGGCCTTGCTGGGTGCTGGGCCTGCTGCTCCTCTTTCGGGGCAGGAAGCCCAGAGACCATGCCTGGGAGCAGAGAACTTCCTGTGTGACTTCTTCTGGGGCAGGAAGCCCAGAGACCATGCCTGGGAGCAGAGAACTTCCTGTGTAATGAGTCATGGGGCTGGCTGAGGGGAGGTGTTGACTCCAGAGCCACGCCCTATTGGGTGTTAACCTAGGGGAAGGGGCCAACTCAAGAACCAATCGGCCCTGGTCATTCAGGCAGCGTTTGATGATGTCAAAAACTCTATAAGAGGGGAGAAGAGGGCTTGAAGATCCTCTTTCCTTTTCCAGTTGGCGCGGAAGCAGTGGTGAGCGTGACTCTGGGCCAGCCCTTGCTTTCGGGCTGAGCCCAGATGTTGGTAACTATGAATTGTATTGGGTCTGTCGATATTTGTAATTTGTTTGTATTTTGTTCTGCAGTTTGGGGTGCTGGTTTTGTTTTCCCCTGAACTAAATGAATGCACTGAACTTAGGGGTGCTGGCTTTTTCCCCTGAAGTAAGTGAATGAATCTGTATTTGGTCTGGCTGTTGATGCTTGTCTCTATGCTCCCCTGAACTAACTGAATGCTGGATTAAAGAAATCTGGTCAACACCTTCACCGTGATTTCCTTGTTTAAGCAGATTAAAAAGAACGTGTGCTTTCCTGGCGTGCCGGCAGCCTCCTGGGTGCTGGCTGTGGGAGGGGGGGTCTTATGCCCCCCAGAAGCTGCTAGCCATATTGTTAAAACACCCCTGGACGGTGAAGATGGACTTACAGAGGCTGGGATCACCCCAGAGAGATCCCCACCCCCAGTGGAGGCACATCCGCCCTTCTCCTGGGTGCTCAGCGGAACCTTAGAGGTTCACTAACCAGGGCCCCAGTGCCCTGAGGGAGGGGCCAGCCTTGGGGCATTTTATCAGTCAGTCCACCCCCAACATCCAGAGAAAACTGGGGACCATGGCTGCAGGACCCCAAACCCCTCAGACTGCACTATTGGAGGCCCCTTTGGAGTCTTTATTCACTAGACCTGATTGTGGCTCAGGAGAAAGCTGGGGGCCAGAGCTAGAGGAGGAGAGCAGGCCTGCTCTTGGATCAGCTCCACCCCAGCCTCGGCCCATGACCCCGCAGTGCTCCTGGGACTTGGATCCCTGGGCACCTGCCTCTGAAACCCTAGGAAGGGCTCTGGGTCCTGCAGAAAGTGTCAGACCCTGCCACGTCTGCAGACCACCAAGGCACTGGAGGTGGGGCAGTTGGTAGGTAGGTGGGTGGGTGGTGGAGCAGCCTCCTCCCAGTCCTGCTCTCCAGTCCTCTCCAGGCTCAGAGTGACCCAGAGTGAAGGCTGGGTCCAGCTTGGCTCCCAGCCCATACATATCGTTGGCTGAGCCCTGAGCATGATCCACGTGGCAGCCAAGCCTATCGATTTTCTGATTGATGGGGGCCCCCACTCTGTGATGTTGCCCCATTCTGGCCCCACCCCTCTTTCTTTTCTAAGGAAAGCAACTTCAAGGGGGTTACAATCTCACTTTAATTAAAGAGACATATCATTCACTTAGTTCAGGAGAAATGTCAGCACTCTGAACTTTAGAGCAAATACAGAAATTACAGAAACAGGAAATATAAACAGATCCACCTACAGGCTTCGGTCTGACTATAGCAATTCATACATAATTACCAGAGAGAAGCACCAATATCTGAGTTTTCAAAGGCGGGGGCCTCTAACAGCTACCCAGTCTCATCACCAACACTTCCAATGAGTGTGCCCCCAAAAGCAAAATGCCAACCTTGGGGCACATATACTCTGTTTAGAGGCCGGAGGGCTCCACACCCATTCAGTGAAAGGATATGGTCCTGGGGCTTTCTTGTAATTTAAACAGGTCATCAAAGATTTTGATTGAAACAAAGGCAAGACTCAAAACCATTTGATTACCTCAATGCTGAGGAGCACTCCAAAACAAAAGATGCCAAAAAGTCCCACTTGATTGATTCAAGCAAAGGCAAGACTCATTAAAGGCACTTGATTTCCTTAACATTCCAAAAGAGAAAACAGTAAAAAAAAAAAAAAAAGTCCCACCCTGCTTACTATTACAGGGGTGGTCATTGAAGGAAAACCGAGGGATTGTCTGAGACACATCCCTTACCCTGCCAACATGGGGATGTGTTGTCGAACCACTCCTTCCTCTTCCTCTCTTCCTGTCCTGCCCCCCTATTGGGAAGAGATCTGATGGGGAAACTGGGCAGCCAATGCTCCCTAGTCAAGCCTTTCCTCTCCCTTTTAACCCTGCTTACCAAGCCCTCTGATATTCCCTTAGGGGTATGGGAAGAGGTTGAGCCTGTGTGTGGGACCAGGGGATTCCTGGGGTGCTCCACACGCCACCCTGGTTTTTGTCTGCTTGCCAGATCCTAGTGTGTACCTTCACCTGTGCCAATACCCAATCACATGGTGCCCAGGAAGGATTGCAGGCCCTGATTGATAAGTTCCTAAACTATGGGCTTCTTGTTCCTCACCCGTCCCCCTCTAACACCTCTATTCTTCCTGTAAGAAAGCCAAATGGGGAGTTTCCCATGGTTCAGGATCTTAGAGCAGTCAAGAAAGCCTCTTGATTCCTATTCACCCCATAGTCCCTAATCTGTGTATCATACCCAAATCCCAGGGGATATCCAATGGTTCTCCACTCTGGATCTCAAAGATGCTTTCTTTTGCATACCTCTCCACAAGGACTCCATATTTATATTTGCATTGGAATGGACACCCCCTGAGAAATCAAACCCATGCCACTGAACTAGGCAGTATTGCTACAATGCTTCTGGGAAAGCCCCCATTTATTTGGTCAGGCTTTGGGAAAAGATTTAAGGGCTCTGGAGTTACCTAACAGTAGTTTAATCCAATAAGTAGATGATATCCTTATCCGTAGCCCTACTCAGGAGGAATCTCTTAGTACTGCCACAGAGACTCCTAATTTCTTAGACACTAGAGGCTTTCCCTGGCCAAGGTTGAAATAGCTTGTCAGAGTGTTAAATGTGTGGGCCTTGAGTTAACCCCCACCTCTCACTCCCTAACAACAGAGAGGAAATGGACTATACTGTCCATTCCTGTCTCAGCCACTAAGAAACAACTATGTAACTTTCTGGGCCTTGCTGGGTTTTGTAGGCTCTGGATTCCCAACTTTGGGCTTATTGCTAAGACTCTTTATGATTCTGTTCAAGGTCCTGATACACGTCCTTTAGATTGGGGACCGGACGAGGCTAAGGTTTTTGATACTTTGAAATCTAAACCCACCTCCTCTCCAGCACTAGCTTTACCCAATTTAGACAAGCCTTTTACTTTGTATGTAAGGAGAGGTCAGGCTTTGGGTGTCTTAACTCAGTCCCTAGGACAGTTGCTTACTTTTCTTTTGTTTTTTTTTTTTTGTGGGGGGGAGGCAGGGCAACTGGGGTTAAGTGACTTGCCCAAGGTCACACAGCTAGTACATGTGTCAAGTGTCTGAGGTTGGATTTGAACTCAGGTCTTCCTGACTCCAGGGCTGGTGCTGTACTCACTGTGCCATGTAGCTGCCCCAAGTTGCTTACTTTTCAAAACAACTTGATTCTGTGGCTGCTGGATGGCCCTTATGCCTCTGGGCTGTACAGCAGTGGCTGTGCTGATTGAGTGAGAGTCTAAGTTCACACTTGGTCACCCTTTAGAAGTCATAACCCCTTGGAAAAAGAATTCCAAGACAGGCCTTCCTGCCCCCAGATCTAGCACTTCCTTCACCACAACACAAAGTAGCCTCTTGTAATCCCAGCTCTCCTATACCTGCTTTCACCTCTCTCGCCTGGCCAGCAGCTCCTCAGGCCTTCTTGCTCCAGGATCCATGGGGCGTCCCTTTGCTCAAAATGAGATCACATCTTCTTTGGGAACTGGCAGCCCTGGGCATGGGGAGTCAGTCAGAGGTGAGCATGGAGAGAAACTTGTCATTTAGTTCCCTTTAAGGAAAGACATTCAGACCCAGAGCTGCTCCATTTTGAGATTCACAATATTATGTTCACACATATGAGCCTGTACTCACCCATTAGTGCTTGTAATGTGAGTAACCCAAAACAAGGTGTGCCACATTATCCTGTTGTACAACCTGCTGTGAGAAAGAGCCAAACTTCTGCCCCTCTCCCGTAAAGTCCATTCTGATAGAAACTCCTAATTCCAACGCAGGCTAAAAAGGCTTTCTCTGCAAGACGAGATTGGATTCCAGAACAGGAACCTAGATGATGTTCCTTTTGTACTGTCCCCTCCCCTGTCCCTCACTCCCTGAAAGCTATAGAAACCTTGTGTACTGTTCATTTGGGCGTCTTTGCCTCTTCAGGTGTGAGTCTCCTGCTGGCAAAATCTATAAACCCTAGTGTTAGGGGTCCTTGACCAGCAAGTATCCCTATCTCAGTACGCAATGATGAGGCGGGAGTCAAAGATGGATACAAATCCCATTTATTGGAAGCCATTATCCATTTTTATAGGTTTTTGCACTACATAAGCAGAAGCAGGTGTCCAAGGAGATGAGAGCATGGGAAAAAAGAGATGTGCTTCAGTAATGTATTGTTGCACTTAGATTAGATGTAAGTAGCAATATCTGGTGGGAAGAATCTGGATTATTGTAAATTATGTTGCCTGCAACCATATGGGAAAAACTGGGGCTGTGGTAAGGTAGTTTCCAAAGGAGTATGGGAACAGAAGGGGAGTGCTGTTCTACAGTATCTGGGAAGGCTGGGAACAGAAGGAGAGTGCTGTTCTACAGTATCTAAAGAGGCATGGGAAGGCTTGGGCAGGATACAAACTGGTATCAGAACTGTATGAGCTATGTGAGGCATGGGGCAGGATGCCCTTGTAAAGTATCCAAGAAGTTCCCATTAATTAAAGCATGTTTGTGTTAGGCACTGGTTCAAGAGCATTCGGTAATGGCCAGCTGGGTTCCTCCTCTGGGCTTGTGAGTCCTTGGTGAAAGGACTCTGCCTGCATGAGAAAGGATGGCTACCAGAGCGGGAGGGGGCCTGCTAGGGATGGAAGTCTTTCCTCCGGGTGCCTCACCGTTCCAACTCCTACTAAGCCTGTCTGGTTTTACCCAGGAAACAGGCCAAGTGCTAGGGTCTGAGCAGCCCCGGGGTCGGCACTAACTCCCTACACCCTAGTTGGTCCAAATTCCATTTCTTGGCCAGTCTCTTATTCCTGGCAATGCCAGGGTCATGTAAACAAGGACCCCAGGGTGGTTCCCAGGCATCCTGAAGGATAGTCTCATAGCATTTCTTCTCTGAGCTTTGGGGGGAGGTGGGAGAGATCAGGGAACCAGGTTGGAATCAGAAAATTTGGTCTTGGTGCACCTTCTTCATAGAAGGATGGACTCATTGCACACTCTCCATTCTCTAGAAATTAGAGGCAGCTGATGGTGCTGTGGAGAGAGCTCTAGGCCTAGAGTGAGGCATGCTAGAGTATGAATCCAGACTCAGACAGTAACTAGCTGTGTGTCCCTGGATAAGTCACATAAACTCCATTTGCCTCAGTTTCCTCAACTGTCAAATGGGGAGAATAATATCAAGTAACTTGGAAGTTTATTGTGAGGATGAAGTGACATAATATTAGAAAGGAAGCCCTTGGCTCAGAACCTGACCAATAATAGATGAAAATAAATGCTTATTCTCTTCCCTTCCTTTCCCACCATGTCTGCTGGAATTTGAGGGTAATAGGGAGGAAGATTAAGGACAAAAACTCTATGTAACGGTCAAGTAGAAGTTAGGAGCTACAAATTGATGCTTGTTAAAAAAAAAGAATATTCCACATACTAGACCCATCCCAGAGAGGAAAGGCTTGTAAGGAAAAGCTTCCTCGGCAGGTTCCAGATGGTTGGCAGACAGAATTGATGTCCAGGTGGAGGTTAGACTGAATGACACTGAGATTACTTCCAGGTCTGAGATTCTTCCACACTAATTTGAAGCTACCTAAAGAGGTAAGAGACAGCTTCAGGAGCAACAAGGAAATCCTGAGGTTCCTGTCACAGAATGCAAAGACTTTCTACAGGAAATGCCAGGCAGCAGGACAGGAGACCAACAATTTTCTCTTTTTAATAATTGATAAATGCTCCAAACCCTGCACACCAGGGGATGAAGATTTTCCTTTGATTGAAGACTCAGTGTTACCAGAGGAAGTGTCCTTACCCAGGGAGAGCAGATTCTGGGCATTCTCCAGCATGACCCCCTTGTACAACTCCTTCTTAGCATGGTCCAAGAGACCCCACTCCTCCTGGGTGAAGTCCACAGCCATGTCCTTGAATGTCTCCAACCCCTAAATCATTAAAATTCATGGAATGTAGAGCTGAAGGACACTTCAGATTTAAATAACTCAACCTCATTAGTTTACAGAACAAAACTGAAGCCCAGAGAATGGATTTGCCAGTCAGACTATGAGAATCAGAGTTAACTCCTAAAACCAGAGTCATTAAGAAACCAATTGAATTTTGAGAGAAGCTTTTTATATGATCACTATGAGTAAAACTAAGAAGTATTTTCCTCTGAAATGTGTCTCCTGTGGAATCAGGGAGAAAGTTAATGTTCTAGCTGTCAGGTAGGTGGATCTGTGGGGGAGCATGAGAGAGGATGATGTGAAATATAGTCTTTACTAGAATTGATATAAGTGATATATTCTTTTTTAAATATTATTCCTTAATCTCTTACATGTATATCCATGGTAAACTCCAGAATGTATTTCCTTTAATATTGAATGGAATTATAGGAAGATTTACTTAAATTCAAAGGACACAGAGACCAAAACAGAGAACTTATGGATCACAGGATGGGGAACCACAGACAAATTTTTATATTTTATGTATATACATATGTTTATATACACATATGCATATGAATATATGGCAATACTTTATATAACAAATAGATCTTATATGTAAAAAATGACTTCCCTTTTCTCTTCTCCATGAGAATGTGAGCTCCTTAGGATTAGGAACTGTGTTTAACTTTTTTTAAAAAAATTTATTTAAAATTCACAGAACAAAACAAGCATTTCCATAAGAATGCAAGAGACAAAAAATTATTGCTCACGAACCTGTAAATCTGCCATGTACAACTTGGTATTCCTTGAAATGTACAGTAGTTACCATGCAAATTTCTTTTCTTTCTCTTCGACCTTACCCCAACCCTAGACATAGCTACCATGTACATATATGTGTGTATGTGTATGTATATATGTGTATATGTACACATACACACATACACACATATGTATGTCTATATGTATATGTATACATATATATTTACTTATAATTATTCCACACATACCACTATTTGTCAGTTCTTTCTCTGGATGCAGATAGCATCACTCTTTACATGTTCTTTTATTTTTAATTTGTGTCTTTAGAATAGTCAAAATGACTTATTTTCTTAAACTCTTCTAAACACAATATTGCTGTTATTGTATACAATGTTCTCTTGGTTCTGCAATTAATCATTTTGTGCAAGTCTTTCTAGGCATTTCTAAGATCATTGAGCTCATCCTTTCTTAGACCACAATAGCATTCCATCACAACCACATAGCACAAACTGTTCAGCCTTTCTCCTAAAGATGGGGATGTAATGACAATTTAGATACTTGCAATTTCAGTTCTTTGGCACCACAAATCAAGTTGCTGTCAACATCTCCAATCATATTTAAAGTGATAATTACTGTCTGTGAATTTCTTTTTGTCTTATTTTTACTCATGTTTTTCTTTTCTGACCTCTCTTTTTACCCTATTACCTTTA
Source organism: Trichosurus vulpecula (assembly GCF_011100635.1). Lineage (NCBI taxonomy): Eukaryota > Metazoa > Chordata > Mammalia > Diprotodontia > Phalangeridae > Trichosurus > Trichosurus vulpecula. The sequence goes on from NC_050573.1 coordinate 2,875,980, forward strand.
CTTTACCTTCTTCATGTACCCTCCTATCCCTCAACTGACCCACCACTCCAAGAGTCCCCCATTTCCTTCCCCTCAGTTTTAGTCCACAAGGCCTCCAAAAGTCCCCCTATCCTCTCCCTGACTTTCCCAAATCCCAGTCCACACGCGCCTCTGAAAAGTCCCTCCCTGACCCTGTTCCCCAATTTTCTCACCTCTCTAGACATCGAGACTTCTACACCCTTTCACGTTTACATGTAGTTTCTTTTTCAACCCAGATGAGAGTAATGTTCCAATATTACCAGCCCTCCAGCCCTACTTGCTTCCTCTCTCTGAGTTCTTCTTTTCATACTCCCTTTTTCCAATATCATTTCTCCGTTTCAACTTTCCCTACGCAGTTTTGTTTTTTATCATCACCCCACCATACACAATTCAGTCACCAGCTTTTTTTCAAACTACCTTAATAATGATGACAGTTATAAGAATACTGATAACTTTTCCATGCATAAATAATAAGTAAACAATTTTGATCTTAATGAAGGCCTTTTAATCAGTCTTTAATGTTTTCCTTATATATTATGATATGTTCTAAATAAAATTCTTTGAAAAGCTGGCAGTTCCATGGCATTCTGGGAGAAGGCATTTAATGTGATCATTTGAAAGAGAAGAAAGGTAAGGAAAAGATCTAGTTTGTTTCCTGAATGGCAGAAATAAAGTCTTATCTGGAAGAGGATTGTAAAGCGCTATTCATTGGAATCTGGACTGTGGTAAGTTGTAAGAGGTGGTCCACAGCCAAGTTAAAGAGAGTTAACTATTGTTACACTGAAGGCTGGAGGTTACTCCAGAGAAGATGTGCCATAGCCAGAATGACTTATGCCTTTCCTTTCTGAGTGCTTTCATTTGGCTACAACATACAGTCCTTAATTATAAAATTAAATACCTAGAAAGAAAAGCAACTGTGGTGAAGGGCAAGCTAGGTGGCAGAGTGCATAGAGCACTGGGCTTGGTATCAGGAAGATACTATTTTCATAAGTTCAAATCTAGCCTCAGAAAGTTCCTAGCTGTGTGACACTGGACAAGACACTTAACCCTGCTTTCCTCAGTTTCCTCATTTGCAAAATGAACTGCAGAAGGAAATGGCAAACCACTCCAGTATCTTTGTCAAAAAAAAAAACTCCAAAAAACCATAATCCTTACAAGAAACACATTTGAAACAGGGAGATACACACAGGGTAAAAGTAAAAAGCTGGAATAGAATATATTATACTTCAATGTAAGTAAGAAAAGCAGGGATAGCAATCCTAATCTCAGACAATAGTCAGTAGCAGTCAATGAATGAAAGCAAAAGCAAAAATAGAGCTAATTAAAAGAGATAATGAATGAAACTATATCCTGTTAAAAGGCACCATAGACAAGGAAGTAATATCATTACTTAACATATATGCACCAAGTGTTATAGCATCCAAATTCTTAGAGGAGAAGTTAAGGGAGTTACAGGAAGAAATAGACAGCAAAACTATGTTAGTGGGGAACCTCAACCATGCCCTCTCTGACCTTGATAAATGTAACCTGAAAATAAACAAGAAAGAAGTTAAGGAGTTGAACAGAATTTTAGAAAAGGTAGATATGATAGACCTCTGGAGAAAACTGAATGAGGATAAAAGGAATATACCTTTCTCTCAGTGGTACATGGCACATACACAAAAATTTACCATGTACTAGGGCATAAAAACCTCACAATTGAGGGCAGAAAGGCAGAAATAGTCAATGCATTTTTTCAGATCATGATGCAATAAAACTTATTGGTAATAAAGGACCATGGAAAGATAGACTAAAAATTGATTGGAAACTAAATTATCTAATCCTAAAGAATGAGTGGGTCAAACAATAAATCATAGAAACAATCAATAACATTCAAGAGAATGACAATAATGAGACATCATACCAAAACTTATGGGATGCAGTGAAAGCCATTCTTAGGTGAAGTTTTATATCTCTGAATGCTTACATGAATAAAATAGAAAAAATGAAGATCAGTGAATTGGGCAAACAACCGACAAAGCTAGAAAAAGAACAAATTGAAAATCCCCAATTAAATACCAAATTAGAAACACTGAAAACCAAAGGAGAGACTAATGAAATTGAAATCATGAAAACTACTGAACTAATAAATGAAACAGCTGGTTTTATGAAAAAAACACAATAAAATTGATAAACGTTTGGTCAATTTAAATAAAAAAAAAAGAAGAAAACCAAATTACAAGTATCAAAAATGAAAAGGGTGAATTCACCTCCAATGAAGAGGAAATTAAAACAATAATTAGGAATTGTTTTGCCCAATTGTATGCCCACAAATTTGATAATCTTAGGGAAATTGATGAATATTTATAAAACATGTAAATTGACCAGAATAACAGAAGAGAAAGTAAAATACATAACCCCATCTCAGAAAAAGAAATTGAAGAATTTATCAATGAAAACCCTAGGTAAAAATCTCCAGGGTCAGATTCATTTACAAGTGTATTCTCTCAAACATTTAAAGAACAATTCCCATATTTTATAGATTATTTGGGATAATAGGCAAAGAAGGAGTCTTACCAAATTTTTTTTATGACACAAATATGGTACTAATCCCTAAACCAGGAAGAAAAATAAAAGAGGAAGAAAATTATACACCAATTTCTCTAATGAAAATAGGTGCAAAAATTTAAAAAAATATATTAGCAAAAAGATTGCAGCAACTTACACAAGAATAAAACACTATGACCAGGTAGGATTTATTCCAGGAAGGCAAGGCTGGTTCAATATTAGGAAATCTATCAGCATAATTGATCATATCAACAACAAAGCTAGAAGAAACCATATGATTACCTCAATAGATGCAGAATGGCTTTTGACAAAATACAACACCCACTCCTATTAAAAACACTAGAAAGCATAGGAATAAATGGAGTCTTCCTGAAAATGATAAATACCATCTACCTAAAACCACCAGCAAGCATTATATGTAATGGGGATAAGCTAGATGCATTACCAATAAGATCAGGAGTGAAACAAGGATGTCCATTATTACCCCTATTATTCAATTTGGTACTAGAGATGTTAGCTGTAGCAATGAGAAAAAAAAATTGAAGGAATTGGAAGAGGCAAAGAAGAAACTAAGTTATCACTCTTTGCAGATGATATCATGATATACTTAGAGAATCCTAGAGAATCAAGTAAAAAACTACTCGATATAATAAATAACTCTAGCAAACTTGCAGGATATAAAATAACCTCACATAAATCCTAGGCATTTCTATATAATACTAACAAAGACCAGCAGCAAGAGATAGAGAAATTTCATTTAAATTTACTGTAGACAGTATAAAATATTTGGGAGTCTACCTGCGAAGATAAACCCAGGAATTATATGAACACAATTACAAAACACTTCTCATACAAATAAAGTCAGATTTAAATAAATGGAAAACCATCAGTTAGGTGGCACTAATATAATAAAAATGACAATTTTACCTAAATTAATTTACTTATTCAGTGCAAAAGTACCAAAAATTATTTTATAGAGCTAGATAAAATAATAACAAAATTCATCTGGAAGAACAAAAGGTCTATAATATCAAGGGAATTAATGAAACAAGATGTTAGGGAAGGAGGCCTAGCCACACCAAATAGTCAGCTGTATTATAAAGCAGCAGTCATCAAAACTACTTGGTACAGGCTAAGAAACAGAGTTGCAGATCAGTGGAATAGGTTAGCTACACAAGAAGCAGTAGTCAATGAATATAGTAATCTACTCTTTCATAAATCCAAACAGTCCAGCTTCTGGGATAAGAACTCACTATTTAACAAAAACTGCTGGGAAAACTGGAAAATATTATGGGAGAAATTGGGCATAGGCCAATATCTTATTCCATGTACCAAAATAGAGTCAAAATGGGTTCACAACTTATGTACAAAGGCTGATACTATAAGCAATTTGGGAGAGAATGGAATAGTTTACCTGTCAGACTTACAGAAAAGGTAAGAATTTATGACTAAACAAAAGATAGAGAGCATTATGAAATGCAAAATGGATAATTTTGATTATGTCATATTGAAAAGTTTTTGTACAAAAAAAGCCAATGCAACCAAGATTAGAAGGGAAGCAGGAAATTGGAAAAGAATTTTTACAACCAGTGTCTTTGAAAAGACCTCATCTCTAAAATATACAGGGAACTGAATCAAATTTATAAGAATAGATGTCATTTCCCAATTGATAAATGGTCAAAGGATATGAACAGGCAGTTTTCAGAGAAAGAAATTAAAGATATCTATAGTCATATCAAAAATGCTCTAAATCACTATTGATTAAAGAAACACAAATTAAAAAAACTCTCAGGTACTACATCTCTCCTGTCAGATTGGCTAACATGTCAAAACAGGAAAATGATAAATACTGGACATGTGGGAAAATTGGAAACCTACTGCATTGTTGGTGGAGTTGTAAACTGATCCAACCATTCTGGAGAGCAATTTGCAACTATGCCCAAAGGGCTGTAAAAATGTGCATACCCAGCAATACCACTTTTAGGGTTGTATCCCAAAGAGATCATACAAGGGGGGAAAAGACCTGTATGTACAAAAATATTTATGGTAGCTCTTTTTGTGGTGGCAAAGAATTGGAAATGAAGGGGATGCCCATCAATTGGGGAATGGCTAAACCAATTGTGGTATATGAGTGTAATAGAATACCATTGTGCTATAAGAAATGAGGAGCAGATAGACTTCATAATAACCTGGAGAGTCTTATATGATCTGATGATGAGTGAAGGGAGCAGAACCAGGAAAGCATTGTACACAACCACAGACACATTGCTTCCATGATGACTAACTTTGATAGACTTGGCTCAGAATGCAAGGTTCAAAGACATCTCCAAAAGACTCATGATGTAAAAGACTGTTGTATCACTAAGGAAATAATAACAATGGAGATGATAATTGTCAAAATACCTCTGTGGTTCTGTATCACAAAGTATACAAGACTTTCCACATAGAATGTACAAGAAGTAAATCATTTATTCAGACACCAGAGAACCATATCCCATGAGCCATCTACCCAATCCATCACAACAGCAAAGCATTCAATACATAATATCACAACATGGAGCCTTGCCATCCCAAAACTTCTCAGACCCTCTGCTGGGGTCTTCCCCAAAACAAACTCACAATACAAGTGTCAGAGTCTGTTCAGCTATCAGAGGTCTACTTGCGTTACCTCATCTCTAACAGTCACAACGGCCATTAACAGCCATAACAGCTCTCTCTCTCTCTCTCTCTCTCTCTCTCTCTCTCTCTCTCTCTCTCAGCATTTCCTGTGACACAGCTTTCTTTTCCTCTCAGCAAGCTCCTCCCACCACAGGTGACTTAGGTTTCCTGTGATGTAATGCATGATGCATGGCCTATTAATGTGTGGGAAAGATCTTCAAATCTAAATTGCTATTACAGTTGGCCCCAAGATCTTTCTTATTCATTACACAGGGCAATGCGAATTTTGGGATAACTGGTGTCAACAGAACTTTACACAACAACATAACAAGGATAACGCAAGATAAGCATATAAAACAATGTCATCATCCCCCTCTCGAATTACTGGGCTCAAAATGTTGGGGTAAGGGGCGAAGGTCTCATCCTCAAAAGCTTCTTCCTGCTGAAATTGGATGTAGAACTGTCCCTGTTCCAAGAAAAAGAGTCCTATTCAAGAGGTCAGTTCTTTAGCAAACTGGTATCTGGAACTCAGTTGACACCAGATCCAGGGATGACACGTCACAGTCATGGACAGGCCCTGAGATGACACATTACAGTCATGGACAAGTCCAGAGGTGACATCCAAACACACAGGAGGGTGACATCTGGCTTAAGCAATCAGCCATCCACTAAGCCTGCAGGAAACAAATCTCACAAACAAATTTAATAGATAAAAGCCAAAAAGAAACAAAGAGACTTCCATAGCCTCATTCATGATAGAATACATGAGACAAGGATACAATTTCATAACTATTTTCCCCTAGGTAAACTACTGTTACAGTGTTATCTTTCCCATGTGCTATAATTTCTGCAGCCTTTGGAGCTTCTTTCTCTCCCAGATGGACTAAACTTGCCTCTTGTCCCATTTACGAAACATCCCATTGTAAGGCATGTGAAACTCTTGAACCTCCCAGCCAGCCTTCGGCCCCAGAAAATGAAAAGCTTACTGGGTCAAAACATGTCAACCAAGAGCCCCTTCATTTACTCTCCAATTATTGCACATAACCATGGAGAAGAGCGAAACAAGAAAATAGATTTCCAGTGAGTTCAAGGAGATGTTTGTGAAGTCCTACTGATGGTGTATAATCCAATGCCATTTGAACTTCGTGTGGAGAATATCTTCCTGCTTCTGCGTTACCCACACTTTAGCTCCCAAATTTATTCTGTTAGTTGAACCAAATCCTTCTGATAGTTATTTTGGAAGGAGGGTCAGTTTCCACAAGGGGTATTGTTTCACAAGGAATAATAATCAATTGAACTATTCTATCATTTTTCCACAACTGTGTAAGTTCTTCACCTAAATTCTGGAGTGTCACAATAATTTCTCCTTGATAACTTGAATTTATCCCTCCAGCCAATACATGTATTCCCTGAGCTATTAATCCTAATTTAGGTAATATCCATCCAAAATGATTCTTAGGGATTCTCATACATAATGCAGTAGAGATTTTTCTTATCTTTTCTATCCAAGCAAAAGTCCTCTAAACAATGTAAATCATATCCTGCTGAACCAGTTATTCCTGTACACAGTGGCAGGACATCTTGCCTTACAGTCCAGTACTCAATATTTGAGATCTTATGTGTTTCTTGTATTCTAATTTGCAGATTTGGGGTCATCATTTTGGCTAGAGATGTACTTCCTCCTGATGATCTATTATTCAAATTACGTAAAGCAGTGAAAAATTATCCTAACAATGTTGATATGAATCATTAGAACTTAACTTTGTTAACTGTTCTTTCAAAAATCTGTTCATTCTTTCTAACAACCCAGGTGCTTATGGATAATACGGAATATAATATATCCACCCTATATTGTTCCATACACAGTATCTCTTCATCTCATTACCTTTGAAATGTGACCCACTGTCACTGTGAATCAGCATTAGATTCATAATGGGGTTCCATAATTATAGATTTATAATATCTAGACCTTTACAGGTGTTTTTCTGAGTTGCATTCTTATAAGGACAAGCCACTAGTACACCTGAATAGGTGTCAACACAAGCACATATAAATTTGCACCCTTTATCTTGGGGTAGTGGTCCAGTATAATCTATCTGCCAAATCTGGGCTGGAACTTTTCCCCTTGCTATTTCCTGTTACTACCCAAGAAACAGTTTATTCCTTTTCCATTTGACATGTATGACATTCCTCTGTTACTTGCTTTAACAATGAATAAGAGATACTAATACCTTGATCTTGTGCCCACTGGTGTATGGCCTGGACCCCTAAATCACCAGCCATTTGGTGGACCCATTTGGCCAGTACCAGATCATCAGTTGGTATTGGAGTAGGGACAATATGTTCAGTAGCAATCTTTGCTAGTTGATCAGCATGTGCATTGTACTCACGTTCTGGTGTAGTGAGGGCTATGTGAGCATCTACATGAAAAACTGACAAATTAGTAACCAAAGACATGTCCCATATATCTTCCCATAATTTTTTGCCCCAAACTTGTTTACCATGAAATTCCCACTTTTGATTTTTCTACATTGGTATCCATGTAGCTAATCCATTAGCTACTGCCCACAAATCAGTGAATATATGACATTGTCCTTTCTTTGTTTTAATAGCTTGATGTATTGCCATAAGTTCAGCATATTGACTACTTCCACCTATCCCAGTACTGTCAAAAGTTCCCTTAGTTCTCTTAGGCTACTGCTTTCGAATGTCTTTTATGGCCCAAATATTTTGCTGTCCCATCAGTAAAACATGCATATTTCTTCTGTTCTTCAGTTAGTCTATCATATCCATCTCTCCATTTTACCAAGGATTGTACCAACTGTTGCCTTGGTTCAGGGGTGTTGTCATTTCCATCAATGTCTATATTTGTGATAGATTCATGTAGAGCAGAAATTCCACTTTTGCCTATTTTCAATCTATTCTGAATATAACATTTCCATTTAATTATGCCAGCTTTTTTCACATGTCCAGTTTTCTGAGATGCTGGGGTACTCATTACCCAAGTTATGATCAGGATTCCAGGCCTTAATATCACTTCATGGCCCAGATTCAGTTGTTCAGTCTCTACCAAAGCCCAATATGCAGCTAACAACTGCCTTTCAAAAGGTGTATATTGTATTCCAGATGAAGGTAGGTTCCTTGACCAAAATCCTAAGGGTACAATTGGTTTTTGTTGTTTCTGCCATAAACTCCAATTCACATAGTCATCTTATACACTCACGTGTAATTCCACTGGTTCACTGCATAGGACATAAATCCAAAGCCAATTGTATAGCAGCTTTGGCTTCTTCAAAAGCTTTAGTCCCCAATCAAATTCATATTTTTTTTTCCTGGTAACTTTATATAAGGGCTTCAAAATCTGTCCTAAATGTGAAATAAGGTATTTCCAATATCCAAACAATCCTATGAACTTTTGGACCTCTTTTTTGTTGGTGGGTATAGGAAAATCCTGAATCTTCCGTTGAGCTTGAGGGAGAATTTCTCACAGTCCTTTATCCCATTGTATATCCAAAAATTTTACAGTTTGAGCTGGGCCTTGAATCTTTGCAGGGTTAATTTCCCACCCTTCACTTTTCACATGCTCAATTAAAAGTATCAAACTCTTCTCCACTTCTTTTACATTTTCTCCCTGTATCATAATATCATCTATGTAGTGGGTAAGCTGTACACCAGATAACTTCAATTCATTCAAATGTTCAGCCACAATCCTATGACAAATATTTGGGCTATGTAGATATCCTTGTGAGAATCAGGTTGCCAGCCCTGCCACATGAAGCGAAGTTGTCCCATTATTTGGAGTCTATTGGGATTATAAAGCACTGGCCAAATCAATAACTGTGTACTAACTCCCATATTTCTAGATCCTTTCTATTAAGGTAAGAGTCTCTGGAACAGCAGCATACAAGGGAGGAGTCACTTTATTCAATTGTCTGTAGTCCACTGTCATTCTCCATCTGACTTTCATACTGGTCATACAGGATTATTCCATTGAGCGACTGTAGGGACTAACACTTCTGCTTCAATATATTCCTTTATAGTATTGGCAATTTCAACTTGACCACCTGGCACATGATACTGCTTCAAAGTACTTTAGAAAGTTCAGGTAAAGTGATTAGGTCCATTTTTATTTTTCCCACTAAAACTGTATTAATTCCTATCTTCCTAACTGCAAATTGATATCAACCCTTGAGCAAATTCAGAGGCATACCTTTCAATATATCTATTCCAATGATGTATTCAGGAATGATACAATGACCACAGTATATTTTTTCTTAGCCAATTGTCCAATTTTCATCATTATTTTAACTTGTTTGGCTGATATTTCAGCCCCTCCTAGTCCTGTGATAGTAATAGGAGTTCCATGCTTAAATTTGTCAGGGTTTCCATATATCAAAGTGGCCTCTACCCCAGTATCCATCAATGCTCTAGTCATAGTATTCAATCAATCTTTCCAACATATAGTCAGATTAACATGGGGTCTGTAATTCCATCTGTGTTTCTTTAATCTGTGCTGGGGCTCAGTCTATTCCCTAGTCTCCTTGAAGATGTGATTCACTTGGATACAAGGATCTGTAGCATTTCTCAAGTTCTAACAATTCATATCAACATTGGAGGGATAATTTGTCCACAGCTTTACATAATTTGAATAAAAAACCATTAGGAGGAAGTACATCATTAGCCAGAATGATGACCCTGAATCTGCAAATTAGAAAACAAGAAATGTTGCGGGCCCCCGGCCTCGCAACTTTCTCGGGGTTTCCCCCAAGACCCAGGCCTTTGCCTAGCAAAAGGCCTGATCTCACGGAAAATGTATGGGATGGGAGCCAAAGGTGGTAGATAACTCCAATTTATTCAGGATAGCAGCAAACTTTTATATCTTTAGTGACGTAGGTACATTCTTTGGTTACATGGGTAAAAAGAACATGTAAAATCAGGACACCTGGGTGCTAGGACCGCCCTGACTCCGCCTGCTCTCCTCCCATACCCTTCCCACGCTCTCCCGAAGCTCCCTGCGGACAGGCAGTCCAAGTAAAGAACTGGAAACTCCATATGCTCTGGCAAGCCCGGGCAGAGAACCGGAAGTTACACGTTCTCTGACAAGCCAGGCAGAGAACCGGAAGTTCCACGTGCTCTGACAAGCCAGGCAGAGAACCGGAAGTTCCATGTGCAACAAGGGCAAGACCCTTCCTCCTGGTCCCTTCCTGTTCCTCTCATATCGCAAGGCCCCAAGTTTACCTCGGCAGACCCTGGACGCAGAGGTCCAAGGAGGGCAGGGGTTGGCTCTAACTCGCCCCATTACAATTCCCCCTTTTTGTTTTGCAATGAAGTAGACTGATCACGAAGCACCATGATGTCTCACTTCATGCCAAACAGGGAACGGTGCACTAGGGAAAGGAGGCAACGGAAAATATAAGGGAGGAGACAAAGACCCAGAGTCAGAAACAGAAAACCCATACCAAGAGGAATAAGCCATTGCTTCAGCCAGTGCCAAGGATCAGCCCGTTGAAAAAAGTCCAAGATGTTTTGAGCAGTTTTTTCAGAAAACAAATCATCATGTGACACAAGATTAATGTCCTCTGCCAAGCTTATTAGTTTCTGGAGTTCAAGTGTGACATTGTCCAAAACAGCTCCTTGTACCTGCACACGAATTATATCCTAGTCATGTTCAGTATCATTATATTGTTTTGAGGTAAGACAAAAGATGTTAGTTTGTGATTCTAGATACTCCACATCTGTCCCTAAAACCTGTACAGCATGTTGTAAAGTTTTAATAGCTTGATAAAAATCCTCATCTATCTAAGCCTGATGCTTAAAACCAAGGGAAACATTAAGCATGAGGTCATGTAACTCGCTGGCTTCCCTAACCTTGTTCTGCACGTTTGATACTGCCATTGCTAAGGCCATGGAACTAAGAACAAGCTCCACCAGCAAGGTGATTCCAAGCACAACACATGAGATGCATCACCTAGCGCGAGTCAAGGCTATTATCTTTTGGTCTAGGATGGAGAGAACATGACCAGCCGTGGTACGATACCATCCATCAGTATGTACTACAGTGAGGGCATATCGAGGTCTAGTAACAATAAAAACCCGTCCCTTAGTAAAATTTTTTCCCATGCATGCATGTACCGAGCATTTAGGACAGGACAATTGAAATACCCCTGACATGTTGTGGTGGGGGGTAAGGGTGGAATAGCTGTGGCTATCCCACAGGAAGGCAGGGGAGGTCTCTAAACACACACGTCCAGTAAGGGTTACTAATTCACTAGTTCACTAATCCCTTTGGCAAAGGTTTTGGAGCACAAAACCCCTAGACACTCGGATCTCCAAGAGCAATGATTATCTGTACCAGTCCTGTAGTAGACCGGCCTTCTCTAGTAGTATAGAAGGGCATTGGGTATCCAGTAGTATAGCGATTGTTAACAAATTGAGTAAGGTTATGGCAAGAACTAAGAGTCTGATCAATCCCATTCAGTCTCACAACAGTCTTTTGGCAGTGTTGTGAGTGACAGTCTATAAATGACAGAAAACCTGTATAATTTTTCCAAAGCTTGACAATAGGATTGTTTGCAGGTTTGCACAGAGGGCGTGGCCCGTGATAGCTTTCTAGGGGAGACATGTCTTCCCCTTGCAATGCCCAACTCCATAAATGAAAATACCGCACATCACCATTGTATTGCAATGTATCATGGGTTTGAGTGATATTGGCACACCAAGGCACTGTGTTAGGAACCCCTGTGAGATTCCATTTAAAACCATCCCAGTTCCCATTCACATTGTAAACATAAGGGAAAACCAGCAACTAAGCCAGTAAAATTCATTCGAGGGGGTTTCTTAGTCTGATTTCCCTCATAAGGAAAGGGTTGTCTAAACATGTAAGAAAGGTTCCCTTGTAATATGGGTTGTGGGATGGGCTCACCCCAGCTTATCACCCTCAGCCAAGGGGGACTGCTGATGAACGCCCAGTGATGTCGTTGGGCTGGCAACTGAGTCCCCTTGCTGAGATCTATCAGGGAGATCAAGGAGAGTAGGTACAGGATCATGATGCAGGTGGACACTGGTTACTCCTTGGCGTAGCTTCCACTGCCTCCGCACCTGTCTCTGTCATAGTCCCTGCGATTTCCACCCCGTCGTGATTTTCTGTTCTGTTATCTCAATCACACGGATCCTGCGGATAGGGACCCACACCTCGTCACCTTCACCTGTGGAAATACAAACATAGCCTCGACCCCAGACAGTTATGGTTCCTGGTCCCATCCACTGTCCATCCACGTCCTTCCACATGGCCGATGTCCCAGCACCTCCAAGTGCAGATTGGTCCCCGGACTGAGGCATGGATCGTGGCTTCTGTGATGGGCCTAGGACGTATTTCATTGCTGGGGACAAGTTGTAATCATCAAATTTTAAATAATTCAAAGTGTATATAGCCAGATTCAGACTAGTCTGTGGACCAAGTCCAGCTCCCCCTTGTTGTTTAGCAAGGAAAGCCTTCAGGGAGCGATTAGCTCGCTCCACAATAGCCTGTCCAGTGGGATTGTGAGGGATCCTGGTAATATGGGTAATAGACTATTCCATGCAAAAGGTCTGAAAAGCGTTTGCAGCATATGCAGGACCATATTATCAGTTTCGAGAATTTTGGGGATGCCATGATTAGCAAAACAAGAAAGGAGGTGTGCTGTCACATCCTTGACCGCCTCACCAGTTCTGGCAGTGGCCATAGTGAAGCCAGAAAATGTGTCCACACACACACATGAATAAAATGAGAACGTCCAAAGGGGGAATAATGAGTGACATCCATTTGCCAAATGTCATTAGGCCCGTCCCCTACAGGGTTCCGGACAGTAACAGCAGGAGGAGGGAGAAAAGGAGCACAGCTGGTGCAAGATTTAACAATCCTCCGCGCCTCAGCCTTACCAAGACCATACAGGTGCCGGAGAGAGCACGCAGATAGGTGAAATTTGGAATGAGCCAATTGGGCAGGTGATGTTAGGGCCACCCCCTGAAGTGCAGCATCAGCTATAGCATTGCCATGCACAAGAGGGCCAGGCAATCCAGAATGGGAACGGATATGCATAATATGAAAGGAAAAGGAGCACTCTCGCACCGCACGCTGCATCTCCAAAGTGAGCTGAGTAATAGAATCAGAACGAAAAGGGACATAGGCTGTTTCCAAATGCAGTATAAGACCTGCAACATAATGACTATCAGTAATGATATTAATGGGAGTGTCCATAAGCATAGCCTGAAGGACAGCAAATAATTCATTTTGCTGAGTGGAGGTGAATGGAGTCGCAAAAACTTGTACACTCTTTTTAGAAGGTATGTATATAGAGGCCCGATGCAGCTTCGTGGCATCAGTAAATACATTGATGCCATCAACAGGTGTGGGAGAAAATTTTTCCCCCCATGCCCAGGCCAATTGATAAACTGGGGGGCTAGAGAAAGAGGTGTACCATGGTGAAAACTGTGCCCAATTATAAGCTGCCGATCAGGGTCCTCCTGAAAACATTTTTCTAACTGTTGATTAGTATACATGGTATGAATGACCTGAGGGTCTCTGCCAGTAAGTGCTCTTGCTCTGACTATGCCCTTCCAGGCAACTTGAGCCACAAGATTAGTATAAGGAGAGCACTTTCTGTTTTTAATTTGAGGTAAATGTACCCATCAATAATTCCAGTACCTTGGTGAAGAACCCCAGTGGGGAGTGAGGGAGTATTAAGGATAGTAAGCTCTAAGGGATTAGTTGCCAAGAACCTCACAGTGGATCCTGCATGAATGGCAGCTTGGACTTCTTTCAGACATTGAAGGGCCTCAGGGGTCCAATGACAGGGAGATTTAAGGTCAGATGGTCCCCAGAGCATTTCATATAAAGGGGCAAGCTGCTCAGTGGTTAGCCCCAACTGGGGGCGGAGCCATTGAATATCACCAATAAGTTTTTGAAAGTCATTCAAGGTGCAGACCTTACTAGGATCTAAATGGGTTTTTTTCATCTGCACCTCCTGTTCATATAACTTTGCTCCCAAATAATCTATGGGCAATGCCCTCTGAATTTTTTCTGGGGCTACAGCCAGACCATAAGCATGTAACTGTGTAACAGTGGCCTGCAGGACCTCTTCTAAAAGGTCACAATTGGGATGAGCTGCCAAGAGGTCATCCATATAATGTATTAAAAGCACAGTTGGATAACACTTACGGACAGGGCAAATAATTGTTGAACATACCATTGACATAAGGTGGGACTATTTTTCATGCCCTGAGGGAGAACCTTCCATTGATACCTAATATAAGGTTCCTGTAAATTTGGTGAAGGGATGGAAAAAGCAAATCGCCTAGTATCATTAGGATGCAGTGGAATGCTATAAAAACAATCCTTTATATCAATAACCCAAATTTTAAATCCTCTGGTGACCATGTTGGGTGAAGGGAGCCCAGGTTGAAGGGCCCCCATTGTTTCCATAGAGGCATTGACCTGGCGAAGGTCAGTAAGCATTCTCCATTTACCAGACTTTTTCTTAATGCAAAATACAGGAGAATTCCATGGGCTGATAGAAGGTTCTATGTGACCAGCCTCCAGTTGTTCCTGAACAATCACCTTAAGGGCTGCTATTTTTTCACTAGACAGGGCCCACTGGTCCACCCATATTGGCTCATCACTTGTCCAGGTGAGGGCTGGAACTTGAATGGGTGGTGCAGCCTGACCAGGGGGCCCTATGAAAAATGTTGGGTGGAGATGGTAATACCTAGTTGGGATAAAAGATCTCGCCCCCACAAAATTACAGGGAGGCCAGAAATCACATGAGGAGTAATCTGACCCTTTTTTCCTTCAAACTCCCATGTGAGAGGTTTGAGGGCCATAGCAGCCGGTTGTATGCCCCCTATCCCATAAAGGTCTTGGGCAGGACCTAAAGGCCAAGCAGGATCCCACCACTCGAGGGGGATAACAGTACGGTCAGTCCCTGTGTCCATAAGGCCCGTGAGAAGGCAGCCACCCAACCTAAGAGTGAGTTGTGGGCGCGGGTGGTCAGTGTCTGTGTGAAATATGTAACAGGAGCTCCCTCATTATGAAATATTAACAGCACTGCTATCTTTTGACCAGCATCTAGGGTGCTCTCTGCATTAGTGGTATTCATTAAAGGTATTTTAGTAATCGGACAATTACTGGGAAAAAGGTGAATTACAGGAACTAAGCCAGTGTATTCATTTGCTGGAGCAGCCACTAAAAGACCAAGCTCCCCTGCCTTCATAGTAATAGTTTCTTGCATAGGTGTCATAGCAGTGGTAAGAGGGCTAATATTGTAATACTATGGAGATCTATAGTCCGGTAGGGGGCCGCATAGCCGCCAACTGCTGGTACTGCTGGCAGAGCGCCAGGGTACTGGCGTTCGGCTGGTCCCACCATTGGCCCTGGGCTGGTAGGGGGCCCGACAAGGTGTTTAAATACTGCTGAGGAGGTGGTAAGCCCCAGCGGCACTCAGAGGCCCAGTGCCCCAGTTTTTTACACTTGGGACAAGGTGTCTTTGGGTGAGCCCCTCCTTTATCTCCCGAGGAGGCTGTACACTCCTTCTTAAAGTGCCCCTGCTCCCCGCACTGGAAACACCGTTTGTCTCGATTAGCTCCCTGTTTGCCTCTGGACTGCTGGGGCTTAAACCCATAAGCTGCTGCTCTCACTTGTGCTGTAAAAACCTCTGTACCCACCATCTCACACTTTTGGAGCATCTCCTCTATTCCTGCATCTTTTTTGAGTCCAGCCATGGCTTTTTTGCAATCAGCATTACAACTGTTCCTTAAAATCTGCTTAATGACTATAATCATGCCTTCTACTTCCCCCATCATTTTAGTCACTGCATCCTGGACCCGGGCACAGAAATCAGGGAAGGATTCATCGGGCTCTTGTTTTAGGGCAGAAAACTGTGGGGACTGTTCACCTTTTACAGGTATCTTATCATAGGCTTTCTCCACACAGATAGCAAGTCTCTCATATAGCTCAGCGGGGTGATCAATCTGTTGAGCATCTGTGAGGAAATCCCCTGTCACTGCTAACCTATGAAGATATTCCTGAGCCCCCTGGGGATTGCCTGGATTATACCGAGTAGCCATATCCCGGCACTCTTCCGAAAATAAGGAGGACCAGACCACCATCTCCCCTGGGGATAGAATAGCTCTCATCACAAGCTTCCAGTCATTAGGAGTAAGTAAGTAAGCAGCCAGATCTTTTAGGCTAATCTTAATAGAGGGGGATTTCAAACCATAATCCCTAATTGATTTCTTTAGTTCCTTTATTAGGAAAGGGGACACAGGGACGTGCCTCCTCACTGGTGGAATTTGTCTAGTTCTTGTCTACCCTGGGTTATCAGGATCATCCTCCTCTATCTGGCTACCGAGGTCCTCCATAACTGGGAAAGTTCCTACTCCTAAGAGGTCCCACACGTGCTCATCAGCCTGCTCGCTCATTTTTTTGTATCATGAGTTGTAATGGCTACAAACCGCCAGCAGGGGGCGCCGGAATTCCAATCCTTGAAAGCCCGCTCTCCCTTAATCTCCCCTGTTTCGGGAACCTCTGCTCTCTCCTTGTTCCCCAGCGGCTTATGGCCAAGGTCCTCTTTAAAACAGACCTTTTCCTGTGGAGCCGACTGAGCTAACAACCTTTGCAACCTTTTCCCCAGCTCCCCAACCTCTCGTAAAAACCTCTGTCTCTCCTCGCTCTCTGGCATTTGATTTTGAGACTGCCCTAAATTTGTGCATCGCGATCGGGGGAGGCAGAGCTCTGAGATCTGGGGAAGGAGATCGCGACTCTTTGGGGTGGAGCAAGGAGATGCAGAAGGTGTGGTTTGAGTGGCGGCTGCGAATTGCCTTGGCTGTCTCTCACAGTGGCTTTCTGCAGCTTCAAGAGCCACCTTTATGATTCTATACAGGAAAAATGTACTGGGCTCTAAAGCCCCGGGATTTTCTGATTCATAGCTTGTTAATTGTTCTCCTGCAATTCTCCAAGACCCTGCAGTAACAGGGGGTTGCTAAGCGGTCTAAGGGGAAACTTGTTCCACTGTTTTAAGAAAACCCCTGATAATTCTGGGAGTGATCCGTACATCCCTGATCCTTGGCTGTCTTGTATATGACTCTAATAAAGGTGTCCTGATCTGCGGCGGTTCCTAAGGATTCCGCCTGCCCCATGATAAGGAAGTCTCCTTAACTCACCAGCGTTGAAAACTGGGTTCCCCGTGGAGACGAGAAGATAAAGCGTTTCTCGCTGAGTGTTGAACCTGGCCCAAGGCTGTGCACGCATGAAGTCTTCCCTCCTGCTTGTCTCCTTCCTGCTCCCAGAAGGAGGCACCTTGGGTGTCGTGGGTGCACATGGGTGTGGCCTGACCGTGTAGTTGCCCCACGTTCTGGGCGCCACTTGTTGCGGCCCCCGGGCCTCGCAACTTTCTCGGGGTTCCCCCCAAGACCCAGGCCTTTGCCTAGCAAAAGGCCTGATCTCACGGAAAATGTATGGGGTGGGAGCCAAAGGTGGTAGATCATGTGCTCTGGCAAGCCCGGGCAGAGAACCGGAAGTTCCACGTGCTCTGACAAGCCAGGCAGAGAACTGGAAGTTCCACGTGCTCTGACAAGCCAGGCAGAGAACCGGAAGTTCCATGTGCAACAAGGGCAAGACCCTTCCTCCTGGTCCCTTCCTGTTCCTCTCATATCGCAGGGCCCCAAGTTTACCTCGGCAGGCCCTGGACACAGAGGTCCAAGGAGGGCAGGGGTCGGCTCTAACTCGCCCCGTTACAAAGAAACACATAAGATCTCAAATACTGAGTATTAGACTGTGAGGGAAGATGTTCTAGTACTGAATCCAAGAACACCTGGTGCAGCAGGATATGATTTACATTGTTTAGAGGACTTTGGGTTGCACAGAAAAGAGATAAGAAAAATCTCTACTGGGGTATGTATGAGAATCCCCAAGAAACATTTTTGGGTGGATATTACCTAAATCAGAATTAGCAGCTCAGGGAATACATGTACTGGCTGGAGTGATAAATTCTAATTATCAAGGAGAAATTATTGTGACATTCCAAAATATAGGTGAAGAACCTATACAGTTTTGTAAAAGTGACAGAATAGTTCAATTGATTATTATTCCTTGTGAAACAATACCCCTTGTGAAAACTGACCCTCCTTCTGAAATGACTAGCAGAGGAAATGAAGGGTGTGGTTCTACTAACAGAATAAAAATAGGAGCTGAAGTATGGGTTAAATGGGAGCCAGACGATGTTCCAAAGACTGCGGAAATTATAGCACATGGGAAAGATAATACCGTAACAGTTGTTTATTCAGGAGAAGACAATTACCAAATTGTACCCCTGACTCATGTATTCTATTGTGAATGAGACTATGATAATGAGTTTATGGACTCCAGAAGTACCCTGCTTCTGGCTATGGTTTCCTTGTTTCTTTTTGGCTTTTTCTCTGACAATAACGTTGCTTGTAGCTACTGTGGAGGTGTAAGACCAACAACACCAGCACAGAGGAAGGCTGCTATCACAGGTCCTTTGATCTGCTTTTCTGAAGGAAAGCAACTCCAAGGGGTTTACAATCTTACTTTAATTAAACATACATATTTATACTTTTTATACATTTTATACTTTAATTAAACATACATATATCATTCACTTAGTTCAGGGGAAAAAGTCAGCACCCTGAACTTCAGAGAGAATACAAACAGAAATTACAAGCACAAATCATATAAACAGAGCAAATAACACAAATCAGCCAACAGGATTTCTGTCTGTCCATAGCAATATATACACAGTTACCAGAGAGAGAAATACCAACATCTGGATTTTCAAAGCCAGAGGACTCCTTAACGGTTACCCAGAGTCTTGTCTAGCCAAATCACACAAACACTTTTCCAATGAATGAGCCCCAAAGCACATATACACTTCTTCAGGGTCAGAGGGCATCACAACCATGTCACTCAAACTCATGTTACTTAGGCTTTATTGTGACTTAATCAAGTTATCAAAGACTCTTGATTCAATCAAAGGTAAGATTCAGTCAAAGGCACTTGATTGTTTTAGTGCTGAGAACTAGAACTCCAAAAGGAAAAAGAGCAAAACGTCCCACTTTCCTTGCCCTTACAATCTGTCAAATTTGTTTGCTAGATTTGTTTCCTGTAGGCTTAGTACCCTCCACCTGCAGATGCTTGATAGCTTGAGCTGGATGTCATCCCCTGATGTCACCCCTGGACCTGGTGTCGATCAAGCTCTGGATACCAGCTAAAGAACTGACCTCTCTCTTGACCTCGAGGCAGGGACAACTCTACATCCAGTTTCAGCAGAAAGAAGCTATGGAGAACAGGATGTTCACCCCGTAGTCCAAGATTTTGAGCCCCATTTGTTCAAGAGGGGAATGATGATATTGTTTTGAGTTCTTAGTTTGTGTTATCCCTGTTATCTTGTTGTAAAGTTCTGTTGACATGTTATCCCAAAACTCCTACCGACCTATGTAATGGAAAAGAAAGATCTTGGGGCTGAATGAACTGTAATGTAAATTTGAAGATCTTCCCCATACATTAATAGGTCCATGTGACCTGCTTACATCACAGGAAGCCTAACTCACATGAGGTAGGAAGAGCTTGCTAAACAAGAGGAACTGCAAAGAGTGGAGCAGGAAATGCTCAGAGCAGTTAGATCTGAGGGAGAGAGAGGAGGCAAGCTAGATCTGCTGTGAGGTTGTGGAAAGGCCCCAGCAGGGGGATGGAGCATTTGGGATAGAGTGGTTCTCTGCTGTGATGATGGGTATTAATTTTCTTGCTGCTTGGTTGGATTGGAGTTGCTGGTTTTGGGATTTGGTTCTTTGGTGTCTGAATAAATGTTTTGCTTCTTCTGTCTTACATAGGGAGTCTGTTATATTTTGCAAAACAGAACCATGCCGACATACTCACAATGATCGCAACTGTTGTGAATATTGCCTCGGTGATATATTTGGATCTTCTGATGTTGAAGACCACCATCCCTCGATGTATAAGTCTTTCCACGATGATTACATTCATACATTTTCTCTCCAGTGTTGATTCTCTGATGTAGAGTAAGACTGTTTCACCGTATAAGTTTTTCCACACTGAACACATTCATAAGATTTCACTCCAGTGTGGGTTCTCTGATATATAATAAGACAAGTCCTCCTCGTTAAAGCTTTTCCACATTGATTACATTAATAATGTTTCTCTCCAGTGTGTGTTCTCTGATGTTTAACAACACTGTCCTTCCATGTAAAAACCTTTCCACATTCACAACATTTATAAGGTTTCTCTCCAGTATGTTTCCATTGATGTGCAATAAGACATCTCTTCTCTCTAAAAGCCTTTCCACATTGAGTACATTCATAAAGTTTCTCTGCAATGTGGATTCTCTGATGTGCAGTAACATATTTTTTCTTTGTAAAACCCTTTCCACATTGTTTAGAGTCATAATATTTCTCTGTAATGTGGATACTCTCAGGTGCTGTGTAGACTTCACTCCAATTGAAGTCAGAGGGACCATCACTCATGAATCTTTGCTTGTGAGTTTCTTCCACAGAAAGGGTTAGATCTGCAGCAGTTTCCTTCATTTCCAGTCTGATCTCTCCTTCTGAAAAAAAAAAGCCAACAATGAAACGAACAGACACTATACATCACACGCATATATATTTATATCCCCTTTGCTCTATAGGCAGAATAAAAACTCAGTTACTTTCTCTTTTCCTGGACAAAGAGAAACAACTTAAAAGGGCAGAAACAATCATCTGCCCTTGGCTCACATCCCAAGGATGAATTAATTTCCAAAGAGCTACATTCATTAATTTACATCGGAACCTCACAAAAACCTGTGACACAGGCAGGGCCATCATTCTCATCACATTCAACAACTCAGACCATGTACTGAGAATGGCTGAGTGACTTGACCCAAATCCCAGCAGTTGGAATGAGAATCCAAACCCTGTGAATGGGTCTGCTCTGACCCTAGTACTCAACAAATTATCTCCACTGTCAATATTTCTCTTTCACTGTTAGCACTTTCAAGACTTTCTTCATAGATACAATACCATTTGGTGCACATGAACTAAATACTAAAACTATTTCATGATCTATTCTACCAGTAACCACAACCTAATTTCCCTAGGGATCCCTTTCAATCTTACTTTTTTCTGTTGCATTATCTAAGTTCACATGCAGAAGAATACCAACGCTTTTCTGTATTTGCCTGAGGCATAAGGGATTTTGTTCTGACCCATTAATTTCTTGAGACAGCCATTACTTATTTTTGTTAAATTATCTTCAAATGCCTCTGCTCACAAAAATAAAAAACCTTCCATAAAACACAATTATAAAAAAATGCATGGCATTGCCCATGTCTGAAAATATATGTCTGATACAGGAATAGGGAGTCTATTGCCCTTTGGTACAGAAGCGGACAGCATTCTTCACTATTGGTCTTTTTGCACTTCCCCTTCAAAGGTTCAGAAAGCCCTTGAAGGATTGAGATAGTTCTCCAAAGGATTTGACCTAAAAATTTTTCAGTGGCACTTAAGTGGTAAATAATCATTCAGTTAGGTTACCAAGATATTTATCTTCTGAGACAAGAAGAATGTGTATGTTTCTACCTTAACAGCTATTCTTTTTGCAGTGATTCCAAATTATCATGATCAGGAATACACAGCTTTTGAGGATCATGCAGTGAGTACCTCAAACTCTGCTTCTGACCAAGTGCAACATATTCTTTCAGTTTCTCAACCTGACATAAAATTATTTCCAAACTTTCAGGAAGGTTGGACACTAATGTGCAAATGGTCACAGGCATGCAAAAACCATCAGTGACTATCACTGCACTGGAGTAGTTCTCTCCTTCTTCTTCTTCTACCTTGTAACCTCATCTCATCAAACCTGAAATTACCAGATCAAGATCTCACTGGGGTTTGCATTCTTGAAGCAGCTATAGGAAAAACATCACCAGGCACGCACAGTAGAGTCCATCAGGCAACCACCGTGGACCACCACAACCTTGCTACAAAAACAGACCTTAAAATGCCACGCATTGAAATGTTAAGGTTGTTTTCTAATCTGAACTTCTCCTCTGTTCATGTTACTCTTCTTCTATCTGACAGCTTCTCAAAGGACTTGGTTGGTACCATGGTTAGCCATTCGGTAGATTATCAGTGAATGTGTAGCCACTTTACCAGTGGTAGAAATAATGAAGTCACTTTTGAAGAAATCCTATCCTTCCTAAGGTTGTTTTGTACATAAACATTAACTTAAAAAAAACAACAATGACAAAGTAATATTTGCAACTGACCTTCAAGCACAGTTGTCATTTAATGAGGTACTTGTCAAGAGCCAATAGAAAAAGAAAGTTTTTAAATAGTAATTAGCCAATTCATTGTGACAAGTTAGACCTGAGTTCTAATTCCTCCTCAGAAAGTCACTAGTCCTGTGAGGCAAGGGAAGTCACAAGACCTCTGTTTGCCTGTTTTTTAAATCTGTAAAATGGGCATAATTACAGCATCTAATTCCTAGGGTTCTAATTAGGATAAAATGAGACAATATTTGTACACTGCATGACACATTGTAGTTGCTGTATGAATGCTACCTATTTTGACTGTTTCCTTCCCAATTTTTCTCTACTTCTTAAATCAATATTATCCTCATCCTTTTATTCCCTTATTTCCGTGTTGAACTGAATGTATTTCCATTCCAAAATACTCATTTTCCCTGTATCAGCATTTGTTTGTAAACTAGACTGAGCTCTCTGACATCAGAGACCGTCTTTTGCCTTCCTTTGTATCCTCATGGCTTAGAAGAGTGCCTAAAACAGAAGGCACTTAATCAATGTCTATTGATTCCCTGCCTGGGCCCGGGGCTTATAGCAGTCCCAGCCACTACCTCTATTCCCTGAATTCTGGTCTCTCCCCTAGTTGTTCAGGCCTCAGACCCATTTCTGTCTCTTTCTTGTATTCAATCACTTGTAAATAGTCACGTTCATTAGGTTCAAACCATTATGGAACTAGACAAGAACCAAGGTTGAAGATTACAGAGGCTTCTTTCTAGGCTCCTGAAGGGTCTTGTACTATAAGACACCTGTGGGTCTCACTCCCAGCTCCCTAAACTGATGTGGTGGTCACGTGCAAGGCACTGGTCAATGAGTCTTCAAGAATAGGGATAAATTTGGAAAGGGATTTGGGCTGATGATTTATGCAGAGTTTAGCCTTGGAAGACCCCTGAGTAAGGCAGCAGCCATCTCTCCTTTGCAGGTGCTGCTAAATGTACAGAGAGAAAATCATGAAACCAGGCTGCCAGATCCACTACTTAGTGGATGTACTTAGGCTATGTAATCTCAACTGGGCCCTCACTGGGGTAAGGCAATCCTTTGCCATCTCCCTGACTCCCTGTGCCACTCACCACATTAGCTCTTCCACATCTTTTTATTCATCCCCAACCCTCCATCATAGCTTGCTAGCACTCCCCTCCCAACCACCTGAAAAAACTAGACATTTATCAAGGGCTTTCTTATCCTCCACATCTCTCATAAATCAAATGTCTTCTCCTCTTTGACCGCACATCACATGGTGCAGTGGTGAGAATTGTTGTGTATATTTTAATTATTGCCTTGCTAATACACATGGAAAGATAATTCTTCTCCTTGGTAAAAAAAATCCCTTACATGTGCAAATGATCTCACTCTATCCCCTCATCTACCTCCACATATTCCTCCTCTAGTATCTTTTTATCACCAATTTTCACTCTCTCCCACACTGATGACTCTTTCCCTATTACCACAAATAAAATCATTTCTCTCTAATCCTTAGAACACTCTCACTTGACCCATGTACCGCCATGAGATGGTGGCCAATATCTTTCCTCCATTTTATAACTAAACAGCCAGAGATGGGAATTTACATTTGGTGTCTCCAACTGCTTTCCCTGGCTTTCTTTAAAACTCATTTTTGTATTTTCCTTTCTTTTTTTCTGCCTTGCCACACTGCCCAAGATACGGTCACAATTAGACACAAATATGTATATCTATGTAAAATTATTCTAGGCATATTTCTATTTGTCAGTTCTTTCTCTGTATGTGGATATCGTCTTTCTTCACTTGTCCTTTACAGTTAATTTGGGTATTTACAATAGTCAAAAAAAAGAAACTCTGCACACAACCTCTGAAATTTATTGTTCAAGTGAAACACATCTCTCAAAAATTACCAATAATCTCCAAAATGCTAAAATTCAATGTCCATTTCTTAATAATTATTCTTCTTGACTTCTCTGCAGGCTTTGATACTGTCAATCTCCCCTTTTTCTTGATACTCCCCTCTCTACAATTTAATGACATTACTCTCTCCTGGTTCTACTATCATTTCCAAAAGGAAACACATTCTCTTTCCTCCAACCCTCCCATCTTCTTCCATTCCTAATGCTATCCAAGCCATCCTCCCAATAGTCCAGGCTCAGAAATGAAATGCCATGCACTCCTCATCAACTTCCACACACTCACACTCCTGATGCCCATGTCCAATCTGTTCCAAAGCCCTGTTGATTCCACCTTTGTGACATCATTCCATAGACCACTTTCCATCTCAATAGTCAGTTTCTTGGTTCAGTTCTGACACCCCATGCCTGAGATGGTGTCAGAGCCAGCTGGTTGATCCAGCTGCCTCAATTCTCCCCTCAGTCCAGTCTAAATTTCCATCCAGTTATCAAGTTCATCTTCCTTAAGTTCTCACCTGACAATGTCATCATGTACTCAATAGCTTCTAGTGGCTCCCCAGAAAAAGTATGAAATACAAACCTCTCTCTAGGCTGTGAAAACATTTCATTACCTACCCATCACCTACTGTTCCAGTCTTCTTTCTCCCTTCCCCCTTTTCTCCTCCATATACGTTATACTCCATTTTTGGGGCATCTTTTCTGTTCCAGGGACAGGTCTTGCAATCTTCAGACTTTGTGGGATATTGTTGTCGTCCCTGATGCCTAGAATGTTCTTCCTGGCTTCCCTGAATCCCCAGCTAGAGCCCAACTCCCGCAATAAGCCTTTCCCTTAAATTCAGGGCCTTCCCTCTCTTGACTAGCTCCAATTTATCCTGTCCACAGCAGGTTTCTACATAGTTGTTGGCAAGCTCTCTGCCCCACCAGACTGTGAGCTCCAAGGGAGCTGGGGGACTTCCTTGCACTGATTTATGTGCTCGCGTGCTTTCTACAGGGTCTGGAATAGAGTAGGCACTTAGAAGCTGGTTGACTTGAAGAAAGTCTAGAAAAGAGCTCATACAGCAGAGCCTAATCCCCTTTACTACTCTCAGGAGAATCCCATGTCCCCAAATTACAAACAATGACTTATTATGGATCATAGATTGATCCCTGGAAGGCCATGGGCTCCAAATGCCTCTTATTACTGATGGAGAAACTGAGGCTCAGTGGCTCAGTGACTGACCCATGAAGCTACTGCTGAGAAATATCTGAAAAAGAATTCCAAGTCAGGCCTTCCTGCCCCCACATCTAGCACTTGCTTCACCACGAGAACAAAGAGCAGCCTCTTGTAATCCCACCTCTCATATATCTGCCTTCACTCACTCACCTGGACAGCAGCTCCTCAGGCCTTCTGGCTCCAGCATCCATGGGGCTTCCCTTTGCTCAAAGGAAGAGATCATGTCTTTTCTGGGAACTGGCAGCCCTGGGCATGGGGAGTCAGATAGGGATGAGCATGGAGAGAAACTCATCATTCAGTTCTCTTTAAGGAAAGGTTTTCAGACCCAGAGTGGCTGCATTTTGAGATTCACACTGTTATGTTCACACACATAACCCTATACTCACCCCTTAGTGCTTGTAATGAAAGTAACCCAAAACAGGATATGCCACATCATCCTTTTGTACAACCTGCTGTGAGAAAGAGCCAAACTTCTGCCCCTCTCCTGTAAAGTCCATTCTGATAGAGACTCCTAATTCCAATGCAGGCTAAAAAGGCTTATTATGCAAGACCAGACTGGAGTCCCACAACAGGGACCCAGATGAGCCAGCTTTTGCACTGTCCCCCTCTCCTGTTTCTTACTCTCTGAAACCTGTAGAAACCTTGTGTACTGCTCATCTGGGGCGTCTTTGCCTCTTCAGGTGAGAGTCTCGGGCTGGTAAAATCAATAAAACCTATTGGTCCAAATGCTATTTCTTGGCCAGTCTGTTATTTCTGGCAATCCCAGAGTCACGTAAGCAAGGACACCAGTGTGGTTCCTAGGACTTCTGAAGGAAAGTCTGATAGCATTTCCTTCCTGACCTTTGGGGAGAAGTGGAGGAGAAGATCAGGGAACCAGGGTGGAATCAGAAAAACTGGTCTTGGTGCACCTTCTTCACAGAAGACTGGACTCATTGCACACTTGCCATTCTCTAGAAATCAGAGGCAGCTGATGGTGTTATGGACAGACCCCTGGGCCTAGAGTGAGGCATGCCAGGGTCTGAATCCAGCCTCATACAGTTACTAGACGTGTGTCCCTGGACAAGTCACATAAACACCATTTGCCTCAGTTTCCTCAACTGTCAAATGGGGAGAATAATATCACCTACCTTGGAAGGTATTTGTGAGGATAAAGGGACATAATACAGTAAAGAAGGTCCTTGGCCAAAGACTTGGCAAATAGTGAGTGAGAATAAATTCTTCTTCCCTTCCCTTCCTTTCCCACCATCTGTGCTGGAATTTGAGGGCAATAGGAAAGGAAGATTAAGGACAAACTCGCTATATGAGGGACAAGTAGAAGCCATGAGCTACAAAATGATGCTGTTAAAAAGAAGAACATTCCAGATCCCAGACCCATCCCAGAGAGGACAGGCTTGTAAGGAAAAGCCTCCTGATCAGCTTTCAGAGACTTGGCAGACAGATTTCATGGCCAAGTGGGGGTTAGGCCAAATGACCCCTGACATTAGTTCCAGGTCTGAGATTCTTCCACACTAATTTGAAGCTGCCTAGAAGAGGTGAGAGACAGCTTCAGGAGCAACAAGGAAACCCTCAGGTTCCTGTCACACAATGCACAGACTTTCTATAGGAAACTCCAGACAGCAGGACAGGAGAGCAACACTTTTCTCTCTCTAATAACTGATCAGTGCTCCTAACCCTACACACCAGGGGATGAAGGTATTCCTTTGACTGCAGACTCAGCATTACCAGAGGAGGTGTCCTTACCCAGGGAGAGCAGGTTGTGGGCATTCTCCAGCACGACCCTCTTGTACAACTCCTTCCGAGCATGGTCCAAGAGGCTCCACTCCTCCTGGGTGAAGTCCACAGTCACATCCTTGAATGTCACCAACCCCTAAATCATTAAAAGTCATGGAATGTACAGCTGAAGGACACCTCAGATTTAAATAACCCAACCCTCATTAGTTTACAGAACAAAACTGAAGCACAGAGAAGGGATTTGCTGAAAGGTCAGACCCTTTATGAGAGTCAGAGCCAATTCCTAAAACCATGGTCATTAATGGCCCTAATGAATTTTGAGAATAGCATTTTCAATGATTAATTAAAATAAAGCTGAGAATTACTTTCCTCTTAAATGAATCTCCACGTGGAATCAGGGAGAAAGGTGGCGTTCTATCCGTGAGGCAGGTAGATCTATGGGGCAGCATGACAGAGGGTGATAGGAAACATCCTCGTTATAAGAACTGATTTAAGTGACATATTCCTTTTTAAAATATTATTTTTTCAATCTCATATGTGCATATTCAACTTAAACTCTACAATTTATTTCCTTTCATACTGAATGGAGTTATAGGAAGATTTACTTAAATTCAAAGGACACAGAGACCAAAACACAGAACTTATAGATCAGAGGAAGAGGAAGCTTCTTTGTTCTAGTGATTGTAGCAGCTCTCTTTGTGACAAAGAACTAGGAATTGCATGGAAATTACATATATAGATTAATTTTATATATACATATATACCTACTTGCATCTGATGGTAGCCAGCTCTAGGGCAGAGGCTGGGGGTGTGGGAAGAAATAAGAAACATACATGACAATTTTGTTGTATATTGGAAAGGAATAGCAAGTTGTGCATAGTGGATTTGCAATTTCATGTGCAATCTTCTTTTTATTGTACTATGCTTTGGAAATGCTTGTTTTCTTCCATAAATTAAAATTTAATAATGATTCAAAAAACAAAAACAAACTCAAGGCTGCAACCCCCAAGAGTGGTAGTAATTACATTTACCAATTCAATTAAGAATCAAAAAGTCCTCCAAGGTGCTAGGAGAAAGACTTTCATACACAATAGAAAGGACTTTGGGAGGGAATAGAAGAATGTGTTCCAGAGCTGCACTTCTGAAAGAGCAGGCTAGGACACTACATGGGGTCACATAGCTAAATACGAGGGTTGAAAAAAATTGGACAACAGTTAAAGGTTTCTGAACTCTGGAAGAGCAAAAATCAATTTAAAATCCAACGGGTAATGAATCCAAGGAGTTGCTGGCATCGCTTGCCCATGCTGCATGGCGCATCTTCACTGTAGCCTTGGTTCTGAACACACACGACATGTGCACTTTGCACTGCCCACGCTGTCACAATATGCAAAGCCAAAAACACTGCCAGAAATACCTCAGCTCAGATACAAGATTACTGGATGTTATGAAATCGAAAGGTCACGCCACTCTGAAAAAGGGTGAAGATGCTCTATGTGCTGCAGTATCCAAAGTTCTGCCAAGATTTAATTCTTTAGGTTAAAATACACAAGCACCTCCATCTCCTTAGTATGCAAATGGACTTTCATCTTTGGTAAACAGTAAAATGATATATAACCCAAAGAAAAGTTATTGTATAATTTATTATCAGTATATTCTTTGATTTATATACCTATTTTGTAGGCCCAGGGTCTTGTAAAAATTTCTCAGTTGCAAAGGGGTCAAGAGTGGATAAAGGTTTGAGAAGCCCTGTTCCAGAGCAATCTGGAGCCCAGGATGCAGCCCAGAGTGACCCATCCTGCAGATGGGAGCTTAACGATATGGGACAAAAAGTGGATGTCCAATAATGAAGAGGAGCTGGAAACATTTCTACAAAGAAAACCAGAAAGGAAGAGATTATTTGCTTCTGAAACACCCACACTAAAGAAATGTAGAAGCAGTGAAAAAATGTGGACAACAACAGACCAGGAAGACGTTTCTTTCTGAGAGTCCACAGGGAGATAGGGATGAAAGAGTCACTCTGGGGGAGGTAAGAGTGCACAGGATGACAGGGGGGATTATGGACAGAGTCTGTTGACATCCTGCCTGCAGGAGAAGGTCCTTTGATGACTCTATGTGACAACAAGGAAGACACAGGAAAGGGAGGAGGAGAAGACAGCAGGGGAAGAAGAGAGTGATGTGACAAGGGCTCCTCAAGGACTAGAAATTGTCACTTCAATCCCAAATATATTTATTGGACACCCACCATGTGCCAGGCACAATGCTCAACACTGGGGATAGAAAAAGAGGCAAAAGGCAGCCCCTGCCCTCAAGGAGGTCACCATCCAATGGGGGAGACATCAAGCAAACCAATACATACAAAGCAAGCCAAGTCCAGGACAAATAGGCCATAATTAGAAGAGGGAAGGAGTAAGAATTCAGAGGAGTGAGGGAATACTTCCTGCAGCTTTTCAGTTGTTGGTTGGGACTTAAAAGAAGACAGTGAGGTTAGGAGTCTGAGCTGGGGAGAGAGAGTACTCCAGGTGTGGGGACAGCCATTGAAACTGCGTCTACGCTGAGAGAAGCCAGGAGACCAGGGCCAGTGGGTCAAGGATATATGTTGGGAAGAAAGCTGTCAGAAGACTGGAAGGGCTGGAGTGGGGGGTAGGTTATAAAGGGTTTGAATGCCTATTTTTCTAAGAAATGCTCCATGAGGCACACATTGTCTGCATCATAGACCATCCTCTATGTCTGTGGCAATGGCCTCATTGGCTGATGTCTGTGCACAGACTGCACTCACCTGGGGAGGGGGGCTGCTGCTCCCAGGGGCCATTCCCTCTGGCTCCAGGCTCCCTGCTGGGGCCAGGCCTTGGTCCTCTGCAGACTGAGCTGGGCAGGGAGAAGGATCCCAGAGGGGGAGAGGTCTTGCTCTTCTCTTCCTAGGTAGCAGGCTGGTCTACAGGGATTTACAGGGTAAGGCCCCACAGGAGTCACAAAGGCCCTGGCCCTGCCCTCAGGTGAGAGACTCCACCCTACAGAGGGAGGGAGGAAGCAGGGAGGGTCAGGCTGGAAATGAAGAAGGTCTGAACAGTAAGACTACTTTCCTCTCTCTCTTACTTCTTCTTCCACCCCCCCCTCCCCCCACCAACCCCATTCTTCCACAGAGACCCAAGAGGCAGAGGGGGCTTTGGATCCCAGATGGGATGAGACCATTCAGAGTCTCAATGGCTCCTCAATCAGAGCTGTCCCTCCACATGGTCCTCTGCCCTCCCTGCATCCCCTCTCACACTTTAAATAAACTACAGACTGGTGGAAACTAGTGGAAACACAGATATCCTGGGACCGTAACTGCAATTGACACTTTGTAAATTCTTGTCTTATTGTATTTACAACCTATTTGAAGAAGAAACTTCCTTTCCCATGCTATGGTTAAAAATATATGGAAGCTATAATTTTTTTGAGTGACACATACATCCTTAGTCCGGATTGCTCTAAGAATACCTAGGTCTTCCTCAATTTGCCTAAATCGGTTAGAATGAAAGCTCTGATTCCATATTTATACATGTTGGCTAGCTTAAGGGAATACACAATATGAATTTACATCCCACTAGTTCCAGGTCCACAGGAGTCATACCCTTACGTGTGGGAGTTCTGTCCAGAGGAATATAAATTTTGATCACTTAAACCTCCCAAAGTATCTTGGATTTGGGGGCTAGATTTTTTTCTTTCCTACTTATTCTATGATTTAAGAAAAAAACAGGACAATTAACTCTCATCTTGTTTACTCTTAATTTATGATTTCTTGAAATCTAGCTCTGACAAGCCAGGCTTTGTTAAAGCCACCTGGGATTCAAATGGAGCTAACTGATGATGCCATTATACCCAAATCACTCTGGCTAAATGTGCTCTCACTGATTGGCCAGTAATAGGTCTCAGCCCAAGCCTCACTTACTCATTTTTGAGTATTGATGGTGAGTGTAAATGACAATTTTTTTTCTGTTTTAGTCAGAAACCCTGAGGGTCTTCCCCTTCTAAATTGATTCTTTTGAGAAAGCAAATCTTTAGCCTCCTTTCTTATCTAGCCTTCAGTCTTTGAATGGATATTGTCTCAGGTAAACTGAGATCTGAGAAAGACTTTAGCCTAAAAAGACCAAGATCTCCCACTACCCTCAGGGCCATCACCAAATTGTCCTGACCTGTGTCTTGCCTCTGGACTCTAAATGACTCTGAGGGAGAGAGTGAAGCTGATGACTTTGTACAGTTCTGCCCCACTCATATCCAATTCACTTGCAAGTCAAGACATCACCTTCCTCATGTCATTGGCCCTCTTAGAGGAAGAAGAATGAACAATGGAGACCCAAGAGGCAGAAGGGGTTTGGGATCCCAGGTGGGATGAGACCAGTCATAGCCTCAATGACCTAGGAGTCAGAGCTCTCCCTCCAAATCATCCCCTCCCTAATGAAAACACACATTAACTAGACAGCAGACTGAATACTTGATCTAGGAGAGAGGGAAACTAGGGAAGGTTGAGGAGGGGGAGGGCTCTTGAATGGAGCCACCAGGGAATGATCAGGGGAAGCCTGAGGTTGGGAAACAAAATACAGTCTGAGATTCAGCCCCCTGGCATGGGACATGAGGGCTCTGAAAGAAGGGGAGGCAGAGAATCAGGAGGTCTGGGTAAGGGGAGCAGGGGTAGGGTCTGGGGATCAAGACAATATAACATAGCTCATGGAGGGAGGTTAAGGACACTGGAGTGACAGAAGGGGTCCAGGGGGACACTGAGCCTGGGAAAGCAGGATGACTGTGTCCTGAGGTCTAACCAGGAGCTGGGGAGGACTGTTGAGACAGGCTGATAGAGCTTAGGCTTGGAATCCCTAAAGGGAAAGTGGAGGTAGGGAGCCACATGGCTAGGTTCTGATAGGGAACCAGCCCCAGAGCCATGGGTGCAGCTAAAGTGGACCAGGAAGGAGCTCTGGTAACTGTGTCTAAGGTGGGGTCGCGAGGGCAGGCAGAACTGGGGGATCCTTACAGGGGCCATCTGAAGGCAGGAGCTAGAGACAGGGAGACAGGACGTGTCGGTCCTAATGGGTAGGCTGAAAATAAGACTTCTGGGTCCCTATTGGCGAGACTAAAGTTGGAGAAAGCGTGACCAAATAGTCAGTCTGGGGAGGGTGATCTGGACATTTGTACATGATCTGGAGTTTGGAAAAGAGTTAGAGGCAGGGAGTTCCTTAGAACCCAGCCTGCCTCTCCTTCCCAAGCCCTGCCTTCCAAGGACAAGGAGCTTGTTGTTCGTAGCTTTGGCCCTGCCCAGCTCTTCCTGACCCTATTTGGGGTTTTCTTACCAAAGACACCGGAATGATTTGCATTTCCTTCCCCAGCTCATTTTATAGATGAGAAAACTGAGGCAAACAAGGTTAGGTGACTTGGCCACAGTCACATAGCTAGGAAATAGCTCAGTTCTCAGGTACTCTGAAACTCTGGAAGAGTTTTAGGCCCAGGACTCTATCCACTAGGCCACCTAGCTGCCCATTAACAAATGCTAACTAAACTCAAAGAAGACTTTTTTTTCCTTGGGTTTATTGCAAATACTAAAGGCCTTTGATCCCACTAAATACTTCAAACTTTTTTTAAAAATTAATCTTTTCTTTACCTTATTCTGCCTAAAGGCCCTAACTGATCATACCCCAATCTCTGGGCCAGTCTCAGACCTCAGGAGGAAAGAATCTACATTTGTAGCTGTGTGTGTCTTTGTGTGTGCCCCTGTGTTTGTGTGCAGGAGCATATTTCTCTATTTGTTTCTTTGTGTTCGTGTGTGTGTTTGTGTGTGTGTGTATGCATATGTTTTTATGTGTGAGTGCCTTATTCAGAATGTCACTAACAAGGACCCTGAGAATTCTGGCAGCATAATCCATGGCCTAAATTGTACAAGGTGCCTGGCACACAGTAGGTACATATAACCAGTCCCACCCCCCTTTCCAGTCTTCTTACACCTCATTCCTCTCTTCCTCCTCCTGCTCTCTGACCCAGGGACACTGGCCTCCTGGCTCATGTTTGACCAAGACCTGATCTCCTGACTCTGTCTTTCCAATGGCTGTCCCCCATGCTAGGAATGCTCCCCCTCTTGTTAGGGTGTCTTTAGCCCCACCCCTCTTGCTTTCCAGGTATGTGGGTGTTCAAGGAGGACTAGCCTCTCTGGTGGGAGGCCTGGCTGAGCATTTTCACACTCCTTGGGTGTCTACCTGTCACCCAACTCTCCCCTGTGGCCCCAAAAAGCTGTAGCATGCCCAGCAGCCACCCTTGGAAAACTGCCTCTGGGTAAGCCAGCTTGAGGGTTACTGAAAGGCCACAAAACCATGGGTGAGGGAGGGGGTGCCAACCCCAAACACAAGAACTACCCTCTCCCACCCAGGAAGAGGCAGATGAGAACAAATTCTTCCAACGGCCATGAAGCTCAGCTGAAGTAGGCCCTGTGGAGGGCTTGTAGCTTGGGTATACCTGGAAGATGCCAAGGTCATCCACTGCCTCCCCAGCCATCTCCAGTCCAAGCTGCCTAGGGACCCCAACTCTAAGCCATGGTTGGGGGAGAGATGTTCTCTGCTTCTCCCCCTCCCTTCTCTTCCTCATTCTGCCTCCCTTCCCCATCCCATTCCCAGTCTGAGAGCTCTGCTCTCTTCCCCTCTGTTGCTCCACACTCTTCAGGGCATGTCTCTGTGCCTTCCTAAAGTGTGATTGCTGCCCCATTTCCTGCTGCTCCTTGTGGTCTTTCCCAGTGAGTACACAAAGAGCAAGGTGTGCCTGTAATCCTGTCCCCATTTCATAAAGTATTAATTCACAGGGGGCCTGGCATGAAGGCAGGACAACTGAACCTCCAATCTTGAGCAGGGGGAAGAGATACAGGACACCTGGGGTTCTACAGAAGTCTGAAGATAGAGACAGTGGGAGCCAATGATAAAATGGGGGATGGTGTCCTGGAGCTTTTAGGATGTGATTGGGAGTCTGGTTAAGATTCAGGGACAGAGACCCCAGGCAGTAGCTAGGCCTAGGAAGGAGGCATGTTCCTGACATCCATGGAGGATGGTCAGCAGGACATAAGAAGAGGAAAATGAGGTCCAAAGGCAGGGGAGCTGGCAGGACTCTGGCACCTTGTAGGATCCTGGCCTAGATATACCTGGGACCTGCTCCTGAGGAGTTGGCTTCCAGAAGGAAGAGTGATCTCAGCTCCCAGGTTTCCTATTTATAGCCAGCCTAAGGGTGGGTCCTCCCAGTCCTAAAGAGCCCAATCCTGTCTGGTCTCTGAATCCCAGGACCAGCCCTTTCTTCCAATGGCTCACTGGGTCAGGACCTCAGGACCCTGCCTGCTTCTCCTCCCCAAGCCCTGCCCCTCAGCCCAGAGAATGCCAGTAATAGCAATTTAGATTTGAAGATCTTTCCCACCCATTAATAGGCCATGTGACCTACTTACATCACAGGAAGCCTAAATCACATGTGGTGAGAGGAGCTTGCTGAGAGGAAAAGGAAGCTGTGTCACAGGAAATGCTGAGAGAGAGAGAGAAAGAGAGAGAGAGAGAGAGAGAGAGAGAGAGAGAGAGAGAGAGAGAGAGAGAAAGAGAGAGAGAGAGAGAGAGAGAGAGAGAGAGAGAGAGAGAGAAAGAGAGAGAGAGAGAGAGAGAGAGAGAGAGAAAGAGAGAGAGGGAGGGAGAGAGAGAGAGAGAGAGGGAGAGAGAGAGAGGGAGAGAGAGAGAGGGAGAGAGAGAGAGAAAGAGAGAGAGAGAGAGAGAGAGAGAGAGAGAGAGAAAGAGAGAGAGAGAGAAAGAGAGAGAGAGAGAGAGAGAGAGAGAGAGAGAAAGAGAGAGAGAGAGAGAGAGAAAGAGAGAGAGAAAGAGAGAGAGAGAGAGAGAGAGAGAGAAAGAGAGAGAGAGAGAGAGAGAAGAGAGAGAGAGAGAGAGAGAGAGAGAGAGAGAGAGAGAGAGAGGGAGAGAGAGAGAGAGAGGGAGAGAGAGATGGATGGAGATGTTATGGCTGCTAATGGCCGCCCTCGTGATTGTCAGAACTGAACAGGCTGACTCAGCTGTACTGTTTGTTTTGGGAAGACACCAGCAGGGAGTCTGAGAGGTTTTGGGAGGGCGAGGCTCCAGGTTGTGATACTGTGTGTGGAATGTTTTACCCCTGGTAGAGTGGATAAATGGCTTGTGGGATATGGTTCTCTGTGTCTGGATAAATGGTTGACCTCTTCCACCTTCTCTGTGGAGAGTCTCCTATACTTTGCCATACAGAACTACACAGGCATTGTGACAATTATCATCTACTATGTTATAATTGCCTTACTGTTTCAATGCCCCAGCCCCCTTTCCTTTACTCCTCTCCACTTACTCTTTGACCAAAACCCACCGGCCTCCTGGCTCATCTTTGGTCAAGAACATCCATCTCCTGACACTGTGTTCTTCCAACGGCAGCCTCCTATGCTTAGAATGTTCTCTCTCATCACCTCAGCCTCCTGGCTTCAATATTCTCAGCCGGTATCTCACATACTCAAAAAAGCTTTTTTGTGGAACCTAAAACGATTAGAGCTATCTGAGAGCCCTAGACGTTTTCCTGCATAGACTCCTCCTAGGCCTCCAAACTCCACTACAGGGCTGAAATTCCACCTTGGGCCACTACTCTCCAACCTGGTCATCCCAAAGAACTCTGCCTCCCCCATCGCTCCACCACCTCCCTTACTCCGGATGCTTTGGGACTCAGAACCTTCTCCTTTTGTGCTGAAAGACAGCCAGGATCAAACTTGGGCAGCAGCTAACTGCAATTAGTGGGTTCCATAATAGAAAGTGCTGACAGGTAAACTGAGATTCTGTATGGTAGCATTTATAACTAAGTCCAGATTGGATGGGACTGAGTTTGTCCCAACTATGTGGTACCATTTAAAGTTACATGTGTGTTGCCATTAGGACAATTGTGATATTTGACCTTGTAAAGGTAAGACAGACCTGAATACAAATTATGCATGAAATTTCATGAGGGTCACCTATTTTGAAATGTCAATATAAGAAATAAAAGTGTAATTGGACCTAAAGTCTGCTACACTGGTCAATGAATGCAATCACTCCAGGGTGTTAAATGAGTAGATGCATAATGTGATTTTATATGTCACATAATTTGGAAACACATTGATGGTGACCATGAATATGCCTATATATATCAGAATTACAAAGTACAAGAGATGCTCTGTATAGAAGACGGAAGAAGTAAAACATTTATTCAGAAACCAGAGGATCAAATCCCCAAACCAATAACCCCAATTCAACATAGCAGTAATTGTACTCCAAAACCAGTAAGTCCACCTCTATGTAACAGGGAGATTAAAACACAGTATCACAGCAAGGAGCCAAGCCATCCTGTCACCCTTTCCTCTGCTAGGACCTTCCCATAAACACTCACTCATGAATCCTAACTGTCTGCTTGCGCATGTCCTCTCCTCCAGCAGTTCTGAAAGCTCTTGCAGTTCTCAGAGCTCTTACAGTTCTCTCTCCATCTCTGCATCTCTTCTAGTTCTCCATCTCCCTCAGTTCTCTCTACTCTGTCTTCTTTTTCTTGCAGCTTTCTAGTTTCTGCAGCTCTCTAGTCTGAGTTCTCTCTTCTTCTCCTTGGGCTGAATTTTTACCTTAATGGCTCCCCTCAGGGTATATATACCCAGTTTAGGGCCATGGGGTTTAGCATCTACTTAGCAAAAGTATGGACCTGTCTACAAACAAGCCTCCCCTAATCAATCTTCCCATAACTAGCTCCACCTGAGGTCTATTAAATGGACAGGGAAGATCTTTAATCATGATTAACACCATGCACATTCAACTGAATCAATGTCATTTGACTCAATAATTTTATGTCATTTTAGAAATCCATCTATTATTTTTAATCTTCTATTCTTTCTTGTTTGTGATTTTGGGGAAACCACTGTGTATGAAATGTTCCTAATAAAAGAGTAAGTTCTAGAGCGTGGTGTAACTATACTCTTACTAAATTAACTTTTCTTTAGAAATACTGAATTAAGTGATTCAACAGTGGGGTAACAAGGGTTAACAATTTAAATATTTAATTGTGTATGCTTTGTTTTAAAATAAATAAAGACAAGTTTGGGAAAAGTACAGAAGACCTTGTAAATCTTCCTCTTCTGAGTGGTCCTTTGGTAAAGGTAACTAAGATTATAAAATTTTATCAGCTCTGGGGAAGAAGTTGCTAAAAGAAGGTTATCCAATTCTAACTCAGTAGCCAAGGGGATGGTGTTGTTTATAAGCTTATTTGTAAGAAAGAAATGATTTTTATCTGACAGATTGAGCACTGATGATGAAAACTGTAAAACTGAATCCAGGAGTACGTTTGGAAGTTACACCTTTGAGACTCCTTAGTCTCAGCAGACCCTTGTATTGAATCAAAGTGGGACTCCTTCCTTGAGCAGAGTTGATAGGGTCTTCTGGCAGTTGACAGGATGATATTTGACAGGATCACATAACTGTACTAACCTTCGAAGGAGGGTATTGGCAGAATTTTTCCATGAGCATGTTCTATAAATAGGGAAAACCATCAGACCATATAGATATGACCTAAATAACATACCTTATGAATAAGCATATGGAGGTGACGAAAAATTGAAGAAATCAGATTAGGTAGATAGAGTGCCTGAAGAAGTATGGACAGAGGTTCACAACATTGGACAAGAGGTAGCAACAAAAAAATATTCCAAAGAAAAAGAAGGGCAAGAACCTAAAATGGTGCCTGATGAGGTTCTAGAAATAGCTGAGGACAGAAGGAAAGTGAAAGGGAAAGGAGAAAGGGATATACTCAAGTGAATGCAAAATTCAAGAGAAGAGCAAGGAGAGGTAAGGTTTGCTTAAATGAAAAATGCAAAGAAATGGAAGAAAACAATAAAATGGGAAAGAGATCTCTTCAGGAAAATCATTTCTAGACATATCGTTTCAAATGCCAGTAAAGTTACGCTTAAGAGTCTTCAAGCTAGGCTTCAGCAACATGTGAACCAAGAATTAACAGGCTGGTTTTCAAAGAAGCAGAGAAAGTACACACCAAATTGTCAACCCTCACCCTAAATTCTTTGGATTATGATCAAATCAAGGGAGTTTCAGGAAAAAAAAAATTTACTTCTCCTTCATTGACCATACTAAAGCTTTTGACTCTGGATCACAGCAAAATGTGACAAGTCCTCAAAGGGATGGGAGTACCAAATCACCTTACTTTGTCTCTTGAGGAACCTGTATGAGGGCCAAAAGGCAACAAGTAGAACTGAACGTGGAACAACTAACTGGTTTCAGAGTGAAAGAGGACAAGGTTGTATGTTGTCATGTATTTTATTTAAATTTTACACAAAGTGCATCATGCGAAATGCCAGGCAGGCAGAATCAAATGGAGGAACTGAGGTCATGAGGAGAAATTTCAACAGTCTCACATATACAGATGGTACTACTCTGATGACAGAAAGTGAAGAGGAATTAAGAAGTCTCTTGATCAGGGTGAAAAAGGAGAGTGTAACAGATGGCTTGCTACCTGTGGTACCAGAAGAACCATAATGAAATAATGAAAGACTAATTCTAAGGCACTGATTAAGATCAAACTGTTTATGTACAATATATATGTTATTAATATTAGTATAATTAGTTACAGTATTCTCAAAAGTATTGCCATTACTAAGGTATACTGAAAGAAACATTGTGGCTGACTTGTGTATGATGGAGTGAGTCTAAGAAACAAAACCAGGTATGAAAAGATAAAAAAGAGCAATTCTCTCATAAAATCAGGGCATGGAAGAAAGAATACAGAGGAAACAGGTGCTGGAGGGCTAGTAATGTTGGCAATTTACTCTCATAGGGTTGGATGAAGAAACAACATATACATCAGAAGAGGTTTACAAGTCTACAGAATATCCAGAAAGATGAGAAAACTAGGAGATACGGTTGGAGAAGGTTTTTTGCAAGTGTGTATAGAATAAGATTAGGAGGATGGGTGGAGAAGATAAGGGAGGGGACATTAGAGGGGTGAGTAAAACAAGGAAAGAGAGGGTAAAAGGAAAAGATAAGGTAGTAAGGATAGGGTAAAAAGAGAGGCTGAGGAGGAAATTAGTGAGTAAAAATAAGCTATAGTAAGATCCACAAATAGCAATCAGAACTTTCTCAAATCTCTAAGATGAGTCATTCCCCAACTGATAAATGGATAAAGGATGAGAATAGGTAGTTTTCCAATGAAGAAATCAAAACAATTTATAGTCACATAAAAATGTTCTAAGTCATTATTGCCTAGAGAAACACAGATTACAACAACCTTGAGATATCAACTTACAACTACCAGATTTGATAAAATGACAGAAGGAAGTGACCAATGTTGGAGAAAATGTGGAAAACTGAGGACACTAATTCATTGTTAGTAGAATTGTAAAATGATTCAAACCTTTTGGACACCAATATGGATTTATGCCCTTTGGGCATACAAATACTCGTTCTATTTCCAAACATGATTAGGGAAAAAGCAAAGGCGCCTACATGTTCTGAAATATTTATGGTAAACCTATTTGAGTCATCAATTGGGGAACATGTGAGCAAATTGTGTTATATGATTGTGACCTGTGCTTTTACAAATGATGAGCTCAAGAGTTTACAAAAACAGGGAAAGATTTGCATTGAATATTGAAGAGTGAAATGAGCAGAACCAAGAGAAGACTGTATACAGCTAAATCATTATTGGAAGAATAACTTTGAGTGAACAAGTTATTTTGTCTATTATAAATACCCAAATAAGCTCTAAGGGACATATGAAGAAAGAAACTACCTACATCTAGAGAAAGAAGAGATAAATAGAAATATGTGTAGAATAATCCATACACACCTACTTGTGCCAAATAGTAGCCATTTCTAGGTTGGGGGTTGAGGGGAAAAAAATTACAAGAAAAAAATATGTATGGACACAGGTATGTATCTATAATAAGATCTTGGCAACTGGTCCAATCAATTCTTGGCAAACAGAAGGAGAAGAAATGGAAGCAGCTTGAGATTTTATGTCTTTGGACTCAAAGATCACTGCAGATGGTGACTGTAGCCATGAAATTAAAAGGTGCCTCTTTCTTTGAAGGAAGGCAATGGCATATCTGGACAGCATCCTAAACAGCAGAGAAATCACCTGGCCAACAAAAGTTCATAGAGTCACAGTTATGGTTCTTTCTGTAGTGTAAGGAAAGCTGAGTGTCACAGAATGAATACTTTTAAATTGTGGTGCTAAAGAAGACTTTTGAGGTGATATCAGGCAAAATTTAAAGAAATTAATTCATCCTATTCACTGGAGGGTCAAACATGGAAGCTGAAATATTTTGGCCACATAATGAGAAGATGGGATTCATTAGCAAAGATAGGGAAAGACAGAAGGAAAAAAGAGAAAAGGAAAAGCCAAGGATGAGATGGATAGTGACATGGAAAAAACAAAAATGAACTTGGACAGACTTTGAGAAATAGTGGAACACAGATGAGCCTGGTCTGCTATGGCCCATGGGTCATGGATGGATGGAAGAAAGAACAGAAGTTGGTAGGTGGGGAAAACAATGTAAGTGGTTAAAGCATCATGAGGGCAAGAAGAATATGATTGGCTAAAATTCTGAAATGTGGGCTGGAAACAGCCCCTCTTTTCATCTTGAAAATGTTGATACTTTCCAACTGGATCTTGCAGAAATAACTAAGGATAACAAATTTCCACCAATTGTACAAAAACACCTAGAGACAAAATTTCCAGGAATGACATCATCTTGGCTGGTAGAGATAACAACAGATGGCCCAGAATTGAATCAGGATACTTAAAGGTACAGAAGACTGACTTCAGTCTGAAGGCTTTACCACAGTGATTACATTCTTAAGGTTTCCCTCCAGTGTGGATTTTCTGATGTTGGGTAAGATGGCTCCTCCGTTTAAAAGCTTTTCCACACTGTGTACATTCATAAGGTTTCTCTCCACTGTGGATTCTCTGATGTAGAGTAAGAGAGGGCTTCTGAGTAAAAGCCTTTCCACATTGATTGCATTCATAGGGTTTCTCTCCAGTGTGGATTCTGTGATGTAGAATAAGAGTGGACTTCGTTATAAAAGCCTTTCTACATTGATTACATTCATAAGGTTTCTCTCCAGTGTGGATTCTCTCATGTATAATAAGACTCTCCTTCCACGTAAAAGTCTTTCCACATTGATTACATACATAAGGTTTCCCTCTAGTGTGGACTTTCTCATGTACAACAAGACTGCCCTTACATGTAAAAGCCTTTTCACATTGATTACATTTGTAAGGTTTCTCTCCAGTGTGTACTCTCTGATGCATAATAAGACGAGCCCTCTGTATAAAAGCCTTTCCACACTGATTACATTCATAAGGTTTCTCTCCAGTGTGGATCCTTTGATGATCAACAATAGCCTTCCTACCTCTGAAAGTCTTTCCGCATTGATTACATTTATAAGGTTTCTCTCCAGTGTGGATTCTCTGATGTTCAACTAGAATGTGCTTCTGTCTGTAAGTCTTTCCACACTGATAACATTTATAAGGTTTCTCTCCAGTGTGGATTCTCTGATGGTGGGTAAGACATTCCCTCCGTTTAAAAGCCATTCCGCACTGGGTACATTCATAAGGTTTCACTCCAGTGTGAATTCTCTGATGTTCAGTGAGAGAGGACTTCTTTTTAAAAGCCTTTCCACACTGGGTACATCCATAAGGTTTGTCTCCAGTGTGGATTCTCTGATGTACAGTGAGAGAGGCCTTCTGTGTAAATATTTTTCCACATTGGGTACATTCATAAGGTTTCTTGTCAGTGTGGATTCTTTGATGTCCATTAAGAGATCTCATGTGCCTAAAAGCCTTTCCGCATTGTTTACAGTCATATTTCTCTGCAGTATGGATATTCTCAGGTGTTGTGGAGACTTCTGTCCAATGGTCAGAGGGACCATCATTCATGAATCTTTGCTTGTGAGTTTCTTCCACAGAAAGAGTTAGCTCTGCAGCAGTTTCCTTCATTTCCAGACTGATCTCTCCTTCTGAAAAAAAAAAAATCCAACAATAAAACAAATATGCTATGCACGTGCGTGCGCGCGCGCACACACACACACACACACACACACACACAAATATCTTCTTTGTTCCATAGGCAGAACAAAAACTCAGTTACTTACAATTTCCCCGGGCAGAAAAACATCTTAAAAGGGAAGAAACAATCATTCCAACATGCTCTTAGCTCACATCTCAAGGATAATTTAATTTCCAAAGAGCTTCATGCATGAATTTATATTGGATCCTCACAAAAAACCTGTGACACAGGTGGAGCCATAATTCTTATCACATTCACAACTCAAACCATGAGCTCAGAATGGCTGGGTGACTTGACTCAAATCTCAGCAGCGGGGACTGGAATCCAAATGCAGTGAATGAGTCTGCTCTGACCAGAGTACTTGACAAATTATCTTCACTTTCAATCTTTCTCTTTCTCTTTCCCTTTCATTGTCAACATGTTCAATCCTTTCTTCATAGCTACCATGCCATTTGGTGCACATATACTAAATGTTCAAATTATTTCCTGATCTATTTTACCAGTAACCATAACCTAATTTCCCTAGGGATCATTTTCAACCTTATACTTTCTGTTGCATTATCTGAGTTCACATGCAGAATACCAAGACTCTTTTGTATTTAACTAAGGCATGAGGGGATTTTGTTCTGACCCATTAATTTCTTCAGATAGCAATTACTTATTTCTTTTTAAAAATTATCTTTAAATGCCTATGCTCACTAAAAAAAATTAAAACCCTTCTACGGAACATAATTTTTAAAAAATGCATGGCTTTGCACGTCTGGAAAAATACGTCTGAAACAGGAATTAAGAGTCTATCACCCTTTGGGATGGAAGCGGACAGCATGTTTCACTATCGGTCATCTTGCATCCCTTCCCCTTTAAAGGTTCACAAACCCTTAGGGGAATGAGAGAATTGTCCAAGGGGTCTGAGCTAAAAATTTGCAGGTGGCATTTTAAGTGGTAAATAATCTTCCAATTTGGTTACAAAGATATTTATCTTCTGGGAAAAGAAATATGTGCATACTGTCAATCTTAACAGCTGTCTTTTTGTAGTGATTCCAAACTATCATGATCAGGAATACATGGCTTTTGGGGATCATGCAGTGAGTACCTCAAACTCTGACTGGTTCTGATAAAATGCTACATATACTTTGAGTTTCTCAACTTGACATCAAATTGTTTCCAAACTTCCAGGAAGGTTATACATTCATGTGCAAATGGTCACTGGCATTCAAAGACCCTCGGTGGCTGTCTATCACTGCACTGGAGGAGTTCTCTCCTTCTTGTTCTACCTTGTAACCACATCTCATCAAACCTGAAATCACCAGATGAAGATCTCACTTGGGTTGGCATTCTTGCAGCAGTGAGAGCAGGCTATTGGAAAACCATCATCATCAGGCATGCACAGTAGAGTCCATTATGAAACCATCACAGATCACCACAATCTTGCTACAAAAACAGACTTTAAAATGCCACTCATTGAAATGCTGAGGTTGTTTTCTAATCTGAAATTCTCCTCTGTTCAGGTTACTCTTCTCCTATCTGGTAACTTCT
Source organism: Trichosurus vulpecula (assembly GCF_011100635.1). Classification (NCBI taxonomy): domain Eukaryota; kingdom Metazoa; phylum Chordata; class Mammalia; order Diprotodontia; family Phalangeridae; genus Trichosurus; species Trichosurus vulpecula. Next base: position 2,919,987 of record NC_050573.1, read on the forward strand.
CAAAGGACTTTGGTGGCAACATGGGTTAGTCATTCAGTAGAGTTTCAGAAGTGTCACTTTACCACTGGTAGAAATAATAAAGTCATGTCTGAAGAAATCCTATCCTTCCTAAGGTTGTTTTATATATACACACTAAATTTAAAAAAACAGCAACAAAGCAACATTTGCAATCGACCTTCAAGTGCATCTGTCATTTAAAGTGGTACTTGCCAAGAGCCAATAGAAAAAGAAATTTTTAACAAAGTAATGAGTAATTCATTGTGACTGGTTATACATTAAAAAAAAAAAAAAAAAAAAAAAGAATTTCCATCACCTGGAAAGAGCTTGTCAAATTCACCTTCCATTTTCTACCTCATCCATAAGTGAACATTTTCAACATATTCTGTTAAATAACCAGAATACAACTGGTGGTGCAGTGGACAGAATGCTGGGCCATGAATCAGGAGGACCTGAGTTCTAATCCTACTTCAGAAACTTGCTAGTCCTGTGACCCTAGGGAAGTCACAAGACATCTGCTTGCCTCAGTTATTTTTTAATCTACAAAATAGGCATAATTATAGCATCTAACTCCTAGGATTCTAATAAGGATAATATGAGACAATATTTGTATACTGAATGACACATAGTGGCTGCTGTATTAATGCTACCTATTACTTTCATTTGGTTTTGACTGTTTCCTCCCACTTTCTTAAACCAGTATCATCCTCACTCCTTTCATTACCTTATTTCTTTGTTGAACTAAATGTATTCCCATTCTAAAACACCCTCTCTTCCCTGTATTAGCATTTGTTTGTAAACTAGATTCTCAACTCTGTGACAGCAGAGACTGTCTTTTGCCTTCCTTTGTGTCCTCATGGCTTAGCACAGTGCCTAAAAGAGAAGGTACTTAATCAATGCTTATTGATTCCCTCCCTGGACCCAGGGCTGATAGCAGTCCCCAGCCTCTACCTCTACTCCCTGCATTCTAGTCTCTCCCCTAGTTGTTGAATGCATGTTCAGGCCTCAGCCCTGTTTCTGTCCCTTTCTTGTACTCAATCACCTATAAGTTATCACCTTAGTCAGGTTCTAAACCTAATGGAACCAAACCAGAACCAATACTGAAGATTACAGAGGCTTCTTTCTAGGCTCCTTAAGAGTCTCCTGCTATAGGACACCTATGGGTCTCTAACTCCCAGCTATCCAAAGCATCCTCCCAATAAATAGTCTAGGCTCAGAAATGAAATGTCATGCACTCCTCACCAATTCTCACACATTCACACTCCTGACACTCATGTTCAATCTGTTGCAAAGGCCTGTTGATTCCACCTTTATGACATCATTCCATAGACCACTTTATGTCTCAATATTGTCATTTTCTTGGTTCAGACACCCCATAACTGACATCTTGTCAGACCCTGCTGGTTGGTCCAGCTGCCTCAATTCTCCCCTCAGTTGTGTCTAATCCCCCATCCAGTTTTCAAATTCATCTTCCTTCAGCTCTCACCTGACTATGTCACCACGTACTCAACAGCCCCCAATGGCTCTCCAGCAAAAGAATGGAATATAAAAACCCTCTCTAGGCCTGTGACAGCATTTCATTTCCTAAACCTCACATCCTCTTCCAGTCTCCTTTCTCCCTTCCACCCTCCCCTCCTCCATATATATTACAATCCACTTGTTTGGGCCTCTTTTCTGTTCTGGGAATAAGTCATTCCACCTTCAGACTTTGTGAGGTTTTTGTTGTCATCCATTTTGTTGCCTAGGATGTTCTTGCTGGCTTGCCTGAATCCCCAGCTAGAGCCTACCTACCACAATAAGCCTTTCTGTGGACAGCCAGCTATATCCTGTTTAGGCCTCATTAGACCTCTGCAAAGCAGCCTTTTTAGATCTCTGCATGGTAGGATCAATTGAGGAAGGGTCTATGCAAGGCAAAAGGCCATGTTTAGGATAAGAAGATGTGGCAAAGAAAATCCACCTTCGTAGCTGATTATCCACATGGGAAAGGACAGAAATGTTTCAATTCAATTAGCCCGTAGGAGACTGGAGTCTTGTTCCCAGGAACAAGGAGATAAAAAAATATTAACCAATGCTCCATTGTATTCTTCTGAGAAGTCAGGATGACTCAGCAATTAACTTGTATAAAGTACTGTCAGTAACTCCATTAAAATTAGTCTATAGCCTGACTATACAACTCGCCTAGCCCCATGTCTTTGTCTTTTTGTGTTTCATTACTCCATCCACACAATCATGCGGCTGTTCACAGATGGCGCCTGGAACAGGGACCACAAGTCCGGGACTTGGAAGAGGTGGAGTAACGTCTTACCAATACAGGCTCTGGAGCACATTCACATAAGGGGTAAGAGGATTAATTACCACGAGGCTTACTGGGGGATTGCAGAGATTCAGAAATTTAGAGATTTAGAGACTTAAATATGAGGCAGATACAATTTAAGGATAGGGATCTGTATCTGCAAGTATTAAGAAAAAACTGTAACAGAGATTTTTGTATAACAGAAGAGCAAAACCAAGAAGGTACAATCGATTTAGAAAGATGGGAGATTATTGGAAAGCAAATGAGTGAAAGATTAAGAGAGGATGGACCAGAACACTTCCCAATGTCAGCCTTTTCCACATGGAACATTTTAAAAATATGTCTTACTCCAGAAGGAAAAGTTCCTATGGTACAAAGATCAGTTAAGCATGATATTGGGGTTGGGTTGAGATCTTGTGAGCCTCAGCCCAGGGATGGGTGACAATAACCCACTAGGGGACAGACTAGCTAATTGGGAGTTACCAAAGTAGAAAGGGAAAAGAAAAATGCCGGATTTCTAGAAATCCTTTCTGTGCATCCTGTCATTTTCTGTCTGTATCTGTTTTGTGTTATGTTGTTTCAACAATCCGGCTAGCAGCTTCTGTGGGGGTATAAGATCCACCCACAGCCAGCACCCAGAAAGCTGCCAACAGCACAGGTTCTTTTGATCTGCTTAACTAAGGAAAGCAAGGTGAAGGGGTTGACAAGCTTACTTTAATTCAGCATACAAATATCATTCACTTAGTTCAGGGGAAGAGATCAGCACACTGAACTTCAGAGCAAATTACAAACATCAACAGACAGACCCAATACAATTCATAGTTACCAACATCTAGGTTCAGCCTGGGAGCTCAGAACAAGGGCTGGCCCAGAGTCACACGTGCCACCACTGCTGCGGGAATGAGCTCCACAGAAGAGACAGCCAACCCCTGGTTTTTATATCTTTTTCAGGGTCAGGGGTGAGTCACACATGCGACTCACCCACGTGACCTAGAATCGTCACAAAGAGGCAACCTAAACCCATGTGGTCTAAAAGCCTCTGCTCTCCCAGACAAGTAAACTAGGCCCTCCCTGGAGTTAGCCCCACCTTGGGCCCCACCTTAGTTGCCAATCCACACCCACTAAGGTTTTACACCTAATAGGGGTTTGGGCCTGGGGCTTAGCACTTAGTAAGACTCAATGAAATACACTGAATTACTCAAAGCAAATAAAAGCCAAACTCTTCAAGGGCACTTGTTGAACTAAGTGCTAAGGAGCCCATTTTGCTTACCAACACATATATGTCTCTGTGTGAAGAGAGTGTTATTTGACTCTTTGTTGTTAAAGTTGTTGAAATAAGAAAATGCTCTTTCTTTCTCCCTTCATGCCAATTCTGGCCAAATTTGGAATATGAGGAGAGATAAGAAAGAAAATGGGGATTTTTCCCCCTTAAAGTTAAGTGAAATGTGTTACTCCTAAATTTGATGTTTAAGATAAAAGTCAGAATTTATTATGCTCTTTGGCACTAAGGCAAATTCGGAAAATGGATAGATCTGAAAAAGAGACACTTTGAGTTTCCCAGTATGGGGGAGAAGGGACAAGGTGCCACTGGATCTTTTCTAGAGTCCCACTCACCTTGGCTGGAGAATTCAAGGTTCTCACTTTCAAATAAGTTTTTAAGGAGTGAACACAGAAGTAAAATTTACTCGAGTTAAAATTAGAACCATTAAGATCTTTTCACCTAGCTCGGACTGAGCCAGGGCTGCGCTAAATGTTAGAGCAGCTAAAAATTCTTTAGCAGATTCTGTTAACCATAGATAATCTGGTGAAGCATGTGAAACTTTCTTCAGAATAATAATAGACTTATGAACGTGAAGAAAATTCAGTTTAAGTGACAAAAAGTATATATTTTTTCTATATCCCCCTCCAATCTATCTATAGACTCCTTGAGGGGGTGGGGGTTAAGAATTCCAGCTCAATGTCAGAAGTATATACAAAGATGTTTCAATTCATGTGTGGTTAATAAGAATCACCATGAGACTAGTATAAATAAAAAACTGGAAAAAAGATTTTAAAAAAATCTAGAATGTGCTTTCCCAATTTTTAGAATTAAGAACTTAAGTAATGATCCTATAAATAGAATTGGAAAACATTTAATAAAATAAAGGCACTAAATAAATCTATAGCGTTAATAAGTACTTTTTCATATACAACTACATTATGTGCAATTTAGTGACCCTCATTCCTATTTTGAGTTTGAAACAAGTGGGTTAAAGCTTCCAAAACAGAGAAATATAAGCAGAGAATGAGAGCCAATCTGAACATATTTTACTCAAAAGACTGTTATTTACTATATTCCTGAGAAACAAAAATACATCTTAGAATAGGAACTATCTCAATAGATATATTTCTAGCTTGCCGTGATTTTCCTATGTTTGCTACTTGGAAAGTTTAAAAAGTGATTCAGCTGTGAATATACAACAGCGAGTTGGCTCCTTTTCAAAGTAAGTGCCTTGTTAACTAGCTGCTTTTTCTTATTTAGGCCCTTTATTTTGATGCTTTTTCACGTAAAGTCTCAATGTAAATTAAATTATAACATTGAAACTACGAAAATTAAAATACATGTCGCAGCAAAAGCTCTACTACCTGTTCTCTACTTTGTTGCCCTCTCATACCCCACTGACAACAGCCCTGGACCCCTGGAGGCCCTGACGCCCACACTTCTAGGCAAGCAGAAGAACCTCTCTTCTCAAGCCCCCAAGTGCTTGCTCCCACACCACCAGAACCTGGAATTTTTGCTCCAAGTTTCCCAAAGCCCAGCACATTTTAAACCAACCCGCTTATAATAGGTGATTCCAAACTGTTTGTAAAACTTTCCCAAGAAAAATGTGAATGGAACTTAGAAATCTATATTTGAATAATTTTAAAAAGGGGTGCATATTGTTATTTGGCATTGAGAAATTTATTAACTATATAGCCCCAAGAAAATTCTATTGTGGTAATATTGGATATCTATTGAGACTATGACATAACTATTGAGACTTACTGATTATTACATAATTATTGTGATTTACTAATTGAGACCATTACTATTATCATTAATGTAAATACCAGTAAAATATATATATATATATATATATATATATACATATATATATATTTATGTATGTAAAATTTGAGACTTTGTGTTGTCAGAAAAGCAATTTCTTTTATAATCTAAATGTTGTTAGGCTAAGAATTGTACTGAGTTAGAAAACTTTTAAATCATTCTAATTGACCATGTCTTATAATATTTTGTAGTGTTGTAATTTAAAAAATCACAAATTACCAAGGTTTGTCTTTAATTGTTTTGCTATCATTTAGGAAATTTGTGAGATTGTTAATTAAGCTTAAGTCTAGTATTTATAAAACTATGTTTAGTTTTCCTTTTTTTCTCTTCAATTATGTGGAAAAGGTTTGGTGATCAAATTTAAGAACTGTTTAATACTTAGGAATTAATAATAATATCAGGACAAATTGTGAGCTGTTTCTGAGAAAGGGAAATATTTTTACGAAGAAAAGTTTTGTAGACTCCTTTGCATGATTTTTAGAAAGTCTCAACCTTGAATAAGTGTGCTCAGAGAAAAGGCAAAAGATAGCAGACAGGACCAAGGTTTTTCTATTAACCCCTTCCTGAGATCCCTGTTAATTCTCCTTATTTTGTAAAATTGCCAAGGCCCTTGGAAGCTATCTGCACAGGCAAGGTCATCAGCCCCAGAAAAAGAACTTGTTTGACTTATGTAAATTCTAAATAAAGAACTTGGCTTGCTGTGAAATTGCGAGTTTATGTACAACAGATGGAAAGGATTCTAATATTTGACTTTTACACCAGGACAAGTTTAAAGTTGAGAAGGAAAAATGTTAAATCTTTATTGCTTATTGCAGCTCTGTACCTGGCTCTAAGCTGTGATTGGTGAAACTTGCTGTTTAAGGCAAAAGGCACGTAGGACCATAACTAATTTTGTTTTGAGTTTGAATTTGGGTATAGTTATCTGCATTGAAGATCTGTAACTATATCTGAGTTTAAATAAAGCAAAGATGTTTTGTCCTATCATATTGGATATGTCACATGTTCCTGCTTTTTCCTTCTACAGCAAATTTCTGTGATCAGAACAAGTAGTTAGTATAAGATATAAGCTCTTTTTTGTTATCTTACTGGGCAATCTAATCTTATTTTTATCTAGAACTAGAACAAGTGCAGAAGTTTATAGAACCTGCTTAAGACTCACCTTAAGATGTTCCCTTTGTATAAAAAGGATTCTAATAGCAGTAGCATTTCTCCTATGATCACTCTCTTACTGCTACCAATGTGAGATCCCATGACAACACCTTTTTGACTAAGAAACTTTGTCATATCTAAGAATTCTGCAATAACTAGAAACTTTGTTACAATACTCTGGAATTAGTGTTACTTAAGGACTTTTTCACCAACTTAGTAAACTTTTATCAACAAGGGTAGAAATGTATGCGAACCACTTAGGGCTCACTTTGTAAATATTCCTTAAGCCATGTGAGAATGTTATTTTGTTATTTGTTTGTTTAAAGTTTTGTTACAATTAATAACGCTAAAAAGAAGAATGGTTTGTGGTTTATTTTGTAAATGCCATCAAAGAAACATGGCACAACTAAAAGGTTAAGATTCTATATGCATTATGTTAAAAATTGACTATGTATGTACTGAAGCCTGTTATTAATTCCTTAAGTGATATCTCATCCTCCTAGTGAGGAAATTAATAATAGATGTATGTAAAGTGTAAGACACTGGCTTCTGATGTGAATTTCTTAAATATGACAATTTGCCATGGTTCAAATTTTGAGTTTGTAAAAATGATCAGGGTTATAAGGATCAGAAATGGTAATTTAAAATTGTGCTAAGATCACTCTTGTAGCAGAATGGACAGAAAGCTGGTTCCTACAAGAAGACAAGAAGAAGAAGATGCTGTACTGGAGATGGTGGAACAGATAACAGGACCAGAGGATTTCATTGCCGATGTTCCTTGCTAAACAGCTATATAAGAAAGGATTTTTTGAATCTTAAAGAGACAATTGCATTTTTTATTTCTTTTGAGTCTATGTATCTATATTCATAAAGGGGACGGCCCCCTTTGATTTGTCAATGTGTCGATCAATCCTTCCCATATTTACTTAAATGGGTGATGGTTAAGGGGAAGAATTCACATGTATCTATAATGGTGAAGTGCCTACAAAAGAGAAAGGGGGGGGATGGACTGGGATGCTGAAATAGTGAAATGCCCCTCTTCCTGCGATTGATCAAGAGAAGGTAGCAAAAACAATTATTGATATTTTCAAAAAATTTTAACCCATTTAATAATGTATTTTTGACTATTTTCCACATATTACCTTTTATTCTTTGTTTGATCATACTGATTTTTTGTCTACCTTGTGTCCTTAGGATAATGAACACCATGATCAGGCACTTCTAGCAATAACCCATGAAGCGAAGTTACAGAATAAAAAGGGGGGAGACGTGGAGAGCCAGCTATATCCTGTTTAGGCCTCACTAGACCTCTGCAAAGCAGCCTTTTTAGATCTCTGCATGGCAGAATCAATTGAGGAAGGGTCTATGCAAGGCAAAAGGCCATGTTTAGGATAAGAAGATGTGGCAAAGAAAACCCACCTTCGTAGCTGATTATCCACATGGGAAAGAACAGAAATGTTTCAATTCAGTTAGCCCGTAGGAGACTAGAGTCTTGTTTCCAGGAACAAAGAGATAAAAATATTAACCAGTGCTCCACTGTACTCTTCTGAGAGTCAGGATGACTCAGCAATTAGCCTGTATAGAGTACTGTCAGTAACTCCATTAAAATTTGTCTACAGCCTGACTATACAACTCGTCTAGCCCCATGTCTTTGTCTTTTTGTGTTTCATTACTCCATCCACACAATCGCACGGTTGTTCACACCTTTCCCTTAAATTCAGGGCCTTCCCTCTCTTGACTAGCTCCAATTTATCCTGTCCACAGTAGGTTTACACATAGTTGTTGCCCTGTTCTCTGCCCCACCAGACTGTGAGCTCCATGGGAGCAAGTGATGTCTCTTGCATTGATTTATGTGCTTGGTGCTTTGTACAGGTCTGGAACAGAGCAGGCCCTTAGAAGTGGGTTGACTTGAAGAAGGTCTAGGAAAGAGCTCATATAGGAGAGCCTAACCCCTTTTATACTCTCAGGAGAATTTCATGCCCCCAAATTACAAACAATGACTTTACTTTGGATCATATATTTATCCCTGGAAGGAAGGGGAAAGGCCATGGACTCCAAACCCCTCTTATTACAAATGGAGAAACTGAGGCTCAGTGGTTCAGTGACTGACCCATGAAGCCACTGCTGAGAAATAGCTGAAAAAGAATTCCAAGGCAGGCCTTCCTGCCCCCAGATCTAGCACTTGCCTCACAACAACGAACAGCAGCCTCTTGTAATCCCAGCTCTCATAGACCTGCTTTCACCTCACTCACCTGGACAGCAGCTCCCCAGGCCTTCTTGCTCCAGCATCCATGGGGCTTCCCTTTGCTCAAAGTAAGAGATCACGTCTTCGCTGGGAACTGGCAGCCCTGGGCATGGGGAGTGAGATAGGGATGAGCATGGAGATGAACTTGTCATCTAGTTCTGTTTAGGGAAAGGTGTTCAGACCCAGAGCCGCTCCATTGTGAGATTCACACACGAGCCTGTACTCACCCATTAGTGCTTGTAATGCAAGTAACCCAAAAAGGGATGTGTCACGTTACCCTGTTGTACAACCTGTTCTGAGAAAGAGCCAAACCTCTGCTCCCCAATTCTGATAGAAATTCCCCATTCCAATGCAGGCTAAAAAGGCTTATTATGTAAGACCAGACTGTGGAGTCCCAGAACAAGGACCCAGATCAGCCAGCTTTTATACTGTCCCCCTCCCTTGTTCCTCACTCCCTGAAACCTGTAGAAACCTTGTGTACTGCTCATTTGGGAAATCTTTGCCTCTTCAAGTGAGAGTCTCCTGCTGGCAAACTCAAGAAAACCTAGTTGTTCCAAATTCTATTTCTAGGCCAGTCTCTTTTTCCTGGCAAAGCCAGGGACATATAAGTAAGAACTCTAGGGTGGTTCCCAGGACTCCTGAAGGATAGTCTGATATCATTTCTTCTCTGAGCTTTGGGGAGAAGATCAGGAAAGCAAGTTGGAATCAGAAAATCTGGTCTTGGTGCACCTTCTCCATAGAAGGATGGACTCACTGCACACTTTCCATTCTCTAGAAATTAGAGGCAGCTGATGGTGCTGTGGAGACAGCCCTGGGACTAGAGTGAAGCATGCCAGGGTCTGAATCCAGCCTCAGACAGTTACTTAGCTGTGTGCCACAGGACAAGTCACAAAAACGCCATTTGCCTCAGTTTCCACAACTGTCAAATGGAGAGAATAGTATCACCCAATTGCGAGGATAAGGTCACATAATATTGTAAAGAAAGCCCCAGGCCCAGCACCTGGCAAATACTAAGTGAGAATAAATGCTTCTTCCCTTCCCTTCCTTTCCCACCATCTGTGCTGGAATTTCAGGGCAATAGGAAGGAAGATTAAAGACGAACTCACTACACGAGGGACGAGCAGAAATTGGGAGCTACAAAATGATGCTGTTAAAAAGAAGAACATTCCAGATCCCAGACCCATCCCAGAGAGGACAGGCTTGTAAGGAAAAGCCTCCTGAGCAGCTTTCAGAGCCTTGGCAGACAGATTTCATGGCCAAGTGGGGGTTAGGCCAAATGACCCCTGACATTAGTTCCAGGTCTGAGATTCTTCCACACTAATTTGAAGCTGCCTAGAAGAGGTGAGAGACAGCTTCAGGAGCAACAAGGAAACCCTCAGGTTCCTGTCACACAATGCACAGACTTTTATAGGAAACTCCAGGCAGCAGGACAGGAGAGCAACGCTTTTCTCTCTCTAATAACTGATCAGTGCTCCTAACCCTGCGCACCAGGGGATGAAGATATTCCTTTGACTGCAGACTCAGCATTATTAGAAGACGTGTCCTTACCCAGGGAGAGCAGGTTCCGGGCATTCTCCAGCATGACACCCTTGTACAACTCCTTCTGAGGATGGTCCAAGAGGCCCCACTCCTCCTGGGTGAAGTCCACAGCCACGTCCTTGAATGTCACCAACCCCTAAATCATTAAGTCACAGGATGTAGAGCTGAAGGAAACTTCAGATTTAAATAACCCAACCCTCATTAGTTTACAGAACAAAATTGAAACACAGAGCAAGGATTTGCTGAAAGGTCAGATTCTTTATGAGAATCAGAGTCAACTCCTAAAACCATGGTCATTAAGAAATATCTTCCTCATCTGATATAAGTGATCTGTTCTTTTTTGAAATATTATTTTTTAATCTCTTACATGCACATCCAAATCAAATTCTAGAATTTATTTCCTTTCATACTGAATGGAATTATAGGAAGACTTAATTAAAACCAAAGGACACAGAGACCAAAGTAGAGAATATATGGATCAGAGGAAGAGGAAGCCACAAATTTATATATCACAGGTATAGACGTATGTATATATACACATATGCACATGAAAGCATGATAATACTTTATATAACAAATAACTGTTATATGTACAAAATGATTTCCATGTTCTCTCCTCCACGAGAATTTTATAAGGGGTAATGATTATTAGTAATCATTTTAATATATTCATCTAGTCAATCACCAAATACTAGAACTAAGAATAAGTAATGCATTAATCCATGCTTTATGTCACATAGATATATAGATTCTAATAGAAGAGCCCCATAATAGGCATTGAACATTAAAGCAATGTTCACTTGTTTACCAGCTGTGGAACTTACTTGCACAACCACAAGAATGCTGACAAAGATATCTCTATCTTCTTTTGCTCAAATTCCCTGAACAAACCAAGCATGGTTGATGGCATGATATGGAAAGCCACGCCATCCTCCCCAAGCCACACACCCCCCTGCCCACCTGCCCTGCTCTCCACCATATGTTCTTGTAGCATGTGTATAACTTGGATCATCTCCTCATGCCTAAGAGAAGGAGGAGCCCATCCATCTTGCGACCCCCTAGTCAGTGGAGATATTCCTGTTTCATCCAACTCGTGACCATGCTGACATATCATTTTTACTTCTTTTAGCCAAAGAGTCTTGTCAACCAATGAATTTTGTATTTTATATTGCTGCCTTAGAATGTCCAAGGAACAAATCTGGTATCAAATTCTATAAAAACCCAGAAGAAGGGTGAATCTCAGATCCTGAGGAAGATATGAGGTCCACTTATTAGAGGGAATTATGTGCTCTTTAATAAAGTGCCATCAGCTCCGAGTTCTGCCTCTGTCTCTTTTTTTGTGAGTTGGACAATTTGAATCCCCACAATCAGGTCTAAGAGGCTTCCACACTAATTTGAAGCTGCCTAGAAGTGGTAAGAGACAGCTTCCTTGATTCCTTGATACCTGGAAGGGGTCATCTCTATTTCCAACCTGCTACATGGAAAGCATATGTGTGGCCAATGCACTTGGAATCTGATGGTCTTCTCTTCCATTCCCATCATGAGCAAAGTCTTCACTTTATCAGAGATTCTGATATTTGGGACCCATTCTCCTCCATCCCGGGCGTAAAAGTGCCCTTTCATTTTTCATCATTGGAAGTTCTTCTTTAAAACAACCAAATTAGGGTCTCTTTGGAATCCACATTTCACCTTTTCACTTCCTTTAGTCTACTGTTCGATGTCTGAACAATTGAGGAATTTATTGCTTTTCCACTTTTTGAGATTCCCAACAATTTCTAAATCTCCCTTTCCAATGAGCTCTCTGGAGTGGCTCTTCTTCACTGCACAGTAGTCTCAGTGTGGGGGAGGCAGTCCGTTTATTGATGGATAACTGCTCTCTAACTGGTTCCCTAACTCACACCCTACAGAAGCTCTCCCAAACCTCCTTCTTTCTCCAGCACCTCCTAGGTCTCCCCTTCACCAGCACAGGGTGGGGCTGTGAACTCCAAACCTGGGGTTAAGGAGGAAGCTCACCTCAGCCATCTCCTCATTTCTCATCTGGCTCTGCTTCTGGGGACTTCTCTGACTGACTTCTCCCCCAGGCCCCTGAATCAGGCACTTGCTTCCCACCCTGACCCCCTTTTAATTCTCTTTTTCCTGTTGCCTTCTTTAGTTAATTGTTTGTATCTTGAGTATAAGGGAAAAGAAAACCAGGAATCTGCCTTAAAGACAACAGAAGAAAGTACAATAGAGAATGCAAATAAACAAAAATGAAGGATAGCCAAGAAAGAGTAAGGAAGCAAACATCAAGAATTTAAAACATACTGAATTGTGCAGAGACAACCCAAGGATCATTGTCTCCCAGAACAACATGACTGGATGGAAAAAAAAGTTGGACAAAATCATGAAGGAAATATTCTTTTTTTTTATTTTTAATTTAAATTTATTTAACATATTTAGTTTTCAGCATTGATTTTCACAAGAGTTTGAATTACAAATTTTCTCCCCATTTCTACCCTCCCCCCCACTCCAAGATGAAGTATATTCTGGTTGCCCTGTTCCCCGGTCAGCCCTCCCTTCTGTCACCCCACTCCCCTCCCATCCCCTTTTCCCTTCCTTTCTTGTAGGGCAAGATAAATTTCTACACCCCATTGCCTGTGTATCTTATTTTCTAGTGGCATGCAAAAACTTTTTTTTTGTTTTTGAACATCTGTTTTTAAAACTTTGAGTTCCAAATTCTCTCCCCTCTTCCCTTCCCACCCACCCTCCCTAAGAAGTCAAGCAATTCAACCTAGGCCACATGTGCATCATTATGTATAACCCTTCCACAATACTCATGTTGTGAAAGACTAACTATATTTTGCTCCTTCCCAACCCATCCCCCTTTATTGAATTTTCTCCCTTGACCCTGTCCCCTTTCCAAAGTGTTTGTTTTTGACTACCTCCACCCCCATCTGCCCTCCCCTCCATCATTCCCCCCCCTTTTTTTATCTTCTTCCCTCTTCTTTCCTGTGGGGTAAGATACCCAATTGGGTATGTATAGTATTCCCTCCTCAGGCCAAATCTGATGAGAGCAAGGTTCACTCATTCCCCCCTCACCTGCCCTCTCCCCTCCTCCCACAGAACTGCTTCCTCTTGCCACCTTTATGCGAGATAATCCATCCCATTCTATCTCTCCCTATCTCCCTCTCCTAGTATGTTCCTCTCTCATCCCTTAATTTGATTTTATTTCTTTTAGATATCTTCCCTTCATCTTCAACTCACCCTGTGTCCTCTCTCTCTCTCTGTCTATATATATATGTATGTATGTATACACACACACACACACATAGATATACACATACATACACACTTATATATATATATATATATATATATATATATAAACATATATATGCATATTCCCTTCAGCTACCCTAATACTGAGGTGTCATAAATCATACATGTCATCTTTCCATGTAGGAATGTAAACAAAACAGTTCAACTTTAGTAAGTCCCTTGCAATTTCTTTTTCTTGTTCTTTTTCTTGATTACCTTTTTATGCTTCTCTTGATTCTTGTGTTTGAAAGTCAAATTTTCTATTCAGTTCTGGTCTTTTCACTGAGAAAGCTTGAAAGTCCTCTATTTTATTGAAAATCCATATTTTGCCTTGGAGCATGATACTCAGTTTTGCTGGGTAGGTGATTCTAGGTTTTAATCCTAGCTCCATTGACCTCCAGAATATCGTATTCCAAGCCCTTCGATCTTTTAATGTAGAAGCTGCCAGATCTTGGATTATTCTGATTATGTTTCCACAATACTCAAATTGTTTCTTTCTGGCTGCTTGCAGTATTTTCTCCTTGATCTGGGAGTTCTGGAATTTGGCGACAATATTCCTAGGAGATTTCTTTTTGGGATCTATTTGAGTAGGTGATCAATGGATTCTTTCAATTTCTATTTTGCCCTCTGGCTATAGAATATCAGGGCAGTTCTCCCTGATAATTTCTTGAAAGATGACATTTAGGCTCTTTTTTTTTGATCATGGCTTTCAGGTAGTCCAATAATTTTTAAATTATCTCTCCTGGATCTATTTTCCAGGTCAGTGGTTTTTCCAAGGAGATATTTCACATTGTCTTCCATTTTTTCATTCCTTTGGTTCTGTTTTATAATATCCTGATTTCTCATCAAGTCACTAGCTTCCACTTGCTCCAATCTAATTTTTAAAGTAGTATTTTCTTCAGTGGTCTTTTGGACCTCCTTTTCCATTTGGCTAATTCTGCCTTTCAAGGCATTCTTCTCCTCATTGGCTTTTTGGAGCTCTTTTGCCATTTGAGTTAGTCTATTTTTTAAGGTATTGTTTTCTTCAGTGTATTTTTCAGTATTTTTTTGGGTCTCCTTTAGCAAGTCATTGACTTGTTTTTCATGGTTTTCTTGCATCCTTCTCATTTCTCTTCCCAATTTTTCCTCTACTTCTCTAACTTGCTTTTCCAAATCTTTTTTGAGCTCTTCCATGGCCTGGGACCAGTTCATGTTTTTCTTGGAGGTTTCTGTTGTAGGCTCTTTGACTTTGTTAACTTCTGTCTGTATGTTTTGGTCTTCTTTGTCACCAAAGAAAGAATCCAAAGTCTGAGACTGAATCTGGGTGCGTTTTTGCTGCCTGGCCATATTCCCAACCAACTGACTTGACCCTTGAATTTTTCAGTGGGGTATGACTGCTTGTAGACTAAAGAGTTCTATGTTCCACATTTGGGGGTGATGTGCCAGCTCTGCTACACCAGCAGTGCTCCTTCCCCAAGAACTCCCAACCGGGACTGGGCTTAGATCTTCAGCAGGCTATGCACTCCTGCTCTGATCCGCCACTTAATTCCTCCCACCAGGTGGGCCTGGGGCTGGAAGCAACTGCAGCTGTAGCTGCCCCACCTCCGCTGCCCCCGGGGCTGGTAGCTGAACCCCCGCACTCCTTCCACTCCTGCAGCTTTTCCCACTAACCTTCTCGGCTGTCTTTGGTGTTTGTGGGTTGAGAAGTCCGGTAACTGCCATAGCTCACTGATTCAGGGTGGTAGGGCACATTCCACCCGGCTCCTGGTCTGGTTGGTCCGCGCTGCTCACGCTGGGCTCTGCTCTGCTCCGCTCCCAGCTCCCAGCTCCGTGTGGGATAGACCTCACCCAGAGACCATCCAGGCTGTCCTGGGCTGGAGCCCTGCTTCCCTCTCCTGTTTTGTGGGTTCTGCCGTTCTAGAAGTGGTTCAGAGCCATTGTTTATAGGTTTTTGGAGGGACTCGGCAGGGAGCTCACACTAGTCCCTGCTTTCTAGCTGCGATCTTGGCTCCGCCCCCCATGAAGGAAATATTTAAAGAGAATTGGCCAGGACTTCTGCATATGGAAATGGACATTTCAATTCAAAGAATTCACAGATCATGTCCAGAAAAAAAACCCAATGGATACATTCAGGGAAGATGGTAGTATAGGTCAGGAATTTCCAGGCTCCCCAGATTTTCTCAACAAAGAGACAGAAAATCACCATAAAATGAATGTAGAGCAGCAAAAGAAAGGGGTAAAGCAGCTGGAAGACAACCTGAGAGGACCTCATAGAAGAGTCCAGGGACTGAGGTTTGTTCTGAGGGAAGTGTAGACACCTCCAGGCCAACTCCTCTGCAGCAACAAATAGTAGTCCCAGAGAGCAGCAGAAATTTCACCTCCACTTTCACCTCACCCCCAGCCTCATCAACTTTCACCTCTAGAAATTTTATCTCATAATCTTTCATATAAAGAAGAGCAGATGCTGAGTGAGGAAAGGCAAATGGACGCCCTGATATATCCTGAAGTCAAGCCTAGCAGTGCTGCCCCCACATGATCCTGAGCTGTGCCTGTGGATGTGGCAAGAGGAGTGAACAGAAGTCCTATGGGTGTGGTACCACAGGGTACAAGAACATCTTCAGGACAGTGTGACTTGGACTTAAGGGAGGAAGAGAGGAATTCCAGAGGTTGAGCCCCCAAAGAGAATTCAGAAAACAAGAGCAAGGAGGACCTGAGGCCCAGGGCAACATTAGCCACCAAATTTGGATTAAAACTTGATTACAATGTGAGAAACAACAGAAGGAATTCTGTTTCCACAGGATTAAAACTACTGCCAGTTTTGAGTGATTAACAGGATGTAAGTAAGAGGCAACTGGTCCTAATCAGAGCTGTGACCTAGCAGAACCAGGCTTGTGATTAAGTGAAATGTCAGAAGTTTGTATGCATGGTTAACCAGCTATTTGAGAGGGAACATATCAAGAAGGAGAACATGAAGTGGGCCATTTGGGAGGCTGCATGTGGCCAGTGGTGAGCAAGGGGGGAAATTTAAAATGGTGATAGAAATAAAAAGCCTTGCATTTGTCTGAGCAAGCATACTCCATTAGGGAGTTACCTATTTGGAATGAATGTAAAATAAATGTAATGAGAACTTTCCTGGCTTCAAAATAAGTATTTTCTTTCTAGAGCAAGCCTGCTTCTCACAACTGGGGGCTCAGTTTGGGATCTAGCATCAGAAAAGGGAACCCATTACGGAGAGTGGGAGGTACCCATTGATTTCCAATGGCCCGAACATCCTCAGGTAGCAGTTTTCCCCTCTTCAGACTGCTAAATTCCCATGACTATTTTTGGAATTGTCATGAACCCAGGAACGTGGGTAAAATAATAAGAGACATATATCCATGGCAACCAGGAAAGCCTGTGCACAAGTCAAGGTGAGAAAATTGACTATTAAGTATCACTTTGATGGTTTGAGTATCCTACAGGTCTCAGCAGGCTTTTGGTCAAACCTCAAGAGGGTGGCTGATAGGGATCTGTCTCATAAAGAGAACAGAAGGGAGAAGACACAGTGAAGTTGTAAGATAAAAAAGGTCTCAGGACAGTAAGGTAAGATGGGAACAAGGAGAGAAAGGTACCCCTCCAAAAATAGTCCCTTAGCAGAGGGTGTGGAAAATATCTCAGCATGTCAGAGGTGCTGGGGGAGGCAGAGATCTCTCAGGAAGGATATCCTTTTGAAATTGGCTAGAAAGCAGTCAGAGTAAATTAAAATTCTGGGTTTTTGATGGGTCTGAATTTGAATTCTAAATTGTTTTAGATCTATGCGCACTTAGGCTTGTCTATTGTCTTGTCTGTATGAAATGTTTTATGTTTTGTGGTGAGAGATTTAAAAAGCAGCTAGAAAAACCTTTAAGGAAGTTTTGAGGTCTTTGGAAAAAGCAAGAAGAGACTCCTCAGAGGCTGGAAGGTAGAGCTAGCACCCTTTGGAACTGATAAAGAATAAGAACCTAGGCAGCCAAGAATGAAAGGCTGAGGGTTTGAATTCAGGTATTGGCTGGATCCTAAAGCTAAAGTTTGTATTCTAGGTTTAAATTAAATCAATATATTTGATATCAGGCAATGTGTTAATAGCTGCAAAATAAGGGGTTTTGCAGAGGGTAGGGGGAGAAAATTGGCTCTCTTGGTATGTAAATTGTTAGGCATTTAACTCTCTAGTTTCTAAGGTGCAGAAGAGCAGGACAAAATTGGGGTATGATTTTTTTCATTTATTTGGAATGTGAAGGAAAATGGAGGCACTGTGAGCTTGAAAGATTAGGAAAGAGAGTGAGAACATATGGAAGGTAAAAAAGAAAAAGGAATCATTTAGATGTGGGTGGGGCAGTGGAAAGGCCATGTGCTCTCAGCCACCTCCCCCAACTTCTCCAGATGATTTCAGCATGTTGAGCCTGAATTTGAAAACCAACAGACAAAGTTATGGAAAGTTAGAAGGAATTATGTCTATCCACCTTTTGGGATGAATCTGTGGTAGGGTTTTATTGAATTTATTATGGGTATTGACTATAGTAAAGATATAGGTTCAATTAATTATTAAGCTACAAAGGTGTCTGCTTGGAAGGGAAGCTGGCCACACCTTATTCGCATTGATTCAAATTCCTTAGGTCTTTCATCTGGGCTAAATCCTTTAGCTAATCTAATTCAAACTTTTTGCAAAACTCTCCCAGAAGAAAGGGAGTAAGTGTTGAAATGCTTAAAGCACATCTTTATCTGAAGTCTAAAAGGAGGCAGGACTTTTTAAGGAAGAAGAAAGGTTATTCAGAGCTGGGAATATATGGCCACATATCTTTTTAAGGGAATATATGAATTTGTGAATAATATTTCCTTTTAAAAGGACATAAAATGGACTTAAAAACAACAATAGTATATATATATATATATATATATATATATGTATATGTAATTACATATATATGTAATTAAAATGTTTACATATTGTTATTTGGCATGATGACTGGTACATGTTAGACATACATTATTATTATCTCTCTAATTTAAGGTAATTGTTCTACTTCTGATAACTTTGAAGTGGTTTTTAAATACCAAAAGTAAAAACAAATACAACTGATATCATCTGAAGTTAATTGTTTGTGTTATAACTGTATTTCTAAATTGTACTGTATTTCTAAAGTTCTCTTAGATTCTAAAATTTGAGAGAACATTGTGAGGTAGAAATGGTATCAAAACAATTTTTAATCTGGATTTTGCTTCATGTGAATTGGGTTTTTTTTTAAAGGATGTGACAAAAATTTGGTAATCTGAAACTGTCCTATTTGGTCATAAACAAGTAGTAATAATACTACTGATATTTACTATGATAGCAGATTTTCCATTTGAAATCTTGGCTATTATGAAAATATATACAATGGTTTATGAGATGAATGATTCTCTGTGCAAGGTGATTTAGAAATGCATTCATCTAAAGTGATAATGGGTTGTTTCAAGTCTCAAATACATAATAATGTTTAGGGCATTGTTACATTTCTAAATTGTGTAACAGGTTAAACAACTGTATCATCTGTGTTAGAAAAGCAATTTCTCTTATGGTCTAAATATTGTCAGATTAATTAATATCAGGATAAATTGTAAGCTGTTTTTAAGGGAGGGAAATATTTTTATGAGGAAATGTTTTGCAAAATCTTTTGTAAAATTTTTAGAAGGCCTATTAAATTTCTATTTGCAAGATAATTTGTAATAATTTGATACTGATGACAATTATATTCAAACCTACTACGAATTTTCTGAGTCTCTGTGTGAGATCCCCAATATTTGGGGAGTTATGCTTATATAGGGGCTTTATTAATCCTCTTTATATAGAGGATTTAAGATAGAAGACAGGATAGGATATACAAAATAGGGGAGACTGGAAGTTTTATGGTCCAGGATAAGGAGAAAGTTCTATGGTGTTTCAAGACAAGGGGAAAAGACTTTGGGACACCTTCAGGTTAGAAAATAAACTAGGAGAGGGGGCATCTCTTAGCCCTTGGAGCATTATTTCTATCCTCATCTGTGTCCTTGGATGGGCCTTAAAGGCGTGCTTTTTGTGTTTTAAGTACCCTAAGAAACGTACATTCAACGCCCAATTCGAAATTTTTGAGTACAGGTGAAAAAGCTGGGGAGGCTAAAGGTTTCTTAGCATTCTCTGGAAGTTTTGAGATTAAGTAAGGAGTTTTGAAACAACATCCTTACAGTCTCCTCAGTCCCTTCCCCCACTCCTTAGTCAAGATGAGAAGAAAGAGCTTTACCTTTCCCCACCTGGTAGAAGGGAGGGAGGGTGAAGGGGCAACAGCTACAGTGAGGGCCCAAAAGGTAATGACCCTGGGTCCCTAGGGCTGGAAAACCTGGAAGCATTACCCAAGCAGCTAGAAGTTAGAAATCTGCTGGCCTCAAAACTTGGGTAAACTTGCTTTTGTTAAACCTGAAAATTTGGTTGAAGGAAACAACAGAGCTAGGTGATAGAAAAATCCATGTTGTTTATTATTTTCCCTTAAAGCATAGCTAAGCTAGCTTACTTGTACATACAAGGAGTCAGAGCATAAGCTCTGGCTGTCTGAACAAAGGAATGAGAAAACTTATATACGTTATTTTAGCAGACCTAGCAAGCCTGTATTACCTCACGTTTATGACCCCCATGTGTGTTTAACCATGATACAAGAAGAGGATTTTCCTTAATGGAATAGAGTTGTAAAGAATGTTGACAAAGGTCAGTTAATATTAAGCGAGGTAGTCTCTCTTGGGGTTAGGGTCTCATCCCTTAATGGCTAACAGGGGTGAGAATGTCCCTAGGTCAGTCTGATCTGGCCTTGTTGACAGAGGTTAGGGTATTTCCTGAGCAAACTCTAGAGAACAAAGAAGCCCAGGTCCTGGATCTTCTTCCAGTTACTCATTAATTCAGGCTCTGGGTCTGGTTGAAATTAAAAATGATATAAAATAGCATAATATTTTCCACACTTTCTTAAAGTTATAATCAGGTGATTGGCTTTTAGGACAAATTTAAAATTTAAGATATGAGTCCTGGTAAAGTTTTGATTAATGAAATTTCCATCTGATGTAAAAGCTTCTGGGACCATAACAAACTGTGTTCTGAGCTCAATAACCCACCACCTGGGGGAGATGCCATGAGCTACTCAATAGAATGTGACTCCTACAGGTGAAGGCTTGCATCTCGGATAAAGCTAAAAGGACAATCCTAGCCTCGACCTGGGATGAGATCCTGCTAGCTCAGTTTCCCCACTATGTTCTTTGGAAAAGAAATGTTTCTCACCTGACTGTTCCTGAGTCTAGCTATAAAGTGGATGTGATATTGTGTATGGAAGGCTGTGATGCTTTAATCAGGTCCTCGCCTTTCCTTTTTATGGCAGGTTTCTATAATCAAAGCAAGCAGACAGTGAAACGTGAGCATAACGCAAGTATGTGAAATCTTGCTGTTTTCAAACAGTTGGGAAAATTGTTACTCTTATGTAATCATGGGAAAGATAAAATCCCTGGAAGAGGAACATGCTTTCTAAATATTATGGGAATAATCAGGTAAAGGGAAAAGAAACAAAGGTACAAGCACAATGCTGAATCATGCGATAGACTAAGGCTGGGATACATTTCCGTTACTGTTACTAGATCTATGTCTGTAGGGAATAAGGTCCTTTCATGTTTCAAAATGATGTAAGAATAATTGGCTATTGATACAAGTGACTGAAGAACCTGCTATTTAATTAAGGTTTTATGAGGAAGAGCATTTAAGTGCAATTTTCTTAGCAGGAGGTAACTTGTAGAATGTTATTATTATGTTAATACTATGTGTTCTGTGATACCTAGAGTTCTAGAGGGTTTTATGGGGAGGAGAAAGTTCACAGTTTGCGATGTCTGGAAAGTTCTCAGGGGAACTCTCATTTGGTGGGGAACATTTTGTTGTTTTGATTTGAATTCATTCCATGACCAAAACATGAGTTTAAATTTGTATTTGGACTTAGCATATGTATAAGGTTTAATTCCTGAAGTATCTCATTCTTTCAGATTGAACATGGTTAGAGAAGGATAAATTTTGAGGTTGCAAATCTATTGGAGCAATAATTCATAATTTTAATGGGAAATCTGATTTTATGCTGTTCTTTAACAAGGAACTAGAACAAGTATAGAAATGCACGCAAGCCACTTAAGACTTGCTTTAAAGATGTTCCTTAACCGATGTGTGTATCTGAAACTGATTGTGGGAACTTGCTATTCAAGACTTTATGGGACTGTTAACTGTTATTCTGAGTTTGACTCCAGGTATCATTATCAAAAAATGCTGCTGAGCCACTGATCCATGATGCAGCAGCCCTGTGAGGTGCATCTATGAACTGCACGGGGCGATCTCATGGGAAGGTCGGGAGAACAACTATTCTGCAAGAGTTGAGGTAGGATTCTCTTGACTCAATTTCCCCGCTATGATACCTGGCAGACTTTAAGCCTGGCTCAATGCAGATGGCAGTCTATATAACTTTGGCCTGAAAATGATATGAAGTCAGGGAAATGTTATTCCCTTGCTTTAGTTATGTCCCTACTCTTTTATATAAGGCAAATTTTTATAACCAACAGTTTAGTAAGCACAATAACAAATCTATTAAATAATAGATTGGTACTGGAACATCTGAAGTTACTATTGAAAAAAAGTAAGTATAAGATTGAGCTCTTTGGCTTAGGATTTTATTCTAAACAACTATTTAGCCTTGACATTTGTTACTAAGGGGTGTGTGTGTGTGTGTGTGTGCACTTCTGTATAAGTTAGGGTCTTTTAATTTTTTTCATAATGGCATGGAGACAATTCGGTCAAGGGCTCGTGAAATCAGGATATTATTCTGATACCCAGTTAAAATCATACTTGTCTAAGTTTTGTCACAATTAGTTAATGTTAAAAGAGGAATGGTTTGTGATCTATCTTGTAAATGCTTTAAAAGAACCATAATATGAACAAAAGTTGGAATTGTTTTATGACTGGATATGCACTGCGTTAAAATTGAATACTCAATATATTTATATATGTATTGGAGCCTGTTATTAATTCCTTAGGGAAATTTCAACCTCCTGATGGGAGAATGAATGATGGATTAGTGTAAAGTATTAAAAAAAAAAAACTGGGTTGTAATGTGAGTTTCTTGAACATGAGAACTGGCCAAGGTTCTGGTTTTGATTTTATAAGAATAATAAGGGTATAAGTTGAATGGTCATTTAAAATTGTGTCAAGATCATTTTTGTAGAAGGTGCACAAGAAAGTGGATTCCTACAAGCAGATGCTGTGATGCTGTGCTGGACCAGAAAACTTCATCAGATGTTCCCTGCCAGACAGATGTATGAGACCAGACTTCTGAATCTTAAAGGGACAACTGATTGTTCATTATTGTTTTCTTTTGAGTGTCTGTATCTGTACTTTGTAAGGGGACTGCCTCCTTTGATTTGTCAGTGGGTGGATCAACCTTTCCCCCATCCTTTCCCATATTTATTAGGCCTACTTAAAGGGGAGATGGATGAGAGGAAGAATACACAGGAGAAAGAAGAAGTATTAACTAGATGTAAGAAAGATGTAGAAACAGAATTTGAATAAAAGAAAAGAGGAGGAATTTGTGAGAAACAAAAGAAGGAATTCTGTATCCACAGGATCAAAAGTACTCCCAGCTTTGAGTGATAACAGGATGTAAGTCAAAAGTGGCTAGTTCTAATCAGAGCTCTGACCCAGCAGAAGCAGGGTCAGAAGCTTCCACCCATGCTTAACCAGCTGTTTGAGGGGGAACATATCAAGGATGAGAACATGAAGCAGACATTTCAGAAGGCTGCATGTAACCAGTGGAGAACAAGGGGGGAAATTGGAAACGCGGACAGGAAATAAAAAGCCAGCATACTCCATTAGGGAGTTACCCATTCAGAATAAATGTGAAATAAATGTAATGAGAACTTTCCTGGCTTCACAATGAGTATTTTCTTTTTGAGCAAGCATTTCTCACAATAGTAATATCAAGCTGCTAAAAATAAAATAAGACAAATTAAACATAAAAACAAGGGAGCAAAGGAAAAAGAACCCAACCACGGATAACTCTATGGGAATAAAAAGAGATCTGGGTCATATTCAGAAGAAGAAAGTCAGGTCAAAAGAAGCCACTAAAGAGTAATGTCAATTGGATGCAAGGTCAAAAAGAAGTTTTGGAAGAACTTAAAAAGGAGTTCAAAAATCAAAGAAAGCCTCATATCTAAAATATACAGGGAACTGAACCAAATTTATAGGAATACAAGTCACTCCCCAATTGAGAAATGGTCAAAGGATATGAACAAGCAGTTTTCAGAGGAAGAAATTAAAGATACCTATAGTCATATGAAAAAATGCTCTAAATCACTATTGATTAGAGAAATGCACATCAAAACAACTCTTAGGAACCCCATCTCTCCTGTCAGACTGGCTAACACGACAAAACAGGAAAATCATGAATGCTAGAGAGGATGTGGGAAAATTGGAATTCCAGACACAGTATTTGTAAGGACTAACTTTGATAAGACTTAACTCCTCTCATCAAAGCAAGGTTCAAAGACAGCCCCAAAAGACTCATGATGGAATAAGCTACGCACATCCAGACAAAGAATTACAGAGTCTGAATGAAGATGGAGGCAAACTATTTGCTCTTTTTCTTTTCTTCCTTCTTTTTTGGTTTCGTTTCCCCGTTCTCATGATTCATTCCTTTGGTTATAATGCTTTTTTACAACTGGACTATTATGTAAATAAGTTCAATGTGAAGGTAAATATAAAACCTACATCGGATTACAGGCCGTCTTGGTGGGGAGGGGGAAGGAGAGGGATGGAGAGAAATTTTGGAGCCCAAAAACCTGTGGAACTGAATGTGGTAAACTAAAGACATAAATAATAATAAAAAAAATCAAATAAGAGAGAATAAGGAAAAATTAGAAAAAATAAACACAATCTAAGCAAAGCATAATAAGGAATTCTAAGTCAAGTCAAAGAGAATGAGGAAAAATGAGCAAAAAATCAAAGCAATTCAAGAAAATTCTGGAAAGAAACATCACCAATTAGAAAGAGCGATACAGAATCTTTAAGAAGAAAATAACTCCTTGAAAGCTAGTATTTGGCAGGTAGGATTGAATGGCGCGTTAAGACCCCAAGATGTAACAAAACTAGAAAAAATAGAAGAGAATCTGAAACATCTCGTTGGAAAAACAATTGGAGAAACAATATCCCAAATGTCGGGCTACCTGAAAGTTGTGATCAAAGAAGTCATTAATGAAAACTGCCCTGCAGTTCTAGAAAAAGAAGGTAAGACGGAATAGAAAGAATTCACCGATCAGCCCCCAAAAAAGATCCTGGAAAGAAAACTTACAGGAATGTCGTAACTAAGTTTCAAAACTCTCCGGTTAAAGATGTGTGAGGTAAGTAAAATGTGAAGACTTCACAGGGAAGATATGTATAAATCTATATCTATATCTATACTAAGAAATGTTTAAAAATGAAGAAATAGGGAAACAGGGAAGTAGAAAAATTCTGAGCCTGTGAGAGTCTGATGGCTCAGCCTCTGGGAAAGTTTACCCTGAAACTTTTTGTTCTTTCTTCTGGTTCTGGTTTAAAGATTTGCTCAGTGAGAATAGGATCACTGTGACCTGCTTTCCTTTACTGTGAAAGTACTGTAAAAGAATGGAGAGGGTCTCCCCCTCCCCTTATCCTATTCTCCTTCTTCAGATTTATAGATTTCACCTCAGTTGTAATCATTACCTAAGGGAATGGGAATTGGAGTTTCTCTGCCTAGATTTCCTAGTTCTTTGTCTAGCTTTTCACGCTCAGATTATAAGCCCGCCTCCCAGCCAATGATGAGAAGGGTCAGAGATGGGCGGGAATTCTCTTGCATTAGGTATAATTATTGGTTCTTTGCCCCTTGTACTTTGCCTCCTTTGCTGGTTCTGTTTCGTGCTGGCAGAGGACGCCCTATTCTCGAGAACTAAATAAAATTTATTTCTGTTCCTACTCTGAGATGGCTCCTTATTATAAATTAACTTTTTAATTGGTGAGGGTCTTTCATCCCACACAAAGAGAAAAAATAATTAGGGTAAAAGGAAAAGAACTTCTATATTCCAAAGTGATGGCAGCAGCTCTTTGGGGTAGCAAAGAACTAGAAATTGCATTGAAGTTAAATGTACAGAATAATTTTACATATACACATATACCTCTTTGTGTCTAATGGCAGCCACCTGTAGGGCAGAGGCTGGGGTTGTGAGAATTAAAAAGAAAAGTACATGACGATTTTGTTGTATACTGGAAAGGAATAGCAAGTTGTGCATAATACACCTGCAATTTCATATGCAATCATCCTTTTATTGTACTATGTTTTGGAAATGCTTATTTTCTTTGATAAATTAAAATTCAATAATGATTAAGAAAACAAAAAGAAACCCAAGGCTGCAACCCCCAAGATTGGTAGTAATTACATTTCCCAATTTAATTTAGAAACAAAAAATCCTCCAAGCCACCAGGAGAAAGACTTTCATACTCAATGGAAAGGAATTTGGAATCATGCAAGACCAACGCAAAGCCACAAGAAAGGAGGAGGGAATGGATGGATGTGTTCTTAAAATGTGGGTCGGGACCTCACTTGGGGTTGCATAACTAAATGTGGGAGTTACAAAAAGACAGACAACAGTTAAAGGTTACTGAATACCCAACGAGCAAAAATGAATTCAAAATCCAACAGGTAATGAATCCAAGGAGTTGCTGGCATCACTTGCCCATGCTGTATGGCGCATCTTCACTGTGGCCTTGGTTCCGAACACACAACATGTGCACTCTGCACTGCCCACGCTGTCACAATATGCAAAGCCAACAAACATTGCCAGAAACACCTCAGCTCAGATACGAGAGTATTGGATGTTATGAAATCAAAAGGTCACTCCTCTCTGAAAAATGTTGAAGATGCTCTATGTGCTGCAATACCCAATATTCTGCCAAGATTTAATTCTTTATGTAAAAATACACAAGCACCTCCAGCTCCTGAGAATGCAAATGGGCCTTCATCTTTGGTAAAGGGTAAAATTATATGTAACCCAAAGAAATGTTTTAAGATAAATTACTGTATAATTTATTACCAGTATATTCTTTGATTTATATACCTATTTTGTAGGCCAAAGAATTCTTTTAAAATAAATCTCTTTATGATTTATATTGATTACATACTTATTGCATAGACCCAGGGTCTTGTTAAAATTTCTCAGATGCAAAGCGGTCAAGAGTGGAAAGTGTTTGAGAAGCCCTGTTCCAGAGAAATCTGGAGCCCAGGATGCAGCCTGCAGATGGGAGCTTAACAACATGGTACAAAAAGTGGATATTCCATAATGAAAAGGAGCCAGAAACATTTCCAGAAAGAAAACCATAAAAGAAGAGATTATTTGCTTCTGAAACACCCACACTAAAGAAATGCAGGAGCAGTGAAAAAATGTGGACAACAAACCCGGAAGACGTTTCTTTCTGAGAGTCCACAGCGAGAGAGGGATGAAGGAGTCACTCTGGGGGTGGTAAGAGTGCACAGGATGACAGGGGGGATTATGGACAGAGTCTGCTGACATCCTGCCTGCAGGAGAAGGTCCTTTGATGACTCTACATGACAACAAGGAAGACACAGGAAAGGGATGAGGAGAAGAGAGCAGGGGAAGAAGAGAGTGATGAGACAAGGGCTCAAGGACCAGAAATTGTCACTTCAATCGCATACACATTTATTGAGCACCCATCATGTGCCAGGGTCAATGCTCAGCACTGGGGGTAGAAAAAGAGGCAAAAGGCAGTCCCTGCCCTCAAAGAGGTCACCATCCAATGGGGGAGACATCAAGCAAATCAATATATACAAAGCAAGCCAAGTCCAGGACAAATTGGCCATAATTAGAAGAGGGAAGGAGTAAGACTTCAAAGGGCTGAGGGAATACTTTCTGCACCTTTTCAGTTATTTATTGGGACTTAAAGGAAGACAGTGAGGTTAGGAGTCTGAGCTGGGGAGGGAGAGTATTCCAGGTATGGGGACAGCCATTGAAAATGCCTAGAGCTGAGATAAGCCAGGAGACCAGGGCCACTGGGTCAAGGATATATGTTAGGGAGAAAGCTGTCAGAAGACTGGAAAGACTGGAGTGGGAGGTAGGTTATAAAGGGCTTTGAATGCCTATTCTTGTAAAGAAATGCTCCATGAGGATCACACTGGCAGCTTCACAGACCATCCTCTATGTCTGTGGCAATGGCCTCATTGGCTGATGTCTGTGCACAGACTGCACTCACCTGGGGAGGGGGGCTGCTGCTCCCAGGGGCCATTCCCTCTGGCTCCAGGCTCCCTGCTGGGGCCAGGCCTTGGTCCTCTGCAGACTGAGCTGGGCAGGGAGAAGGATCCCAGAGGGGGAGAGGTCTTGCTCTTCTCTTCCCAGGCAGCAGGCTGGCCTACAGGGATTTACAGGAGTCACAAGGGCCCTGGCCCTGCCCTCAGGGGAGAGACTCCACCCTACAGACAGAGGGAGGAAGCAAGGAGGGTCAGGCTTGGAAATGAAGGTCTGAACAGGAAGACTACTTCCTCTCTCTCTCTTACTCCTCTTCCCCATCCCACGCCACCATTCTCCCACAGAAACCCAAGAGGCAGAGGGGGCTTGGGATCCCAGATGGGATGAGACCATTCTGAGCCTCAACGGCTCCTCAGTCAGAGCTGTCCTTCCACATGGGCCTTCCCTGTATCCCCTCTCCCTGACTCACATACACACTGAGTCTAGGAGGGAAACTAGGGATGGTTGAGGAGGAGGAGGGCTCTTGAACGGAGTCACCAGGGAATGAACAGGGGAAGTCTGAGGCTGGGAGACAAAATCTAGTCTGGGATTCAGCCCCCTGGCAGGGGGCCTGAGGTAGGGGAGCAGGAGGCCTAGGGAAATGGAGCAGAGGTGGGGTCTGGGAGGCAAGACAATCTCACATAGCTCATGGAGGGAAGTCAGGGACCCCTCTAATCCAAAGGCAAGCCTATCTTTTTCCCTTCTCTTAGCTGAGAGTTCCTTCAAGCACCTAGAGCCTAAGGCTAGAGATTAGGTGGGGAATTCCCTCTAGACAGATGTGTCAGTAAGGCAGCAACAACAACGTAGATGGTAATCGTCAAAATGCCTCTGGTTCTGTATTGCAAAGTATATGAAGGCAGAAGAAGTGAACCATCTGTTCAGACACCAGATCCCACAAGCCACCTATCCGGTCTGTCAGAGCAATAAAACATTCCACACACGATTTAACAGCCTGGAGCCTCGCCACCCCAAAGCCTCTCTGACCCCCTGCTGGGGTCTCCCCCAAAGCAAACTCACAGCACAGCTAGGTCAGCCTGCTCAGCTCTGCTCTCCCTCTTGCTCTCGCGCTCAGCACTTTTTTGGTGTCATCACTTCCTTTTCCTGTCAGGAAGCTCCTCCCACCATATAACTTAGGCCTCCTGTGACATAAGCAGGTCATGGTGGAAAAGATCTTCAAATCTAAATTGCTACAACAGAAGATTCTCTATTTGGGAATTTCACAATTTTTTTTTCCTCTTCATCCTTCCACCAGAAGGGAGAAATGGATCAAGCTGTGGGGTATCACCTGGCAGATACTGCAGCAAAGGGTGCCGCCTGCCAAGTAACCATGATGGCACCATTACTCTCACAGATCCCTGACTCCTACACTGTACCACAGAAGCCAAGCCTCTGCCCCCTGGGACCTCTGCCCAAAAGGCAGAGTTAATAGCACTTACCAGAGCCTTAGAGCTGGGAGAAAATAAAACATAAATGTTTTCACTGATTCTAAATACGCCTTCCATGCCCTACATGCTACTGGGGCAATATGGAAGGAAAGGGGGGTATCTGACAAGACCCGTGCTAAGGAAAGGGGATATACTCTCTCCCTACTCCGGGTGGCTTCAGACACCCAGCGGAAATTGCTGTCTGGCTTACATCCAGCCGCACATCTGGAGAAGAATGCTCTTCAGCCCCTGACAAAGCCACTTTTTATAGGTCACAAGCTGGGTGAAACCATTTGGCCAGTCTTCTGAACTTGTGCCCGGGTAACTCCTGAAGGAGCAATCAGACCACCTCCTCTTTTAAAACCTGTCCAGAGGATGGGTACCTACCCAGGGGAAGACTGGCAGACAGATTTTACACACATGCCCCCATGGAAGGGATTCAAACCACTTTTGGTTGACACCTTTACAAATTGGGTTGAAGCCTTGCCTTGCAGAACAGAAAAGGTTCAGGAGGTATCTAAGTTTCTATTAAAGGAAATTATACCTCAGTTTGGCCTGCCCAGTGCTCTACAGAGTGACAATGGCCCTGGCTTCATTTCACAAATAACTCAAGCTGTGGCAGAGGCATTTTAAGTTACCTATCACCCTCACTCTGCCTGGCATCCACAATCCTTGGGGAAGTGGAGAAAATGAATCATACCTTCAAGCAAGTCCCAACTAAGTTGTGCATAGACTCATGAGGATTGGGTGACAAACCTCCCAGGTGCCCTGCTCAGAGTTCCCATTACATCTCAGGAAAACATTAAGCTAGGCCCTTTTGAACTTCACTATGATAGGCCCTTCCTGACATCTGACATCCTAGTGGACCCTGAACAACATCTGATTACCCAATTTGCAACTCAGCTTGGTGCAGTCAGGAATGCATTGTCGGAATGTGCCGAAAAGTACCTTCTTAAACCTCAAGGCCATGATGTGCATCACCTCACTCCTGTACAACCTGGAGACTGGGTATGCTGGAAGTCCTAGAAAGTCCAGAAAGGAGAACAGCCAGATGTCACTTGGAAGGGACCCTATTGAGTCACACTTACCACCCCAACTGCAGTGAAACTTGAAGGTCTCCCTAGTTGGACTCAAAACTCTAGGATTAAACCAGTGTCACCCCTTGCTTCCCCCTCAGGGCCTCTGGAGTATTCCTGTGAACCCATAGTTGATCTTAGTTGTTTTGAAGGGGCCTGGTCCCCTCTAACACACAGGTGAATGGAAGGAGGTGAAGTCATATGTGCTCTTCTCCTCCTATATTTTAACCTTATCACAGTTGTCTTTTCTTTCCTTTTGAGCAAATGTTTTCTCTCTCCCATCTGGAACCATTTCCACTGTGCTAACAATGATAACAAGAGCTCTTTTCTTATCGCATTTACGACCTATTTGACTGTAGCAACAATTTGGCTAGCAGCTAGTGTTGCTGTGTAAAACCAACAACAACCAGCACACAGAAGGGCTGCCAGCACAGGTTCTTTGATCTGCTTTACTAAGGAAAGTAACTTTAAGGGGTTAACAATCTCACTTTAATTAAACATACAAATATCATTCACTTAGTTCAGGAGGAAAAGCCAGCAACCTGAGCTTCAGAGCAAATACAAACAAATTACAAACATACATTATAAACAGACCAAATACAAACCAACATCTGGGTTAGCAGAGCCAGGGGAGAGTTATGAGGGCTTGCCTAGAGTCACAGCGCCACTCTTCCAGTGAGTGAAAGCCCCAGGCAAAATGCTAACCTCTGAGTTACTCTGTTCTGGACTCAAAGGATTCACACCTATTCAGCAAAACAGTGTAAGCCTGGGGCTTTGCACCTAGTAAGACTTAATTAATTTAGCATCCTAAGACAGTAAAAAAAGTCCCACCTTAATTACCAATATATCTACTAAGAAACTTCCTTTCTTATGCTACAGTTAAAAATATACGGAAGCAATCATTTTAGAGTGACACAGACAGCCTGACTCAGGATTGCTCAAAGAATATCTAGGGCTTCCTCAATGTAACAACAGTGTTGCTAGCAGCTACTGTGGCTATGCAAGACCAACAACACCAGCACACAGAAGGGCTGCCAGCACAGGTTCTCTGATCTGCTTTTCTAAGGAAAGCAACTTTAAGAGGGCTGACAATCTCACTTTAATTAAATATACATATGTCATTTACTTAGTTCAGCAGAAAAAGCCAGCACCAACATCTGCGTTTTTCAAAGATGGGGGGGGGGGGTCCTGCTTCAAGGGCTACCCAGCGTCTCCTCACCAACACTCTTAAGATGAGTGTGCCCCTCAAAGGCAAAACACTAACCTCTGATCTTTTATACACATCTCAGGGTCAAAGGGTGTCACAACCATGGGATTCAAACTAAACTCATGTAAAGTAGCCCTTCCCTTAACATAAGCAGATCAAAGATTCCTGATTCAAAGATCCCTTAATGCTGGGAAGCTCTCCAAAACAAAATCAAAAAATCCCCTTTGCTTGCCATTACATTTGAAAGGCAAGACTCATCAAAAGTACCTGATTACCTCAGCATTCCAAAAGAGAAAATGGTAAAAAAGTACCACCTTAATTACCATAACACTCAATTTGCCTAAGTCAGAACTAAAGCTCTGATTCTAAGCCTTTGCATGTTGGCTAGCTTAAGGGAATACACAATATGAATTTCCATCCCACCTAGTTCCAGGTCCACAGGAGTCATACCCTCACGTGTGGGAGTTCTGTCCAAAGGAATATAAATGTTGATCACTTAAACCTCCCAAGATATCTCGGATTTGGCGGCAATATTTTTTCCTTCCCTATTTATTTATTCTATGATTTTTTTTTAAACTGGGACAATTAACTCTCATCTCATGTAGCCTTCTTTTATGATTTCTTGAAATCTAGCTCTGACAAGCCAGGCTTTGTTAAAGCCACCTGGGATTCACATGGAGCTACATGATGATGCCATTACACCCAAACCACTCTGGCTCTCACTGACTGGCCAATAATAGGTCCCGGCCCAAGGCTCCATTACTCATTTTGGGTGGTGATGGTTCAGAGTCAGTGTAAATGGAATTTTTTTTTCTATTTTAGTCAGAAACCCTGAGGGTCTTCCCCTTCCAGATTGATTCTTTTGAGAAGGCAAATCTTTAGCCTCCTTTCTTACCTGGCCTTCAGTCTCTGAATGGGTATTGCCTCAGATAAAATGAGCTTAAAAAGACCAAGGTTTCCCACTGCCTTAGGGCCATCACCAGTTGTCCTGACATATGTCTTGCCTCTGGACTCTGAAGGACTCTGGGGGAGAGAGTGAAGGTGATGATTTTGTACTGTCCTGCCCCACTCAAATCTAATGCACTTGCAAGTCAAGATATCACCCTCCTCATGTCATTGGTCCTCTCAGAGGAAGAAGAATGAACAACAATGCAAACCCAAGAGGCAGAAGGGATTTGGGATCCCAGGTGGGATGAGACCAGTCATGGCCTCAATGACCTAGGAGTCAGAGCTCTCCCTCCAAATCATCCCCTCCCTAATAAATACACACATTACCTAGACAACAGACTGACTGCTTGATCTAGGAGAGAGGGAAGCTAGAAACAGTTGAAGAAGGGGCAGACTCTTCGATGGACCCACCAGGGAATGACCAAGGGAAGTCTGAGACTGGAAGACAAAATCCAGTCTGAAATTCAGCCCCCTGGCATGGCACATGAGGCCTCTGAAATAAGGGGAGGCAGGGAATCAGGAGGTTTGGGGAAGGGGAGCAGGGGTGGGGTCTAGGAGGCTAGACAATCTAACATAAGTCATGGCAGGGAGGTTAAGGACACTGGAGTGACAGAAGGCTCCAGGGGGACACTGAGCCTGGGGAAGCAGGATGACTGCATCCTGAGGTCTCACTAGGAGCTGGGGAGGATTGTTGGGTCCCTCTGGGAGAGCTTAGGCTTGGAGTCCCTAAAGGGAAACTGGAGACAGGGAGCCACATGCCTGGGATCTGACAGGGAACCAGCCTCAGAGCCATGGGTGCAGATAAGGGGGATCGGGACAGAGCTTTGGTAAACCAAGCCTGGGTAGGCAGGGAGGAAGGTAGGATTCTTGGATCTCCAAAGGGTCTGGCTCTGAAGGCAAGACAAGGGATTTCTAACCAAGAGGTTAGACATTAGGGAACAGGGAGGCAGGACACGTGGGGCCTGATAGGAAGGCTGAAATCATGACTCCCGGAATCCTATGGGCAAAGTCTGAAGTCTGGAAAAGTGTTATCCAATGATAAATCTGGGGAAGGTGAGCCAGGAATTTAGGAAGTGATGGGGGAGTCTGGAAAAGGTCTAGGGGCAGGGAGCTCCTCCAGCAGCCAGGCTGGAAAGGAAGGTGTGCTCCTGGCAGACCTGGAGGACACTCACTATGAGTTCCGGTAAGGAGAATGAGACTGAATTGCCCAGGCAGCCAGGAAATCGGGGTGGGGGCAGGAGGGGAAATGAACTCTGGCTCTGACCTACCTGGGACCTGCAAGCACAGAGCTTGCAAAGTGATCCCAGCTCCAGGGAAGGCAGAGAGATCTCTCATATGGGGGAAGAAAGGAGAAAATTTAGGTACAGGGAAAGCAGACCAGTCTCTGCTCAAAGATTTTCAGCCCACCATGAAAGGATCTTCCTATTCCCAAAAGCACCACTGTGTCCAGCCCCTGAGGCCCCCAGGATGGCGAGGCCCTTTCCTCCAATCACACCCAGGGCTAGGACTCAGAGACCCAGACTGCCTCTTCTCCCTAAGCCCTGCCCCCCACTGAAACTCAGAAATTGGACCACAAAAGGTCCCTACCCAAGCTCCACTTAATGGCTATATTCTGGGCCCTCCTGGCTTAGAGTGAATGTCAATGGTAACTGTTTCTCTTTTGAACAATGAATGGGCCTTGCCTCACTCAAAGTGAGAACCTGAAAACATCTTAGCTTGAAAGGGCTAGGGTCTCCCAATGCATCCTGGGTCATCTCCAGTGATCCTGTTGAATATCAGGGCACTGGACCCAGATGGCTCTGGAGGAGAAAGTGAGGCTGGTGACCTTGCACAGCGCTCCCTCACTCAAAGCAAAGTCAACTGCAAGTCATGTCATCATTTCCCTGATGCCATGGTCCTCTTTGAAAACGAAGGGCAAACATAACCTTCACCACATGGAAAGCTTTCCCCAGTGCAATGATCCCCTCTTCAGCCCTAAACTCCTCCCAGAGCTCAAACTGCACCTGGTCTACCACCCACCAGGCTGCTCATCTCTGAGAGCTCCTTCTCTCCAGCATCCAGCCAAGAAGACCACCACCTCTTATACGTCAAGCTATAACCAATCTGGTGATCACAGGTATTGCCAGCGCTGGTGTCAGTTAACTAAAGATAGCCCTAATTTATGTTGGCCATGATGGGGCTCTTTTGACTGGTCAAAGTCACTTTATCTTATAACCAAATTAAGCTTAAAGGCCAACAAAACATCCAGCCAGGAGTGGGAATGTTTTCATCATTGATTTTTTGAGATGGTGGAGTGAGAACAAAAGGCAGAAGCCTCTTCCCTTAAGGCTCACAAAGCTGCCTCAACAACACCACCTCTTTGCCCAGCACCTGCTAATTCCCTCTACCCCACCCGCCGCTCTTGCCTAACAACCCCAGCCTTTCTTTCTCCTTCAACATTTGTTCCTCCTCTACCACATTCCTTGCCTCCTCCCTCCCCCCTCCTTAACGGTTTCCCCCAGTGTATAGCTGAGCTTGGCTCCCAGCCTGCCCAGACCCCAGTAGCACACACTGAGGACCTTGAGCAAAAAGTGAGCCTCAAACAGCTCCTATCCCAACCCCACACCCTACACTCCTAACATAGTAAGGGATCACAAGCCTGGTAACTGTCACTTTTGCAAGAGACCAAGGCACTGGAAATCTGAATGTAGAATGTCTGGAGGTTATGGAAAATAAGAAACACAGGGGTCACCAAGAATCCGCCCCCTCCAATGAACATAGTGGTGCTCCTGGCAAAGGTTGCAGCATCAGATCCCCATCTACCCCAACCCTATCAGGTCTTGGATCCCTGCAAACTCCCCAACCCCGCCTTCCTTGGAATAATAATAGCTGATTTGTGATGGCAGTTTCTAACAAGCCTCTAATTCCCCCTCTTCCTGTCGTTGATTGTGTGCTGTTTATATTTGTCCTGTCAATTTGTCTGTCAGTGTGTCTCTGTGTCTGTATCACAAGTGCTGTGAATGCGGGTATTACCTTGTAAGATTTAAGATGCAGCCAGGACTTCTAAGGGCTGCAGTGAGGAAAGCAAACAAATGAACCTGTAAGACTCTTCCTTGTGGATACTGGTCTGGCCAACCTGGAGCTACAGTAAAAAGTTAGATACAGTTTAGAGATTAATCACTAAGAGGTTTGGAAATGGATCATTTTGGGTTTGCTGGAGAAAATTCTTGAGACTGGGGTTAACTCCGGGAGCTCACCCCATGCTAAAACACCTCCTCCCAATCCTGATTGCTCAGTATCCCCCACTCCCTCCGAGAATTAAGAGGGTATCTCAGTATGGAGATTTTCAACAGACACAAGAGTTCTTCTTAACCCCTCTCATCCCAGATCAGATTAAAAGAAGAGATGCTACAGAATTGTAGGGAAAATTTAAATTCTTCCACACCTGGCAAAAGGAGGGGAGGGGCAGCAATCACAGACTGGCAGTGGCCCTAATGGTCCTGTGCCCCTGGGCACCTT
This sequence comes from Trichosurus vulpecula, assembly GCF_011100635.1. NCBI lineage: Eukaryota > Metazoa > Chordata > Mammalia > Diprotodontia > Phalangeridae > Trichosurus > Trichosurus vulpecula. The sequence continues at coordinate 2,956,067 of NC_050573.1, forward strand.
GCAGCCCACCCTTCTAGGCAAAGCCTGAAAATGTTACCCAGGTTCTATACATTCTGCGGCCCCTGCCTCAGCAGCTGCAAATTGCACCAAACTTGGTAAATTCTGCAGCTGTGATGGAGAGGTAGACAGGCCGGGCTCATGATAAGCACTCCCTAAGTCCTGTCACCAAGAATTATCACCACTGGGAAGCCTCTGGAATCACCTAGTGAGGTGAGAAGCCAGCCTCCACCCCTGGTAAACACAAACGTCTCTGTTCCAGTTGCAGAACGTATCAACTCTTGGCAAGCTATTTCATCTCTGCTTGCCCCATTTCCTGATTTGTCAAAGGAAAAGTAATAATGATTGCTGTTATGGGATCAAAGTGATACAGTAATTGTAAAATGCTTAACACGATGACTCCATGTGTTAGACACAACGTTATTATTATCTAATTGAATGTAACTCCTCCATACCTGATAACTTTGAACAGGTTTTTACGTGCCAAAAGTCAAACATCAATAGTTTTTATATGTGATAATCTGAAAGTGCAACTGATGTCATCTGAAGTTTATTGTCTGTGTTATTACTGTATTTCTAAATTGCATTGGATTTCTAAAACTCTCTTAGATCGTGAAATCTGGGAGACCATTGTGAGGTAGAAATCTTGTTAAATCAACTTTTAATCTGGATTTTGTTGCATATGAATTGGTCTTCTAAAAGAATGCGATAAAATTAGATCATTTGAAAACTTAATATTTAATGAGGTATATTTGGTTCTAAGCATGTAATAATAATACTAACATTTGCTAGGATAGCAAATTTTTCATTGGAAATCTTGGCTATTATGAAAATATATACAGTGGTTTAGTTTCAAGATATTAATGATGAGATGAATGATTCTCTCCGCAAAGTGTTTTAAAAATGCATTCACCTAAATTGAAAATGGGTCAAAAATACATAATAATGTTTAGAGCATTGAGACATTTCAAAATTGTGTAAGCGGGTAAAACAGCTGCATCAGGTATGTTGTTGAAAAAAATATATAGGGGTGTGATTTTTCAAGCCTGCTTCACCTAAGGATATATATTTATATATATGATCATTTGAAGTGCAGAACCCCTCCCCAAACCATTTTTAACTCCTGAGATGTGAGAAAGGCCTAAACCTTGGATTGGCCAATCAGGAGAGGCACTGTGGCCCACTCTGAGCTTAATCTACCATAATGCCTGGAATCAGAGCTAAGGAGGTTCTTTCCTTCTGTTATATGACATTGTCCTTCCTTTATAGCTTATAGCAAATTTCTTTAATCAAGAAATTCTCTAAGTACAATGCTAAATTTATTAAATAATAGATGGAAACTAGAACATCTCTGAGTTACTACAACAGGATGCAATTTTGACCTATATTCATGGTCAAGTAAATATAATACAGAGATAACATCTTCCAACAGAGGAAATGATTAGACCAAGTAATAAGACAAAGATGTCTAACTAAAAAGGATAGCAAATTTTGAGAAAAGCATCAAGATCAAACTACTTCCTCTAAGAATTATACACAGATGTGTACGATTGGCTTCAAAACTTACCTATCACGGAAATTTAAGGATGTTTTGGTAACAAGGTCTTGGACGTGGATTTTTACGCAAAAATTGTATAGGACAGTAGTAAAAGTAAGTGAAATTATTTCTCCTTTATTAAAGTATCTGTCTGATCATTTTGAAAGACAGAAGAGCTCATTTTATGGTTGGACCCCCCCGTTTCAAAGGATTCTTATACCAGGTCCAGAATTGAGGTAAGGACAGAAACAGCAAATAACATATAAACTGAAATTCTCTGAAATTTTAAAAACAGCAAACTAAATTTAAGGGGTTTTAATAATTTCTGGGAGCTTCTAGATCTGAACCAAAGAAGCAGATCTCTCATTTAGAACTATCCTAAGAATAAAGCCTATTGTCCAAGAAAAGATATCTAAGGACCAGATAACTAAATGAGACATCTGGGACTCAAAACATGCTGCTTGAATGGACATTGTGAATGGATTATTGGGATACAAGCAGACATGTTAGTCAACATTGGTAAGAGTGTTGCACTGATCTCTATGGTTCATGTTTAAGTTTTCTTGGTTATTTTGGTGACATGTAAATCTCTCTTCTTAAAACTAGTCTATTGTGAGCCATCTAAGTAGGTTAATCTGTACCTGGCTTAATGTCATTATGCAATGTTGTGAATTGTGAGAAAACTTTATTGTATTGTTTGAACCCAGGTCTGCATTGCCAGGAAACTGAACTATTCCCACGTGCCTTTAGCCAAGGACCTATGTTGTGCTGTTTCCTCTCAACTATCAACTCATATGTCTTCTGGGAGCCCATCGGGTCTGACCACTCCTGGATCCATCTGTGACATCTAAAGATCACCCCTGCTCCCGAGCGGACATCTGAGCCCATAGGAGACCTTGCCCTCTGGTTCTGAAGGGGCCTGAAAAAGATATCAGGTAAGACAGCTTTCCCAGAAGTCTGGACCAGGCCTGCAGGAAGCAAAGCTGCCTCCCTACCTAAGCCCCTTACACACCCAAGACTGGTTCCCATTATGCTCCTCACTCACCCCACCTTGATCCCCCTTGCAGCCAGCTCCTTCTGCTTGTTTGCTATTGCCTTGCAAATACCTCTGGAGATGTCTAACCACAGGGAAGGAGCCACTCCCTCTCCCACCTCCCCACTTACCCTATGGAAAAATGTCATCTAATGGCAAATCTGGGGAAGGTGAGGCAGGAAGTTTTGGAAGTGATTGGGAGTATGGGAAAGATTTAGGCACAGGGAACTCATCCAGTAGCCAGGCTGGGGAGGAAGGGGTGCTCCTGGAAGACCTGGAGGACACTCACCATGAGGTCAGATGACAGGAATGAGACTGAATTGCCCGGGCAGCCAGCAGAACCAGGAAATACGGCAGGGCTCTTGCTCAGACTTAACGGGGACCTGCAAGCACAGAGCTAGCATCCAGAATGCACAGCGACCTCTGCTCCAGGGAAGGAAGAGTGATCTCAGATCTAGAGGAAGAAAGGAAAGAGATTTGAAGTCCAGGAAAAGCTGAGTAGTCTATGCTCAAAGACTTCCCATTTTTGTCCTGCCCACCCTCGGAGGCCTCTTCCTATTCCAAGAGCACTGCCCTGTCCAGCCCCTGAGGCCCCCAGAAGGGCTGGGCCCTTTCTTCCAATCACATCCAGGGCTAGAACTCAGAGACCCTGACTGCCTCTCCTCCCTAAACCCTGCCCTTCATCATATGGAATGCCTTCTCCAGTGCTCCTGTCTGCCCTGAACTCTTCCGAGGCCTCCAAACTCTACCTGGGCCACCACCCATCAGGCTGCCCATCTCTGAGAGCTCCTGCTCTCCAGTGTCTCCACCACCTCCGCTCCCCCTTCCCTTCTCCTGAGCAGAAAGACTGCCAGGATTAAAGTAGCACCAAACTACCTGAAAGTGATACAGAGGGAGGAAGGAAGCAGGGAGGGCCAGGCTTGGAAATGAAGATGTCCCTGATGGGGTGCTTGGCTGCTTGTGCTTGGACCCCAATTCCAAGATCACATTTCTCCCCAGCCTCAAAACACCATCCCTGACCCCAGCCCTAGGACACTGTGCCCAGCAGTTACTCATGAGTGGGTCCCAGTAAACAAACTATCTCTCCCCATCACAAGAACAAGCTGGCCTCTGAAGGAACTCTCTGCTAAACACAAGACTCTTGTAACCACAGAATTATCAGTTATTGATTCCTAAAGTTATCAGGTTCAATCCAGAGGTTAAGCTATGGACATCAAATGTCCACACTATCTTGGTACTGATGTAACAGACCAAGGTACAGCCCTGAGAAACCCCTTCCCCCGGTTTCCAGTAAGTCAGTGACCAGGGTTGTAAGTTACCACCTAATTGGCATCTCTGCCCCATGGTCCACCTCTTTTCCTAGAGAAGCTTTAGCATCACCCCCTTAGTTTGGGGGGTCTCTGCCCACCCAACAATAAACCTTTGCCACCTCGACTTCCAGGCTGCCTGAGTCTGTGACTTCGGGTACACGACCCTGTCCCAGCGCTGTGGTCTTCGCAGGCTCCATTTTGGCCCCCGATGTGGGGCACAGCCGGAGGCGTCCAGCTGTCGGAGTCAAGGGGGGCTCCCCAAACCTCCCCTCCTCGCCCCGCGGTCGGGTCTCCCCTCGAGCTCCTGGGAAGGATCGCTGTCCGCAGCAGACTCTGGCGTGATTCCCTCCTGACCTGACGCCTCGGTCCGGCACCTGGCCCGGAAGCCCCGCGGGTCATTGTCTCTCTTCCAGGATGATGGGGCGTGCCCACGCGAGGGGACAGGCCAGTGTCCCCGCGCCCGAGACTCGCCCCCTACAGACGTGTCTTAGACACTGGCGACAAGGTCGGTCCCCCGGACCCGAGAAGAAGCTCCTGGCGTCCTGGTGCAGCCCTGCCTGGTCCCGGACGGGCCGCTGCCTTGGAGCCCGCGGTGCAGCCGCCAGTCCGGGACGGGGGAGGGGAACCTGACCGAAGTCCCCTCGTCCAGGCTTCTCCACGCCGCTACCAGGACCCAGAACCGCGGGAAGCACGCAGGGGCCCCCGCCAGACCTACTCCAGGAAAGGGGACACAGACGTACCTGACCTTCGTGAGGGCCCCTTCCTTCGGGCCCCCAGGCTTTGGCTCCTATGGCTCCTGCCCCCCAGCGGCCCCTTCCCCTTCCTGGGTACTACAGGATGTCCCTCCCCCTTAGCGCCGGCGCTGCCTGACCGTGGGTCCCCGTAACCTCCCCTTCCAGGGCGATCAGCACCAGCGACACTTCCGGACTCCACTTCCCAGTAGAACTTGCGACTACAGGACCCGACTGGTCATTGGTCTCCTAGACCGCCGCACCCGGACTCGGTTTCCCAGAAAACCTCGCTCCCTAGTCCCTCCCCTGCAAGGGGCGGAACTTCCTATCTACCTCGTCCCTCATTCGTCCATACCCTCGGACTGTTTCCTCTATGGGAAGTGGCAGATTGCTCTGGGGGAACGTTCGGGGCGCTGTTTCTTTTCCCTAGGAATGCTCTCTCCAGATTAAGGCAAAGCTTGGCCGTTCCGGTGCAAATCCTCGTCAGCCGGTAGAGGGCGTCGGAGCTGCCCCGCTTCAGTCTGAGTATCTGGGGAGACATTCGGATGCTTCTCTCCACCCGTCGCAGCCCCAGGAGAGCACGAGGATCCGGGATCCAGCCCAGAAGTTGGGGGCGATCAGCCTCGCCCTCGCCTCGGGGAGCCTTAGGGCGTGCTGCCGGCCCGATGCAAACCCCGGCTGGGATGACCAAAGGCATGTAGATGGGGAGAAGAGGGATCACGGGCCGCCGCGCCGCCTAGAGGGTGAAGATGGACTTACAGAGGCTGGGGTCCACGATCACCCCAGGGACCATCGCCCTGGGAGTTGAAGGGAACCCAGACCTTTTGCCACACGCTCACTGGAAGCCTTAAACTTTGTCTATTATGAATACCTGAATTAGCTGTCAAAAACATATTAAGAAAGATGCTATCTGCATGGCGAGAAAGAAGTGATGAATAGAAGTATGTGTGGAATAACACAACAATTGGCGACTAATCATAGCCGTTTCTAGGTTGGGGTTACGGAAGAAAAAAAATTACGTGATAATTTTGTTGTATATTTAAAGGAATAACAAGTTGTGCATAGTAGATTTGCAGTTTCATATACAATCATCTTGTACCGTGTTAGAAAAATGACTTATTCCACAAAATAAAGATATATTTAAAAACACAATTTTAAAGAGCTATTATTAAGCTGTGTGTGTGTGTGTGTGTGTTTGCCTGCAAGTATGTATGTATGTACACTAAGATCTTGGCAACTAGTCTCATCAATTCCTGGCAAACAGAAGGAGAAGAAATGGAAGCAGCATTTATTTCCTTCAGCTGAAAGATCACTGCACATGGTGACTATAGCCATGAAATTAAAAGATGCCTCTTTCTTCCAAGGAAGTCAATGGCAAATCTGGACAGCATCCTAAACAGCAGAGACATAACCTTGCCAACAAAAGTCCATAGTGTCACAGATATGGGTCTTTCTGCTGTATAAGGAAAGTTGAGTGCCACAGAATCAACACTTTTAAATTGTGGTGCTGGTGACTTTTGAGAGTCCCTTGGACAGCAAAAAGGTGAAATCAGGCAATACTTAAAAAAAAATTAATTCATCCTGTTTAGTGGAGGGTCAAATACTGAAACTGAAATACTTTGACCACATGATGAAAAGATGGGATTCATTAAGAAAGACCCTGATGTTGGGAAAGATAGAAGGAAAAAGGAGAAGGGGAAAGCAGAGGATGAGATGGATAGTGTCTGTTTCAACAATCCGGCAAGCAGCTGCTGTGGAGAGTGAAAAACCAACACAAGCCCAACAACAAGAATGCTGCCAAAGCCCAAGTTCTTTTGATCTGCTTTACTAAGGAAAGCAACGTTAAAGTGTTAACAAGCTTACTTTAATCAGGCATACTAATACTATTCACTTAGTTCAGGGGAAAAAGCCAGCACCCTGAACTTCAAAGCAAAATACAAATTACAAACATGGACAGACAGACCTTGTCTGATTCAAATCCTAATGCATAGTTACCAGAGTCTAACAAAGTCCCAACATCCGGGTTATGAGCTGGAGGGCTCTTAGCTACAGCTGCCCAGAGTCTCCACATCAGTGCGCCACCAAGAGTGAGAGCCCTAAGCAAATGGCTCTGTCTTCCCTCCTTTTTATGCAGTTTCAGACGTTATCAAACATCATCTGAGCGACCAGAACTTAGACTCCTATGATTGGTTCTGGAGTTAGCACCTCTCCTTAGGACCCTGGAAGCTTCACACCCACACAGGCTTAGCACCTAGTAATTACGGGTTTGGGGCAAACTTAGGAGCAAAGATCTAATCAGGCGCCCCACCTTGGGCCCCACCTTAGTTACCAATCCACACCCACATAGGTTTAGCACCTAATACAGGTTTGGGCCTAGGGCTTAGCACCTAGTAAGACTCAATGAAATACACTGAATTAATCAAATGAAACGAAAGCCAAACTCTTCAAGTATCCCCAATACAGTGTCATGGAAAAAGTGAACATGAACTTGGACAGACTTTGAGAGATAGTGGATAGATGGGCCTGGTCTGCTTTGGTCCATAGGGTCACAGAGAGACAGACAAGCCTGAGCTGACTGAACAATAAATCAGGCAAGACTGTCCTGATGGCCTCAAGACAATTAGGTCTAATGTGATGACAATGGTTTTCATGTATAGATTCTATAAAGCTTTCCTTCAGGAGAGTCCATTGGTGATCTCAACACCAAAAGGACTAATTGTGATAAGGAAAATCAAGTCAACTGAGGTACAAAGCTCTGAGCACTAGCAGTTTATTAGTTAACATGCATTTACTAACAAAGAAAGAAAATGGCTTCCCCATCAAGCTCAAAGACATGGAGGATGAAAGACAGCCCCCCAGCTTAAGGATGGAACAAAGAACAAAAGCCAGTAGGTGGGAAAAACAATATAAGTGGTTAAAGCATCAAGGGGGGTAGGGCAGGAAGAATATGACTGGCTAAAATTCTGAAATGTGAGCTGCAACCAGCCCTTCTTTTCATCATGAAAATGTTGATACTTTCCACCTGGATCTTGCAGAAATAACTAATGATAGATAACAAGTTTTCTCTAATTGTACAAAAACACCCAGAGACAATATTTCCAGGAATGACATCATCCTGGCTGGAAGACATAACAACAGATGGCCTAGAATTGAATCAGGATAGTTAAAGATATAGAAGATAACAAGTTTCCTTGACACAAAGTGATTGGCAGCTGGTGCTGAGATAATTCCTTTTGAAGTAAAGTGTTTTAAGAGAGCACTGCACTTTTAAACTTAGCTCAGAATTTGTCTCCAACTAAAAGTGATTGATGGGAAAAACGAGCTTTTGCATTTAACTGAGAGAGGAACACTGAACTTTTGAACCCATGAGCTTCTTCACCCGCAGAATATTGTTGTTGGGCCTTTGTTTGCAAGTGAGTTGGATTTAAGTGAGGCAGAGCTGTGCAAAGTCATCAACCTCACTCTCTCTTCCAGTGTTATCAGAGTCCAGTGGCAAGACATAGGTCAAGACAAGTCATGATATCCCCCCATTTTTTTTGCAGGTGGGAAGGCAGGGCAATTGGGGTTAAGTGACTTGCCCAAGGTCACACAGCTAGCATCAAGTGTCTGAGACCGGTTTTGAACTCAGGTCCTCCTGACTTCAGGGCCAATGCTCTACTCATTGCGCCACCTAGCTGCCCTATGCCCCCATTTCTAACTAATCTATAAACGTAGCCACAACTGACAGATTTTAGGGTGCCAAAGTCATGGTTCCACCATTGTTCACAAAAACAGATTACACAATTATAAGCTTTTACAAAGTTATTTATGCTCCAGTTTGGTGGCATTTTTGACAACTACCTCCAGACAAATAAATACAGACAAACAAGATATCTATTTTCAAATATTATGATAAATTGGAGATAAGCAAGAAGAGGCATTGACTAGTTGGAACAGATCCAAAGAAGGACTATGAATGTGATGGATTGGAGATCATGCCAAATGAGGATCAGTTGAAAGAAGTGAGGCTACTTACCCTGAAGAAGAGAAAACTTGATGGGCAACAAGAAATACTCTTCAAATACCTGAAAGGCTGTCATGTCTAAGATGAATCACATTTGTTCTGCTGGACCCCTGTATCAGCAAGGCAATAATCAAAAATAGATGATAGTTGTCAAAATGCCTATGTGGTTCTGTATCATGAAATATACTAGACTCTCCACATAATCAGACACCAAATAACCAGATGCTGCAACCAATAAGTCCACAACATCACAGCAGAGAATCAGTCTATCCCACAACCTTCTGCCTCCTGCTGAGGTCTTCCCACCAACTACCAAACTTACAGCACAGCTATCACACTTCTGCTTTCTTTCCCTTGGCTCTAACTGTTGTAACTGCTGTCTCAGCATTTGCTGTGACATAATTTCCTTTTCCTCTCAACAAGCTCTTCCCACCACATGTGACAGGCTTCCTGTGACATAAGCAAGTCACATGGCCTATTAATGGGTGGGAAAGATCTTCAAATCTAAATTGCTATTACAACACCAAAGGGAAGACCTAGAACCAATGAGTGTAAGCTGTAAGAGGCTGATTTCATTTTTTAGTTAACCTTGTCGCTAGTTCTGTCTCCTGCAGGCTTAAGCACCATGCAGTTTCCGGTGACTGCCTAAGCAAGTAGCATTCCTGGAATTCCTGCCAGCTCGCTAAAGAACTGAACTCTGGAATGGGACTCTTTGGGGCAGGGACACCTCTACATCCAATTTCAGCAAGAAGAACCTATGGAAAATGAGACCTTCACCCCTTACCCCAAGATTTTGAGCCCCAATTGTTTGGGGGGGGAATGATGATAGTGTTCTGTGTACTTATTTTGTGTTATCCTTGCTATATTGTTTTATTGTTATGATATTATTGATCCTATGTAATGGATACAAAGATCTAGGGGTGGACGTTTGAATTATTAATAATTATTTTGGGATGATTGATTGAAGAGATTATCTGGCTGGGATCTAAGGGTGGATCACATTTGAATCGTAAACCAATATTTGGGAATGTCACTGAATGATATGTTTTGCTTTATTGTGAATTATATGTTTTAGTTTCCTGCATAATTGGATCACAATGTTCTAGGATATATAATTTAATTTAAATTATGTTTGGATTGTGCATCCTAGAACATTGTGAGGGGTGGAGTGTAACCAGAATGGACTTTGTTTTCTTTGAATGACTCAGCTTACCTCATTGAGCTTCCCAGGACACTGGGGCTTGCTCTTCCAGGGCAGGAAGCCCAGCGACCATGCCAGGAATCAGAGAACTTCCTGTGTGATGAGTCATGGGGCTGGCTGAGGGGAGGTGTGTTAACCTGGTCTACGCTAGGGGGAGGGGCCAAGTCAAGAACCAATCGTCCCTGGTCATTCAGGCGGTGCTTGATGGTGTAAAAAACTCTATAAGAGGGGAGAAGACAGCTTGAAGATCCCTTTTTCCTTTTCCGGTTGGAGCCAGAGATGCCTACAGCCGAAGCTGAGCTGCCGGTAGCAGAGCTGACTGCAGTGCTGAGCAAGGACTGGAGGCCCATGGGTAATCTTACCGTAGAGGGGAAGCATGTATATGATTTTGCCTTATACTATCTCACTTCTCTGTGGCCTCCTGGTTACCCTTGTGAGGCGGACTTATTGGGCCTGGAAGCTTTTGATGAAAATATCAAAATGGGGACGCTGGTTTGTGGGCTTGTTACTGTGGAGTGTAAATACATGTTTTAGTTCTCCTGCCTTCTGCCTAGAGAATTCCTTATATCCTGCCGTTCCGGATGTTTTAGGCACATATGAGATTCTCTTTGAAATCATAAATTCTGCCTTCCTAATATAACATATAACACTTATTTGTGTCTAATGGCAGCTATCTCTAGGGCAGAGCCTGGGGATGTGGGAAGAAAAAAGAAAAGTACATGACAATTTTGTTGTATATTGGAAATGAGTAGCAAGTTGTACATAGTAGATTTGCAATTTCATGTGCAATCATCTTTTTATTGTACTATGTTTTGGAAATGCTTGTTTTCTTCCATAAATTAAAATTTAGTAATGATTCAAAAAACAAAACAAAACCCAAGGCTGCAACCCCCAAGACTGGTAGTAGTTACATTTACCAATTCAATTTAGAAACAAAAAGTCCTCCAAGTCACCAGGAGAAAAACTGTCACACACAATGGGAAGGACTTTGGAATCATGTAAGACTAATGCAAAACCACTAGATAGGAGGAGGAAATAGAAAATGTGCTCGGGCAAAGCACTTCTTAAACTGTGGGTTGGGACCCCACATGGGGTCACATAACTAAAAATTAGACAATAGTTAAAGGTTTCTGAACCCCCAAAGAGCAAAAATTAATTTGAAATCCAACAGTTAATGAATCCAAGGAGCTGCTGGCAGTGTTTGCCCATGCTGCATCAAGCATCTTCACTGTAGCCTTGGTTCTGAACAGACAACATGTGCACTTTGCACTGCACACACTGTTACAATATGCAAAGCCAACGAACATTGCCAGAAACACCTCAGCTCAGATAGGAGACTATCGGAGGTTATGAAATCAAAAGGTTATTCTACTCCGAAAAATGTTGAAGATATTCTATGTCCTGCAATATCCAATATTCTACCAAGATTTAATTCTTTATGTAAACATAAACAAGCACATTCATCTCCTTAGTATGCAAATTGGCTTTCATCTTTGGTAAATGGTAAAATTATATGTATACCAAAGAAATGTATTAAAATAAATTTCTTTATGATTTATTATTAGTAAATGCTTCGATTTAAATACCTCTTTTATAGACCCGTGTCTTGTGAAAATTTCTCAGGTGCAAAGGAGTCAAGAGTGGAAAAAGTTTGAGAAGCCCTGTCCCAGAGCACTGTAGAGCCCAGGATGCAGCCAAGGGTGACCCATCCTGCAGATGGGAGCTTAACAAGATGGGACGAAAAGTGGATGTTCAATAATGAAGAGGAGCTGGAAACATTTCTAGAAAGAAAACCAGAAAGGAAGAGATTATTTGCTTCTGAAACACCCACACTAAAGAAATGCAGGAGCAGTGAATAAATGTGGACAACAACAGACAGACCAGGAAGACATTTCTTTCTAAAAAGTCCACAGGCAGACCCTGGGATGAAGGGGTGTATTAGTAATCAAGATGGGACTTTTTGCTGTTGTTCTCTTAAGTGCCTTCAAAGATTCCGGCCTTTGTTTGAATGGGGCAGGTAAAATGGCATTGTTTATTCCTGGAATGTTTCTCAGCACTAAGACAATCAGGAGTCACTGACTTGTGTCTGTTCACATGTTCCACCCAACTCTCACTTGTGGCTCCAAGGTACTGTGGCATCAGTCGACAGGCTGCACCAGGTCGAGGGTAACCAAAGGGTTTCAAACACATGGGTGAATTAAGGGGTGTATCACCAAGGCAATATTCACAACAGTCGCTATTTCTATGAATATAGTGACTTAGTTCTGCATCTCAGAATACAACACACTCTCCATATAGAAGGCAGAAGCAAAACATTTATTCAGGTACCAGAAAACCAAATCCCGAAACCAGTAAGTCTAATCCATCCAAGCAGCAGAGAAGTTAGCACGCATTATCACAGCAGAGAGCCACTCCATCCCCTTAGCCTTCCCCCTGCTAGGTACTCCTCACAAACACTCACAAATCTTAGCTGTCTCCTTGCCTATGTCCTCTCCTCCCCTCTTTTCTAACTGCTCCGAGAATTTCCTGCTCCATCTGTTCCTGTTCTTCTCCTTTGGCAAGCTCCTCCCACCACATGTGACTTGGGCTTCCTGTGATGTAAGCAGGTCACATGGGCCTATTCATGGATGGGAAGATCTTCAAATTCACATTACCATTGCAGGGGGATGTCTACCCAAAGCATGTGAAGACTTCCCATGGTGGAATGGGTGGACCAGAACAATTTGTTCCAGTGGCCATGACGGCAGTTGAAGCAGGTGTTGTGGAGTTCTTAGAGCTTGGTTAGACACTGAAGATGCCAAGATCACCCACTGCATCTTGAACCATCACCAGTCGTCTTGACTCTGTCCTGCCACTGGACTGTGTTGACTCTGGAGGAGAAAGTGAGGCTGATGACTTCATGCAAGTCTGCCTCACTTAAATTAAATTTACACATGAATCAAAAGATATCACCCATGCCATTTTACCATTTTACCTATCTCAAAGTCCTGTGGCAACAGGCAAGTGATGAAGCAGCAGGTATGGATACACTGGGAGCTGTAGTCATAATCCTGCACACAGGTGGCCCAGGCCATAGGGTTGTTTCTCACTGGAAGCAGCAGTGGGATTCGGCAGTCCCCTGCGTGTCTGAGCAGCCTTTTAAAGATCACACTGCTCACCTCCTGGTGTGAGGAAGAGACTAGAAAAGGTGCCCTAAAAATTGTCTGCTTACCCAGCCCTGGCCTCATTACCATGGCAGGCAGGGAATCCCACTCTGTGATTGAAATACAAAAAAAAAAATGTACAAAAGCATCTGCAAAGAAGATTCCACTCACCATCGGCATGTGGAATGTGTGCCCACGTATAGACAACACAAAATCCAGTAGACCTGAAAGATGAACAGCTCTTGTTGCAAGAGAACTCAGTAGATATCGCATCCAAGCCTGAGTGAAACAAGGCTGGCAAATGAAGGCCAGCTTACTGAAGCTGAAGCTGGATACACATTTTTCTGGGGTAGCCACAGTGAAGGGGAGTGCTGTGAAGCTGGCATAGGTTTTGTAATCAATACTAATTTAGTCAACAAGCTTACATGCTTGCCAAAAGGAGTAAACAACAGGTTCATGACAATGTGATTGCTACTTGCAGGAAAACATCAGGCCACCATCATCAGTGCCTATGCTCCCACCATGATGAACCCTGATGAAGTCAAAGAAAAATTTCATGAAGACCTGGAGGCCCTCATCATCAATGCGCCAAAAGAAGACAAGCTTAACATTCTGGGTGACTTTAATGCTAGAGTAGTCTCAGACTACCAGATTTGGCAGGGAGTCCTAGGAAGGAATAGAATTGGAAACAGCAACAGAAATAGTCACTTACTACTGAAGACTTCTGCATCTCTTGACCTCATCACCATCACTGTCTTCTGTTTACCTAAGCATAATAAACTTTGTGGATGCACTCTCACAGCAAACATTGGCATTTAATAGGCTATGTGATTGTAAGGAGAAGAGACAGACAGGATGTGAGAGTGATGAAGGCAATGTGTGGTGTAGAGTCCTGGACTGATCATAGACTTATTCTTTCCAATCTAAATATTTGCATTCAACAAAAGTCACATCCCCAAGGCAAAATGACTACCAGAAGAATTAATGTCAACAAATTAGAGCTCTTCTCTGAGTGGGAACAGTTTGTTTCTAACATGATCGGAAATTTGAGCCAACACACAGTTGACAACAGTGAAGCAGAAAAGGAGTGGGCAGCTTTCAGAGATTTGGTGTATAGCACTGCATTTGCTCATCTGGATCAGAATACTCATAAACACCAAGACTGGTTTGATGAAAATGAAGGGGAAATTCAGAAGCTGCTAAATGAAAAATGAGAACTCCCCAGGGCTTGCCAGCAGGATAGTTCATCCATCTCTAGGAAGGCAGCATTTAATTCAATTAAAAGTAAAGTACAAGAAAAGCTTAGAGAGGTGCAGGATTCTTGGCTCAGTAAGAAGGCAGATGAAATTCAGTTTTATGCTGATAGTAACAATCCAAAGTGCTTTTATGATGCCCTAAAGGCTATTTATAGGGCAAAGACCTATGGTGCATCTCAACTACTCAGTGCTAACTGAGCCATGTTGATTAGTGATAAGGATATGATCCTAGAGACATGGGCTGAACACTTCAATAGTGTTCTCAACATACCACCATCAATCAATGCTGAGACCATTGACCATTTACCTCAGGTTGAAGTTAATCCTTCCCTAGCTGATGCTCCAACTGAAGAAGAAATTTTGAATGCCATCAGGCTCTTTTCATGTGGCAAAGCACCTGGTGCTGATTCTATTCCAGCTGAGATTTACAAGGTAGGGAGTCCATTGCTCATACAAAAGCTGATTGAAATTTTCTAGGTTATATGCAAGAGGAGGTTATCCCCCAGGAGTCCAAGGATGCCTCCATTGTCCAGCTCTATAATAGTAAAGGAAATAGATAGTCCTATGACAGTCATGGTGGCGGGGCGGGGGTCTTCTCTCTTAGTCATGGCTGGCAAGATTCTTGCCAGAGTCCTCCTTGATAGTCTAATCCTTCACCTGGAAGATGGTCATCTACCTGAGAGCCAGTGTGGCTTCAGAAAGGGCTTGAGGAACAGTCAATATGGAGTTTGCTGCCTGACAACTCCAGGAGAAATGCCAGGAGCAGAATAGAGGTCTGTACACAACATTTGTAGATCTGACCAAGGCCTTTGATACTGTTAGTCATGAGGGCTTATGGAAAATTATGTCAAAATTTGGTTGCCTGGAGAAGTTCGTCAGCATTGTATGTCAATTTCATGACGGCATGCTTGTCCGGGTTTTAGATAATGGACAATGCTCGCATGTCTTCCCAGTCACCAGTGGAGTGAAACAAGGCTGTGTACTTTTTCCCATGCATTTTAGCATGATGTTTTCAGCCATGTTGTCAAGTGCTTTCAATGAGAACGAACATGACATCAACTACTGCACTGATGGTAAATTTTTCAACTTGAAAAGGCTAGAAACCAAGACCAAAGAGGAGGGAGTGTTGGTGCATGATTTTGTTTGCAGATGATTGTGCACTCAATGCAGCCTCTGAAGCTGAGCTGCAACAAAATATGGATCAATTTTCTGCTGCTTGTGCTAACTAGCAGAACTGAAGGGTTTGGTTCTACTGATAGAATAAAATTGGGAGCTAAAGTATGGGTAAAATGGAAGCGGCGGGGGAAGGAGGGGGGTGGAACAGCTAGGTGGCACAGTAAATAGAACACTGGCCCTGGAGTCAGGAAGACCTGAGTTCAAATCTGACCTCAGACACACTTACTAGCTGTGTGACCTTGAGCAAGTCACTTAACTGCAATTACCCAGCCTTTCCCCCTCCAAAAAACCAAAACAACAAAAAAAAAAAGAAGACAGATGATGTTCCAAAGGCTGAGGAAATTATAGCACATGGGAAAGATAATACTGTAACTATTGTTTATTCAGAAGATGATTGCCAAATTGTACCCTTGACTCATGTATTGTACTGTGAATGAGACTATGATAATGGGTTCATAGACTCCAGAAGCATGGCTGACCCTATATCTACCCTGCTTCTGGTATTGTCTCCTTATTTCTTTTTGTCTTTTTTTCTGTCAAATTTGTTTGCTAGATTTGTTGCTTGTAGACTTAGTACCCTCTACCTGCAGATTCCTGATCATTTAAACCTGATGTCACCCTCTGTCCACGACTGTGATGTGTCACCCCTGGACATGGCAATGACCAAGCCCCAGATGCCAGCTAAAGAACTGACCTCTCAAATGGGACTCTTGACCTCTTGAGGCAGGAACAGCTCTATGTCCAATTTCAGCAGGAAGTAGCTATGGAGAAAAAGACCTTCACCCTTTACCCCAAGATTTTGAGCCCCATTCATTTGGGGGAGGAATGATGATATTGTTTATGTGCTTATTTTGTGTTATTCCTGTTACATTGTTGTAAAGTTCTGTTGACACCAGTTACCTCAAAACTCCTAATGGATAAGAAACATCTTGGGGCCAGATGTCATCGTAATGTAAATTTGAAGATCTTCTCATCCATTAATAGGCCCATGTGATCTGCTTATGTCACAGAAAGTCTAAGGAGCTTGCTGAAGGAGTAGAACAGGAAGGGTGGAGCAGGAAGCAGTCAGAGCATTTACAAACAATGGCAGGGAGCGGAAGCAGGCAAGGAGTCAGGTAGGATTTGTGAGTGTTTGTTTCTGGGAAGGCCCCTGGGGGGAAGGCTATGGGATGGAGTGGCTCCCTGCTGTGATAATGAGTGCTAACTTCTTTGCTGCTATGATGGATTAGACTTCTTGGTTTGGGGATTTGGTTCTCTGGTGTCTGAATAAATGTTTTGCTTCTGTCTTCTATAAGGAAAGTGTGTTATATTTTGCGAATCAGAACTGTGCAGGCATACTCACAGCAATAGCAACTATTGTGAAAATTGCCTTGGCAATACAGGAGGCTCCAAAGGAAAGTATAGGAGAGAAGAGGTATTAGACTGACTACCAAACCGAAGGTCTACAGAGCGGTGGTGCTGACCTCATTGTTGTTATGCCTGTGAAACCTGACAGTATACCAGTGCCATGCCAGGAAACCGAATCAGTTCCATTTGAATTATCTTAGGAAGATTCTGAAGATCATCTGGCAGGATAAGGTACCAGACACTGAGGTCCTTACTTTGAACTAAACTGTCAAGCATTCAAACTCTGCTTCAGAGAACACAACTCTGATGGGCTGGCCGTGTTGTTCTAATACAAAATATATGCTTGCCAAAAAGACTGTTTTATGGAGAACTCACATGGCACAAGTGTTCACATGGTGGTCAGAAGAAGCGATAGAAGGACACTCTGAAGATCTCTCTTAAGAATTTTGGGTGTGACATGGGAGACACTGGCACTGGACCACTCAGCATGGTGTGCCCACATCAGAGAAGGTGTTGTGCTCTATGAGCAAAACAGAATTGAAACAGCTCAAAGGAAGCACAGGACATACAAATTTAGAATATCCTCCCCAAATGTTCACAGGGATCACTTGTTCCTGACTTGTGGTAGAGCAATCTGAGCTCATATTGGTTTGATCAGCCACAGTCGGACACACTGAAACTTGACAGTAGCATAGTGATGCAATATGGTCCTCTTAGAGAATGAAGGACAATAACCAAAGACCTTTACACTTTGGCTCAAGCCTACCTTTCTAAGGTTATTAATTACTCTTGTTATTCACAACTTTTACGTTTTAATCCAACTGACTATTTTATTTTCCCCATAGATGGAATTTTTTTGGACCACAAACTTACTATTTATCAACAACATGATGTGGGAGCCAAAAAAATGAACAGAATCTTGGGATATGGTAAGGCCATCACTTCCAGGAATAGGAAAATGAGTGCCCTTATTAGAACTCCTCTAGAGTATTGTGGTCACTTCTGGGAGGACATGATTTAAGGACATTAAAAAGCTTGAGAGCTTTAGGAGTGGAGCAGAGGCTTGTAAAGGTCGTTGGCATTTTCCTCATTTGAAGATCACTTAAAGGAGATGGACACGTTGGCATGGAGAAAAAGTTTGTTCATTTGAAGCGCTAGCACATGGAGGAGGGATTAGTCCCAGAGGGCAAATTCTGGAATTTTGGGTGGAAGGGTTCAAAGAGGTCAGTTTATGCTGCATGTCTGGGAAAACTTCTGACAATTAGAACTCTTCACCAGAATTTCTGCCTCTAGAGGTGGCTCCCCTTCCTGAAAGTCTTCAAGCTAAGGTTGGATGTCAATTGCTGTCCTTATTTTGAGGTCCTTTCAGTCCTGACTCTTTGTGACTCCATTTGGCATTTTCTTGGCAGAAACGCTGGAATGCTTTGCCATTTCCTTCTCCAGCTCATCTTATAGGTGAGTGAACTAAGGCAAACAGGGTTAAGTGATTTGCCCAGGGTCACACAGCAAGCACATATCTGAGGTCACATTTGAACTCAGGTTTTCATGACTCCAGGTCCAGTTGCCGGCTCCATCTGTCAGGGGTGCCATCATGATGATCTTTTGGATTGGAGTAGAAGGCCCCTGAAGTCCCTTCCGTCTTTCAGATTCCAAGAAACCATGTTTTGTGTACATGCCTTGGTACGGGCTGTTCCCGGAGCCTCCACTCTTCCCTCTTCTCTCTTTCCAGCTCTTCGAACCCCTGACTTCCTTCAGAACGGGGCTGAAGTGGCCGCTTCGCCAGCACACCTTAGCGGAGCCCTTCACCGCTACATCTTCTCCGGAAAAACACTCCAAAAAATCGCCTTGTAGTCAGTGTGCTAGATCTTGTTTCTGCCTTCCACACGTGCCTCTCTCTGAACGCGCCCTCGTTTTCTCAGGCTCTCATCGCCCTGGAACGGATCCCCCTGCCTCCGACGCATTCTCCACCCAGCTGCCCAAGTATTTTCCTTTAGGACGAGTCACTGCTGCTCTCAGCCTTTTTCCTCATTTGTAATATAGGAATGACCATAAAAGCTCCCGCTTCATCGGGTGATTGGGGCCGCTGGGTGCCACAGTGGATGGAGCACCGCCCCTGGGGTCAGGAGTTCGGCAGACCCTGAGTTTGAATGCTAACCCAGACACCTGACACTGGCTAGTTGTGTGTTCCTGGGCAAGTCATTTACCCAACTGCCTCGAGTTTACATGTAAAGCGCATGCGCACTGTCTTGCACGCCTCCCCCTGAACCACAAATGCCTTTGCGGGCTGGATTAGGAAGGGCTGTCACGTCGTGACAGCAGCGGGTGATGGACGTGGGGAGGGCGAGGCTGCGATCGGTCTGCAGGAATTCTCTCCGGGCCCCAGGGCACCCGCGGCCTCAGGGCTCGGATCAGGGTCAGTCGCACAGCAATAGGCCAAGCCCTCCCCTCGCTCACTTTCCTCATCTGTCAAAAGCGGGCGATAACGGGACAGTTCGGAAGGCCCGTCTGCCTGGGAGGGGCCGGCCAGCGCATCCTCCTGCCACGCCCCCGCCGGGAGTCGTAGGACTACAACTCCCGGCCCGATCTTCGCGACCACGCCCCCGTTGCCATAGAGACGGCATCCCGGATAGGACGTAGGCGTTGCTCCTAGTGCGTCATGTCCACTTCCGCCCTCTCTCTGCGCCCCCGCTTTGGGGTTCTCAGCTCTGCTCCCTCCGCAGTCTGTGCGGGGGTCGGGGTCGGGGCGGAGCCCCGCGTCTTGAGGCGGGGTGAGTACCTGCAGGGCGCTAGGAGGACCGGGTCCGGGGGCCTGGAGGCGGCAGATGGACCGCGGGGGCCTCTGGCGCCTGGTTTCGAAGCCGGGGGCTGGACCCGAGGGGAGGGGCTGGAGCGCGAGTCGAGCATGTGCAGTCCACCTCCGAGCCCCTTGCGGCCCCGCCCCCTCCCGCGAACGGGCGCGCCCATTGGCCGTTCCGGGAGGGTCGCGGTCTGTGAGCCAATGAGGAGCGTCGTCTCTCCCAGCTGCTCCTCCCGCCCTTACCCGGGACCGCCTTCCCCTTGGTCACTGCTGGGTCCCGCCACGTTCTGGGGCTCCCCGGGACTCTCTGCTTTGCATCTCCCTGGTCTCCTCCGAGGCCGCGGGAGCGGGAAGCCGCCCCATCCCGGAGGACAGCGGGGCAGACTCCCGGCCCTTTTTGGGGTTCGGTCTAGGGCCCCCCTCCTGTCCTCCCAGCGCCTCTGCCGGGTGGGGTGGCCCTGCTGGAACAGAAGCGCCCGAGCCTGGAGCCTGCGCCCTTTGCTCGCGTCCTCGGCGCCGGGGGGGACAGCGCCTTGTCTCCGGATCACTGGATTCCCGCGGGGCGCCCGTAATTATTGCTAATGAGGCCCCAAACATTGATCTCGATTTGATTGGCAGCATCCTGGGGCTGGCTCAGCAGGGGACAGGCGGGCTACGGCTGAGGGGAGTGTCCCACAGGCCTGCTCAGCAGGGGGGCTATGGCCCGTCTGGAGGGGGGGGGGCTACGGGCTCAGCAGGAGGGCTATGGCCCATCTGGAGGTGGGGGGGCTACGGGCTCAGCAGGGGGGCTATGGCCTGTCTGGGGGTAGAGGGGGCCATGGGCTCAGCAGAGGGGCTATGGGCTCAGCAGGGGGGCGATGGCCCGTCTGGGGTTGGGGGGGGCCATGGGCTCAGCAGGGGGGATATGGCCCATCTGGGGGTGGGGGGCTACAGGCTTCCCAGGTCGGTCTCACCCCCCCTCTATTTACCTGCAGCATCGCCTTCCGACTCTGTGTCCTTCCTGAGGCCGGAGCTTGCAGGACGAGGGGATGGCCCCTGTGCCCCTGACTTCCTCGGCCCCCCAGGTAAGTCAGAGATTCTGAACCCCTCCCCACCTGTCTCCCCTGTACCAGACCCCCAGGAGGGGAGGCCTCCCCAGGGGGTGTTCCCCACCCCTCTCCAGACAGTGCCAGACCTGGGCTTTCTGCTGCAAGGATGCCCTTGGGAAGGAAGGTCATCAGGGTCAGTGCCCAGCTCACCAGGGAGACTTTATGGCAGATAGCTCTGGTGTCTGGAGTACCTGGTGCATGGCCACACGAGGAGCTTGGTGTCTTCTCCCTCATGGTCCAGGATCATTCTCAGTGTCATTTTGTTGCTGGGATAGTTCTCAACTGATCCTTAACCAGCACTATTTATTAGAAGAGAAAGGTGGTCTAGAACCTGAGGGGATCTGATCTCTTCTTGTGTATTGAGCTTTTCCCTCCCTGAGAAGGCCTGGGAGGTGACTGGGGAGGGGGGCAGTTAGGATAAAGCATAGGAGGTACTTTGGGGGTACAGGCCAAGCTGACTATATAGAGGGTACCACCCTGGGGCCCCTGGACTGATCCCTGGTGGAGGAGGGGGGCAGGGCTGCTCATGAGACTGTGGCCTTTGCTGCCCCAATCTGAAGAGTCAGGCTCCTCCCACTGGAGCCAAGGCCAGGGGCCAGTGCATGGGGATGTCCCAGTCTGTCTTCTGGAGATGAGCTGAGTACCAAAACACCAGGCAGGAGGTCAGAGATGGCACCTAATTCTTGGCTGCCAGGCTCCTGACAGACCTTAGCCACCCATCAGCCACCCATCACCTGTCCCAGCTTGGCCCTCCTCATGCAGTGCAGGGTCCTGGGTCCATGACTGAAGTGCTGAGGAGTGGTGGTCCCCCAAAGCCTGATCATTTTGGGTCGGGCTGGAACAGGATGGGGAGTCCTTTCAGCATCCAAGCCAGCTGGAGCCATAAGTTCCTAAGTCCTTCCTAACCTAGGGTCCCAGCCCTTTTCTCTGAAGCTGGAGGACCTTAATAGTGGGAGGTTCCCTGGTACCCAGAATGGTTTATAAGTAGTCATTCATCGCACATTTGTGAAGCACCCACTCCTGTGCTAAGCACCACAGATACAGAGAAAGGCAAGAGTCAGGCCCCTGCCCCTGGAGAGATCCCACTCTAATGGGGGAGACAGCGGGCAAACATCCATGTCAGCTGAGCTCTAGACACGATAAACTGGTCATTATCAACAGAGAGAAAGCACTGGAATGAAGTGGGGTCAGGCAAGGCTTGGAGAAGGTGGACTTCAGCCGAGACTTCAGGGAAGCCAGATGGGATGGAAATCGTTCCAGGCATGGGCACAGCCAGAGAATATACTGGCAGTCAGGAGGTAGAGAATCTTGTATGAGGGATGGCCAGGAGGCCAGAATCACCTGATTAAAGACAAGAAAGGCTTGGGGGGAAGTAGGAGCCGCTGCAGGTTATCGAGTGGGGGGTGACTTGGTTAACCCTGGGCTTTAGGATGACCGCGTGGCTGAATGGGACTGTAGGCAGCCCCCCCCCCCCCCCCCCCCCCCCCCCCCCGCCAGCGATTGCTGCAAAGTCTAAGCCCAAGGCGATGAGGGGCTGTATCAGGGTGGGGGTAGTGTCCGAGGAAAAGGGCATATTCCAGAACTGTTAGAAAGGTAGACGTGACAGGGTTTGACCACTGATTGGATGCAGGTGTTAGGGTCGGGGGCGGGGGGGGGGGGGGGGGGGGGGGGGGGGGGGGTGGTGAGGGGAAGAATTGAGGATGACCTCTAGGTTTTAAGCCTCTGTGCCTGGGAGGATGATGGAAAGTTAGGAAGAAGTCTTGTTGCCTAGTAGGAGGGTGGGAGGTGGGAAGGGGAAGGCATGTGAACCCAGAAACCAGGCTCTGAGCTCCTGAAGAAGGGAGGGGAAGGTCCTGGGACACCCTGGAGGTCAGCAGAAGGTGGCTACCAGACACTGGAACGGGCTTCTTCCAGCATCACTGCCTCCCGCTCCTTCCCAAGCCAAGGTTGCCCTTTCTGCTTCTTCCTGCAGGGCAGCAATCATTAGCTGTCAGGCCTCTTGGTGTGTGTGTGTGTGGGGGCAGTCTGGAATTTCTGTCAGCAGGAACCAGCCCTGGAGCCCCCACCCCCACCCCCCAAAGCTGCAGCTTCCTCTACTCTCAAATCCCGGAGGAGAAACCTGAAAGCAGCAGCTCTTCACCGGAGTCTGGGAGTGGAGTTTTGTGGTGGATCTCAGTCCTCATGTGTCATAGCACTGCTTTCCTTTGGGTGCCCCAGATTGTATCTCATGCTTTAAAAGCCTGTTTCTGAGGGGCTCCATAGGCTTCCCTAAAATGTGTCCATGTGACCCAGAATGGAAGAGCCGCTGCCTTCAGCAGTCCCACTTTTGTTGTTAGTTACAGTCGTATGGATGCATGGCTGAGCGCGGGGCACAGGAAGGTGAGAGCTGGTGGCCTAAATCGTGGCCAGACAAAGGCTCAGGTGCCAGGTGAGGCCCGCTGTGATCAGTGTGTTTCAGTTGGTCAGAAAGGACTGATTCTAAGGCCCTAGCTGCTTCCTAGGGTTGGGCCTTAGAGTCCATTTCGGGATTCCCTCGCTAGGACCAGTTGGTCGCTTCCCTCACAGAGGGTCTTCGAGCACTGCCAGAGTCACACAGTTTGTTGTAGTCAGAAGTGAGAACCTGAACCTGGGTCTTCTTGACTCCACTGCTCCTCTTGTCTCGAATAAGAAATAGATTCAAGTAGAGTCTAGTAGCGGATGCTGAGGTTGAAGCGTGTTTGCTGTGCTGGCGGACTGTCGCCTCCATTCTGCCCCTCTGGGGAGAGCACTGGAGAGAAGGGGGTTTGTGGGCCAGCTCCAACACACTCTGGCATTTTGCCTTTCTTAGACTTACTTTTCTGGTCAGCAGAATGGGGATGATGAGTGCTGTACTCCCTGTGTCTTAGGGCTGTTGGGTGGCAGTGCCTTAAAAGCCAGAGAAAGAAAGACTTTCAGTTGTTTTGTTATGTGAATTAGCATCTGGTATAATTGAGGCACATAGTGGGTCCTCAGAGACTAAACTTAGAACACCCCCAAAGCCCAGGCACAGAACGTCGCTCCCCACCTGTCACACACAGGGAGGGTGGTTCATGGATAAGCACTTCTGTCCATGGTGTTTCAGGAGTTGGTGACATTTTGGGACGTGGCCGTGGACTTCACCCCGGAGGAGTGGAGGCAGCTGGCCCCTTTTCAGAAGGAGCTGTACCAGGAGGTGATGCTGGAGAACTACCAGAACCTGGTGTGCCTGGGTGAGGAGGGGGCCGGGACCTGGGACCTGGGATCAGGGCGGGGACTTTGCTCCCCTCTCTGTGAATGCTGCAGGTGTCTCAGGTGTTGCTCAGTTATGTCCCGTAGACATGCTTCTGCAGCCTGGATGCAGGGTGTTTGGGTTCCCCAGGAGCGGCCTGGCTTTGTCACCTGGATGCTCTGTGGTGCACTTCTGGAGGATGTACCTCCCCTGCTTTCCCTCTGCTCTCTTGTGCTCACACACCCTTTCGGCAGGGACTGGGTCAAGGGGACACTTTTTCTTCTTGAGTCAGAATCTTCCCAGATCCCCTCCTCCCCCTTCCCTTGCCCACAGTGGAGAGCGTATCTCAGAGGACCTTTGTTCCATCTTCTGGACCTGCCTCCAGGTCCCCTTTTCCCAGAAGAGTCAGGGCTAGGATTTAATTGGGGCATGGTGCTCTGTCCCAAACCTTTTCTTGTTTCCAATGAGCAGGACTCAGCGTTTCCAAGCCAGCTGTGATCTCCCAGCTGGAGCGAGGGGAAGCACCTTGGAGGCCAGAGGGAGGCAGCCCTGGAGCTGGCTGTGCAGGTGAGTGTTGGTGGTTCCCAGAAGAGCAGAGGCCGCCTGTCATGAGCTCCCTCGGGAAGGCACCTCTCCCCCTCTGCACGGCAGTTTGCTGACCCCTCTTCCAGGTCCAAAGAGTGAGGAGCCCTGGGAGATGGCCTTTCTCCCCCAATTTAGGGACCTGCCTTGACCACTCATTCTCTTTTTTAATATGAGTATTTACTTTGTCCCAGTAACAGCAGGAATGTTCTGTGTGTGCCCTTCTGCTCCCGTTCTTATGTGTCCCATGGTTCAGGCTGCCCCTCGGCCTTGCTCTTTATAAGAAGTGATAGGGCTGAAAGGGAGAGGTTCAGCCGTAGCCTCTCCCTGCCTTGGACCCGGAGGTTGTTTTTACTTTTTACTGTTCGAAGCAAAGCCGCCGTTCTGACTTTTGTAGGGAGAGGCTCTTGTTTCCTTTCCCCAGTGCCCACGGTCCTTGTTGTGGGGTGCCATCGGCTGGGCTGCT